>NW_026652282.1:45668810-45749001 GCF_009828535.3 Hylobates moloch
ATGGGTGCAGGAAATCAACATGGCACATGGATACATATGTAACAAACCTGCACATTGTGCACATGTAGCCTAAAACTTAAAGTATAATAATAAAAAAAAAAAAAGACTGAAGTAGGGTCTCTAGATTTACATAGTTCTGAGGCAGGATAGGCAGTCAAGGAAGTGATCATGTCCTTGGGATGCAGTAACCATGGTGACCATACAATCAACACAATAAGCCCCAGCATTCTCATTGTAGTTAAGCTCATTCAAGCAAAGCTATCTCCAGTAGGAACTTTCTCCTCTAGAAAGCATGTGCATTTTGATTTTACTTGTCCTCAGACTCACATTTTGCGCATTATAATAGTAAAAAATACACCCCTGGGTGGAGATTTAAGATGCTAATGAGACAGGCGACCTATTAACAAGCATGTTCAGGTACTGCGCATGTGTACCTAGAGGACCACCCAGCAAATGCTTACTAGTAACACCTCTTCCCACCTCCTTATAAATAATCGTGTAAGACTCCCAGAAAGGCAGTTTCCCTAGTAATAATCAGTACTGTCTCATCCTTATGAACAGCCCACCCTGAATTCTCTGTCTCAGGGTATACTCTCTATTCTTCACTTAATTTTCAAAATACTTTTATTCCTTTGCAATAAATTGCATTGTGCTGTGTCTCCTTCTCTGTGTGTCTCTTGTTTAAATTATTTTAATCTAAAAAGACAGGAACCAACGTCTCACAACAGTGGTTAACATTTCTGGTGCGGTGACCTGGAGAGAGGTTGGTCCGCTTCGTTGACCAGTTTCCCTTCACCCGCGGTGAGTACTATGGCAGTCCCACACTACCTGATTAACTATGGAAATAGGAGAAGTTCCCTTATCCCCCTCGCAGGGCGTGCAACAGGGGGTGTGGCTCGCTTCTTCAGTGCCCAGCTGCTCAAACCCCTAGGGGGAGCAAGCACGGGGCAGGTCGTGGAGAGTGTTTTTGGGCTCCGACCCCACAGCAGCGTCTAGGGTTGAGTGTTTACAGCTCCAGAAGCTCCAGTGGGCGTGTGTTACGGTGTGCTCTTTCAGCTTTGCCATCTGCAGGCGGCTTCTGTTAATCAGCTCAATTAGACCCTCTGCCTTACCACAAGCACAGACGGCTTTCTGTATTCCGGGTTCTTGCCCTAGTGTACTGAAAAAATCAGATCACACGTGGGCTTGGAGAATGAGTGCAAGGTTTTATTAAGTGGAGGAGGTAGCTCTCAGCAAGGTGGATGGGGAGCCGGAAGGGGGCAGCTGGAGTAGAAAGGTGGTCTTTCTCTGGAATCAGGCCACCCAGCGGCGGGACTCTCCTCCAACTGCCCCCAGCCGAATTCCACGTTGTCCCTCCTCAGTGGCCTGCTTGTGTCTGTCATTGTGCCCTGCTCCTCTGGACGTCTGGCCGCTTGCACCCGTTAGGGTCTCGGGATTTTGTGGGCACAGGATGGGGGGCGTGGCGGTCCAAAGGGCAACTTTTTGGGCGCGAAAACAGGAAGCCTGTCCTCATTTAGGTCCGTGGGCACAGGCCTGAGGGTGGAGCCCTCACCAGGGACTCCGCCCTTCTCTACCCAGCAGTTCCCTGCCCTACTCCCCTATCACCATCACTGCTTTTGCCAGCATTGTTTCAGTGAAGTTCTGGGAGAAAAGTTTTTAAGTTGTCTGTATTGCTTATATGAATATATGTGCTGCTCTCCTTTTGAATGTTGCTTCTGTGCTAGTCATAATTATACTAACCACATGGGTTGCTGTCAACATTCAATATTTGCGTTATTTTGCTGCTTAGTTTTACATCTTTCAGGCCACATTTCAAACTCAGCTCCTTTGTTGTCCCTCCAGCAGTACTTGAGACTGCCACCTAGTGGACGTTTATTTGCTGATAGAGTTTTCTGTTTACAAAATTTTCTCCATTTTCAGGAGCACATTAACAGTACCCCGTTCCTCCAGGCTTTATGCATTTTCAGACTCCTTCAGATTGTCCTTCAATAGACTTTCTTCGCTGAACAAAAGATGCTCAGTCATGTGGACGCCCAGTTGCGGGGATTTCACCGGTGAATTCCAGGTATTATAACTGGCAAACCAGTGAGGTACAGAAAGGCTTGTTGGGGAGACATTCCAGCTCCCCAGCTGGCAGCAGGGGCCATCTTGGTCGTGCCTGGAGATGTCCAGTGTCGGTGAGACTTAGGATGGTGCAAGGCAAATGCTCATTACCTCCTAGGGCTTCAGTTTGATGGGGATTCAAGAGGACTCCCTGGACCCCACCATGGTCCAGCTTTGCTCTTAGGGACACCCGTGGCCTCCTGGATTTCAATATATGTTTCAAGCAGAACCCCTTATTCCCTTAGGTTTAGTCCTATCCTCTCTATTGGGATTAGCATGATCAGCTATGGGAGTTGGAGCCTTGGGAAGGCAGCATAAACTGTCTCAGGAGACTGCAGTGACCCTCCAACAAACAGCAAAGGACCTAACTAGGCTTCAACAACAGCTAGACTCCCTGGCTGCTATAGTCCTACAGAATCAAAGAGCCTTAGATCTCCTCACAGCTAAATAAGGAAGAATATCTTTGTATCTAAGAGAAAAATGCTATTTTTATATCAACCTGTCTGGTCTGGTCCAAGAAAATATTAAAAATATTATTATCCAGGCAGACAAAATTGAATCTTTAGGAACTTCTGTGGGAACTTAGAAGCAATGGCTATTATCTGCCCTGCTTCCTTTAATATAAGTGGCAATTATTACCATACTTTTAGCCTTAACTTTTGGGCTAACTTTGTTTAAAATTCTAACTGATTTCTTGCTTTCTAGCTTACAGCAATTCCAGGACCACATGATGGTTTTGCAAAGCTTCCAACCTTTAGCTGCTAATGAGCTATCTCATTTCTTGTCCACTGGTCCCATGAATGACATGGCTTACACTCCATTAGATCAGGCAAGAAGAGACTTTAGGGCCCAGGCTAGGCAGGGACAATGTTGCACTCAGTAGGAAGCAGTTTCAGAAGAAATTACCTAGCCCCTCAACCTCCCATATGATTATGGGCCCTAAAATCTCTTAGGTGGGGAATTGAGGCAGGATAGGTGGTTGAGGAAGTGACCATGTCCTCAGGATGCAGCAACCATGGCAACCATACAGTCAACACAGTAAGCCCCAGCATTCGCATTGTAGTTAAGTTCATTCAAGCAAAGCTATCTCCAGTAGGGACTTTCCCCTCTAGAGAGGATGTGCATTTTGATTTTGCCTGTCCTCAGACTGACCCTTTGCTCGTTATAACAGTAAATAAATACACCCCTGGGTGGAGATTTAAGATGCTAATGAGACATGTGACCTATGAACAAGCATGTACAGCTACTGTGCATGTACACTCAGAGGACCACCCAGAACATGCTTACTAGTAACATGTCTTCCCACCTCCTTATGGATAATCATGTAAGACTCCCAGAAAGGGAGTTTCCCCAGTAGTAATCAGCACTGTCTCGTCCTTATGAGCAGCACACCCGGAATTCTCTGTGTCTCAGGGTGTACTCTCTATTCTGCACTTAACTTTCAAAATATTATTTTTCCTTTGCAATAAATTTCTCTATCTTGTGTCTCCTTTTCTGTGTGTCTCTTGTTTAAATTATTTTAAACTAAGAAGACAAGAACCAAGGTCTCACAACAGCCAAAAACAGTACCAAATCCATAAACCCCAAGGATTTTTTTCTGACAACTGTGATTTTAGCTTCTCTCTGGACTACAGCTAATTTGTAGTATAACTATGGGCTATATATTTTGAAGATATGGCATAATGCTATTTCCAATTAATGGAAGCTTCCAAGTCAAGGGAAACTTCAAATCTGATCACACAGATTACAGTAATCTCACTATTGCAATTCTATTTATAATCAACATAATTGTATTTACTATAGTAGTAAAGGTAGAGTTGTTTTTCTTTATGACTTAATTTTCCTTTTTATATTTTCTGTCCAAGATCATGAGTCATTTGAAACTGTATTAGAGCCTCAATTCACCATGTAAAGTAATGCAAATGGTGTATTCTTTCCAGCTGTAGTTCACAGGTCAGCAAAGGACACAAATGGAAAGTATCTTAACTCCTTCCTTCAACACTTGCTGCACCAGGTGTTACAGGAACAGTGATAAAACAGACAAAAAGCTCACAAGAATAGAGAGAGAAAAAGACAGGTACACAATGACAACACAGTTTGATCAATGTTATACAGAGATAGATACTGGGGTGTAGAATCACAGAAAGTGGGTATTTTCACTTGTCTGGTGGATCAGTAAAGACAGCCTAAAGGAAGATATATGTCCCTAAATTTTGTAATATGAGAAAGGCTTAACTAGAGATGCAGTAGAAGATATTTCTAACAAAGAGAATAGCAGTTGCTGGAAAATTCAGAGTGGTTTGTTTAAATTAGTGATTTCCAATCAGGGAAAATTTTGCCCTCCCCCTTCAGGGACATTTGGTAACAGCTGGAAATATTTTTGATTGTCACAACTGGGATTTTCCTACTAGTATCTAGTAGGTAGAGGAGCCAGGGATGCTGCTAAACCCCACAATAAAGAATTACCTGGCCCAAAATGTCTATAGTAACCAAATTGAGAAATCCTGGTTTAAATAGATCATGAAGCAGTGACAGAAATGTTTCCATTACTACCCACACAAGATTGAGTGAGATGGAGTCATTCTGCAGATACTGGATTCAATATAATAATATGATTTTCCATAAAAATAGGAATTACTCATTTATTAAGGCCTTAATTGTGTCAAAATAAAAAACTGTACTTGACAGAATATTATATACTCAATATTATATGCTCTGCAGGGACATGTCACGCAGTTTTACTTTGAAAAGTAGTTCATCAAACACTTTGCCAGGTAAGATACAGAGACAACAGATGACCACAAGAAAAGATGATTCAACATCTTTAAGTCATTAGGGAAATTCTAATTAAAATCACAATGAGATAGCGCTACACACCCACTAGGATGACTAAAATTAACAAGTGGCCATACTAAGTGTGACAAGGATATGGGATAATTGGAACTCATATACTGCTAGTGGGAATGTAGAATTATACAACCACTTTGGAAAATAATTTGGTCATTTTGTAAAAATTATTTACATAGGTAATTATCCAAAAATATAAAAGCATCTGTCCATGCAAAGATTTGTTCATGAATATTCTAATAGCAGCTTTATTTGAAATAGCCAAAAGTTAAAAGCAATCCAAATGTTTATCAATGGCAAATGGATAAACAAACTCGTATATTCTTAAAATGAAATACTACTCAGTAATTAAATGTATTGAACTACTGATACATGCAAAAACATAAAAGAATCTCAAAATCTGCTGAGTGAAAGAAACGACAGAGTACATACTATATGATTCTATTTACATAAAATTTTAGAAAATGCAAACTGTAGTGTCATAAAGCATATTAATTGTTACCTGCAAATGAAGGGGCAGGGAAGGTGGGAGGAAAAGATTATAAAAGGGCATGAAGAACATATTGGGTATGATGGATATCTTTATTATCTTGATGCTGGTGATGGCTTCATATATCAAAATTCATCAAATTGTATACTCAAAATGTGTATCATTTATTATTTGTAAATTACAACTCAATAGAATTGTTGAAAATGTGGTTCATAATATTACCAAGCAGTCTGATCAGCTTATACATTAACGTTTCTCTCTAATCACTATTAACTTCTTTTTCAATGGATACATAAAGATGTACATATTTTAGGGTACATGTGATATTTTGATGCATTCATATTATGTATAAAGATTATATCAGGGTAATTGAGATATCCATCACCTTAAATATTCACCTTTTCTTTATGCTAAGAATGTTCAAATTATTTTCTTCTAGCAATTTTGAAGTGTATACTAGATTATTGACTACAGTCACCCTACTGATCTATCGAACAGTAGGCTTTATTTCTTCTATCAATCACTGTCTATTTGTACCCATTAATCATCTCTTTATCCCCCATTCCTTTCTACCCTTCCTGGCCCCTGGTAACCACCAATTTGCTCTCCATCTTCGTGAAATCCACCTTTTAACTTCCACATATGAATAAGAACCTATAATACTAGTCCTTCTATGCTTATTTCACTTAACATAATGACCTCCAGTTCCACCCATGGTGCTGCAAATGATAAGATTTCATTCTGTTTATGGCTGAATAATATTCCATTTTGTATATATACCACATTTTCTTTATCCATTTATCCACTGATGGGCACTTAGGTTGATTCTGTATTTTGGCTATTGTGAATAGTGCTGCAATAAACATGGGAGTGCAGATACCTCTTTGACATACTAATTTCATTTCCTTTGGAGATATAACCAGTAGTGGAATTGTTGGATCATATGATAGCTCTATTTTATGTTTTCTGAGGAAGCTCCATACTGTTTTCCATAGTGGCTATACTAATTTACATCCCCATCAACAGTCTATGAGGGTTCCCCTTTCTCCACATCCTCACCAGCATCCATTATTGCCTGTCTTTCAGAAAAAGGCCATTTTAACTGAGGTGAGATGATACCTCATTGTGGTTTTGATTTGCATTTCATTGAGGATTAGTGATGTTGAGCAATTTTTCATATACCTGTTGGCCATTTGTATGTCTTCTTTTAAGAAATGTCTATCCAGGTCTTTTGCCCATTTTTAAATAAAATTATTTGATTTTTGGTTTTGGTATCAGGGTAATGCTGACCTTACAGAATGAGTTTAAGAGTACTCCCTTCTCTTCAGTTTTTTCAAAGAGTTTGAGTAGAATTGGTATTAGTTCTTCTTTAAATGTCTGGTAGAATTCACCAGTGAAGGCATCAAGTCCTGGGCTTTTCTTTGATGGGAGATATTTACTTCTTATTTAACATCTCTACTCCTCAGTTTTCTCCTAAGTAAACTGCTTTCTTGTTTTAGCTATTCTCAAATCTAAGTATAAATTTAACTAATTGGCCACTAAGAAATGAAGTACTGATGACCTCTTAGAACTATTCACATAGCAATTATGTAGAATTTTATTAAATTACACGAATTTATGCCCTATAGACTGCACCCTTTATATGAACTGTCTTATTTTACAATAACACCAGTAAAAATACATTCCTTAAATTTAAACAATTTTATTCTTAACATCCTATCATCTGGGACTTTAGCAAGTGGTCGCCTTGCCACTCTGGGCTGTTTGTTTTCTGTCTTTTTGGTCATCCTCATTTCTTTTCCCAGAAGTGATATCTGAGAGTAAAAAATGTTTAAAACAACCTAAACCATTTTCTCTTTTTTTTCCTTATTACCTGCTCTGAACATAAGCCTTATTGCAAAAACTACTAATGAACAATTTTTTTTTATTCTACCTTCCTCTTATTGATTATTTCTCTCTTGCTACCACACTGGCTGGCTCTAGCCAAGGAGGTTTACTATACTTTTTTTCTTCTATAAAAAGGATTTTTGAATCCCAAATGGAATTTGAGCAGAGGTCCAAAAATTAATTTGGTGACTCTTTGTATAATCCAATTTATAACAATTTAGTTTAATTTTGCCTAAACTTGTAAGCCAAGGATCCAATGGTCTTGGAATATTATATTGAAAATTTATGGTTCCACCATATACCAAAATAGGAAATACAGAACACTTATAAAAACATATCTAGTCATATATATAAACTGGCCCCAGGCACTCACACAAACTCACATACACATTCCAGAGACAGAATGTCTTCTAATTTTATCAATGGACATGAATGTTTATAATTTTGTAGCTCAATTATTATCTTTTGGGAGGATTCATCACAAACAATTACTGTCTGTGACTTTTCCTTGATTTCAATTCAATTAACTTCCAACTGATTTACACACATTACAGAATTTCAAAGCCAAATTTCTTCATTTAGAAAACATATCCCCACTTGATCAAGGAGAAATATTATTAACATATTTTATACAGAAGTACTAACATTTAGGAAGACAAAATCATAGGCTAGTTATTTTACCATTTTTATATCTCTTGATCACTTTAGTTAAATATAATATATAATCTTAACCCTAAATATGACTGAAGATCCTGAAGCCATTTTGGTCCTTACTAATCAAAGTTTGGTTCATGAACCAGCAGCACAGGTATCACTTAGGAACTTCTTAAAAATGTAAAACCTCAGGCCCTACCCTATTCTTACTTGAATCAAAATCTATATTTTAACAAAGACCTCCATGAGATGTATATGTACATAAAAGTTTGAGAAGTACCTATGGTAATATCTTTAGCCAAGTCTATTTCTTGGTTTCATCCAGGAGCCCATCTTTTCTTTAAATATGATTTTCATACATCTGCTCTGATTTTGTTGTTATTCCTTTGATTACAATATTATTTTTCTTATATCCAAGTTCTCCTAGTCGCCTCACTTTTTCCACCATGTGTGTCCAAATGGAAATGGCTTATTTCCTGCTGATTTTTCTCTCGCTTCAAAATGTGTAAAGGCTGGAATATTATATACTTTCACCAGAAGTCATGGTATAGTCACAACTCAAATATTAGGGTAGATTGAAGTGATGGGCATTTGGAGGATACATTGTAGTTGTCCTAGAGATGCTGTTGCCATATTGAGTGTTTTGAAAACAAAAGAGTTATTGAGACATGCTGACCTACAGAAACAGATTAATATAGATTGAGTACTTTCCATGTGTCATGAACAATTCTAAGACAATTGCACACGTTAATCCATTAATCTTAAAATGTATAATGCTGCGTTGTCAATGTTTCATAGAGGCATAGAGAGCTGAAGACAACTATCCTAATGCTGCATAACTAGTAAGTGGCAGGAACAATCCAAGTTGCCTAAGAACAGAGATCTATTTTTAAATACTGTGTTTTTCCTCTTACAACAGACAGATTTCCTATATCTAGTTTGTTCAGAAGTATGAAATAGCTTAACAATTACCAAGGCTATTAGTTTTCTCCCATTTCTCACCCTGTGTCAGGGAGAGTCTGTTAAGGAAGTTTATGGTCACAAAATCTCATTACAAATTCAGTCATGTCATATAAAATCAATTTTTGTTAAACATTTTATTTTGAAATCATTGTAGATACACATTCAGTTGTAAGAATAATCCAGAGAAATCCAGTGTACCTTTTATCCAGTTTCTTCATGATGGTATCAACGTGAAGAACTATGGTATAATATCACAACCAGTATATTGACATTGATATACTGCACTTATTTTATTACAGTTTTACTTACATTCATGTGTGTGTGTGTATGTTTAGTTCCATGAAATTTTATCACATGTGTAGGTTCATGTGCCCACCACAGTCAATATATAGAACAGTTCCATCAGCACAAGGATCCTTTGTGTTGCTCTTTCTTTATTATTTATTTATTTATTTATTGAGATGGAGTCTCGCTCTGTCACCAGGCTGGAGTACAGTGGCACAATCTCGGGTCACTGCAACCTCTGCCTCCCAGGTTCAAGTGATTCTCCTGCCTCAGCCTCTCAAGTAGCTGGGACTAAAGGCACGCACCACCACGCCTGGCTAATTTTTGTATTTTTAGTAGAGACAGGGTTTCCCCATGTTGGCCAGGATGGTCTCGATCTCTTGACCTCGTGATCCACCCACCTCGGCCTCCCAAGGTGCTGGGATTACAGGTGTGAGCCACCATGCCCAGCCTGTGTTGCCCTTTTAAAACAATACCCACTTCCTTTCACAACACCTTTGTCCTTAACCCTAGGAATATTATATAAATGGAGTCATACCTGTGATGAACATCTGTCTACAGGCTTCTATGTGAACATGAAGGTTTCATTTCTTTGGGATGAATGCGTAAGTGTTCAACTTCTGGGTTGTATGATAATTGCATATTTAGTTTTGTAAGAAATTTCCAAACTGTTTTCATGATCATTTTTGAATACAAATTAATCAATCAAGTGCAGAAGAAATTGATTAGGGTAAATGCCTGTAAGAAAAAATATAATAGAAGCTGGGTAAGGCAAAAACAGATTCTTGCACATTTAATCTTGTCTTAGCTTCCACTTATCTGAGGACTTGAATGAGTACA
The DNA here is from genome assembly GCF_009828535.3 of Hylobates moloch. Taxonomy (NCBI): domain Eukaryota; kingdom Metazoa; phylum Chordata; class Mammalia; order Primates; family Hylobatidae; genus Hylobates; species Hylobates moloch. The sequence continues at coordinate 45,678,880 of NW_026652282.1, forward strand.
TGAGTCATGCTTGCAGACACTGCCTTCACTGAGCCTATAGTTCAGCTGGGAAGTCAGCCTGAATGACGTTGTAAATTACTGAAACTGAAGGCAGTTTGAACAGAAAGGCTTTGGAGTCAGATATATCCTGTGCTATATCTTTTTGGTTTTGTGATCAGTGAGATAATCTATGCTTCTAAACCGGTTTGATTCAGATGAGGAAACAAAACCTACCTCAAAGGGTTATCATTAGATATTAGCAAAGTCTCAGGATACAAAATCAATGTACAAAAATCACAAGCATTCTTGTACACCAATCACAGACAAACAGAGAGCCAAATCATGAGTGAACTCCCATTCACAATTGCTTCAAAGAGAATAAAATACCTAGGAATCCAACTTACAAGGGATGTGAAGGACCTCTTCAAGGAGAACTACAAACCACTGCTCAATGAAATAAAAGAGGATACAAACAAATGGAAGAACATTCCATGCTCATGCGTTGGAAGAATCAATATCGTGAAAATGGCCATACTGCCCAAGGTAATTTATAGATTGAATGCCATCCCCATCAAGCTACCAATGACTTTCTTCACAGAATTGGAAAAAACTACTTTAAAGTTCATATGGAACCAAAAAAGAGCCCACATCACCAAGTCAATCCTAAGCCAAAAGAACAAAGCTGGAGGCATCATGCTACCTGACTTCAAACTATACTACAAGGCTACAGTAACCAAAACAGCATGGTACTGGTACCACAACAGAGACATAGATCAATGGAACAGAACAGAGCCCTCAGAAATAATGCCGCATATCTACAACTATCTGATCTTTGACAAACCTGACAAAAACAAGAAATGGGGAAAGGATTCCCTATTTAATAAATGGTGCTGGGAAAACTGGCTAGCCATATGTAGAAAGCTGAAACTGGATCCCTTCCTTACACCTTATACAAAAATTAATTCAAGATGGATTAAAGACTTACATGTTAGACCTAAAACCATTAAAATCCTACGAGAAAACCTAGGCAATACCATTCAGGACATAGGCGTGGGCAAGGACTTCATGTCTAAAACACCAAAAGCAATGGCAACCAAAGCCAAAATTGATAAATGGGATCTAATTAAACTCAAGAGCTTCTGCACAGCAAAAGAAACCATCATCAGAGTGAACAGGCAACCTACAGAATGGGAGAAAATTTTTGCAACCTACTCATCTGACAAAGGGCTAATATCCAGAATCTACAATGAACTCAAACAAATTTACAAGAAAAAAACAAACAACCCCATCAAAAAGTGGGCAAAGGACATGAACAGACACTTCTCAGAAGAAGACATTTATGCAGCCAAAAAACACATGAAAAAATGCTCATCATCACTGGCCATCAGAGAAATGCAAATCTAAACCACAATGAGATTCCATCTCACACCAGTTAGAATGGCCATCATTAAAAAGTCAGGAAACAATAGGTGCTGGAGAGGATGTGGAGAAATAGGAACACTTTTACACTGTTGGTGTGACTGGAAACTAGTTCAACCATTGTGGAAGTCAGTGTGGCGATTCCTCAGGGATCTAGAACTAGAAATACCATTTGACCCAGCCATCCCATTACTGGGTATATACCCAAAGGACTATAAATCATGCTGCTATAAAGACACATGCACACGTATGTTTATTGTGGCACTATTCACAATAGCAAAGAGTTGGAACCAACCCAAATGTCCAACAACGATAGACTGGATTAAGAAAATGTGGCACATATACACCATGGAATACTATGCAGCCATAAAAAATGATGAGTTCATGTCCTTTGTAGGGATATGGATGAAACTGGAAAACATCATTCTCAGTAAACTATTGCAAGGACAAAAAACCAAACACTGCATGTTCTCACTCATAGGTGGGAATTGAACAATGAGAACTCATGGACACAGGAAGGGGAACATCACACTCCAGGGACTGTTGTGGGGTGGGGGGAGGGGGGAGGGACAGCATTAGGAGATATACCTAATGCTAAATGACGAGTTAATGGGTGCAGCAAACCAACATGGCACATGTATACATATGTAACAAACCTGCACATTGTGCATATGTACCCTAAAACCTAAAGTATAATAATAAAAAATAAATTTAAAAAAAACAGAATAAAGAAGAAAAATTACATGATTAGATCAATTGATGCAGACAAAACTTTCGACAAAATGAAACACCTATTCATCATGAATAATGATCATCAGTAAACAATAAATGGAAGGGAATTTCCTCAGCCTGAGAAATAGCATATACAAAAACCTATAGGTGACTTCATACTTAATAATGGAATGCTTATACTTTTCCTCTAAAATCAGTAACAAAGAAATGATGTCCTCATTCACTACTCCTATTTAACATAGTACTGGAAGTCCTAGACAGAGCAATATGGTAAAAAATAAAAAGAAGAAAGTAAAAAAGAAAATTAAAGACATACATAACAAAAAAAATAAAATTTCCCATAGTGAAAGATGACAAGGTTTTCTACTGAAAACTATCAAAGAAGCTTATTTAAGTCTTTAATTTTTATTGATTCAAGGAGTACAGATGCAGGTTTGTTACACAGACATATTGTGTAATGATGAGATTTGGGTTTCTAGTGTACCTGAATAGTGAATGTATTAGGCTGTTCTTGAACTGCTAAAAAGAAATACCCGATACTGGGTAATTTAAAGGAAAATAGGTTTAATTGGCCCATGGTTCTGCAGGCTGTACAGGAAGCATAGTAGCATCTGCTTCTGGGGAGGCCTTAGGAAGCTTTCAATCACAGCAGAAGGAAAACAGGAAGCAGGCAGAGAACAAGAGCAAGAGAAAGAGAGAGAGAGTTGGTGGGGGAGGTTCCACACACTTTTAAATGACCAGATCCTGTGTGAACTAACAGCAAGAGCTCATTTATTATCAAGGGAATGGCTCAAGCCATTCATGAGGGATTTGCCCCATGATCCAAAGACTTCCCACCAGGCCCTACCTCCAACACTGGGGATTATATTTCAACATGAGATTTGGATGGGGACATCCAAACTATATCAGTGAACACTGTATCCAATAGATAATTTTTCAACCCTCCTCCTCACTCCCCCGTTTTGGAGTCCCCAGTGTCTATTATTTCCCTCTGTATGTCTGTGTGTACCTGTTGATTAGCTCCCACTTATAAGTGAGAATATACAGTAACTAATTTTTGTTTCTGAGTTATTTCACTTAGGATAATGCCTCCAGCTCCATCCATGTTGCTGCAAAAGACAATATTTTATTCTTTTTTATGGATGCATAGTATTCCATGGTGTATATATACCACATTTTCTGTATGCAATCAACTGTTGATGGACACTTAGGTTGCTTCTATGACTTCGCTATGGTGGACAGTGCTGCAGTATGAGTGCAAGTGTCTCTTTGAGGGATTTATTTTCTTTTGGATATATGCCCAGTAGTGGGATTGCTAAGTCAATAATAGTTCCATTTTTAGTCCAAAGGATCCTTTTTTAAAAAGCTGCTACAATTAATAAGTGAGGTTACCAGGGTGATACAAGTAGCCCTGTGGCCGCCACCACTAGGACTGTGCTGGGTCAGACCTGAAGCCAGCACAGCACTGGGTCTTGCCCAAGGCCTGTTGTAACCACTCCCTGGCTACTGCCTTTGTTTGCTCAAGGCTCTGGGGCTCTACAATCAGCAGATAGCAAAGCCAGCCAGACCTGTGTTCTTCCCTTTAGGGCAGTGAATTCCCCCAGGCCTCAGGCAGGTCAAGAGGTGCCATCTGGGAGCCAGGGACAAGAGCCAAAATCCTTAGAAGTCTATCTGTTGATCTATTGTGCTGCAGCTCAGCTGGCACTCAAACCACAAGATGCAGTTCTTCCCACTCTTCCTCCCTTTCCCAAAGGCAGAACAGCCTCACTCTGTGGCCACCACCACCACAGGCCCACAGAGAGTAGTGCCAGACGATCACTGGTGTTCCCTTAAGGCCCAAGGGCTCTCCATTCAGCTTGTGGTGAACATTGCCTGGCCTGGAACTCACGTTCAGACCAGTGGGTTCCCCTCTGGCCAAGGGCAGGTCCAGAAATGCTGCCCAAGAGCCAAGTCCTGCAATCAGGGATGCCAAGAGCTTGGTTAGTGCTCTATCCCACTGTGGCCAAGCTGGTACCTAAGGCGTAAGACAAAGTCCCCTTTTACTTTTCTCTCCACTTTTCTCAAGCAGAAGGAGTTTTGCCCCATAGCTACCACAGCTAGGAATGTGTTGAGTCTCACCTGAAGCCAGAAAGTCTCAGAGTCTCACCCAAGGCCCATGGCATACTATCTGGGCACCACTGCTGCTTATTCAGGGCCCGAGGGCTCTTCAGTTAGCAGGTGATGCGTTCTGCCAGGACTGGATTCTTCCCTTCAAGGCAGTGGGTTCCCTTCTGGCCCAGGGTGTGCCTAGAAATGTTGTCTGGGAGCTAGGGCCTGGAACGGGGGCCTCACAACTCTGGTGTCCTATCATGCTGTGGCCGAGCTGGTATCCAAGGTGCAAGACAATATCCTCCCCACTCTTCTCTCTCCTCTCCTCAGGTGGAAGGAAGGGGTCTCTTTTGGATCTGGGAGCTATGCAGCCTGCGTTTAGGAGAGGGGTGGTGCCAGAACTCCCTTAGCCACCCTGGCTGGTGTCTCAGTAGGTCACATGCCCAGCCCCAGAACATTGGCTCTGGGCCCAGTACAAAACTAGGACTTGACTAGGAGTTACAGTCCTTGTGGCCTAGACTGTCTTTCAAGTTTACTTAGGACCCTGCTCTGGGGGTTGGGGGGGTCCTTTAGCCCGTTTTGGTGAGTCTTGTGGGAATTCAAGTTCTGACTGCTGGATTCATTGATTCCCCTCTAGCTAGGGCTGGCTTAAATGCTCCCTCCATGAGTGGACATCAGCAAGTTTGGTCCGGTTTTGCTTTCCGCTATAATAGGGCAGCATTGAGTTCAATGCCTCACAACTGCTGCACACGCCCTCTCCTCAGTGCACAGAAATGCTCTCCACACGACACTGCCACTGCTGGGGGATAGGAGTGGGTGGCACTGGTGTTTCAAGACTGTTTTCCTACCTCTTCAGTGTCTCTTTTAGCAGTATGAAGTTGAAACCAGGTACTGTGAGTGATCACCTGATTTTTGGTTTTGCTGAAGGTGTTTTTTTGTGTAGATATTTGTTAAATTAGTGTCCTTGTAGCGGGAGATGATCATTGGGGCCTTCTATTCTGTCATCTTGCTCCACCTCCCAAGGTCACTTTTGTCAGCAGGCAGTGAATCCTGCCAGGACTGAGTCTGTCTCACCAGGGTAATGGATTCCCTTCTGGCCCAGGGTGGATCTAGAAATGCCACCTAGGAGTAGAGACCTATAACCAGGGGCTTCAGGAATCTGCCTTGCACTTTATCGTACTATGACTAAGTTAACACCCAAGTTGCAAGACAAAGTTTTCTTTACTATTTCCTCTCTTCCCCCAAGAAGAAAGAGTCTCTCCTGCAGCTGCATTACCTGGAGATGGGGGAGTACACAAGTACTCCCTTGCCTGTCACAGGTGATGTCACTCTGAGTTACACCCCAAGTCTACTGCCTCAGTGAAGCACCAGGGCTTGCTCAAGGACTATAGTACTTGTGGCCTGACAGCCACTCAAATTTGTTCCTGGCCCTAGGCTACTTCAGTCATCCAGCAGTACAGCCGATGAGACTTTTCTCCCACTGGGGCAGGGAATTTCCCTCTGTCTTAGGACTGGTCTAAATGCTCCCTCTTTGGGCACCAACAGCATTCTGCCCTATATTGTGTTCCACTGTGCCAGGGTAGCACTGAGTTTCAATGCAAAGTCCCGAACTCACTTTACTTTCCCTCCTCCAAGCACACAGATTCTTTCTCCATACTGTGCTGCCTAGGGTTGGGGGAGGGGTGATAAGGACAAGGCAAGACTGTCTTTCCTACCCAATTCAATGCCTCTTTCCTTGATATTATATTTAAAACAGGTACTGTGATTGCTCACCTGATTTCTTGGTTCTTGTGAAGGTGCCTTCTTGCATGGATAGTTGTTCAATGTGGTGTTTCTTTGGGATGATGAGCACTGAAGGGTTCAATTTGGCCATCTTGTTCTGCCCAAGTTCCTAAAATTTGATGTCTTTTTAGCAAAAGGAAGAAGCTTCTCATCCCCAGTGGTAGCAGCATTCCCACCCTCATCCACAGTGGTATTGGCCTTTCTACCTCTGTCTCAAGGGTTTAATTCTGCATTGCCTGAGGAAACAGTAATGGCCTCCCCTGACGCAGTTGCCAGGCTGATTCTTCTGAGGATCCACCTTTACCACCCCTTTTTGCTTCTAGATCTATAACTAGATTCAAGTCTCATCAGGCCCCTAAAGGTGAGACACAAAGTGTGACCCATGAGGAGGTGTGCTACACTCCACAATAACTACTTCAGTTTTCTGATTTATACAGGCAGAAATCTGGGGAACATATGCAGGAATGGATATTAAGGGTGTAGCATAATGGTGGAAAAAACATAAAGTTGGATCAGGTCAAATTTGTTAATATGGGCCCACTAACCAGAGATTATGCATTTAATGTTGCAGCTTGAGACATTAAAAAAAAAGTGCTAATAGTTTGGCTTGTTGGCTAAAATGCAGCTGAAAAGATGGCCTATTATGAGTGAGCTGGAAATGCCAGATCTCCCTTGATTTATGGTAGAGGAAGGGATCCAAAGGCTTGGAGATTGGAATGCTAGAATGGATTTGTCACATAAGACCTACTCACCCAAACTTGGAGGGTCCAGATGATATACTTTTCACTAAAGTGAAAATAGATTTGTAAGGGGAGCACCAGCATCTTTGAAGAACTCTGTGATTGCTCTTCTCTGTGTACCAGACATCACAGTATGAACTGCTGTAACTCAATTGGAAAACCTAAATGCAATGAGAATAATTGGACCCCTGCCAAGTGACAGCACTCAACCACCAAAGGCAAGGTGGACATGGTTATCGTAATGGACAGCAGAGGCAAAGCAATAATCAGAATAGTCTGACTCATGTAGATCTATGGTGTTGGCTAGTTAATCATGATGTTCCTACAAGTGAAATAGACAGAAAGCCTACTACATTCTTATGTGATCTGTAGAAGCAGAAACTTCCAGGTCAAGTGAACAAAAGTCTAACTTGAATCATAAAGCAGAGAATCATGACCCCTAAATGAATTTCCAGACTTGAGCCAATTTACAAACCAAGAACTCCTTGAGCAAAGGGGAGGTCAGCTCCTCTTGTGGAAGGACCCCAGTATATTATCAAAAATTTATATTTTGTTCACCTTTGTTGCATTTTTGCCCAAAGACCTTTTACCAAGTTAACTATGCATTGGGGAAAGGGAAATAATCAGACCTTTGGGAACTGCCAGACACTGCTTCTGAACTGAAATTGATTCCAGGAGACCTGAAACATCATTGTTGCCCTCTAGTTAGAGTAGGAGCTTATGGAGATCAGGTGATTAATGGAGTTTTAGCTCAGATCTGACTTGCAATGTGTCCAGTGGGTCCCCAAACCCATTTTGTGGTTATTTCCGTAGTTCCAGAATGCATAATTAAATAGACATGCTTAGTAGCTGGCAGAATCCCCACATTGGTCCTCTAACCTGTGGGGTGAGAGTTAATATGGTGGGAAAAGCCAAATGGAAGCCATTAGAGTTGCTTCTACCTAGAAAAATAGTAAATCAAAAACACTACTGCATCCCTCGAGGGACTGCAGAGATTAATGCCACCATCGAGGATTTGGAAGATGGAGGGGTGGTAATTCCCACCACATCCCTATTCAACTGTCCTATTTGGCTTGTGCAGAAGACAGATGGATGTTGGAGAATGACAGTTAATTATCATAAACTTCATCAAGTGGTGATTTCAATTGCAGCTACTGTACCAGATGTTTCATTACTTGAGCAAATTAACACACCTTCTGCTACCTGGTATACAACTATTGATCGGGCTTTGAGTCCTGCTACCAACTTGTCTGGTTCTTCAGCTTGCAGACTGCCTATCATGGGACTTCACCACCTCTGTGATTGTGGGAGCAGATTCCCCCTAATAAATTTCCTTCCATACATTCTACTGGTTCTGTCTCTCTGGAGAACTCTAATACAATATCCATTCATTTGCATGTGAATATCCAGTTGTCCCTGCATCATTTTTGAAAACACTATCTTTTCCCCCACAAAATTATCTTGGCTCCTTTGACAAATTTACTTCTTCCTTTACTTTATCAAAGAGTTTGTGAAGGATTGATATTAATTCATATTTAAATGTTAATTAGGATTCACCAGTAAATCCATCTAGACCTGGGTGTTTTTGTGTGTGTGGGGGGGGCAGTTTTGAAATTACTAATTAATCTTTTTATTTGTTATAGGTTTATTCAGATTTTCTATTTCTTCTTGTGCTAGTATTGGTAATTTGTGTCTTGGTAGGAATTTATCTATTTAAGTTATAGAATTTGTTGGCATATACTTGTTTATAGGTTTCCTTATGATACTCTTAATTTATATAAGTTTGTTAGTGTTATCTTCTCTTTCACTCCTAATGTTACTAAATTATGTCTTCCTTTTTTGTTGGTCATTCTAGCCAAAGGCTTGTCAATTTGTTGATCAGATTTAAGAAATAACTTTTGATTTTGTTATTTTCTATTTAGTTTATTTGAAGTCTGATGTTCATTTTTTCTTTCCTTCTGTTTGCTTTTGGTTTAGTTTGCTCTTCTTTACCTACTTTATTAAGGTTAAAGTTTGGAGAACTTTTTTAGCATTTTATAGAAATTACTTTCCTTCTAAACATGCTTAAGGTGAATCACATAAGTTTGGTATGTTGTTTTATTTTCATTCATCTCAACATCTTTTCTAAATTCCCTTTTGATTTATTCTGAAACCTATTGGCTGTTTAGGAGTACATTAATTTCCGCATATTTTTGAATTTACAAATTTTCCTTTTACTACTGATTTCTAATCTCACTCTACTGTGGTTGAAGGACATATGTATATAATTTCAATAATTCTAAGTTTATTGTGGGTTATTTTAAGGCCTTGCTTATATACTCTCCTAAAGAATGTTTCATAGGTGCACTTAGGAAGAGTATATATTCTTCTATTGTGCTGTAAATTGATTTACAGATATGTGTTAAGGTTAGTTGGTTTATATTATTATTATTCAAGTTTTCTATACCTTTGTTAATCTTCTGCCCAGATATGTTATTCATTATTCAATGTGTGATACTGAAATTCTCAACTATTTTTTTAAATCATATATTTATTTCTTCAATTATGTCATTTCTTTTGCTTCATGTATTTTGGGATTCTTCTGTTATATGCATGTACATTTATAATTGTTATATTTTCCTAATGGATTGATATTTTATCATTATAAAATATCTCTTTTTATCGCTATCAACATTTTTGACCAAAAAACTATTTTGTCTGATATTAGCATAGCCCCTCCAGATCTCCTATGGCTGTTTTTGCATAACATCAGTTTCCGCCCTTTTAGTTTCAACCTATTTGTGTCTTTGAAAGCAAAGTATGTCTTTTATAGACACCATAAGTAGGATTGGATCTTGTTTTTCTATCCAGACAATCTCTGCCTTTTGATTGGATAGTTTGATTCACATTTAATATTATTATTGATATGCTTTGATTTATGTTTACAATTGTGCTTTTGGTTTCTGTATACCTTGTGTCTTTTTTGTTCCTCTAGTCCTTTTTTCTGTCTTATATTAAGTAGTTATTTTCTAGAGTAACTTTTTCATTTCTTTAATGGTTTTCACTACTCTTTTTAGCAATTTTCCTGGTTGTTGCTTTGACTTATGGATTATATGTTAAGTTAAACTACTTCAAATTTATGCTAATTCCAATAAGATAGAAAATCTTAGTTCCTTTATAGCTTCTGTACCTCCCACCCCTTTGCGATATTGTACATACTACATCCATTCATATTACAAAAAACAATATAATATTACAATTAGTGCTTTATATAATTGTGTGTCTTTTAAAGAAGGTAAGAGAATAAAGGAGAAAAAATATATTTATACCATTTTTATATTAACATTATTTACCATTTCTGTCTTTGTGTATTTCTCCTGATGAAGTCAGGTTATTGTGTGGTGATATCTCTTTACTCCAATATATTTCATGTCTGACCTCCTTTTTTGTTCTGTTATTGTCAAATATATTGTATTTCTATATTTAATATGTCAAATATATAATTTTATAGATTTTTATGCAATATGTTCTTTTCTTTTTTTTTTGATGGAGTCTCACTCTGTCACCAGGCTGGAGTACAGTGGTGCGATCTCGGCTTACTGCAACCTCTGCTTCCCGGGTTCAAGCAATTCTCCTGCCTCAGCCTCCCGAATAGCTGGGACTACAGGCATGCGTCACCACGCCCAGCTAATTTTTGTATTTTTAGTAGAGACAGGGTTTCACCATGTTGGCCAGGATGGTCTCGATCTCCTGACCTCGTGATCTCCTGCCTCGGCCTCCCAAAGTGCTGAGATTACAGGCATGAACTACCGCGCCTGGCCGCGATATATTCTTAACTCAGTTTAGAAACAAGGAATGATACAATCTTTTATACTTATCTACATAATTATTTTTAATAGGATTCTTTGTTTTGATGTTTAGATTTAAATTATTCTATAGTGTCCCTTTCTTTCAGCCTGAAGAACTTTCTCTAGTATTTCCTGCGAATAGGAAATACTAGCAGCGCAGCTCTGCTAATATGTTAGTTTCCTATGGCTTCTGTAACAAATTATCGCAAACTTAGTGGCTTAAAACAACACAAATGTATTATCTTACAGTTCTGGAAGTCAGAAATCCATTCATCTTACTATGCCAAAATCAAAATGTTAATAGGGCTTTACTCTCTTTGGAGGCTCTACAGGAAAACTTGCTTTGTTGCCTTTCCAGCTTCGAAACATCACCTGCATTCCTTGGCTCATGACCCCTTCTAACCTTCCTCAAGTCCATCACTCCAACCTCTGTAATCATAGGTTACAGGGATTAGGACATGGACATCTTTGGTGGACCATATTCTGTCTACCACAGATGGCAATGAAATTATCTCAGCTTTTTTGTTGTTTTTCGGGGTATGTATTTTGCCTTCACTTTTGAAAAATAATTTCGTTGGATATAAGACTATTAGTTGCTTTTTTTCCTTAAACACTTTGGATATGTCATTCCACTGCCTTCTGTCTTCCACGATTTCTGATGAAAAGTCACCTATTAGTCTTATTGCAGGGTACCTTATATATGATCTTCTTCTCTTGCAAATATCAAGAGTTTATCATGTGTCCCATATTTCTCTGATGCTCTATTCTTTTATCTTTATTCTTGTTTCTGTCTATTCTTCAGATTGCAAAATCTATTGTTATATCTTTAAGTTTACTGATTCTTTCTTCCGCCAGCTCTGATCTACTGTTGAGCACCTCTTGTGAGTTTTTATTTAAGTGTGCTTTTTTAGTTAAAAAAAAAAAAAGATGCCGGTGAGGTGGTGGAGAAAAAGGAATGCTTATACACTATTGGTGGGAGTGTAAATCAGTTCAACCATTGTGGAAATTCCTCAGAGACCTAAAGAAAGAAATACCATTTGACCCAGCAATCCCATTACTGGGTATATACCCAAAGGAATATAAATTATTCTATTATAAAGACACATGCACATGTATGTTCATTGCAGCATTGTTCACAATAGCAAAGACATGGAATCAACCTAAATGCCCATCAATGATAGACTGGATAAAGAAAATGTGGTACATATATACCATGGAATACTATGCATCCAGTATAAAGAACGAGATTGTGTCCCTTGCGGGGACGTGGATGGAGCTGGAGACCATTATTCTCGGCAAACCGAAACAGGAACAGAAAACCAAATACCACATGTTCTCACTTATAAGTGGGAGCTAAATGATGAAAACACATGGACACATAGAGGGGAACAACACACAGAGGGGCCTATTGGAGGGTAGAGGATGGAGGGTGGAAGAAGGGAAAGGATCAGGAAAAATAACAAATGTGTACTAGGCTTAATACCTGGGTGATGAAATAATCTGTAAAACAAACCCCCAGGACACAAGTTTACCTATGTAACAAACCTGCACATGTACCCCTAAACTTTAAATAAAAGTTTAAAGAAATTCTCACTCCTTCAGGGATTATGTAAAGAGTTTTCGGCATTCATTGAAGAAATCAACAGTTGATCTAGTTATAAACCAATTGAAAGAAGTTGTAAAATAAGTTGATGATGGAATTCCATTGTATCAGGAGAATATCACCAATGCTTGTTACAAATGCCTTTATGCAGCCATGATGCAAAATGAAATCAATAAAATATCAATTATTGCAAAGTTAAAAATAGTGTACTTTTTTGATTAATTGTTGACTAAAAAGAAAACTCTTAAATATTTCAATAAGTTTATTCTGAGCCAATGTGTCACCATGGCCCAGGGAAGAGTCTCAGGAGGTCCTGGGAAAGTACACCTGAGGCAGTCAGGTTATGGTTTGGTTTTGTACATTTTAGAGAGACAGAAGTTACAGGCAAAGACATAAGGTATGCATTGGTTTAGCCCAGAAAAGCAGGACATCTCAAACTGAGGGGGACAGCTTACAGGTCATAAATGGATTCAAAGATTTTCTGATTGGCAGTTGGTTGAAAGAGTTAAGCTAAAGACTTGACATCAGTAAAAAAAAAAAAAAAAAAAAAAGATTGAGTTAAGATAAGGGGAGTTGTGGAAACCAAGGTTCTTATTATGTATATGAAGCCCCCAGGTAGCAGGCTTCAGAGGGAATAGATGGTAAATGTCTCTTTTCAAACCTTAAAATAGGTGTCAGACTCTTAATCTTTCCTAGATTCAGGAAAGGCCTAGCTGTATTAATGGGGATTCTCTACATATGCAAAATTTCCTCCATCAAAGATGGCTTTGCAGGGCCATTTCAAAACATGTAAAAAAAAAAAAAACATATTTTAGCGTAAAATATTTTTATTTTCTTCAGGGTCTACTGTCTTTCATGTGACGCTATACCAGAGTCAGGTTGATATTTGGTATCTTATTGCCAAAGAGTCTGTTCTGTCAGTCTTATTATCTCTATTTTATTAATTCTGACCAGTTTTGCCTGAACTCCAAAAGGGAAGGGTTATAATGAGGCGTGTCTGACCTCCCATCCCATCATGGCCTGTAATTTAGTTTTTCAGGTTGCTCCAGGGTCTCCTTGGCCAAGGGGTTTATTTCTGGTTTAAACTTCAGATTGCAAAATCTGTTATATCTAAGTTTGCTGATTCTTCTGCCAGCTCAGATCTACTATTCAGCACCACTCGTGAGTTCATTTTAATACAGGAGTTATTGGCCAAGCATGGTGGCTCATGTCTGTAATCCCAGCACTTTGGGAGGCCAAGGCGGGCGGTTGAGGTCAGGAGTTCAAGATCAGCCTGGCCAACATGGTGAAACCCCATCTCCACTAAAAACACAAAAATTAGCTGGGTGTGGTGGCGTGCATCTGTAATCCCAGCTACTAGGGAGACTGAGGCAGGAGAATTGACTGAACCTGGGAGGTGAAGGTTGCAGTGAGCCGAGATTGCGCCACTGCACTCCAGTCTGGGCGACAGAGCAAAGCTCTGTCTAAAAAAAAAAAAAAAAAAAAAAAAAGCAGGTGTTATTAAGAAATAGTTTTAGGCAGATAGAGAGGGTTAAAGGAGTTCTCGGTAAGGCTTTTTCTTTTAATAGAAATAGCTCCCGAAACACTTCTTTTCTAACAGAAAGGTGACTTGCAAAAACCAGGCCAACAAGTATTGACATGTGAATGCTGGTGATTAGAAACTAGGTCCAACCAATATGGCCATTCCTGCCCTTTTCTCCTTGTCACCACATGTGCCAAGTGTCATGGCCACCTCCAGATAACTCTGCATGTACAGGATATCGTGGTGGCCCACATTTGCATATTAAAAGACTATGGTGGGAGGGCCAGGTTTTTCACGGGCTACATAAATGACACACCTGGTCAAACCAATCCCCTAGGCCCTATGCAAACCAAACACCACCTCCTCTAGCCTCTCAATATAACCAACTACTTTTCTGCCACACATGGGGTTTTCTCTTTCCATTTGGAGCCCCCCTCCCTCTGTCTCTGTATGGGGGAGCTTCTTCCTTCTTTCCTGCCTATTAAACTCTCTACTCTTTAAAACCACTCCACATGTGTCCATGTCATTTATTTACATCAGCGTGAGACCAAGGACCCTGTGTTCCTACATTCATTGAGGTGGTATCATTTTGGTGTATTGGGCGGGAATTCATTTGTCAGAGTGGTGAGTATGGAGTGAACCTCAACCTCAAATCTGTCCTTTAATCTCAAGGCTCTTTTCCTGCTATCCTGTCACCAAACTTTCCTTCTTTCTCTATCCGGGGTCTCTTACTGTCTCTGTGTGTCAAACGTGCAGGAATTTTTACAGTTCAGGGAAACAGGTCTGTTAGGAAAGATCAGCAGCTCTGGTGAGCTCATGGTATTTCTAAGCCAACATCACCACCTAGTGAAAATAGAAATCCTCTTCATGAGGCACATTTTTTACAGTAACCCTGAGCTTCCTTTCGCACCACTAGAAATCAGGCTCTCAGCTACTTCTGTGAGTGGGAAAGTTCTGCCTTTAGCAGCTAAGAAGTAAAATGTCTTCTATAGTCAAATTTTAGTCTTGATATTGTCCCATAAGCAAGAAAATGGCCATTCATTTCCTATATTCCTTTAAGGCACCTATTCTGTCTCTAATTCAGACCGTACTTAATTAGTAAGGGGATTTTAAGTTTGGAAGTAAACCAGAACTATTTTTCTGAAGGTAAATGCTTTAGCATGGGCCATAATAGCAGGCAATCTAGCACGTTGACTCCGTTAAAGGAGCCTTGCCCAAAGACGACACAGTCTCTCCAGAGATCCATTTTTTGGGGAGCCAGGCAGATCACACAGATTTAGGAAGTCAAAGGGATTACACAAGGTGGATAAGCTAAGGTTGCGTGGGTAAAGCGTGGTTAGTTCCATCACTTAGTTCATCCGGTCCCATGGCTTGGAGGACCACACCTACAACCATGGGTGGCACGTTTAACAGGGTGCCAGGACCTAGGAACCATGGAGGGAAAATAGGAGGATGCTCCACATCTTCTCCACCCTGGGTCATACAGAAAGGAAGGAAACTAAAAGGACACTTTTATTCTCGCCTCTCTTTCTAGATAGGTAACAGATTATCTTCAGCTTGCACCCCTCTGGAACGCACTCTGAAGCACTGGAAGTTCCTTAACCTCAGGACTTTGAAGAGAAAAGCAACTCATTTTCTTTTGCACAAAGGCATGGCATTTTTACTAAACCTTTTCAAGGGTTTTAAGGTCAACCCAGCCCTTTTAGCAATCATATTGGGCAGGCCCAAAGAGAATAGTTCCCCAAAGTTAGAGAAGCAATTTCCAGGGGAACTACCTGAGGATCCCCCTTATTTGGGGCCCCTTCAAGTTCCCTTCTCATTATAGGACCTTAGGCAAATAAAGGGAAACTTAGGCTGATTTTCTGACGACCCTGATAGGTATAGAGAAGCTTTACAAATTTAATTCAGGTGTTTGACCTCACATGGAGGGATGTTATGTTGCTCCTACACCAGACCCTCATGGCAGCTGAAAAGCAGGCAGCTCTGCAAGAAGTCGAGAATTTCGGAAATGAGCAAAATATCGCCTATAATACACCAAAAAGGAAGAAGGCAGATAGGGAAAGTGGAGAAATAACAGAAACACCATTCCCAATCGGGAGGGAAGCAGTTCCCGGTACACAACCCTGATTGGGACCCCAATAACTCAGGAGATGAACAGAAAAAGAAACACTTTTTAAGGTGTATATTAGAGGGCCCACAGAAAACCAGGGCCAAACCTCTCAATTACTCTAAACTGTCTATGATAGACCAAAAGCCAGATGAGAATCCTGTAGCCTTTATGGAAAGGCTGAGAGAGGCACTAATAAAACACATCTCCTATCCCCTGATTCAGTCGAGGGACAGCTCATTCTAAAGGACAAGTTTATTACACAGGCAGCTCCCGTTATCAGAAGGGAGCTACAGAAGCAACTTACAGGACCAAATGGCACCTTAGAAAACCTCCTGAGAATAGCCACTTCAGTTTTTTACAACAGGGACCAAGAGGAGGCCCAAAAGAAAGAGAAAAAGCTCAGGAGAAGGACAGAGGCTCTGGTAGCAGCTTTGCAGGCTTGCAAAGTCCAGGATCCCCAAGGTGCATCCGCTAGTTGCTATCGGTGTGGCAGGCCAGAGCCTTTTAAGAAGGAATGCCCAGGCAGCAAGATGAAGCCATCTCAACCCTGTCCAGCCGGTGGCGGAAACCACTGGAGATGGAACTGCCCCCAGAGATGGAAGTCACTGGGTTCAGGACCAGTCTCACAGATGATCCAGCAGGACTAATGGGTCCTGGGGCTCAAATCTCAGCTCCAGCGGTTCAAACTGCCATTACAGCACAAGAGCCCTGGGTGATTCTGGAAAATAAAGGAAGGAAAGTAGACCTCCTTTAAACACTAGATCCTCTTTTCTCTCTCTTTTATCCTCTCTAATCCAGGCCTCCCCTCTTCCCATAACATGACCGTAAGGGGCATCTCAGGAAAAACTCTAATCCAATGTTTTTCTCAACCTTAGTTGTAGTTAGGAGGACCTATTTACACAGGCTTCCAAGCCATTGTTATGATAGCTCTACTAAATTAATCCCAGGAAATAATTTAAATGTTTACACTCTACATAATGTGGCAGAATCACTGTCCTCTAGGGGGAGCTCTTAGCTAGCAAACAGCCAGTAAAGCAAGAAGTACATAAGGCAGGATAAGCAGTAGTAGCTCTAAATAACGTCTCTCCTCAGACACAAGCGCTCAATTAGCTGAGCTAATAGCTCTTACAAGAGCACTTGAATTAAGCAAGGGAAAGACAGCTAACATTTACACTGATTCCAAGTATGCTTTCCTGGTTCTCCATGCTCATGCTGCCATTTAAAAGGACAGACATTTTCTTACCACTCATGGATCGCCTATAAAAATATCACCAGGAAATTAGGTTGTTATCCTCAGTTTTTCTTCCGCAAGAAATAGCAGGGATGCATTGTAAGGAACATCAAAAGGAAACAAGGTAGCCAAAGGAGATAGATTAACTGATCAAGCAGCTAAATCAGAGGCAAGGAAGCCTCAAGGCATCAACACATTTCAAGCCCCTCCTAATCTAGGAAGGCTCCATAAGAAAAACTAAACCTCAGTATTCCCCTGCAGAAATAGAATAGGCCACATCTTGAGTGCATACTTTTCATCCCCCAGGATGGCTAGAGTCAGAGGATGGCAAACTCCATTTGCCAGCTTCCAGCCAATGGAAAGTCCTTAAAATCCTTCACCACGCTTTTCACTTAGAAAAGTATAAGACTTATCAATGTACTCAAAGATTATTTTCAGGCAGGAAAACCTCTAAATTGGTTAAGCATGTAACCTCTCAAGCTCACTTCCAACAAGAATTAACACAACTAGCAGAAGCCCAACCCCAGGAAATAGAACCACCTTTATTTAACCTAGGAAATTTGGTATTAATGAAAACTCTCATCTCTGTCTCCTTCCCTAAGCCAAGCTGGGAAAGGCCCTACACTCTTCTTTCAACTCAATCCCCTCGGCAGTAAAGGTTACAGGAATTAACTCCTGGATATATCACAGTCAAGTCAAAGCCTAAAGAGCTGAGGGAGCAACCCCTGACAGTCCAGAGGAACGTCCTGAATATCAGTGTGGAGAAATAGACGACCTTAAGCTGAAAATCATAAAAGATAAGTAACTGAGTGACGGCTACTCATCTCACTCAGTTCCCCTCCTACCTCACCAGATACCGTTTATTATTTCTCCCTTTCCTCTCAAAATTTGCCACCAAATATTAGAACTTCTTTTTAATGCGTATTTGCAAGGAAATTTTAATTATACATGGGATTGCATTTGTAACTTTGTAGATCCCCAAAGGAAAATGTTATATCTTGGCAAGTAAAATTTTAAACAGAAATTATTTACTATGCCACTCCTGTGGGAATTGTTACAGTCACGCTACTATTTGCAGTAGAACTATACATTGTGGCACCCACAATGTGGAATTCTGGTTGTAAAATTCTAATTGCTGTAATATTTTTCCTGATTCTTATATATTAATATATAAATATTAATCCTTATAACAGGATTAATAATTACAGGAAAGATCTAGTCAAGGTTGCTTTGCTTATAGCAGGAGTAATAGTCACGGATAAGAAGCAAGCATGAAAGTTTTACTATCATTAAGTTTAATAGGACTTTTTACTGAAGGTTGGTGATAGGATGCACTCTAAGCTATGAAAAGGATATGAAAAACAGACATTTTACATAAGGAAGGATCTTGTATGGTAAATTCTTGTCCTAAAAGGAAGTGACTGGTTGTTCAAAGAAAGGATGTTTAGAACAAGTCAGAAAGTTTAAGTATGTTGTAAGAGAGTATGTGAAAGTCATGAAAAAATTTTAATAATTAAAGGATTGTCAAGATTAACACTAAAATTATTTTAGCCACCTAGTAACATATTTCTCCAAATTTTATTGCAAGTTATAAAAATGGTCTAAGCCTAAAGTTATTCTCTAATGGCAAGTTAAGGGAGAAAATGTATGCTCTTCTCAAGGAAAATGTTAGCTTTATATGAACGTTTCTGGTAATGTACGGCGACATCTATTGAAGACAAGCGGGTATTGCAATCCATTGGTTTAGGTTAACAGGTATCAAACTCAGTAATGGTCTGTAGGACCCCCACTAACGGTGGTAATCCTAATACTCATATTCTAACAGTATATTTTAAACCATCTTGTAAAATTTATCTCTTTTCGCCTAGAAGCAATCAAACTCCAAATGGTGCTAGCAGAACCACACATGGACAGACCATTCTTCTGAGAACCAGTAGCTCAACCTCAAGAGAAGGTCCAGTTGCTGTTCCCCCACGTGATGCCCCTTTTCAGCAGGAAGTAGCCAGGAAGAATCATCGTCTAACACCCCTTAACAACAGTTAAGTTTACTTCTCTTGAGGGGGGAATAATAAAGTTATTAAGGAATAATTTTAGGCAGAGAGAGAAGGTAAAAGGAGTTCTCAGTAAGGCTTTTTTTTTTTTAAATAGAAACAGCTTCTGAAACATTTCGTAACAGAAAAGCGGCTTGAAAAAACCAGGCCGGCAAGTATTGATATGCAAATGCAGGCGATTAGAAACTAGGTCCATCCAATATGGCAATTCCCACCCTAATCTCCATGTCACCAAGTTTCACGGCCGCCTCCAGATAACTCCGCGTGTGCAGGACATCTTGGCGGCCCACATTTGCATATTAAAAGACTAGGGTGGGAAGGCCAGGTTTTTCTTGGGCTACCTAAATGACACATCTGGTCAAACCAATCCCCTGGGCCCTGTGCAAATCAGACACCGCCTCCTCCAGCCTCCCAATATAACCGGCTACTTTTCTGCCGCACAAGGGGTTTTCTCTCTCTGCTTGGAGTCCCCCTCCATCTGTCTTTGTATGGGGGAGCTTCTTCCTTCTTTCTTGCCTATTAAACTCTCCGCTCCTTAAAACCATTCCACGTGTGTCCCTGTCATTTATTTACATCAGCGCAAGACCCTGTGTTCCTCCATTTCTTGGAGGCATGTCAATTTAAGATATTGTACTTTTTAACTTTAGGTTTTTTATTTCATTCTTTTTATAGAATTCCTACTTATTGATTGATACTTTCTATTCAATGATTCACTGTCATCATACTTTCCTATGATTTTTAAAACATAGTTTGCTTCAGTTCTTTGAACATATTCATAATAGATATAGTATTTACCTGCTAACATCTGTCCCACTCAAAGACATCTTTTATTGTCTGTTTTCTTCCCTGTTTATAAGTCAAACTTTTCCTGTTTCTTTGCATATCTCTTAACTTTTTGTTTAAAAATTGACATTTTACAGGAAACAACAGGTGCTGGAGAGGATGTGGAGAAATAGGAACACTTTTACACTGTTGGTGGGACTGTAAACTAGTTCAACCATTGTGGAAGTCAGTGTGGCAATTCCTCAGGGATCTAGAACTAGAAATACCATTTGACCCAGCCATCCCATTACTGGGTATATACCCAAAGGATTATAAAGCATGCTGCTATAAAGACACATGCACACGTATGTTTATTGCGACACTATTCACAATAGCAAAGACTTGGAACAAACCCAAATGTCCAACAGTGATAGACTGGATTAAGGAAATGTGGCACATATAGACCATGGAATACTATGCAGCCGTAAAAAATGATGAGTTTATGTCCTTTGTAGAGACATGGATGAAGCTGGAAACCATCATTCTCAGCAAACTATCGCAAGGACAAAAAGCCAAACACTGCATGTTCTCACTTATAGGTGGGAATTGAACAATGAGAACATATGGACAC
Source organism: Hylobates moloch (assembly GCF_009828535.3). Classification (NCBI taxonomy): domain Eukaryota; kingdom Metazoa; phylum Chordata; class Mammalia; order Primates; family Hylobatidae; genus Hylobates; species Hylobates moloch. The sequence continues at coordinate 45,699,357 of NW_026652282.1, forward strand.
AGGAAGGGGAACATCACACACCAGGGACTGTTGTGGGGTGGGGGGAGGGGGGAAGGATAGCATTAGGAGATATACCTAATGTTAAATGACGAGCTAATGGGTGCAGCACACCAACATGGCACATGTATACATGTGTAACAAACCTGCACGTTGTGCACATGTACCCTAAAACTTAAAGTATAATAAAAAAAATTGACATTTTAGATAATATAATAACTCTTGATATTGAACTCCTTCTGGGGCTGGTTGTTATTGTTTATTTGTCCAGTAACTTGGGTGGACTAATTCTGTGCAGTCTATTTCTTCTGCACAGTACAGCTCTAGTGTCTCCTGTTCAGATTTTTCTTTTACTTTTTTTTTTAATTGTAAGCCTTGCTGACTAGCAGTTGTCCCTGGGTCAGCATAGCTTAGTAGTCAGCCACTGATTGGCCAGAGGTTATGCTTAAGGTCTCTGAGCCAGTGTGTGGTTTGGAGACCGCCTTCACAGCTTATGAATTAGCCCCTCAATCAGCCAGGAGGTTGTAGCTTCTAGCTCGTAAGTTCTCATTCTAGTCATTTCCAAGAATGTGCTGACTCAGGCAGGTGCCCTGTCTTGTATGAGTGTGATTTGGCAGGGTCCTCTTTGGCTATTTCTATCACCGATCTCCCTTTTAGATTTCAGGCTGATCTGCCTCTGTTGGTATCACATTCTGATTGTTAGCTGATTGCTCTATTGTATTAGGCCATTCATGTTTTGCTTTAAATACCTGAGACTGGGTAACTTATAAAGAAAAGAGGTTTAACTGGCTCATGGTTCTGCAGGCTACACAAGCATGGTGCCTGCATCTGCTTGGCTTCTGGGAACGCCTCAGGGAGCTTTTATTCATGGTGGAAGGTGAAGCAGGAGCAGTTAAGCCATATGGCCAGAGCAGTAGCAAGAAAGAGAGAGTGGGAGGTGCCACACACTTTTCAACAACCAGATCTCACATGAACTCACTCTTCACCAAGGGGATGTTGCTAAGCCATTCCTGAAGGATACATCGCCATGATCTAAACACCATCCACCAGGCCCCACCTCCGACATTGTGGATGACGCTTCAACATGAGATTTGGTGGGGACATATATCCAAACTATATTATCTATTGTTTTCAAAAGTGCCCTGGACCCTCCAAGCTCTGATTCAAATAATGTTAACCCCCTCAGGAAGGACCAGCAATACTTCTTGGCGTACCCCCCTCTCCCTGGGCAAAATCTTTTCATTATGGAGCGGAAGGTGGGGGTGAGTGTGGAGGCTAGTGTGGCTACTTGGCTCCCACCACTTGCCCAGTGTAGATTTTCCACAAGTATGAAAGTAAATGCAAATCCAAAAAGGGGAGAAAATTAAACTTTTCATGGCACAAAAAGGGAAAGAGACCCCCTCCATCCCTTTCCTTAGAGCATGTACTTTAGACGATGTTTAGTTATGAATCCTTTTTCTGCTCCTTCGAGAGATATGTAAATATTTTTTAAGCTGTTAAAAATTACAGGAAGCCATTGTTTTGGACTGAGCTCCTGCACTAGGTTCCAACATTCAAGAAAAAAACAAAATACAGTCTCTCATGTTAAATGCCACATCATCAAACTAAAAGTTTAACGAAGCAAACAGATTCTAAAACAGACCAGTTTTTCCTGAAAACAGGAGATTCTAGTCTACCTGTGTCAGCATAATCATAAGGAAGTATCCTCTGCTTTAACCCTTTTAAAAAATTAACCCAAAGTAACCTGATGTTAACCCATCCAGTTTTTTTCTATTGTTCTACTTCCTTATTCCCACCCTTCAATACCTACTGTTCTGCCATCGCCCAGTGGGAGATCTCATTATTTGTAGAATGGATGCTTCCCAAATTCATGAATCACAGATAAAAGCAAATTAGACCTATAACTAAATTCGTCGTAATTTTGTCTGTTAATAAAGCTAAATAAGCCTTTTTCCAGCTTTAAAATACAGAAATGTCTTTCTCAAGAACCTGGGTGACATCTCTTTGAAATGTAAACATCAAAGAATATAGCATCCCCATCTCCTTGGGAGTTTAAGGTCGATGTCTGGCTTCAAATTACAGCTACCTATGTGTCATAGAATTATGAGAAGTTTTACAATTTCTTTGGATAAAGGCAATTAGCAAAGGCAAATGGCCACCCCCAATTACCAGGTGAATTTAAAATGAACTATGTGTAACAAACGGTGCTATTAAGTCCTCTCATATGAAGACTAGTCTATCTTGGGAACATGTGTGTAATAGGTTGTATCTGCCTGGGCTATATAAAAAGATGATATTTCTTTCTGTCTTTCCAATCTCTGTAGCAGATTGCTTGTGATGCACATCACATTCTGGTTTAATGCCTATTCAATAATAAAACTGTTTTCCTTCTTTTCTACTTTTGTGGGCAGGTTTTCTGGGTTGGCAGATTTTGTCTGTAATTATGTTTTCCCAACACAGGCACCTGGGGACATTGAGTACTGCCAATGGACTGCTGAACCAAATGAAGAGCTTTTCCGCAACATTCATGTTGCAGAAGAGATGGGAACTGCCACTCAGCTGCTGCCATTCAGCTACTAAATCTGAAATAGTTATTCGGCAATACAAAAATGGTATTGCGGGGTTCTGGGGCAGCCCCTTTGGCTCAAATGCCAGAGCTTTCTGCTATACCTACTGAGTTTCAGTAGATTTTATTGAATACATGTTTCTCAATTCGTTAAAAACCCTTTGATCAATCTCCAAAGACTTTGTCTAGTTTCAAATATGTTTTTCTAGGGGAAAGGATTTGCCAAGCTCCTCACACTACCATTCCAGAAGTCCTAACCCTGAACTATGTTTGCAACTTCTTGTGAATCCTAAATTATTTTAAAATAAAGAATATAAGAAATAAAAATTTAGTGGTGCCTAGCATGATCCAGGCAGTGTCCTTGATGCTAGATTTACAAAGACCAATGAAACCTGGTTCTTTTCCTTCAGGATCTTATAGTCAGGTGTGGGAGACAGACGTGTATTGGAAAGCACAGAAAAGTGCTACAGGTGCTGAATTAGCAATCTGTGCAAATAGCATGGAGGAAGGGATGAAGAAAACAAAAGTAGTTAGTAAAATAGAAACAGGAATGGCCAACAAATTAAAAAGAAAATTCAGGAGAACTATGTCCTTGTGAGTATGAAATCACTCACCTATACTTGACAATGCAACTGGTCATTGGGTTCACATCCTTGGCTCTTCCCAGGTAATAGTGAATGGCATCCCTTCTCAAAATAAAATAATTCAGACAGGCTTCTATTCATTCAACTATGCATCCAAACAAATACCATTTTTATGGGACTTCTCCATACATCAATCACTGTTTATCGGAGAAACCCTCAGTGAATTATCTAATGCAGTTTTTGTTTTTTTTTTTTTTTTGGAGAAGGAGTCTCTCTCTGTCACCAGGCTGGAGTGCAGTGGCGCGATCTCAGCTCACTGCAACCTCTGCCTCCCAGGTTCAAGCGATTCTCCTGCCTCAGCCTCCCGAGTAGCTGGGACTACAGGCGCCTGCCACCACGCCCGGCTAATTTTTGTATTTTTAGTAGAGGTGGGGTTTCACCATGTTGACCAGGCTGGTCTTGATCTCTTGACCTTGTGATCCACCCACCTCAGCCTCCCAAAGTGCTAATGCAGTTTTACTGTAAGATCAGATCTGAAGGAAAAGGAGTAACAGATTGACCAAAGTTCTTTATGAAGCCAAGAAGTCAGGAATAGAAACTTCCAAAAATGGGAACATGGAGTAAACAATATGAAAATCTCAAGTGAAGAGAATTTCTAATACAGATGTGTCCTATGTCAATTCATTGTTCACATATATTTTCCAATAAGGGCAAAACTGACACAATGATAGCAATACTTTATTGAGCAAGTAGCAAATGTAATAATTCATTCAATAAATACTGGGCACTGTGTTAGGTTCTGGGGATACAGAGATGACTCAAGCTGGGCTTCAGGCCTCAAAGACTTCGTATTCTAGTGGACGGACAGACAGACCTGTAGACAGAAAGATTCTGCCTACATGTAGCATTGCGCCTACATGAAATTGTGAGGAGAGCTATGACAGAAATAAGCATGGAGGACCTTGGGAAACAGATGAGGGCCCCTTAATCTAGGTAGCCATGAAAGAATTCTCAGAGGAGATAATGCTTATGAACTAGGTACTATTATGATCCTCAACATTAGATTAGAAAACTGCAGATCAGGGAGGTAAGGTAACTTGGCTGAGATCACATGGATCGTAAATGGTTGAGCCAGTTTTCATTCATGGTAATGTGGACTCCCAAACCTCATTCATTTTACTTGACTGCCACCACTTAGATTTTCAATGGCTCTGTTTGCTTCATATACTTTTTTGAAATCTGGTACATTTTATGATCTATGGGAAAGTCAGAAAGATACTCCATATCTATTGGTTTAAGTACAGCTCCTCTGAGTTCTAACTACTGGGCCCTGATGCTGTATAGAATTCTGAGCACAGCCGGCCAGGCGCGGTGGCTCACGCTTGTAATCCCAGCACTTTGGGAGGCCGAGGCGGGCGGATCACGAGGTCAGGAGATCAAGACCACGGTGAAACCCCGTCTCTACTAAAAATACAAAAAAATTAGCCGGGCGTGGTGGCGGGCGCCTGTAGTCCCAGCTACTCGGAGAGGCTGAGGCAGGAGAATGGCGTGAACCCGGGAGGCGGAGCTTGCAGTGAACCGAGATTGCGCCACTGCACTCCAGCCTGGGCGACAGAGCGAGACTCCGTCTCAAAAAAAAAAAAAAGAATTCTGAGCACAGCCTAGACACTAAATGTTTTTCTTTTCTGCAGACTGTCAAATGCTAACTGATTCACTTCAACCTTGAGTATTAATTAATTTTTGTTTTATTACACCCACTTCTAAAGGTAATTTTAACCTAATGCCCTCAAAATCCAATCAAATTAACAGTATAATATGGATTTTCATAAGGATCCCAGAATGTCCTGCTATGAAACACCATCAAATTGGATATTCATATCAATGTAAACTGGACTTGGAGTGTTATAAAAATCCTGCTCAAAAGCATATACTAAACCATTACCATTTTCTTGTAAGTACAAATCAATTTTTATGAGACACAGTCTTGCTTTGTCACCAAGGCTGGAGTGCAGTGGCGTGACCACAGCTCACTGCAGCCTCGACCTACAGAGCTCAAGTGATCCTTCCACCTCAGCCTCCCAGGTAGCTGGGACTATAGGCATGCACCAACACTCCAGGCTAATTTTTTATTTTTGTAGGGATAAGAGTCTCACTATGTTGCCCAGGCTGGTCTCGAACTCCTGGGTTCAAGCAATCCTCCTGCCCCAGCTTCCCAAAGTGCTGGGATTACAAGTATAAGCCACCACACCCAGCCAAGGTTTTTGTGGAAGACGGTGTGGTGATTCCTTAAGGATCTAGAACTAGAAATACCATTTGACCCAGCCATCCCATTACTTAGTATATACCCAAAGGATTATAAATCATGCTGCTATAAAGACACATGCACAGGCATGTTTATTGCAGCGCTATTCACAATAGCAAAGACTTGGAACCAACCCAAATGTCCATCAATGATAGACTGGATTAAGACAATGTGGCACCTATACACCTTGGAATACTATGCAGCCATAAAAAAGGATGAGTCCATGTCCTTTGTAGGGACATGGATGAAGCTGGAAACCATCATTCTCAGCAAACTATCGCAAGGACAAAAAGCCGAACACTGCATGTTCTCACTCATAGGTGGGAATTGAACAATGAGAACACTTGGACATAGGAAGGGGAATATCACACACCAGGGCCTGTGGTGGGGTGGGGGGAGGGGGGAGGGATAGCATTAGGAGATATACTTAATGTAAATGACAAGTTAATGGGTGCAGCACACCAACATGGCACATGTATACATATGTAACCAACCTGCACGTTGTGCACATGTACCCTAGAACTTAAAGTATAATAATAAAAAATAATAATAATAATAATAAAAAGGCCAATTATAAACATGCCCCACATGAGACTCCAAAAAGTTCTGGACTTCATGGCCAAGAAATAGTAGTATCCTGAATGAAAACAAACAAACAAATAAGCCAAAAACCACAAAACACTAAAACTAAAACCTTTCCTCCTCCTCTTTTTTTGCCTCTACACTAGTACTGACCATAGTGAGACACACTGTGTGCGTGTGTGCGTGTGTGTGTGTCTGTGTATCACCGAATGGTATATTTTCAAACATTTTTGACCTTTGTTTGTGGAAAAGTTGCTTAACCTCTCTGATTCTTGGTTTCCCCATTTTACAGAATAAGACAACTACTTCTCAGAGACAGTGTGAGCATTAGATGTCATAATACATGTAGACATGTTTTTGGGAACTGCAAAGGGCTGTATATGCGTTATATACTCCCCTGGGAACATTGGGTGCACACAGAAATTTTGGTGAGTCACAGAAAAAGCAATTTTTATAAAAGCAGCTTCTCCAGCCCAATCCCTTGTATACAACAGTGAGTGTTTAATGTATTTTATTGTACCAATGAGTTTATGCAAACTTAACCCATTCGGAAGTCATAATAAATGATGCTTGACACCACACTAGGAACTTGAGATTCAAATGGATGAAACAGGGTTCTTTCCTTCAAAGAACTCATGGTCTAGTAGGGGAACCCTGGAAACAAATAACTACAAGGATTGTGACAGGGTACACAATAGAAGTATATACCAGGTACCCTGTGGTGCACAGGCAGGATAGGCACTCCCAAGTCTTTTTACCCTTTCAGGCTCTTGTTCCATTGATCACCACATCTTCCTATGTCTCCATCCTCTTCCTGTCTACTGGCTCCTCCCCATAATCAAATAAGACATGTCATCCTCTTGGTCACAATCACAGTTTAGTGAGTGAGTCAGATAAGTACTTTAGGCAACTGCAGGATTCACAGTGGATTTTCATCTTAAACAGGAAGGTATGGCAATAGAGTATTGATATAGTGAGGTGTGTCTTTAGTTACTGCCATGTTCTGAGTAACTTGGTGAATGACAATTCACCAAGGACCCCAGGAGGAGGGACAGTATTAGGAGTGGGAGGCTTTGCAAGGTCACAGGTTCAGATTTAGATGAATAAATAATTACAATGTTTAATGCTTCATACTTGGCATGAACTGGGACAAGATAATTGTGGAATAAGAAAACTAAGTTAAAATCCTGGCTCTGTTGTACGTGAGCTCTATGACCTTGGGAATTTTCTATGTGTTGAAGAGTCCATTCACCCAACATTGTTGATAAGATTAAAAAACAACAGTAGAATTTATAACATAGCATAATGGTTGAGAACACAGCCTCTGGAGTTGGATTGCTTGGATTTGAAACAATGCTACCCTTTATTTGCTGTAGGAGAATGAGGAAATTTTAGCTTCTTAGTTTTCTTATCTATAAAATGGCATATTAAATAGTAGTTCTGACCTCATGGGGTTTTTATGACAATTCAGTTGCTTAATATATTAAATAGTATAGTAGAGTACCTGGTATATAGCAACTGCTAAATGTTTGCTAAATATATTAGGAATACCTATCTCAGAGTTCACTGCAAATTTCACAGGATATGAAAATTGTTAATTAGTTGTAACTATGCCACTATAATCTCTTCCAAAATCCTGATTTTGGAAGCCATGGCATGTCTTCTAGCTTCGAATTATCTTTAAATTGAAACTGCACTGTTGAATCCTACAGCTCCTTGAAGTACTTGTCTGACTCTCCAACTAAACAGTGACAGTAGCAGAGATGGTAGCATGGCCTAATTGGGACAGCTAATCTTTAGGTATCTGATCATTCAATGTAGTCCTCAACAAGGGTCAGTCAGTTTCCTGCATCCAGAGGAGCGCTGCAGAAGCTTCAGAGCACTGGAACCACAGATTGTCCTGTTGAGGATGTGGCCCCAGCACTGAAAGTCATGATAAGACCTAATAGCTCCAAGTTTGTTCTCATTTCCTTCAGGAATTCTCCCTACACCACCCCCCTCCCCATCTACATTGCTCTCCATCTCATTGCCCACTGGCATCACACTCATGCACATACCATTCACTGGTAATTAGGAATAATCATGAGACAAACTTTGAATATGTGGATTGTGAGCTTCTTTAAGTAAGAAGAGTATAAAATCCAAATAAACATATTCAAAGAGAGGCGTGCTTTTGGAATGGAAGAAGTCACGTTTTGTTTAGTTTGGCATTGAGCTGTAAGAAACAGGGTCATGTTAAATAGAGCTTCTATAGGTCTGTAGCCATTTATCACCACACAGATGTTTTCCAGCCCCACTCCTCACCTGCTGTCCTCTTGCTGTTTCCTCAGTTGGCAATTTCCTATTCTCCACAGAGCTACCTCAATACTGCCCTCACTTTCTCTGAACCTCTTATATTACTCACACTTTCTCACCTCATACTCACTGGATAACTCTATTACCTCTCCAAGGGAAATGAATATCTCAGGTGTAACATACCTTAGTTTCATAATACAAATCTACCAACCTTCCTTATACCTATCCAGTTTTTTCTCCTTCCCTCCTGGTACAGTGGAAGGGATAATTTCCCCCCATCTAAGATAAATTCCTTCACTGTGCTTCACATCCCAAGTCCTTCCACCCTCTCAGGCTCTTTTTCCATTGATTACTACTAAAGGTGCCCAAGTCTCTGACACCCAGAAAACCTTAAAACTCTCCTTCAATGTGACCTTTCTCTTTAGCTACCATCCTATTTCTTGCCTCTCCTTCAATAGTTAAACTATTTGAAAGAATTATTTACTCATTGAATCCAGATCCTTATCTCCCACTTATTTCTCAGCCCACTGCCATCTGCTTTACCACTCTGCCACTCTATTGAGACAGTTTTCATTAATGATCTTTTCTGTCACCACCACTATAATACTCCATATTCTTCACAACTCCCTCAAAATATTGTATATCCTCAATTCTCTGTATTTTGATGACTGCTTTTGATAACTCCTTTGTATGCAATTCTCCCTCTGCTCATCACAGAAATGTTTTTTGTTAACAGCCTTATTAAGGTATAATTACATCTGAACTTGCTTCTAGATACAGGTAAATTTAAAATATATAGTTACACACCATAAACTTCACCAGTTTAAAGTGTATAATTTAATGGTTGTTAGAGTATTTACAAAGTTGTGCAAACATCATCATAATCTAATTTTGAACATGTTCATCATCACCAAAAGAAATCTTGTACTGATTAGAAGTCAATCCTCATTCCCCTTTCCCCTAGCCATAGGCAAGCATTACTCTACTTTCTGATGCTCTAGATTTGCCCATATTAGGTATTACATATAAAACAAGTATTACACAATATGTAATGTATTGTGTCTGGCTTCTTTCACTTAGCATAATGTTTTCAGTGTTCACCCACGTTATAGCATCTATCAGTATTTCATTCCTTTTTATTGCTAAATAATATCCCATTGTATGGGTATACTACATTTTCTTTATATAGTCATAGTCTATGGACATTTGAATTGTTTCCACTTTTGGCTATAGTGAATAACGCTGCTATGATTATTCATGTACACGCCTTTTTGTGAAACATTTTCATTTCTCTTGGGTGGATAACTCACAGTAGAATTGTTGGGTCATATGGTAAGCTTGCTTAGCATTCTAAAGGACTGCCAAACTATTTTCCAAAGTGGTAGCGATATCTTATATTCTCCCCAGTAAAATGTGAGGGCTCAGGCTTCTCCACATCCTTACTGAGTCTTACTTTTAGTCTTTTTGGTTATAGCCATTCTAGTGGGTGATAAGTGGTTTCTCGTTGTGGTTTTAATTTGCATTTCCCCAGTAACTAATCTTTTATTATTAGTTAAGCATCTTTTCATGCGCTTATTGTCTACTTACATATTTCTGTGGAGGAGTCTATTCAAATCCCTTACCTAGTTTTCAATCACATTATTTGCCTTATTATTGACTTTTAAGCATTTTTAATATTCTGGATACAATCCAGGTTGCTGATCCTTTTAAAGGGCGAACTTTTAATGTTGTTAATTTTCTCTATTGTTCTTCTATTCTCTATTTACTTTCATTTGAATATTTAGTATTCCTATCCTTCTGCTTATCTTGTTTTGTTTGCTCTTTTTTTGTGGAGATTTAAATGAATTACCCAGTAAGTACTGCTTTAGCTGCTTCTTGCTTTGGTGTTTTGATTACATCCATCTTGAAATATTCTCTAATTTCCACTGTGACTTCTTATTTGACCCACAGGAATGTGTTTAATTTCTACATATTTGTGAGTTTCACACATTTCTTTCTGTCATTGATTTCTAAATTCCACTTTGGTTAGAGAACATGATTTGTATGACTTCAGTATTTTTAAATCTATCGAGGCATGTTTATGGCCTAGCATATGATCTATTTTGCAGAAAGTTACATGTACTTGAAGGGGATATATATTTTATTGCTGTTGGGTGGAGTGGTCTTTAGATGTCTCTTAGTTTAAACTGTTTTATAGTGTTGTTCCCTTGTTGCTACTAGTAGCATGGAACCACCAAGCCCCTCTTAATTGCTCACCATTAAGATACTCACTGTTTTCAACAATGCTTTCAGGCATTAACTTCTCCAGATTTTGTTCCCCATAAATTCAGTCCCGTCAGGCAGAGATGCTATGCTTTATGCCCTGCCTTTCTACATATATAGAAACTCTGGACAAGTGTACCTGAGCTGGGTGTGGGTACAGTAGACCACTTCTCCTCCAGTAACACCTTAATCTATTAGTGGACACTGAGGAGACATAGTAGCCTCTGGTCATTTCAGCTTACCAGTCTCCATGTAGAAACTTTACCTTACAAATACACTGGCACATAGGAGATCGGGAACCCACTAGTCTTAGCCTATCACAGCTGAGGCAGAGGCCTCACCCTACAAGTAGGAGCTAGTCCTCTAGCCCAGACTTGCCTGCCTGGACTAGGACTTCTGCAAAATGGGGCTGTGGAGGGATAAGAGACTGGTGGCTTTCTCCTCCTGGGTCAAACTATGGACTAGGAACTTGGGGGATACAGGCCCCCATCTTCTTGGTCATATCCACATGTAGCACATGTAGTAGAGGTCTAGAGTAGAGCTTGTCACATGGGGCTGGGGGAGGTAGAATAGCTTGTAGCTCAAATGTCACAGATTCTAACCATTTTTGCCAAGATTTAGTAATTTTCTTAAATACTTCTTCATGTGTTATATGCCCTTATGACAATTTCTAAAGACTTTGTGTGTGTGCGTGTGCATGCATGTGTGCATATACACATAGTTGTCACGAAATAATGGTGTTTCTCTGGGAAATGGGTTCACCAAGATCCTCATACAACTATCACAAAAATGCAGGTTCGGACACTGCCATTTGCAGAGTCCAACTAACAAGAGCAAGGTCTGGTATAAAGAAAGTGACTTTTTATTCCAAAGCTAGCTTAGGGGAAGAAATACAGGCTTCCTGCCATAGAGGTACCAATTCACTTTTGGAGCAGAAAATGGACACTTTTAAAAAGGGACCTAGCATGAATGGCACCCAGGGGAGGAAGCGAACAGGTAGGGGTCTGCATGCTCACTTTGGTGCCTTATCTACCAGGCAGCAAACTGGTGCCTTTGTGAGCAGAACAAGATTGTAAAGGTGGCCAAAACTCGTCATAGCAGGCATACTAAGGGTTGTAAATTGACGGTTGTCCCTCAAGGCAGTCTCCTGGTGGGAGAGAATTCTGCTCTGGAGCTTCTAAGAACATAGTTAGATGAACTTGCCCTGTAGGGAGCGTCTGATGAAGGGGAGATAAAAGGTTATAACTGCATTTCTAAAGGGTTACATAAGAAGTGGGGAATGGGGAAATTGATAAAATAAGAGAAAATAATAATAATAATAACTCATTTTCTTTTTCTTAGAAATATGGGTATACTCAATTATAATTTCCCACTGTCAGGTTCCATTTTACTTCTATGGGATTTGGGTGCCATATTCACTCTGGCTACTTCCTGCTGAGAAAGGGCATAGTCATTGGTTGTCAAAATGAAACTGATCTACTTGGAGTTGGAAATATTCACAAGTACCCAGACTTACAGATGATGTTTGTTGGAATACTATGGTGTGAAGTTTGAAGAGTCTTTGGGAAAGCCTGTCTTGCATTTCCATACAGAGTGTGCAACTGCAGTAAACTCCACAACAGAGGACTATGCCTATCCCTGCAATCAAGGCCAATGTTACAAGCAGCTTTTTCTACCAAGATGGTCTTGACCTGAACCAGGATACTGACCATTGGTCTATTGACAATACTGTGTCAGACATAGGTTTGAGTAGTTGGTGCATGTCTTGCAAAGCTAGAGACATTTTCCTAAATTATCGGGGATGTATATACAGCAGTTACTCTTAATTATCATTCAGGTTCCCCACTGCCAATCATAACTGGATATAATGACAGGATAGCTAAATATGTATTTAAAAGGTTACAGGAAGAGTTATGAATACTCATGAAGGTGGTCATAAGCCCTGTCTAGTCCATGAGAATGGATTAGTTTAGTTAAATAGCTGTGTTCTATCCAGGAGGTAGCACTGCAGATGGGCTAGGCCTCTGTATGTGATGAAGGCAAACAGATTTTTAATAAGAGGCATTTCTATAGAAACAGAAGAAAAATAAAGGTTAATGTTGGGCACAATTTTCCAGATTGCTAGACTCACAGCATCTTTAGTTACAGAGGAGGAAAGCTGTGGCAGCCTGACATGTTTTTCTTGCCTGTATTACAAGGAATAATGTAGTAGCAATTTCATTGAGTTCAGATCAGGAAAATGGAAGAAAAAATTCAAAGTGTTTGTTTACGGACTTGTAGCCCAGAAAGAATTCAGAATTTAGTCCAAATTGCAGAAAATAATAAAAACTCAAAAACAATGGACAAGACTAGAATCTAACACAGGTGTACGATAGTTTTTTCTGAAACATAATTTTTCTCTCTCCAGTCCCCATTTTTACTAAAGACAAATCACAGTAGGATAAATTTACTTGGAAAATAAGGTTTAGTCTTATTTTGCTTGTCCTAATTATTTGCATCAAGTACAGCAAGAATAATTATTTGCCATATAAGTTCCTTTGCAACTTGGCTTTGCTGGAATTTTTATTTATGCGGAATCTTAGATTAAACCTTTTAAAGCCTCGAGCCCAGCCACAGATTTATTGGTGCCTGCAAATACCTGCATGGATTGAGTGAATTCCTTTCCTTTTGAAGTCCCAAGATAACCTGGGGCTCCTGAGCCTGTCAAAAAGTGACCTTCATTACTTAGCACAAGTCAGGAAACCCTGTACAGAGACTGCATGGACAAGGTATCAAGCCAGTTTTTCCCAGGGGGCTTTAATTGGCTCTACAAGTCAACTTTGATTTGTTAAAGCCATCTGTTCATATCTGAAAGTATGGCAATCCAGTTAAAGCCTTGGTAAAATAACCAGTGTCTCCAGTGGTGTCCTGTTACAAAAGAGAACAGAATCTTATTGAGTTTATGTAAATAACTATACTGCCATAAACTAAGTATACTTACAAATAGTTTTCAAGTTCTGGGGAAATCAGATAGAGAGAAATATGCTCCAAATTTTTCTCACACGAGTGTACTTTACCCAATTGTTAAAAGCTGTAAATAGCTCAAAAGAAAAAAAGGTTTCTGGACTCTGAGAAACAAAAGAATTAGCGATGCTTCAAACAAAAAGTCATAAAAAGATTAGTCTTCCATTAGTTCAGTCTATGCAATTAACTCCTGTTCTGCTCAATATTCACGAACATATTAGCTCCCTATGGGAGTCTTGGAAGTTTTTTTTGTCCATTCAAGTGTCACAATCTCCAAAGTTATTAGAAACCTGCATTCAAGAATACCTGTCAGAATCCTACAGCTGATTATAAAATGGCCTTTGAAGAGAATCAAAATAAAATAACAATTATGGATGATAAAAGTCTCAGAACACTCACAGATAAAGACACAATTGACAAGGAAATCTGGTCATCTCTGTGGCATACAATAATTTAACATAGCAATCTTAATTATTACTGATAACATACATTGAGACATATCAGAATTATGGGGATTTTATACAATTCTGGAAAATATACCAATAACATATTTACATGAATATAACCCAAAGAAAGAAAGTTAAACACCACTTTATATGTAACAGTGCTTCCTGTATGGCTTTAATATACCAAGTAAGCCAAATATATCTCTTTTGGACTTCAGGGGACCTAATAAAAGAGTTAACCAGGTCAAAAAAAAGCTTAATTTAGAACTTGACTTCGGAAAGTTTATCTAATATCAAAGCTTTAAACACCTGATATTACAAAATAGATTCCCAGGTCACTATAAGCTATTTATTTAACCAGGATAACTCAAAAGATTTTTAAAAGTGAAAATCTTTACTCATTGATAGAGGGTAGACTCAGCTTTCCAAACAAAACCCAAAAAGACAGCATGAGGACAACTGAATCTCTTTTCTCTCCCTTCTTTTTTCTATCATTATTCAAAAGGCAAACAAAAATCTTTCATTATCTTTTAATATCACATGAAAATCTTGTTCAAAAGAGAAAGCCAAATTTCACCTTTCCATTTAGTGTGCTATTAATGTTAAACCCAATTCTTTTTTTTTTTTGAGACAGAGTCTTGCTCTGTCCCCCAGGCTGGAGTGCAGTGGTGCGATCTCGGCTCACTGCAAGCTCCGCCTCCCGGGTTCACGCCATTCTCCTGCCTCAGCCTCCTGAGTAGTTGGGACTACAGGCGCCCACCACCATGCCCGGCTAATTTTTGTATTTTTAGTAGAGACGGGGTTTCACCGTGTTAGCCAGGATGGCCTCGATCTCCTGACCTCGTGATCCGCCCGCCTCGGCCTCCCAAAGTGCTGGGATTACAGGCTTGAGCCACCGCGCCCGGCTAAACCCAATTCTTAATAAAACCTTATAAACAAATCTGTCCAATCTTAATTAGTTTGACCATAATGTAAAATTTCCATAAACCTTTCATAACGCTTTACAATTTTCTGTTAAAGAGCAGATCAATACTCTAAGAAGACCTTGTAATTACAACACATGGGCCCAGATTCTGGCCCTGCATCAGTGTGCTTTTTTTTTAATGTTTAATTTTCAGAAAAACTAAATAGCCTCCTTCAAATTTTAGCCAACTTGCTCAGACCCACAGAACTTCCTTTACAAGATCAATCTCTCAGAAATCTTTTACAACTTGCTTAAGCTCTCAGTTTTGTCCTATTATTCTTTTTAGCTTAGGACAATCGTTAAAAACCTCTGAACTAGACAAAATTACATTTCCTTTAACAAAAACCATACTTACATGCCTTCTTATAACCTTTTACTAAAAATACATTCTACCTTCCTTATACACCTTGCATGTAAAGCTGTTTCTTCAGTAGTCTCAGTTACTTGTTACAATGTTAACTCTCAGCAACTTTTATTTTTGGTGAAAAACCCGGTAAGTAAGCAATTTTAAACATGTATCAATCAGATTATGGAGCCCAGGACAAAGACAGAGCTGCAGAAAATGTCTGACTCTTCCCAGCCTAGCGAGGGAAACTGGCTAACTCTATGTCCCCAGGCCTTAACTAGAGAATCTAATTGGCTGTAAACAGACAAGTTAAGTAATTATTAAAAGTCATAGAAGCAGCTTATGACCTTAAAGCATCTAGAAAACGGTATCTGACCTGCCTAATTTAGACCAAATGTCTAAACGTTGAAGACAGTTTTCTTTTATCAATAACCTTTAAAACTAGATTTATTTACCAAAGATTACTACAGTCTTGTGAACTAAAAGGCATTACAGTTTTTATTTTTCTAGAAAAATATTTGATTTAAGCACTTATTTTTAAGCCAATTAATTAGAGCTCTTTTATATAAGCATTACACATACAACACATATACATACACAGACAGAAGCAGATCTGGTAGGGAGATAAAATGTTAGATACAAGAAGAAGTATTGGATAGGAGTAAATGGAGAATCAGACAGAATTCCATTGACTGAGAAGATTTTGGAAGGCAAGCAGGGGTTTTAAAACAATATATGTACACATATAACCCAAATATCACCTTTAAGTTAATTTCTAACTACAAAGCTCTCAAAAAATATATATATTTTTAAATCTTTTATTACCAGATTTCAGCTAGGACAAAGGGCCAATATTTCTGACTTTTAATTTTTTTTAAATAAAGGTAACCTCCTACATGAAATCAATAAGCCTTAACGAAGGGTATGACTTAACTAACCCTAGGTGCATGGGGCATTTTCGAAAAGATGGCAAGTGATTTTCAAAAGCTCAGGGAAAGGAAAATTTCAAGACAGGAAATCAGAAGCTGTCCATAAAGGGAAAAAGAATCAATAAATGGCCAAAAGTCACACAAATAACAAACCAGAATGGACCTACTCCCTAAGCACCTAGGCTGTCATTGTGAAAGGCAAAGCCTACTGAGCTATGGGATGGGCCACATGCCACTGACCTTTCCAGAAGGACCTAGAGCAGTCATTTTTGAGCTTGCGAAGGATTTTAATTTCTCACAAGAATTAAGGCTAGACATGACATTATCATGTACCCTTTTTAGACCCAAGAGTCAAAGCTCTGTCTTAACAGCACAAGGACTTAAAAAGCAATACAGAAAGTTACATGTATAATCTTTTCAACTCCATAATTTGAATTAACTTTTAGATAACTTCTGAATTAGTCAAAATTATTTTTCTCAATAATGAGAGGTGAAGCCAGCTGGACTTCCTGGGTCAAGTGGGGACTTGGAGAACTTTTCTGTCTAGCTAAAGGTTTGTAAATGCACCAATCAGCACTCTGTAAAAACACACCAATCAGCACTCTGTATCTAGGTAAAGGTTTGTAAACGCACCAATCAGCACTCTGTGTCTAGCTAAAGGTTTGTAAACCCACCAATCAGCACTCTGTAAAAATGCACCAATCAGTGCTCTGTGTCTAAAGGTTTGTAAATGCACCAATCAGTACTCTGTAAAAATGCACCAATCAGTGCTCTGTGTCTAGCTAAAGGTTTGTAAATGCACCAATCAGCACTCTGTAAAAACGGACCAATTGGCATTCTGTAAAATGGACCAATCAGCGCTCTGTAACATGAACCAATCAGCAGGACGTGGGCAGGGCCAAATAAGAGAATAAAAGCTGGCCACCCGAGCCAGCAGCGGCAACCTGCTCGGGTCCCCTTCCATGCTGTGGAAGCTTTGTTCTTTCGCTCTTCAAAATAAATCTTGCTGTTGCTCACTCTTTGGGTCCGCGCTACCTTTATGAGCTGTAACACTCACCGCAAAGGTCTGCAGCTACACTCCTGAAGCCAGTGAGACCACGAATCCACCGGGAGGAACAAACAACTCCAGCTGCACCACCTTTAAGAGCTGTAACACTCGCTGCGAAGGTCTGCGGCCTCACTCCTGAAGTCAGCAAGACTACGAACCCACCAGAAAGAAGAAACTCCAGACACATCTGAACATCAGAAGGAACAAACTCCAGACACACCATCTTTAAGAACTGTAACACTCACTGCGAGGGCCCATGGCTTCATTCTTGAAGTCAGAGACACCAAGAGCCCACCAAAAGGAACCAATTCCAGACATATTTTGGTGACCCAGATGGGACTATCGACTATCACCAAGCAGTGAGTACCATCGGACCCCTTTCGCTTGCTATTCTGTTCTATTTTACCTTAGAATTCGGGGGCTAAAGACTGGGCACCTGTCGGCCAGTTAAAAGCGAATAGCGTGGCCACTGGACTAAAGACACAGGTGTCAGGCTTTCCGGGAAAGGGCTCTGTAACAACCCCCGACTCTTCAGAGTTGGGAGCATTGGTTTGCCTGGAACCAGCTTCCACTTTTCCTATACTTCCGGGCTGAGCTGAGGGTCGACAGAGAGGAAAGCCATTCAGCTCCGGGGTCCCGACAACAAGTTGGTTGACCCTGTGGCCATGAGCGGAACTCTCAGTCATGTCACCCAAGTGAGACTTGCCCATTTATCCTATCTATCCTGACCCTTGCCTCCTGGGTCCTAATGCTTGTCAGACAAACTTCCTCTCATCTCTCTTCTCCGAGGCTAGTCCCGCTTCTAAAAACCACTCCCTGTCTCTGGTGCTTTTCTAGTTTCTCCTGTAAGAACGATTTCTAGTATAAACTCCAGGACTCTGTTACCTTCTTTAGGCACCTGGGCTTACTAATTAGAAAGACATAATTTTTGCCCAAAGCCCCATCGGGGCAGGGGACTATCTTATCTGGAATTTTAGGATCCCTCCTCAGACTAGCAGGCCTAACAATAGCTATTCCTGAAGCTAAGATATGGGGAGCCTCAGAAATTGTATCCTTCCTATTCATATAAATGAGGACAAAGGCTGATGCAAGCCTTTGTCCTCTTCCAACTCTGGAGATCCCTCCCATCCCTCAGGGTATGGCCCTTCACTTCATTTTTGGGGCATAACATCTTTATAGGACAGGAGTAAAGTCCAAATACTAACAGGAGAATGCTTAGGACTCTAACAGTTTTTTGAGAATGAGTCAGTAAGGGCCACTAAATCCGATATTTCTCGGTCCTCTTTGTGGTCTAGCAGGACAGGCAAGGGTGCAGGTTTTCAAGAATGCATTGGTAAGTGCCACTAAATCCGACCTTCCTTGGTCCTCCTTGTGATCTAAGAGGAAAACTAGTGTTTCTGCTGCTGCATCGGTGAGCACAACTATTCTGATCAGCAGAGTCCAGGGACCATTGTGGGTTCTTGGGAAAGAGGTGTTTCTGCTGCTGCGTCGGTGAGTGCAACTATTCCCATCAGCAGGGTCCAGGGACCCTTGTGGGTTCTTGGGCAGGGGGAGAAACAAACAAACCAAAACCTCGGGTGGTTTTGTCATTCAGATGGGAAACACTCAGGCATCAACAGGCTCACCCTTGAAATGCACCCTAACCCATTGGGACCAATTTGACCTGCAAACCCTGAAAAAGAGGCAGCTCATTTTCTTCTGCACTATGGCCTGGTCCCAATATTCTCTCTCTGATGGGGAAAAGTGGCCACCTGAGGGAAGTATAAATTACAATACTATCCTGCAGCTTGACCTTTTCTGTAAGAGGGAAGGCAAATGGAGTGAAATACCTTATGTCCAAGCTTTCTTTTCATTGAAGGAGAATGCACAACTATGCAAAGCTTGCAATTTACATCCCACAGGAGGACCTCTCAGCTTACCTCCATATCCTAGCCTCCCTATAGCTCCCCTTACTATTAATGATAAGCCTCCTCTAATCTCCTCTGCCCAGAAGGAAAGAAGCAAAGAAATCTCCAAAGGACCACAAACACCCCCGGGCTATTAGTTATGTCCCCTTCAAGCTGTAGGGGGAGGGAAATTTGGCCCAAGCTGGGTACATGTCCCCTTGTCCCTCTCTGATTTAAAGCAGATCAAGGCAGACCTGGGGAAGCTTTCAGATGATCCTGATAGGTACATAGATGTCCTACAGGGTCTAGAGCAAACCTTTGATCTCACTTGGAGAGATGTCATGCTATTGTTAGATCAAACCCTGGCCTTTAATGAAAAGAATGCGGCTTTAGCTGCAGCCCAGTAGTTTGGAGATACCTGGTATCTTAGTCGAGTAAATGATAGAATGACAGCTGAAGAAAGGGACAAATTCCCTACTGGTCAGCAAGCCATCCCCAGTATGGATCCCCACTGGGACCTCGACTCAGATCATGGGGACTGGGGTAATAAACATCTGCTGACTTGTGTTCTAGAAGGACTAAGGAGAATTAGGAAAAAGCCCAAGAAATATTCAATGATGTCCACCATAACTCAGGGAAAGGAAGAAAATCCTCTGCCTTCCTCAAGTGGCTATTGGAGGCCTTAAGAAAATATACTCCTCTGTCACCCGACTAACTTGAGGGTCAATTGTTCCTAAAGGATAAGTTTATTACCCAATCGGCCATGGATATCAGGAGAAAGCTCCAAAAGTGAGCCCCAGGCCCTGAACAAGATCTAGAGGCATTATTAAATCTGGCAACCTCGGTGTTCTATAATAGGGACCAACAGGAACAGGCCCAAAAGGAAAAGCAAGATCAGAGAAAGGCCACAGCCTTAGTCACGGCCCTCAGACAAACAAACCTTGGTGGTTCAGAGAGGACAGAAAATGGAGCAGGCCAATCACCCGGTAGGGCTTGTTATCAGTGTGGTTTACAAGGACACTTTAAAAAAGATTGTCCTATGAGAAACAAGCTGCCCCCTCACCCATGTCCACTATGCTGAGGCAATCACTGGAAGGCACATTGCCCCAGAGGACAAAGGTTCTCTGGGACAGAAGCCCTGAACCAGATGATCCAACAACAGGACTGAGGGTGCCCGGGGTAAGCGCCAGCTCAGCTCAGGTCATCACTCTCACTGAGCCCCAGGTATGTATAACCGTTGAGGGCCAGGAAATTGACTTCCTCCTGGACACTGGCGTGGCTTTTTCAGTGTTAATCTCCTGTCCTGGACAACTGTCCTTAAGGTCCGTTACCACCCAAGGAATCCCGGGACAGCCTGTAACCAGGTATTTCTCCCACCTCCTCAATTGTAATTGGGAGACTTTGCTCTTTTCACATGCCTTTCTTGTTATGCCTGGATGTCCCGCACCCTTATTAGGGAGGGATATATTAGCCAAAGCTGGAGCTATTATCTCCATGAATATGGGGAACAAGTTACCCATTTGTTGTCCCCTGCTTGAGGAGGGAATCAACCCTGAAATCTGAGCATTGGAAGGAACAAACTCTGGACACACCAACTTTAAGAACTGTAACACTCACCACGAGGGTCCACAGCTTCATTCTTGAAGTTAGTGAGACCAAGAACCCACCAGAAGGAACCAATTCTGAACACAGTAAGAGCCCATGTTCTTTGGTACATTTTATATAAACCTAGGAAGCAAGAAGTCCTGAACTGTGTATCAGATATTAGCAGTTTATAGAAGAGAACATTCCACAATTTTTGGAATATGTTTCCCATACAACAACCCCTTTTTAATTGGAAATGACCCAGACATCCAATAAGCATCCAAAACGATTCTAAGATTTTAAAGTATACATAAGTCTACTTACAAGCATTTATGTCATTTATATGTACCCAATTTTCCCATTTCTAACAGTTTATTTAGATTACTTCTGAAAACTGAGATATTACACAAAGATGGTCATTATTTAAAGTTATTTCCCTGTTAACCATTTTAAAGCCTGTAAACATTAGGTGTTTAAGTAAGAACCTTAAACATATGGGCATTTTGTCAACAACTCAGATTTTGAAGTTATCATTGAACTAAAATTGGTCTCTGTCAAAAAAAAATATACAAACTCACCACTTTATGGTGAAATTCACACTGCTAAGCTATTCTTTCATGAAATTGGAACTTGTTTACATGGCTAAACTTTGTTTGCCCCAATATATAATCCAGTAAAAGCTGTGAACTTAAATTTTGGTAAAGCACTCTCTGTGGTGGCTTTTTTTTTTAAAGAAACATTTTACTCTTTTCCCCTTCAGTTTCAAATGAGTTTCCGATGTTTACGTTCTAGTTAGTCCACAAATAATGAGTCCTATCTCAGTACCAGCAGCTTAGTAACAGATTTAAAGCAGGCAGAACAGAAGAGAAAGATATAGCCTGGCAGGCCTCCAAGCAGAAGCCAGGTTTTACAAGTGGGGCATGAGAAAGAAAGGAGGGGAAGAAGGTTTTACGAGTGGGGAATGAGAAAGAAAGGAGGTAAAGTGACTGAAAGGAAACTTGGGAGCCTTCCAGCCATCACACAGTGCAGGGTCACTACCCCCACCATTCTCATTTATCTTCCATTAAAGAGAGCCTCAGTATCCCAAGTGGGAGGCTCTCCCAGATGGTCAGAAGGGTGAAATTGGAGGTAGAGAGTAAAGGGATCAGGGCCCATACACAAAGTCATACATTTACACATGGAAACAAACAGCATGCTTCTGAATGAATCACCAATCAAGGGATTGGGTGAGGTCCTGAATCCCCCACCCCAGTTCCAAATGGCTCCACAGGCAGCTGAGTCCAAGCCCAGCAAATGGTCCTTCGGTGCTGCACATACAAACAAATGTAAATGTATAAAATGATGAAATGGTATCACTATCAGCCAAGTCTAAATAAAGCAGGGCCCCGCAGCACCCCAAGAGAGGCAGAAGGTGGTCAAGTGCACTCTAACTCCCTCACTCAACTCCAGAGTTTGCTGGCTTCTTCAGAGGTCACTTTCTTTGTACCCGTGAAGCATTGAAAGCAGCAGACATCATGCTGGGAGGTGAAAGGGAGGTTCATCAAGAACAAAAGCCTTTCTGGTAGCTGCTGGGAAGTTCCCCAAAGGTCCTGTCACGGGTCTGATAGCCAAGAGCAGCTGGCACTCACAGGTGACCCCACGCCTGACCCAGTGGTGATACCAGGCTGACAGGCTTGGATCGCCTAGGGCACACAGAACTTCCCCATATGGGCCACCAAAACTGTAACCAAAATGCAGGTTCAGTTGCTTGCCACTTGCACAGTCCAATTAACAAGAGCGAGGTGTGGTATAAAGAAAGTGACCTTTTATTCAAAACCTAGCTTAGGGGAAGAAATACAGACTCCCTTCCTTAAAAGCACCGCTTCACTTTTGGAGCAGAAAGTGCATACTTTTAAAAGGGGGCCTAGAATAAATTGCGTGCAGGGGAGGAAGCAAACAGGTGGGTGTCTGCGTGCTCACTTTGTTGCTTCATCTACCAGGCAGTCGAACTGGCTTCTTCATGGACAGAACTAGGTTGTAAAGGTGGTTGAAGCTCTCCAGGCGGGAGAGTTTTGTAGCAGGCATACTTTGGGTTGTAAATTGACTGTTGTCCTTGTGGCAGTCTCTTTGTGGGAGAGAGTTCCACACTGGAGCTTCTAAGCACATAGTTAGATGAAATTGCCTTGTAGGAAGTGTCTGGTGAAGTGGAGGTAAAAGGTTATAATTGAATTTCTAAAGGGCTAAGCAGGAAGTGGGGAACAGGGAGAAAAGGAAAAAATAGAAAAGGAGTAACCAAAATAAAAAATAATAACTCATTCTCTTTTTCTTAGAAATATGAAATACTCAGTTATATAACCATCTGGAAGTCTTTAAATGTTGATACTACTCAAAGAGATCTTCACTGTCCTCTCTCTACACCCTCTACTGGATGATCTCATTTATATCCTCTTCACCTACTGTCCATGCACTAATGACTCCAAAATCTATATCTCCGGCTCATTCTTCTTTCCTAGGCTGCACATCAGGGTATCTCTGGCCTTTTGAACATCTCCAAGTTAATGCCCCTTGGGTACCAGAAATTCACATTTATAAAATTAACCTCACATTCTTCTCAGGCCTGCACAGGGGGAAGAAGTACAGGATTCCTGACTTAAAAGTACCGCTTCACTTTTGGAGCAGAAAGTAGGCGCTTTTATATTTTTCCTCTATTAGGTTCCATCTAAGGGAATGGCACACCATCAACTCAGTTGCTCCAGCCAAATATTCTAAAAATATGTCCATGATATCCACACCTCTTTCTCAACTCCAACATCCAATTAATCAACTTATATTCCTTTAAATGCCACAATTTGCATCTTTTTTTTTCGAGACAAAGCCTTGCTTGGTCACCAAAACTAGAGTGCAGTGACACAATCATAGCTCACTGCAGCCTCAAGCTCCTGGGCTTAAGCAATCCTCCTGCCTCAGCCTCCCAAATTGTTGGGATTACAGGCATAAGCCACTATGCCTGGCTCACGTATTTCTTGAATGTATCTACTTCTTTCAACATAGTCAATACCCTAGTTCAGGTCACCATCATTTCTCACCCGGACTATTACCACAGCCTCTTCTTAGCCCCTTAGCAAACAATTTTCTACTCTTCGGAATGAGGTCATGTCTCCTTTCCTCAAATCCCTGAACAAGTCACATCAGACTCTCTATAATCTGGCTTTTTCTTACCCCATCAGTTTCATCTCCAGAAGATCCTTTCTTTTCTTTTATTATACCCTTACACTACATTCTAGACATAACGAACAAGTTCTTGTTCCCCGAAGCACCATATTTTATCTGTCTTCCAGAACCTCACATTTATTCTTCCTTCTCTGTGGAATACCCTTTCACTACTTTTACTGGCTAAATCCTATTTATCCTTCAGATGTCAAATTACATGGCATTTCCTCCAAGAAACTTTTTCTCTTCTCCCTTGCCTCATATAGATTAGTTCCCTGTACTATGAGCTAGCAGAGCCGACTGAATCCCCACTATCATAAAAAATACTTAGTACATTCTGTTGGAATGTATAATCTGTCTCCTCAATACACTGAGAGTTCCATAAAGACAGGAGCTATTTCTGATTTGCTCAACCCACGTACCCTGAGGTAGCAGAATTCTTGGCCTAAAGTTCTGAATAGCTTTATCACAGCTAAAGCACAGTCGTAAGGATGGAGACACTAGATCAATGCAAATACTTGACTATTTATCTACCAGGTTAAAGCTAGATGGAAAAATACAGCTTAAAGAACTCAAAATTTTACTGCCTGAAACATGATGAAGGCCCCTTCTTCATATATAAAGTACTAAGATTTAATTCAGAATTAGAAAAAGGTCAATGTAAATAGTCTTGGACAGCAAATGTTTCTGGGAAAGGTTTCCTTGCTCTAAATCAAATGTAATAGTAAGCTTTTAAAAATAGATTTTGTGTATATTTAAGGTATACATGTTATGGGATACAGATAGTGAAACGGCTACTATAATGAAGCAAATCAACATATACATCATCTCACAGAGTTATGCTTTCTTTTTTGTTTTTGTGGCAAGAGCAGCCTTTTTTTTTTTTTTTTTTTTTTTTTTTGAGACAGAGTCTTGATCTGTTGCCCAGGCTGGAGTGCCTTGGCTCACTGCAAGCTCTGCCTCCCGGATTCATGCCATTCTCCTGCCTCAGCCTCCCGAGTAGCTGGGACTACAGGCGCCTGCCACCATGCCTGGCAAATTTTTTGTATTTTTAGTAGAGACGGGGTTTCACCGTGTTAACCAGGATGGTCTCGATCTTGTGACCTCGTGATCCGCCCGCCTCGGCCTCTCAAAGTGCTGGGATTACAGGCGTGAGTGACCGCGCCCGCCCAAGAGCAGCCATGTTTTATGGCAGAATGGCAACAGCATTCTGCATACCAGGTTATCTAATCCCAGCTTTGTTCTGTATTGGAAGCGTGACCTATATCATTTTACCTAACCTTGCTGAGACTCAATTTTCTCATCTGAAATGGAGCTAACAGAACCTCCCCTGCCCCCATCTGACTTTGAGCTCAAATAATTTATGTGAAAATAGTGTAATAAATTTTTCTTTAAAAATACATTAGGACTGAGCTAACTCTTTAAATGTCCACTAGGGTGCGTCATGCCGCCACTGGAACCATCTGCTAAGAATGACTTTGCAGTCTACCTACATATGTCTTCTTCTAACATCCAAGAAATGAGGTCTAAGTTTGAGTGAGTAGATAAAAGAAAAATAATTGTTACCAACTCTGCTCTGAGCCCTCTATCCCCTCAGCACTAGCCCCAAAGTCTAAACTCCCAGAGGTCCTGACCTGCTTCTTCACATTGCTGTGAAGACTTAAACAGGTCACAGTGTTAATGGATCTTCTTGGACTATGGATGGGCTTTTTGGTTCTCCATGTTTATCATCCAGTATAGAGGAGGACCACTGAATTCATTATGAGATATTGTCATCTTCATCTAAAGAACATGAGCTTCTGAGTAAGATAAAACTGAATTTCCATTCCCAACCCACCACATTCCAGTCCTTTGATTCATTTCATTGATTTCAGGTTTATAGCCTTAATTCTGGGAATAGAAATTTGAGACACCTCAAGTGCTATTTGGAGACTGAGTTGAGGGAACAGCTTTCCCCTCTCCTCAAGTATGGGAATATCAGTGTCCATAATTTGAAATTGCAGACTCTCAGTTTTTGGTAGTGGTAGGGGTTGGAGGATGGAGGGATTTCTCTAGGCCATTTGGAGTCAGCCTGGGTCAGAGGACTAGTCTAGCAACAAAACCTACAAAGTGTCTGACCCTTCAAGTATACACTGTGCAGTAGTTGTAAATTGTATTTTTTGTATTACATTTCCCTCACATTATCTGGTAATCTTCAGTAAAATCTCATTAAAAGTCACGGCCTAGTCTCTGATGGTGCTGTAGGAAATTAGGGAAGGGTGTGGGCACATTATGGGGTAAGAAGGTAGAAGAGGGAGAGCAGGATTCCCTTTTGAGTCCAGAGTTATTTACCACTTGGATACCACTGTGCCCAGAGGAGCAGCAACTTCATGAGGGTCAGAGCCTGCAGAGCGGCAGTGATATGGTGACTTGCTGAGAAGTCACAGAAGACAAAGATGACTTTCTGGAAAACAGGTAAACTAATAACATGCCTACTTTTAGCCAATACACTGCAATTGTATGATTTATTACTAGAGCACACCCTCTGAATTGATGGCTTGTCCCCAGCCTCAGTGCTTGGTAAGTAAAAAGTCTGTGTGGGAATTAGGAAACAAAAGCAAACACAAAACAGGCCTATTCCACTCTGCACTAGGTCTTGGTGACTAGAGCTTGGTCTAGATTTCAGACCCAACTTTTCTGCTATGCTTTCTGTACTTGTGCAAGGCAGAAGCAGTACAAATTCCATCATGGCCCTGCGCATTAGCCTAAAAAATTCTAAGGAATAGCGAGATGCCTGTATGGCGTATGCTTAACAATAAAAAGATCATGGATTATTTGGAAATATTCTGGATGAGGCACACCTGTGCTATCCTTGTTTGAATTATATGTATTTATATTTGTAAATAGAAAGACTGGAAATTATATATATTTAAACTTGGTTATCTGTGTAGAGGAATCGTGTGATTTTTTTACATGTAATTATGTAAATTTTAATTTTTAATTTTTTTGAGTACATAGTAGGTATATATATGTATGGGGTATATGGGATATTTTGATAAAGGCATACAATGTATAATAATCACATCAGGATAAAAGGTGCATCCATCACCGCAAGCATTTATCCTGTGTTACATGCAATCCAATTATACTTTTAGTCATTTTTTAATGTACAATTATTGACCATAGTCACCCTGTTGTGCTATCAAATACTAGATCTTATTCATTTTTTATTATTTTGGAATTTTAAAAATTTTCTGAAATTAAGATGAATTAATTTTGTAGTCAGAAAAAAAAAATTCAGTGCCCTTTTTTAAAAAAGGTAAATAGTAGAATGAGTGTCCCAACTGGAACCTAAACTTATGTCCACCAATAGGGTTTAAAGTTTTCTGGTAATGTGTGACATACTGAAGGGGATAAAGTCCTTTGGCATGTAGAACTGGGGGCTTTGCAAGGAAAAATTCACACTAACGGAAGAGCAGTATGCAAACAAGTTTAGCTCAAGAACAAAAGCTAGCTTTTTGGAGAGGAGGAATCAACCTTTCTGGGCTGTGGATCTGTCTTCTGATCGGCCTTCTGCACTTAAGTCTAGGAGAGAGGGGGCCTACAAGTAAACTCTGAAGAATACTTTTTTCAATTTTTATTATGGAAAATTTCAAACATATACAAAAGTATAGAGAAGAGTATAATGAACTCTCAAACATCCATCACACAGCTTCAGCAATTACCAATTTATGGCCAATCTTGTTTCATCTATGTACTCAATTACCCCACACTCAGATGATTTTGAAGCGAATACCAGTAGCATATCATTTCACCTGTACATTTTTCAGTATACTTCTCTAAAAGATAATAATTTTTTAAAACAACATAACCACAGTATCATATCACATCTTAAAAAACAATAAATCAAGAAGTTATATTTTTATTTCAAATTATGTAACAACTGGGGACACAATCAATACATTTCACTGGTATCATGAGGGAGAGTGTCACACTAAAATGGAGTCCAAGCTTTTATCGATGCAATTGCTTTATAATGTAAAAGAAAAAAATCAAACAAACTAGCATATTAGAACCACTTTTGGTAATTTGTAAGGAGCTGAAGACTGCTGATATCACACATCCCATGGCAAACTCCGTAAGATTTCTTCTAAACATATTTGTTATTTTCTTAAAAGTTGTTCTGGAGGCAGCTGATCCAAGTCCTCTTTTTTAAAAAATCCTTCACTTTGTGTTCCCCTCTGACAGCAGCCTCTTTCCTAAATGCCTTTTCTAAGTGACAACAATTTTGCCCTCTCTCAGCCCTCTGCATTCTCATATGCAGAAACCAGGCAGGATGAGGAGCTAGCTGTGCGTACTGGAAAAGGGATGAAAACTACAGCCAAATGGATCAGTGAGAGAGGCAAAAGAAATCTAGACAAACTAAATGGCATAATTAACTTTGGAAACTGCCTATGATATAGCCTGTTGGCTCTGGCATCAAAAATACAGTATGTTAAATCTGTAAAATGGGGAAACAGTGTTTCCTCAAAGAGATGTTAAGATGACATGTAAGAAGTGGTTAGGGCAGGCACTGCAAAAAAATGTCTTATATATCATTTTAAAATTTATTTTTATAAAAACTCACAACATTATTTTGCGTCCACTGTATTTATTTTTACAATTACCTTTATAGCAAGTGATAGTTTTTGAATAAAATTTTAAGCAAATCATCAACAGTACAAAAACACTAGAGTTGTTACACGAAGGACTGATTCTACAAAACATTACCCTAGGCGATGGCATAATCTTAAAACTGTGCAGCTACTGTGTGGTATGACATAGAAATAGAAGTAATAATTCTTGTCCTCAAACATCTTACAACTGCCTTGAAATATTTCTGAAACACCTGATACACAAAAGCCACACACATGGTGCCTAGATAGCATATACTCTACTAGCACCAGATTGGAAGGGGAATGTTTTGCCACACGGTGATTACAAAATATTAATTGAATCAAAGAACCTTCAGTGATGCCAACCATATTTCAAGTAGTATCTCAGATGCAGAATATGCAAAGAGTAAGGAAAAATAGTCTTTGATCTCAAAGACATCATAGTCTAATGAAGGCAGACACATCAAAAAAGCACAACAAAAGGCTATAGGTGCTGAATTAAGAGTCTGTTCACGTACAATAGTACAACAACCAGAGCAAGAGTCAGTGGTATAGACAGGGAAGGAGTATCCCAAGATGCAGGAAGAAACCAGATGAGCTGTCTTCTTGGGAACACAGAAGTGCTCACCTGTACTTGACAATTCCATTGATCACTGGGTTCACATCAATGTTTCTTTCAGCACAATCCTGAACATCTTTGCTGTTCATCTAGAAAAACAAACCAACATACAATTAGCAGGCTTATGTCAATAATTCCTCCAACTGAAAAATGTACCAACAGCTTATTATGTACATCAATCACTTTGCATCAAGCACTTCACTTCCACAGAATTATCTAATGCAGATGCAATGAGTCTGGATCAGCAACTGAGGGGGTTATAAGCCAATGCATACCATGATGCAAAAAAGTCAGGAAAGCAGCGATATCGGAAGTTTTGTAAAAGAGGAGTGACTATTTAAGACATAAAATATCCTAAATTCCATGTTACAGATTCTAGACTCATGGAAATCATTCAGGCTGGTTCCCACCCATGAAAGAGTTTTCAGTCCAGTGACCACATAGCCATTAAAATAGATTAAGTACAATAAACTCTGCGAACCATGACACAGAAGAGGGTTTCTTAACCCAGGTGGTCAGGAAAGGCTTCTCATTGGAGATGTTTACAAAGTACCTATTTTTACTATCTCCAACAACAGATTTTTTTTTTAAAACTGAGCATCAGATAGTCAGAGAACTTGGCTTAAGTTTCAGTGAGGAAGAACTGGAACTAGATCTGTCTGACTTCAAACCCCCAATGTAGTTTCTATCACATCATGCGCTCATTCTTTTTTTTTTTTTTTTTTTTTGAGACATAGTCTCAACTCTGTCGCCCAGGCTGGAGTGATCTTGGCTCACTGCAACCTCTGCCTCCTGGCTTCACGAGATTCTCCTGCTTCAACCTCCCAAGTAGAAGGTATTACAGGCATGTGCCACCATGCCTGGCTGATTTATTTACTTCCTTAATAATCAGAAGTAGAGTTGGGGTTTCACCATATTGGCCAGGCTGGTCTCCAACTCGTGACCTCAAGTGATCCACCCACCTCGACCTCCCAAAGTACTGGGATTACAGGTGTGAGCCACCACACCCAGCCCATGCTCTCTTATTCTTATAAAAGTGTTATGTTGTAGCACAGTCAGCATAGTAACTTCCACTTCTTATAGTGCTGTTTGCCCAAACATTTAAAATCTGCTAAATACCATTAGTATTAATAGCTATCTTATCAAGAGACCACTACCAGGAAAATATTGTTGAAAGTCTTTCTGAGAGTACCTGGCGGCTCCCCGACAAGGGAATTCTAGAGGTGAAAGCTCTGCCAGGCAAATACACATTTTCTAACTGTAAACAAATTGGCATTCTTATACTAACCTTCTGAAATGAAATCACAGAAAGAATTTAAAACCTTTACATCAATTGTTGCAAATGAGTCTATGCAAATAAAGCAACTAAATTATTTTCGAATTTCTTCCCTTTAGCTTGTTTCTTTAAAGTGTAGTCAACAGATTCTGTATCTAAACACACATACACATATACTTCTTGAGAAAAATTGTATATATTATAGACACAGCACCAATTACGTTTCCAGTATATGCATCTATATTAATGTTTCCTCTTTATATATTCACAAGAATAAAACACTTGACCAGCTGAAAATGTAAGCTATTTATAAAACATGCAGAAAATAAATCTGATTCATGTCTGCAAACCTCAATTGTCTGTGTACTCTTTTTCCTTTCTTTATCAAGACGGCTGTAAAATTTAGGTGTACACTTTTCTGCTGTCACAAAAGAAATAATGTACAAGTGAACTCTAATACTCTTAGAAGGAAAAAAATCTCAATTATACATCAAATTTTGGAGCACTGAAGTGGTAGAAATTTTCTATATACCACCTCTGTTCTAAAGAAAGGTGGTGCCACTGTTCCGAAAACAAATCTTATAATACATTTAAGTATAGGTAAACAAAGTACAAATCTCAGTTTTTCAAAACATTTTCTGTACTAATGCTTTTAACTTGAAACTCTTGACTTAGTTTTGAAGAGAAAAAAAGAATCTCCTTGGCGCTCTTAACTATTCTGATGAGACTAAGTTCCAGAGACTATTTTACAAAAACTACTTAATTTAACAGTACGCCTTGAAAAGTAACACTACATATTCTAAGTGTTTCTGGAAAAAAAAAAAGAGAAAAACCACAACATATTTATAAGTTAACAATTCTTAAGAGTGGGTTACTATGAATACTGTACATTATTTTTTACTTTGTCAGACACATAACTTAAGAACCAAATAAGATGATGCATAATTACTTCTAATGATAGCAAGTACGAGTTAAAGTCTCCAAAGTAATCGTGACAGTGTTTCATGTGGAACACATTTCATCTACAAAAATATCCATAAAATACAATCTAGTATATCTCCTAGGTCAATATTAATGTAGAAACAAGAACCTTCTGGAATAACTAGGTTACTGAGGAAAATCTTAAGATCTATTCTAGACTGAATCAAGTCAATTTGTTTGGAATTTAAAATATGTGCTTCATGATGATGAAATAATCTGTACAACAAATAACCATGACACAAGTTTACCCGGGGAACAAATGTGCACTTGTACCCCTGGAATTAAAAGTTAAAAAATATTTTTAAAAATATGTGGTTCAAATATATATATTCAATATGTATCACTTTGTTAAGAAAAAAATGGAAAAATACTCCGTATTTGATCAGACCATGTAATCAGATCATAAAACTGTTATAAGTTTTAAAAAGCCACAATTTCTAGTTTACTCTTTCCTTTGATAACATTTGTGCAGAAAATGTTTTGAGAAACAGATTTTTACTTTGTTTACCTATACTTAAATGTGTTGTTGTAATATTTCTTTTCAAAACAGTGGCACCATATTTCTTTAGAAAGTGCAACGGCACCCACTGTTTAGCAGCATAAAAAAATATTATTTGTGAAATTACAATGTACTCCAAATAGAGAAAAATATTTCAGTGTTTTGAAGGGTAAAATACAAAAAGTACACAAGGGGGCAGCAAAAAAAAAAGAGTAGAGACGGTTTCAAAACGAACTATTCTATGGTATTAAAAGACAGGAGAGCAAAATAATGAGTAGGAGGTTTTTGGATTACAGGCAACGTTAAGTTCTTAATGTAGATGCTAGTCACCTGCACCTAGAATAGGTTGTCCTGTGAGACAAAACAATTACTCTCTATCATTAAAAGAGATTGTTCAGGAATCCTAATAGTTTGACAATTCTGTACCAGCTGAACATCACTAGAGCTAACTCAGTTGAGATGTAATCACCATAAAAGATTCCATTCCTGTGGTTACTGGGAGTCAGAGAGGTTTAAGCGGAATGTCACTACATTCAAATATGGGAGGGAGACCACTTTCAAAAAGGAACTTAAATCCAGAAAACCATGGTTCTTCTATGGTATCCAGTAAGGGGCAATGGGAGTTGGAAGTTGAGTATGGGAAATCAAATTCTGTGAATACAGTTTTTCTGATAAGATGTGTTTGGCTAGCAGATCCCCAGCAGCATCTATTCAATAAGGTTAATCTATATGGGAAATAGCCATTTGAAGTCAGCAGTGAAAAATTACCATTTGTGAAAATTTTTTGAAAACCAAATGATCTACACATAGAAATAGAAAAAGAAATTTCTGAAAGGGGCAAATGAGATCCCATTTCAGAAGCTAAAGTGACTGTCGAGTGCAGAAAGAGCACAACATGTAGGATTTCCTAATTTTTTAAAAAATTCAAAACTGATCTTTTAAATCAACTCCCACCACAGAAGGCCTCCCTGACAACAAGGGCGAACGCTGTGAAGGAGAAAACAACTGAAGGGGAAAAAAAATACTAAAAGATGCCACACAACCAAGCTGGTCAGACTTTAAAGGCCTCCACTACCAAACAAACCACAAGGCTGGTATCAAAAATGCGCACGCACGCTCACCCACGAATATGTGTGAAATATAAAAGAACCAAAAACATCACAGGGCGCACAGGCAGACACACACACTCCCCACCCACCCCTCGCCCCCCACACACACCTCCCAAAAGCAGGGTGAACAGTTAAGGCACCTAAAACCCCAAGGGGCATAGGCTTCCCCGAAACATTTTACAGTGTAACCAAGAAGCGATTTTGAAAGCATCTGAAAAACGTGCAAACTGTCTTGAAAACAGGGCCTGGCAACTGAGACAGTTTGCAAGCGTGATTCAGAGGGTCTGCCAAGGAAACAAAAGAAGCCTCCCTCCTCCCCGTGAGACCGCACATGGCACGAGAGGTGCTCCAGGCGGGATGCATTTTAAGCAAGGCAGACAAATAGAAGTCTGTGCGAGCGCGAGCGGTACATACTAGGGATCGCTATCTGGCGAGGATGGGGCCATGGAGTTTCCATTGGTTGGGGAACCGCCCAGCTTTAGTTTCTCCAGATATTCGGCGTGCACGGGCTTGTGGCACTGGAGAACCTTGATGGCATCTTCGACTTTGAACCACTCTCGCTTCCTCCCAATGCTAACCGAATCTTCCCAATCCTCCAGCAGCTCCGTGACAGTCAGTACATAACCGAATCTTCCCAATCCTCCAGCAGCTCCGTGACAGTCAGTACATACACGTACGTTCTGTGCTTGCGATCCTGGTTCTGTTCGAAGACGCCCAGAAGCCGGCCTAACTTCCCCTTGACTCCCGCCTCTTCGTACACCTCTCGGACCGCCGCGCCGCCCGGCTCCTCCTCGGGCTCCATGCCCCCGCCCGGCACGATCCAGCGGTCCGGGTACCGGCTGCTACTCACTAACAGGACCTCGTCCTCGCGCTCGCTCCGGAAGCACAGGCACGCCGCCCGCTTCTTGAACCCCTCGGGGTCGTAGGTCCGCGTCTGGTTGGGTTTGCACTTCATCCTCGAGGCAGCCTCCTCTCGCCTCTTGCTGCTGTGTGGGCCGCCGCTGCCGCTGCCGCCGCCGGGGAGCAACCGAGGGGCTGGGAAGAGAAAGGGCCGAGGCGAGGGGCGGGGAAAGAGAGGCGCCTCCGTCTGCCCGCGAGCCGGGGGAGCGGAGGGAGAGATGAAGCTGGGCGGGGCGCGGGCGGAGGCGGGGGCAGCGAGGCGCGTCAGTCAGCCAGTCGGCAAGTCCGATGGGCTGCCAGCCGAACCCGGGCCCGCCGGAGTGGAGGAGGCGCCGTCGCCCGCGAGCCCGCGACTCTCCACAGAGCCCACCCGCTTCTCGGGGGCGCGTCTCCCTCCCTCCGCAGCCGGGTAGGGTTTGAGCGAGGTGAGGCGCATTCACGGACGCGTCCGCGCTCCCGTTCACGTGCGCGTTCGCGGCGGAGGGCGAGGGGCGGGGGCGGGGGTCTCCTGGCTCCCGCAGCGCGCGACGCCTCGGGCCCACTGCGCAGGCGCCCCGCACCCCTGGGGGCCGGGAACCTCCTTCGCGCACTGTGAAATTCACCGCATTGTGACTTTGGCCGACTGCCTCCACGTGTGCCTTTGACCCAAACGCCACTGTAGCGCGGCAGGACGTTTCTCCTCTCCCTCCCCACCGCGCTGCACGAAACCCACACGCAGTCGTTTTACACACGACAGAGACAAGGGAATCATCGTCATCATCCTCCCCCACGATGAACCATTCTGGCTTACTCATGGGACCTGGGCCCCGGTGTTGTCAAAACGACCCACGGGATTCTTGGCAGAATAGCCGCGCATCCTTGCTGAGTCACATGATGCAGTTTTATTTCTTCAACAGGTTCCCACCTTGCCGAGCATCTTGGCGCAGCTAGTTATTTAACGCTTTTCTTAAACCCCTGTTCACAACCTGCCTGACCCCTTTGTGTCTCAGTTTCCTCATGGGTACACTCCTCGCTTCCTTGTTGCAGCCATTTGCACTTCGATGCACGTACACCTTAAAGACCAGAGCACCACCCATCTAGAAGTCCTGCGTTAAAGCCCAAGACATTCTCTCATTCCTCACACACTCCACCCTTGTCTTTCTCTTTGATAAGCACCACTTAGGGGTTGGGAAACTATTCACGTGGAGATCCCCTCCCATTCCACACTTTGATTTTTAAAAGACTGCCGGCGTGAGACTCCCGCAAGGTCACTTGCTGCTCTCTCACCTCTCTCTCTGGTCCTCCTGTCCTCTTGGCCAGGAAATGGCATTCCATCGCCAAAAATTTAACAACCTAGAGCCTTCCTTCTTCTCATTTATTCTTGGTGTTTCCTCATCTCATAGTAGCCGTAGAGAGAAGAACTCTGAGGTCCCCTGATTTTGGTTGCACCTTTGTCTCTCTCTTACTGGCACTCTGTTGGCATCGGCCAAGGGGGGATCATGAAAGCCTCCTTTGTTTGTTGATGAAATAATTCCTTTGTCTAGGGGAAATGGACTCCTATGGAAATGGAGAGTAGTCGTGAGACATACAATTCAATTTTCAAATAACAGTTTAGTTCACTTTCCCAGGATCTGCTGAACTCCACTTATACCCAGAATCACAAATAAAAATGATCCTATTCCCAAGCGCAAGCAATGTCTGCACTAACCTAGACTGTAATATGACAAAACGCTGCGGGTCATATATTAACAAAATTATAAAATACAGACATAAAAAGAGTGACCTCGATAGAGACACTACTGCTCCTGACCATATTTTAAAGATGGATGGACAGTGGAAGAGCATTTGAAGGAATTCAACACTTGGGATTAAAAACAAACTAAGAGACTGGGCGCCATGGCTCTCGCCTGTAATCCCAACACTTTGGGAGGCCGAGGCGGGCGGATCACCTGAGGTCGGGAGTTCCGGAGCAGCCTGACCAACGTGGAGAAACCCAGTCTCTACTAAAAATACAAAGTTAGCCAGGCGTGGTGGCACATGCCTGTAATCCCAGCTACTCGGGAGGCTGAGGCTGGAGAATCGCTTGAACCCGGGAGGCGGAGGTTGCAGTGAGCCGAGATCGCACCATTGCACTCCAGCCTAGGTAACAAGAGCGAAACTCCATCTCAAAACACAAACAAACAAACAAACAAAAAGAAAGTATACTTAACAGGCAATATTTCTCAGGGTTCTCAAATTCACAAACACGCAAATTATGTTAAACAACTAGGGAAAACTGCATTACAATCAGGAGCAAGACAAGTCTGCCTACTATCAAAAATATTATTAAATATGGTCTTACAATTTCTTTCTAGTGGAATGAGTTGTAAAGAGAAAAAAATCTGATATATATTGGTAAAAACACAAAGTTGTCATTATTTGTAGATGATATGGATATCTTCTTGGGAAACAGCTAAGAAAAAATGTAAAAATAAATCCCTGTAAATAGAAAAATAAAATATTAAGATTTAAAATATCAGAAGCTTTCATACATACCAGCAATAATCATGTAGGAATTAAAATGGGAAATGATGACATCCAACTTGGCACTATCAACCACCACAAAACAAATAAAATACCAAGGGATCCTAAAAAATAGTTAGGACTTGGTAGTACAAAATGTTTGAACTTCTACTCAGAGCTTTGAAACATGATTTGAATAAATCACGAGTCACTCTAGCAAAGCTAGCAGACTGGTGTGGTATCTGGGGGCGGGGAGGAGCCAATCCAGGCTCTGGCCACAGGGCAGGGATGCTTCACAATTGCCAGGTACTATCTCCTTTGTCTCAGAAGAAAGAGGTGCCATTTTCTAGTCTATTCCATCAGTATCAGTTCTACATCACACTGTGCCTCTGCAATACGTCCCTTCCGGGGGCATACTTGTGGCAGGGAAGAGGAATAGGACATTATAACATGGAAAGAGGCACAGACTGAAACCCTACTGGAAAAGTCTGGATATGGAGATCCACAACTTAAAACAGGCTTAATACAATAGCAAGGCAATTTTTTAATTACCTTTTCCCCAAACTTTCACAGCTGACATAGTTTGGATACTTGTCCTTGCCCAAATCTTGTGTTAAATTGCAATCCCCAATGGTGGAAGTGGGGCCTGGTGGGAGATGTTTGGATCATGAGGGGGGATCCTTCATGGCTTGGTGCTGTCTGTGTGATAGTGAGTGCTCATAAGATCTGGTCACTTAGAAGTTCGTGGCACCTTCCTCTGTCTTGCTCATGCTTTCGCCATGTGATGCACTTCTCCCCCTCTGCCTTCTGCCACCATTGTAAGCTTCCTGAGGCCACCCCAGAAGCTGAGCAGCTGTTGGCACCATGCTTCCTGTAAAACCTGCAGAACCATGAGCCAATTAAACCTCTTTTCTTTATAAATTACCCAGTCTCAGGTATTTCTTTATAGCAAGAACAGCCTAATAACTTTATTATTCATCTATAATATTATAGTAATAGGTCAAGAAAAGCTATGACTTTTGTAACAAGAGTAAAAATCCTTTTTAAGAGAACAGCATTCCACTGTCTGGTTTTGTATATTTAAGTATTTCTCCAATGACGAAGAGTGTAATTCAGGAATCACTGTAGTAGTGGACTATTACAGTGAAACTGCAATTTGTTCGTGGAAGCCTGTATCTCCGTCCACATTGTCGTTGTTTCTGGTCTTGGCCATGTAATTTGTTGTGTCCAGTGGGACAATAACAAATGTGAACAGAAGTCAGCAGAGAATTGAAAAGTGCTTTCACACTGGGGTGTCCCCTCTCATTTTGCGCTTAAAACATTGTGACAGCAATGTGAAGAAGGTGGGGCTAGCTGGATGATGAGATACCTGTGGCAGATTCTTTCCTTTCACCCCAGCTGACAGTGAACCCATTGCCTAACATATGGGTGAGGCCATCCTAGACCATTCGGACCCTAGCAGAACTACTTAGGTCATAACAGGGCACTAGCTGAAGATGTATAACTAAGCCTAGCCATAAACAGCAAAAAAAAAAAAAAAAAAAACACTCAGATGAGATCAGCTGAAATTACTGACCTGCAGAATTGTTAACAGAATAATTTACTGTTGTCTAAAGCATAAATTTTAGGGGTGCTTTGTTATGCATTAAAACCTAGCAGCTCCAACCATTGACACCATCCATCAAAATCAACCAAAAACAATCAGAGAAAGAAAAGGTTGTTCGTTGTAGAAATGTAATGTCTACTTAAAGATGCTGGCATTTCACTTTCTCTGGAGTCAGAAAGAAAGGGATGAGGTTAAGATATCTAACATGTGTTGAGTACAGTCCCTGTGAGAGTCCCTGTGTTATGCCCTGCATCCTATTTAACTGTTATCCCATTAACTCGTAGGGAGGGAGGCAGTTCATATGTCCATTTTATAGATGAGAAAATGAGGATTTAGAGTGGGGTTTGTATTTGAGCTCAAGGCTTCGTGTCTCCATACCCTGCACACTCACAACAGCAACATGTCTTATAAGAAGGATTATTATTATCCACAGCTATGGTTTGTTATGGCCTTCGTTGATGACATTCAGCATTGACCTCTTGGGTAAGGTATTCAGTAGCTAAGAGTCACTGACTCCAGTGAAAGGTATCTTCCATCATGATGTTCTTCTGGACAATAAGTGAAAAGAGCATGTGAGTACCTCTCTCACTCCCAGCAAATAATATTTGTGTCACCTCCACATGTTACTTTACGATTTGAAGCTTTGATTTCCCCTGCA
Organism: Hylobates moloch; assembly: GCF_009828535.3. Classification (NCBI taxonomy): domain Eukaryota; kingdom Metazoa; phylum Chordata; class Mammalia; order Primates; family Hylobatidae; genus Hylobates; species Hylobates moloch. Next base: position 45,738,103 of record NW_026652282.1, read on the forward strand.
AGATAAAATGCAATGAAGTGATACAGAAAAGAAGACATTCTATGCTGTCATCACACTAGGCCATGATGTTGATTTATGGATGGTTTGCTTTCTTATATGCACTTAATATTTTTGTATAAACAAACCTGAAAGGTATCAAAATCCCCTTTAACAGATTAACAGGCTGAGATGGGTTAAAGTGAGCAAGCCGGGAAGTGGTGGAGCTGGGATCCACACCCTAGTCTGTCTTGAGTCCAAGGGTAATCGTCTTGCATTCACTATGGCATGTTTCCCTTATGTTAAGAGTTGCTGACATAGACAGTGCATGTCATTCCTTTTGGTATGGCTTTCCTCCTTTCTAGCTTTTTTCTGCCTGGAAAATCCAGGCACACAAGATAATAGAGCTTCCATGTAAATTTCCAGAATCCCTAGGATAAAAGCAGAGAGGATCTACCCTGAAACCAACAAGTCTATGATACACCTTTCTGCCTTTTTTTCAGAATTAGGAAAGGGCAGGCAGATGGGCAATTGACAGGAATAGTAGAAGCATCCTTGGGGAAGTTGGGTGCTTCACTTAGTGAGAAAGCCATGCCAGCTGACATTTCTAACTGAGTTTTAAGTGGAGTACAGTCCTAAGAGAGGAGCTCTCCAGAAACAGCTATTACCTGGGGTCAGGAATGTTAAAGACCTTCCAGAGGTTGACTGTACTCACAGCTGGACCCAGCTATCAGGAGAGGGACTGCAACATACCTGAGAAACTTTCAGAATACTTAAGGGATGCAGAGCCAGAGGAAGTGATTTTGGTAGTAGTCCATGAGAAAAAAAATATGATGTTTTAAAATGCAAATGAACTAAAATTTAAATCCGGCTCTCTCAGTAGCTACGCAGCCTTAGGCGAGTTAATATCTTTGACCTCAATACTTCTTAGGCATAAAGGGGGATAATAGGACTACCTACTCAGAACCTCACCTCTACCAAGAAAGGTTTCCTGACCATGTGCTGGCCCAACCTTTACACTGGGATTAAGGTAACCCCCTCTGTTTTTCCAGGCTTCCTTGACTTCAATTCTGTCATAGCTCTAATTTAAGAGTTCTGTAATGATCTGTCTGCAACCTTGTGAGAAATTTTAGGACTAAGAACCAACCTGAAACATGTCTGTTCCCCTCTGAGTCAACATAGTGCCAGGGATATGTTGCCCAATAGGGATTTAAAACATATTGATTGAATGAGAAATGATGACAGGATCTACATGGATCACAAAGGATAGTTGTTATTTTACCTGTTAACTATTTAATAGTGATATTAAATGAAATATGAATGAACCTAGGACCAGGGAAGGTGGGGTAAGTTGTGTCTTTCACATCAACCTTCGTATGTTCCCTAATGTTTTCTTCTTTCATGTACCTAGGACACTCTTGTTCAAACACAAAGGTGGTTTTATTTTGGGTCTATACTAGCTAGTTCCCTAGAAAGGTCTTAAATACAAAATGAATGGAATACAAAATAACCTCCCTTATTGTTTTGTTTGTTTCCTGGACAAATGACAGAATGCACACAGAACTGCTACTTTTGTGATTTTGTGAGTAATGGTATAGATGTGCACAGGTCATGGATGTGGCCCCAGTGATCCGTGGAATTGTCAAGTCCAGGCGAGCGCTGCCTCTCTCATAATGATGCAGCATGCCTTGATTTCTCCCACTTCTTTGCTCACTACCTGATCCTGTCTCACTGATGTCACCTTCCTTTTCCCTTTACCCTACCTTGCAGAGACTTCTAATTCAGAAACCAAACCCTTTCTATTGGCCCTGTGTTTATGCATCAGAGTAAAATGTTAAATGCTTCCAAAACCTACAAGGCCCTACAACATCTGGCCCATTTCCTCTTTGACTTTGTCCCTACCAGTCCCCATGAGCCACACATCACTAGCAGACCTGGACTCTGCAGCTTCTGGGTTGTGTCAGGCAGGCTCCTTCCCTCCTCAGGGCCTTTGCTCTAGCCATTCCCTCTGTTTGGAATGCTCCTCTCCCATGTCTACAAAGACAACGTCCTCACCCACCTTGAGGCCTTGATCACTTCTCACCTTCTGGATGAGGCCTACCCAGGCCACCTTATGATAGATTGTTAAACCCACTCTCCTTGCCACCCTGTTGCTGATACTTCTGATACCCTTTTCCTTGGCCCAAGTTTCCTTTCTGTTATAGCATTTTGCATCTAACAGACTATGTAATTACTTAGTGATGTTTATTGTGGTTCTCTGTCTTAGCCGATGATGCCTCCTGCTAGAGTATTAGTTCCTGATGGTAGGGATCTTTGTATCTTGCTCACTGGTATATCCCAAGCAGCCCAGATCTCTGCTGAGCATACATTGGAGTCACTCAGAAAATATCTATGGATGTAATGAATGTGTTTGTGTCCTGTGCTAGATGGGAGACTTGTGAGGGAAAGGGCCATGTTTTGTTGGTCTTTGTGAACCCACCATCCACACTCTCTGATACAACCAGAAGGGCTGTAGTGAATAGTCATTGAATTAATTAATCTTTTGAAAATGACACTGATAGGGAAAACATTCTCTTTGCAATCTCCAGCTATTCCAGTAGTTGCCATTTGTTTCGGCACCATGTAGGTACCAGATGCCATAGAAACACAGCTGGGCAGCCATGAGATACCTGAGGGCCAGAAGTCTCATTCATTTTCCAGGGCCTCTTCACAGGGTAGCACAGTTCCTACTACAGAGCATGACTTGAGGTGGTGTTTTCAGATATCAGTCGTTCATCACCTAAATGGTTTTGGTTTTATCTGGGCAGGACTTGTACTATGATTTACATATTATATTTTATTTTCATAAGACAGTGGCTTTCAGAAAGAAACATGATTATATAATTAAATGCTATGAAAGCAGAACGATGTTATGAAAGAGTTGAAAATAAAGTGGAAGCTATTGTTGTGTAATAGGACACATAACTATGGATGGGCTGCACTAGGCACTTCATGTACCTTTTTCATTTAACCCTAATAAAAGCCCTTCAAAGGCAATGTTGTCATTCCCATTTTCACAAGGGAGAAGATTGAGATCTAAGGCCTTATGTAACTTGCTCAGTATCTGACAGCTAGGAAGTATCCGAATGAGGTGGAAACTTCCAGGCTCATTGATGAGAACACCCCACAAAGATGGCAGTGTAGGCAGACCCCCACCACTTAACTTGCCCCTGGAGTTCTCTCTGCTTCCCTCCCCGTTTCTCATGCACACATGTCTGCAACATTTTCCTCCCATCTCGTAACACTTTCAGAAGCTCCTCATCCTAGAATTTGTTTTCCTGCTCCTTTGGTCAAGTGCTGGAAAATTCAACACTAATTTCTGCAGAGGCAGAGGAATGGAGTTTGTTTCAAGTCCTTGTGAAGGAACAAAATGATTGGTACTTACAGCTGCTTCAAGGTCTTGATGAAGCTGGATCTGGAGGAGGATCTTTTATGCACAGCTAGTCCCTGCGTGAGAGAATTCCGGTCTTGGAAGGATGCCTTCTCCTCCACAAAGACATCAGGCCAGCCCACGAGGAAGATAGTTTACTTATCAATAACACTGTGTACCCACAGGCTCAGGCCACTTTTGTCAGAAGGAGAACAGGCTTTCCAAGGTCACCAAGCTGTACTAAAACTTCACCTAATCATTAGAGAAAGACAACATGGCACATACACGTGATGTTTGGTATCAAAATTGTGATCAGGAAGATGGCTGCATTCCCTGTTCCATGGTAAAACATAACATACCACCAATGAAATCAGCCAGTTCTGGAGAGATTACCACATGATAGAGTGTTTCTGACCATGGGCTCTGGGCCAGACATTCTCTGGGAGTGCAAGATGGGAAAAAATATTTCCTTTATTCAGTCTTTTCCAGGTTATTTATTTCAAGGCAAGTTTGAAAATCAGTAGTTCTGTTAGCAGTTTTCCTACACTACAATAGTATATCCTACAAGTGAAAGCTGTCACATTCTTAGATTCTTTCGCTTTAGCTTTGATCAATTAGCTTTTACTACCAGCCTACATCTCAGAAGGAAGCATCTTTGATTTTTGTGTCAGATGAACTTCTCATTGTGTAGGATTCACAAAATTCTAATTAAGAAATTATATTGGGGGAATGCAGTTTCTCTTTACTACAATATCAGAATATATAATAATTGCTGTTTCAGGGCCCACCATGTATTAGGTGCTTGACATATCTTACTGATAGTTTTCATAAAATCCCTGTAACATAAGTTTCTTTCTTCCAGTTTCACAGATGAGGAAATTTAGGCTCAGAGGGGTAGATTACTTGTCCCTGTTCACACGGCTAGGAAGCGCAGAGCTGGGATTTAAGAGGCATGCATCACAATGCATTGCCTACATTGGTCAGCAGTATCCCCACATTTTACACAGTCTTGGAAAGAAATCCCTGTGTCTCTGAAAGTCACTATATATTAGACATTATATTAGCCACATATATATTTAAGAGCCAAATATTAGCCAAATATATATTTAAGAGGCATGCATCACAATCCACTGCCTACATTGGTCAGCAGTATCCCCACATTTTACACAGTCTTGGAAAGAAATCCCTGTCTCTGAAAGCCACTACGTATTAGCCAAATATATTACAACATTATATTTGAGGGTGGCAGATTTGAAAAGGTATATATGAATAAGTTAAGTAATGTTGATTTACCCCTTTTTGTGTGCTGAAAACTATGCTATTCACTGTGTAGAGGCCCATGGACAAATGAATCTGCTTTCTAGTCCTGTGACACCTACCAGCTTCTAGAAGACTTTGCATGGCTGTTGATACACAAAAGCCACTTTCCTGTGTGGAAAGCAACCAGTGTACAGCCTCCAATTTGGAAGTGGGTGTTTTTGCTATCAGTGTTTCAGTATGAAATGTATTCATTCAGTAAACCTTTTGCAATGCCTATATGCTTATGCAGTGTAACTGACTGATAGAGCATATGTAAAGACCAAGTAAAAACTGGTTCTTAGCCAGGCGCCGTGGCTCATGCCTGTAATCCCAGCACTTTGGGAGGCCGAGGCGGGAAGTTCACGAGGTCAGAAGTTCGAGACCAGCCTGGCCAACATGGTGAAACCCTGTCTCTACTAAAAATACAAAATACAAAATACAAAAATTAGCCAGGTGTGGTGGCGAGTGCCTATAGTCCCAGCTACTGGGGAGGCTGAGGCATGAGAATCGCTTGAAACTGGAAGGTGGAGGTTGCAGGAGCTGAGATCATGCCACTGCACTCCAGCCTGGGCAACAAGAGCTAAACTCCATCTCAAAAAAAAAAAAAAAAAAAAAAAACTGTTACTTATTCATAACCAACTCCTAGGAAAACAAAACAAACAAAAAGAATGTAAATTCTTAGCTGTAGTCTGCACAGGGCGTATTTCCTGTGAAAGAGGGGAAAAAAGGGAGAGGAGATAAAAAAATTGATGGAGCAAGAGTAGAGGAAATAGGAGCAGGACTCACATCTGGAGGACTGAATCCTTGTGACTATGAACATGCATGTCTGTGCTTGAAAATGTTGTTATTTGTGAGTTCAGAGGCGTGATTTCATATTCCTGCATGTTTATGTTTTTCACCCAAACATTTAAATAATTGGATTAGCAGTCTTATATTCATTCATTAATCTCTCCAGTTAATTTATTTTTAATCAATCACTTTTTACTTGTAAAGCCTAGGGGAATTTCTAAATTAATCCCACTGTGAGGACATTTCAGAAACTGAGAGATTATTAGAAAGGCTAACATCAATTATGAAGCCAGGAATTCAGCAATACACTGGTACTAGAAGCTATTGACAAATGGGAGCTAGGTTAAAAGAAAGCACCCATGTTTCATGCATTGTGGTAGGCTCTGGGTTTGATAGGAACATTTAGGAACTTTGCAGGTGTCTCATGCAGAAAATCATGCAGGCATATCTTAACCCCACTGCCAGTGGTCTGTAAAGATTTGTCACAGTTATTTATCTGGGAGGTGTTTTACACTCACACACCCACACATGTACGTACACACACACACACACACACACCTTTTATAAATTAGAATCCTGGAAAGCTGATTGAATCACAGAGCTGGCTGGTGTTGGAGACTCTAAAGCCTCACAGAATGTCTATCATACGAGTTTTCTATAATAAGTTATTTAGTTTAATTCAAAGCCACTGCCTGCCATTCCCCTGGCTTTGCTTGTCTGTTGTGGCCCCACAGGAGAATCCTGGAACTGACATCTCTGCCTCATTTAAAGGGCAGGGACAGAAGGGGCAGCCCCAGCATCTGAACCGTTCACACTGAGAATGACACCGTCTTACCTGGAAGTGTCCTCCATTGTTGCTGTAACACTTGAAGCTGCCTATTCTCACAGCTACATTGCAATCAGTCTTCACTACACAACATTTAGCATTCTCACCACTGTGTGTTTAGCTACACCTACTTTAATTTGCACCTTAGAGCTACGTAGGTTATGGCTGAGCCAAAAATTATTCTTCATCTTCTGCAGTGGCTTAGATAATGCAGTGCATCACTTTAGCCACAATAGATTTCATATAGTAATAACTTAAATACCTGTATATTAGTTTTCTATTCTGCATAAAAAATTACCACACGCTTAGTGGCTTAAAACAGCACACATTTATCATTTCACAGTTTCCATAAGTCTGCCGTGGATCAGCTGTGTTCTCTGCTTAGGGCTTTACAAGGCTGAAATCAAGTTGTCGTTCTCACAGACTCACCCAGGATCATGTTTGCTCAAATGTCTGGGCACCCCGTGGCCCAGTCATGTTGACACATAAAATTAACCGTAACACCAAGCGTCTTGACACACTTCGTAAATTAACCATTATATTTTAATTCCCCTTGTATCTTAGTTAAACGATCTATTTCCCTGGTTTCGTACCTATAAAATGGAGCTGTGAATAACTTTACTTTGTTAGTTGCATGTTTATTAATTAATTTTAAGGTTATATGTGTTAGTAGGCAAAACAGTTAATCAGGAAGTTTACGTTTTTTACGACAAAAGGGAATTTTTATCAGGTGGCATGCAGACTTTTAATATTTATGAAATTTTACCACATAGCAAGTTCTTCTATAAGCTCTTTAAATGCTTTACCTCATTTGATTCAGCAACACACCATAAGTACCTTTGTTATCCCTATGTTCATAGAAAGACATTTCATATGAGACACAGAAGCTAAGTAATTTATCCTAGATGACATCTTATAAGTGGCAGGCCCAGGATTGGAATCTATGGTTGTAGAACCAGTCTTCCTATCCAGTTATTGTGACCACATAATTTATTATTCAAAATATATGAAAGAGAGCAATATTAAAATTATGCCTCCACAATTGGCATACAACAGAAAAGCTAGACATATCAAGCCAATTGCCCACTCACTTCGTGACAGTTTTTTTGCTTACACATAACAGAAAAATCTTACTTAGACTGGCTAACTTAAAAAGCAAGTTCATAATCTCACAGCATTTGTAACATCCTCATGACATGACTTTTTCTCGCTCTACTATGTTATTCCTGTCAGCATACACACTGGTGTTATTTTTCCCTTGTTAAAAAAATGCAAGCACCAAAAACCTGTTTACTTCACTCGTTTTACTTGCTTAGTGCTATTTATCTGTTCCCCTATTGCAAGCTTCCCACAGAGTGTCGTCTACGGTCCAATACTGTGTCCAATATCTCTCTTTCTATTCTCTCTTAATGATACTTCAGCCAGGCCTACGCAGCTTCCACTAAACAGAAACTGTTCTTGTCAAGGTAACCATGACAGAGAGATTTTGTCACCACCAGGCCTGCCTTACAAGAGCTCCTGAAGGAAGCACAAAACATGGAAAGGAACAACCGGTACCAGCCACTGCAAAAACATGCCAAATTGCAAAGACCATCGAGGCTAGGAAGAAACTGTATCAACTAACAAACAAAATAACCAGCTAACATCATAATGACAGGATCAAATTCACACATAACAATATTAACCTTAAATGTAAATGGGCTAAATGCTCCAATTAAAAGACACAGACTGGCAAATTGGATAAAGAGGCAAGACCCATCTGTGTGCTATATTCAGGAGACCTATCTCACGTGCAGAGACACACATAGGCTCAAAATAAAGGGATAGAGGAAGATCTACCAAGCAAATGGAAAACGAAAAAAAAGCAGGGGTTGCAATCCTAGTCTCTGATAAAACAGACTTTAAACCAACAAAGATCAGAAGAGACAAGGCCATTACATAATGGTAAAAAGATCAATTCAACAAGAAGAGCTAACTATCCTAAATATATATGCACTCAATACAGGAGCACCCAGATTCATAAAGCAAGTCCTTAGAGATCTACAGAGACTTAGACTCCCCCACAATAATGATGGGAGACTTTAACACCCCACTGTCAACATTAGACAGATCAATGAGACAGAAAGTTAACAAGGATATCCAGAAATTGAACTCAGCTCTGCACCAAGCGGAACTAATAGACATCTACAGAACTCTCCGTCCCAGATCAACAGAATATACACATTCTTCTCAGCACCACATCTCACTTATTCCAAAATTGACCACATAGTTGGAAGTAAAGCACTCCTCAGCAAATGTAAAAGAACAGAAATTATGACACCAATATTTCTAAATCGAGTGGCTATTTCACAGTCTTCTCCTTAACTGACCTATTTATACTTTTGGATAGAGTTAGGCCAGGCGCAGTGGCTCAGGCCTGTAATCCCAGCACTTTCGGAGGCCGAGGCAGGTGGATCACCTGAGGTCAGGATTTCGAGGCCAGCCTGGGCAACATGACGAAACCCTGTCTCTACTAAAAATACAAAAATAGCTGGGTGTGTTGGCGGATGCCTGTAATCCCAGCTACTCTGGAGGCTGAGGTAGGAGAATCACTTGAACGCGGGAGGTGGAGGTTGCCATGAGCTGAGACTACACCACTGCATTCCAGCCTGGGCAGCAAGAGCGAAACTCTGTTTCAAAAAAAAAAAAAAATTGATAGAGTTGATCACTCCCTCTACTCGGAAGTCCTTTCTTTCCTGAGTTCCAGTACAATACTCTCTTGGTTTTCCTGTGACCTCATTAGATGTAACTCCTGAGTCCCCTTGGCTGATTCTCCTCCTTTCCTCGTGATCTCTTGACACTGAAGTGCCTCAGAAGTCAGTCCTTGGTCTCCTTCTCTTCTGTGCCTACATTCATTACCTTGGTGATCTTTTCCAGTATTGTGGTGTCTTATGTGATCTACACTCTCATCTCTGTCCAGTTTAGATAGCTGACCTAGATTCCACAGTCTATTTCCAATTGCCCACTTGGCAAGTCCACATGCATGTTAAACAAACATTTTGATTTTAACTGTGTAAAAATTGGATTTCTTATTTTATTCCCCTGATTTCATCTACTTTCATTCTTCCTCATCTCAGTTAAAGTTAGCATTATCTTTTTAGATGCTCGCTTAGACACAGTGGTGTCAATCTTGGCATTAAATTCATCCAGAAATACTGTTGGGCCTGCATTCTAAATATATTGAGAATGTGAGCAATTTTGCCCCCCTACCACTTCATTGTAAGCCACTACAATTTCTTGCCTGGATTACGGCAATAACATTTTTACTAGTTCATCTCCCTATACCTTTGTTTCTAATGATTAGTCTCATCCCAGCAGCCAGAGGTATCCTTTTGAAACCTATATCGGATCATGCCACTCCTCTGTCATTGTTCTCCATCTCATTGAGAGAGAAAAAAACATCAAAGCATTTGCATGGGCTGCAAGTTCCTATGTGATCTGATACTCTGTTACTTCTCTAAAATCCAACAACTCCCCCACTAGATCCCACTACATCAACCCTACCTATAATAGTCATACTTTCAACTAAAGGCTTTTTACTGGCTGTTCTCTCTGCCTGATATTCTTCCTCCACATAATAGCTCGTTCCATCAACTTCATTAGATTTTGCTCAACTATCAGATTGTGAGGGAGCCCTATCCTCTCCAACTTCTCAGCCCTATCCAACTTCTCAGCCTTCCAGATCTTTCTTAACTTCCTCTAATTTTTTCCATGCCATTATAATCTTCTGACATACAGTAGGATGTAATTATTCGTTTTATTTACTGTTTGTATAATTACATGGAAATATGAGTTTGATGAGGGTAGACACAGTTCTCCGCTTTATTTGCTGTAGTATTTTTAGGGCCCTCAATAGTGCCCGGCAGTTAGTTATTCTTCATTAAATATTTGGTCTATTTCCAAACCAGACTGGAAGTCAAAAGTAGGTGGATTCCATACATGGGAACTCTGGCTCCAGGATGCCATGAAGAGTTCAAATTTTTTTCCTCTCTTCTTTGCCACTCTCAGTGTCCTTAACATGCTGGTCTCAAGATGGCTGAAGCACTTTTAGGTCTCTGATCTGGGCATAGTAATATTTACAGACAGAAAGGAATATATCTTCCAATGTGCGTTTTCAAAGAGACAAGACTCATGACATAGTACTTCCCAGAAGATATCCCCACAATCAACTCCAACGTATGGGACTGAATTGGGTCACATACCCGTTTCAAAATCAGTGAATTTCAAGAATATTGACTGGCTTAGATAAACAGAAGACATGACTGTCTTAGATAAACAGGAGACAGAATGGATATTGGGGAATCAATCACAATGTCCACTGAAACACATCAGTGCCTGGTGTGATTGGATGTGTGTGCTTGTGTGTGTGTGTGTGTGTGTGTGTATGAACCTGAAAATGAGCTGATTTCTGGAACATAAATGTTACAAAATGAAAAGAAATACAGTAGGGTAATTCATCGGTTTGATTAAGGTTATTAATCGGTTTAATTAAGGTAATTAAGATGGGGAAAGAGCTGACATCTTGCATAGATACATTTTTGTCTGTTAATGGTATGAGGCT
>NW_026652282.1:45763960-45831872 GCF_009828535.3 Hylobates moloch
TGGTGGGCTCCACCCAGTTCGAGCTTCCTGGCTGCTTTGTTTACCTAAGCAAGCCTGGGCAATGGCGGGCGCCCCTCCCCCAGCCTCGCTGCCGCCTTGCAGCTTGATCTCAGACTGCTGTGCTAGCAATCAGCGAGACTCCGTGGGCATAGGACCCTCCGAGCCAGGTGCGGGACACAATCTCCTAGTGTGCCGTTTTCCAGGCCCGTTGGAGAAGCGCAGTATTAGGATGGGACTGACCCGATATTCCAGGTGCCATCTGTTTCCCCTTTCTTTGACTAGGAAAGGGAACTCCCTGACCCCTTGCACTTCCCGAGTGAGGCAATGCCTCGCCCTGCTTCGGCTCGCGCACAGTGCGCTTCACCGTCTGTCCTGCACCCACTGTTAGGCACTCCCTAGTGAGATGAAACCGGTACCTCAAGCAGAAATGCAGAAATCACCAGTCTTCTGTGTCGCTGGGGCTGGGAGCTGGAGACCGGAGCTGTTCCTATTCGGCCATCTTGGCTCCACCCCCTCTGATAAGTTTATAATGGCTTTCTATCATTGTTTCAACTTGCAATTCCCTAAAGACATACGTCATTGAGCATCTTTTTATATGCTTATGTGCTATGTGTGCATTTTGTTTGGTGAGGTATCTGTTCCTATATTTTGCCCATTTTTACATTGGTTGTTTAGTTTTTTATTGTTGAGTTTTAGGAGCTCTTTGTATATTTTGGATACTAGTCCTTTATTGGTTATGTGTTTTGCAAAGATTTTCTCCCAGCCTGGTCATTAAGAGTGTGTTTTACAGAGCAGCTTTTATTTTCAATAAAGCCTGAAATCAGTTTTTTCTTTCAGAGATTGTAATTTTGGTATTATATCCAAAATATAATAGTCTAACCCAAGATCACCAAGATTTTCTCCCCTGCCAGCTTCGAGAAGTTTTATAATTTTGTGTTTTACATATTAACAATTACATGGGTTACTTTTGATAAATGATGTAAGATCTATATCCAGATTCTTTTTTTGTGCATGTAGAACTGCATGCAAGCAGTTCATTTGTTGAGAAGTCTGTGCTTTCTCCATTGAATTACCATTCTTCTTTTGTAAAAGATGGGTTATCTATATTTGTATGAGTCTATTTCTGGGCTCTCTATTCTATTCTCTTGAACTATTTGCTTATTCTTTTGCCAATACTAAACTATCTTGGCTCCTGTAGCTTTATAGTAAGTTTTGAAGTTGGGTAATGTGAGTCTTCCAATTTTGTTCTTCTTCAATACTTTCATAGCTATTCTGATTTTTTGCCTTTCTATGTAAACTTTAGAATCAGTTTGCTAATATTGACAAAATAACTTACTGTGATTTTGATTGGAATTGCATTGAATCTATAGAGCAAGTTGGGAAGAACTTGATTGCTCAAGAATATTGAGTCTTCCTATTTATTTACATGGAATAGTTTCCCATCTGTTTAGTTCTTCTTTGAATTATTTTGCCAGTGTTTTAAGCAATTGACTTATGTATATTATACTTGTGTCCCATGACCTCGTTATAATTGCTTATTAGTTCCAAGACTTATTTTATTGCTTCTTTAGAATTTTCAACCTACACAATTATGTCATCTGCAAACAGACAGTTTGATTTCTTACTTCTCAATTTGTGTAACTTTTATTTCCTTTTCTTGTCTTATTGCATTGGCAAAATTTTCCAATAAAAATTTGAAAAAGAGTAGTGATAGTGGACATCCTTCTTTTTTTCTTGATCTTAGGGGGAAAACATCTAGTTTCTTGTGATTAACTATAATGCTAACTGTAGATTTTTTTGTGTGTAGATATTCTTTTCCACGGTGAGGAAGTTCACCTCTATGCTTAGTTTGCTGGGTGTTTCTATTGCTAGTTGGTCTTGGATTTTGTCAAATGATTACTCTCCATCTATTTATATGATCACATCCTTTTTTTCTTTAGCCTCTCAATGTGATGGATCACATCAATTGATTTGCAAATGTTGGCCCAGCCTTGCATACCTGGAATAAATCCCACTTGGTGATGGGTGTATAATTATTTTTAAATATTATTGCAGTCAATTCGCTAATACTTTATGAAGATTTTTGCATCTATGTTCAGAGTGGATATTGGCCTGTATTTGCCATTTCTTATAACATCCTTCATTTTAGTATTAGGGTAATGTTGGACTCTAGAATGAGTGAGGAAGTATTCACTCTGCTTCTATTTTATAAAGAATATCATAAAAAATTGGCATAATTTTTTCCCTTTAATGTTAGGTTAAATTCACCGGTGAACCCATCTGGGCTTGCCGCACTTTGATTTGGGAAGATTATTTGAAACTTCATTCCAGTTGACTATTAATTATTAATTTCATTGCTTTAATAGGTGTAGGACTATTTATGTTTTCTATTTCTTCTTAAGTGAGTTTTGGTAGATTGTGTTTTTAGAAAAATTGGACCATTTGCTCTTCAAGGAGAACTCCAAACCACTGGTCAACAAAATAAAAGAGAACACAAACAAATGGAAGAACATTCCATGCTCATGGATAGGAAGAATCAATATCATGAAAATAGCCATACTACCCAAGGTAATTTACAGATTCAATGCCATCCTCATCCAGCTACCAATGGCTTTCTTCACAGAATTGGAAAAAACTACTTTAAACTTCACATGGAATCAAAAAAGAGCCTGAATTGGCAAGGCAATCCTAAGCCAAAAGAACAAAGCTGGAGGCATCACGCTACCTGACTTCAAACTATTCTACAAGGCTACAGTAACCAAAACAGCATGGTACTGGTACCAAAACAGAGATATAGACCAATGGAACAGAACAGAGCCATCAGAAAGAATACCACACATCTACAACCATCTGATCTTTGACAAACCTGACAAAAACAAGCAATGGGAAAAGGATTCCCTATTTAATAAATGGTGCTGGGAAATCCGGCTAGACATATGTAGAAAGCTGAAACTGGATCCCTTCCTTATACCTTATACAAAAATTTATTCAAGATGGATTAAAGACTTACATGTTAGACCTAAAACCATAAAAACCCTAGAAGAAAACCTAGGCAATACCATTCAGGACATAGGCATGGGCAAGGACTTCATGTCTAAAACACCAAAAGCAATGGCAACAAAAGCCAAAATTGACAAATGGGATCTAATTAAACTAAAGAGCTTCTGCACAGCAAAAGAAACTACCATCAGAGTGAGCAGGCAACCTACAGAATGGGAGAAAATTTTTGCAACCTACTCATCTGAAAAAGGGCTGATATCCAGAATCTACAATGAACTCAAACAAATTTACAAGAAAAAAACAAACAACCCCATCAACAACTGGGCGAAGGACATGAACAGACACTTCTCAAAAGAAGACAATTATGCAGCCAACAGACACATGAAAAAATGCTCATCATCACTGGCCATCAGAGAAATGCAAATCAAAACCACAATGAGATACCATCTCACACCAGTTAGAATGGCCATCATTAAAAAGTCAGGAAACAACAGGTGCTGGAGAGGATGTGGAGAAATAGGAACACTTTTACACTGTTGGTGGGACTGTAAACTAGTTCAACCATTGTGGAAGTTGGTGTGGCGATTCCTCAGGGATCTAGAACTAGAAATACCATTTGACCCAGCCATCCCATTACTGGGTATATACCCAAAGGATTATAAATCATGCTGCTATAAAGAGACATGGGCATGTATGTTTATTGTGGCACTATTCACAATAGCAAAGACTTGGAACCAACCCAAATGTCCAACAATGATAGACTGGATTAAGAAAATGTGGCACCTATACACCATGGTATACTATGCAGCCATAAAAAATGATGAATTCATGTCCTTTGTAGGGACATGGATGAAGCTGGAAACCATCATTCTCAGCAAACTATCGCAAGGACAAAAAGCCAAACACCACATGTTCTCACTTATAGGTGGGAATTGAACAATGAGAACACATGGACACAGGAAGGGGAACATCACACACTGGGGACAGCTGTGGGGTGGCAGGAAGGGAGAGGGATAGCATTAGGAGGTATACCTAATGTAAATGATAAGTTAATGGGTGCAGCACACCAACATGGCACACGTATACATATGTAACAAACCTGCACATTGTGCACATGTACCCTAAAACTTAAAGTATAATAATAATAAATTTTTAAAAAGTGTTTTAAGCTTGCAAAAAAAAAATAAAAAATAAAACAAAATCTAGAATTGCTATAAAACACTATCTAAAATATCTAGTTTACAACCAAAACTTATGACACAACAAAATGGGAAAAAAACCCTGGCAATGGAAAGTTACTCTGAATGGGCTCAAATGTTTTTTGTTGTTGTTTTTTTTTTTTTTTTTTTTTGAGACGGAGTCTCGCTGTTTCACCCAGGCTGGAGTGCAGTGGCGCAATCTTGGCTCACTGCAGGCTCCGCCCCCCGGGGTTCACGCCATTCTCCTGCCTCAGCCTCCCGCATAGCTGGGACTACAGGTGCCCGCCACCTCGCCCGGCTAATTTTTTTTTTTTGTATTTTTAGTAGAGACGGGGTTTCACCTTGTTAGCCAGGATGGTCTCTATCTCCTGACCTCGTGATCCGCCCACCTCGGCCTCCCAAAGTTCAAATGTTATATTTAGCAGACAAAGCATTTAAAGCGAGTATTATAAATATGTTAAAGGAATTAAATAAAACTATATTAAAATGATTAAAGGAATATATGATGATATATTCAGCTAGGTTTTATCCCTGGAATTCAGGGCTGCTTTTTTTTTACTTTTTTTTTTTGTAGAGATGAGGGTCTCACTATCTCACCCAGGATTGTCTTGAACTCCTGTCCTCAAGCAATCCTCCCATTTCAACCTCCCAAAATGTTAGGATTACAGGCCACGTGAGCCACCATGCCCAACCATTTAACAATCAAAAACCATCAATATAATTTACCATATGAGCAAACTTTAATGAAAAATCATTTGATCATTTCCATTAAAACAGAAAAAGCATTTGAGACACCCCAACATCCATTCCTGCTAAGCACTGGGAGAAAACTAGAAATGAAAGAAAATTTTCTCAACCTTATAAAGGACATGTATAAATATGATGTTACAGGTAACATATTTAACAATGAAAAACTCTCCGAATGCAGTTGCTCACACATCTAATCCAAGTACTTTGCGGGCTGAGGCAAGAGGATCACTTGAGGCCAGGAGTTTGAGGCCAGCCTGGGCAACAGAGGAAGACCCCTGTCTGTACAAAAAAATTAAAAACTTAGCTGGGCATGGTGGTGCATGCCTGTAGTCCCGGCTACTTGGGAGGCTGAGGTGGGAGGCTTGCTTGAACTCAGGAGGTTGAGGTTGCAGTGAGCTGTGTGACAGAGCAAGACTCCATCTCTAAGAAGCAAGCAAGAAGGAAGGAAGCTAGGAAGGAAAGAAGAAAGGGAGGGAGGGAGGGAAGAAGGAAGGAAGGAGGGAAGGAAGGAAGGAAGGAAGGAAGGAAGGAAGGAAGGAAGGAGAGAGAGAAAGAGAAAGAAAGAGAGAAAGAAAGAAAAAGACAGAAAGAAGGAAAGAAAAAAGAAAGAAAGGAAGGAAGAAAGAAAAAGAAAAGAAAGAAAGAAAGAAAAATAAAGAAAGGAGGGAAGAAAGGAAGAAAGAAAGAGAAAAAGAGGAAGGAAGGAAGGAAGGAAGGAAGGTAGGTCACCTCTTACACACACACACACGATGAGGAAGACAGGAATGTCTACACTCACCACTTCTATTCCGCATTGGACTGGTGGTTCTAGGCAGTGAAGTCAGGTAAGAAAACGAAAAGGCAGAGTTTGGAAAAGAAGAAGTAGAACTCTCTTTATTCATAAGTGACATAATTGCTCATTTAGAAAATTAGATGAAATCTTCAAAAACCTATTGGAACTAATAAGCGCATTTAGCAAGGTAGGGAACTACAAAGTCAAGATACAAAAATTGTGTTTCCATATATAAGCAATAAAAAAATTGAACATTGAAACTAAAAATATCATTTACAAGAGCGTAAAATATGAAGTACTTAGGGATAAATCTAACAAAACACATGAAAGATCTTGTATTAGTCCTTTTTCACACTGCTATAAAGAATTATCTGAGACTGGGTAATTTATGAATAAAAGAGGTTTAACTGACTCACAGTTCTGCAGGCTTAACAAGAAGCATGGCTTGGAGGCCTCAGGAAACTTACAATCATGGTAGAAGTCGAAGAGGAAGCAAGGACCTTCTTCACATGGAGGCAGGAGAGAGAGAGGGTGAAGGAAGAAGTGCCACACACTTTTAAACAACCAGATCTCATGAAAACTCACCCACTATCAGAAGAACAACAAGGGAGAAATCGGCCTTCATGATCCAATCACCTCCCACCAGGTCCCTCCCCTGACCCATGGGGATTACAATTTGACATGAGATTTGGGTGGGAACACAGAACCAAACCGTATCAGACCAGTACACTGAGAACAACAAAATATTGTGGGGAAAAATTAATGAAGACCTAAGTAAATGAAGATATATCTTAACTGGTTCAAAGACGTGATGTTATTAAGGCATCATTTATTCCCAAATTGATGTATAGATTCAATGTAATACCAGTCAATATCACAGCTGGCTTTTCTTGCAAAAATTGACAAGAAAATGCTATATGAAATATGAAATATGAAAATGAAAAGTACCTAAAATATTCAAAACAACTCTGAAAAAGAACGAAATTGAAGGACTACTACCACTTTATTTCAAATGTTTTTTTACAAAGCAACAGTAATCAAAACACCATAGTATTGATGTAAAGATAGATAAATAGATCAGTGGAACAAAATAGAAAGTGTAGACATAAACCCAAACAGAAATGGACAACTTATTTTTTTTTGCAAAGGTGCAAAAGACAGTGCAGAAATGGATAGACTTTCTTAAACAAAATAATTGGATGTCCATATGCAAAAATTAAAGTTGGAGCCATATATCATACCATAAAACTCAACTCAGAATAGACCAAAGCTCTAACTGTAAAATCTAAATTTATAAAATTTCTAGAAGAAATGATGGGAGAAAATCTTCATGATATTGGTTTGTGTGAAGATATCTTAGATATGACATAAAAAGCACAATCCACAACATAACAAATTGTTAAATTTATTTCACCAATAGTAAAAAGTGCTCCTCAAAAAACAATGATAATAGAATGGAAAAAAAGCCACATACTGGGTAAAAACTCTTTTCAAAGCATGTATCTGATAAAGCACATATATCTATAACATATAAAGAGCTCTCAAAATACAACAATAATAAAACAACCAAATTAAAAATGGGCAACTGATTTGAACAGATGTCAAGTAAGCACATCAAAATATGCTCAACATCTTCAGTAATTGGGGGAATGCAAACTCAAACCCCAATGAGACACCACTACATACCTATTACAATGTCTACAATTTAAAAAGTCTGACCATACCAAGTGTTATGAGAATGTGGAGGAACTAGAACTCTCCTATTCTCCCAGTTGAAATGTAAAATTGCACAGCCACTTTGGAAAACAGTTTTTTAGTTACTTAAAAAGCATATACGTATCATATGGTCCAGCCAGTCCACTGCCATGTATTTAGCAAAGAGTAAAGGAAATATATGTCCATGTGCTGTGGTTTGGATGAGGTTTGTTTGTCCCCAACAAAACTCATGTGGCAATTTGATCCTCAATGTGACAGTGTTGAGAGGTGAAGCCTGGTGAGAGGTGTTTGGGTCGTAGGGACAGATCCTTCATGAATGGCTTGGTGCCATTCTCATGGTACTGAGTTCTTGAAAGGCTGGATTTCGTCTCTGAGAATGGATTAGTTCCCATGAAAGTGTGTTGTTATAAAGCCAGGATGTCCCTCAGGTCCTCTGTTTTCACATGTGTCTGCTTCTCCTTTGGCCTTCTCCACCATGTTTTGACCGACACATGACCCTCACCAGAAGCCAAACAGATGCTGGCATCATGCTTCTTGTACTTCACAGCCTGCAGAATTGTAAGCCAAATAAACATATTTTCTTTATAAATTACTCAGTCTCAGATATTCTTTTACAGCAACACAAAACAGATTAAGACACCATGTGAACAGTTGTACCTGAATGTCTATTGACACTTTATTTGTAATACCCCTAAACTGGAAACAACATAACTGCCCATTAACTGACGAATGGTTAGTTGTGGCATAGTCATACAATGGAATATTACTCAGTAATAAAAACGAAGGAACCATTGATACACACAATATGAAGGAATCTCAGAATAATTATCTGAGTGAAAGAAGCCAGAAAAAATACATAGTATATCTGATTGCATTGATATAAAACTCTAGGAAATGCAAATTAATAAAAAAGAGTAGAAGTCAGTTCAATGATTGCATGAGCATAAGAAGAAGTGGGCAGGGTATGAAGGATGAATGATAAAGGGTCAAAACAAAAACTTTTAGGGGTGATAAATATATTCATTATCTTGAATGTAGGGATGGTTTTACAAGTCTATACATGTCAAAACATCAAATTGTACACTTTTTTAAACACACGTGTTTATTACATGACAATTATACCACAAGAAAGCTGTTAAAAATGGTCACAAGGGAACTTTTATTGGTAACAAAAGTGTTGTTGAACCGCATAGTAATGATGTTTGTACAACTGTAAACATTTCCTATAAGTTATCTCAATTTAGAGTTACAATGGGTGATCTTTTTGGTGTATTAACTATAATGTAGCAGAAAAGTTAACAAATTACTAGATATATTTTCCCTTTTCTTGGTGATTTAGTAGGCCAGATTTTATGCTATGACTGGGTATGGGGGGTGGTGATAAGTCAGAGAACTGGTCTTATGAAAGGTAAGATAATTTGAAACAGCTATATGCAGAACGGGAGAGAGTACTTACTGAGGAAACATGGAAAGCTTTTCAGGGAGCACATAGGGCCCAGGTGAAGCACATAGTAAGTACTCCACAAGTACCAACTAAAGGAGAAAATGATGCATAAACTTACTTATATAACTAACACTTATTGAGCACCCACCATGTAACAGGCACTCTGTTACAGACATTGTTTAATTTCAATTAATTTCTGTTTCATTCACTTAGTATATGATATGGTTTGGCTGCATCCCTACCCAAATCTCATCTTGAATTGTAGCTCCCATAATTCCCACACATTGTGGGATGGACCCAGTGGGAGGTAATTGAATCATGGGGACGGGTTTTTCCTGTGCTGTTCTTGTGATAGTGAATAAATCTCACAAGATCCGATGGTTTTATAAAGGGGAGTTTCCCTACACATGCTCTCTTGCCTGCCGCCATGTAAGACAGTCCTTTGCTTCTCCTTTGCCTTCTGCCATAATTGTGAGGCCTCCCCAGCCAAATGGAGCTGCAAGTCCATTAAACCTCTTTCCTTTATAAATTACCCAGTCTCAGGTATGTCTTTATTAGCAGTGTGAGAACAGACTAATATAGTATACTACAATGTTCACTTTTTAAAACCTCAATGGCTGTTCTAGTATTAATTACTGTGTAAAGTGAACATCTCTATTTAGGTATCTGCCTTTGAGCATTTTATCTTAATGTATTAGTTTGTTCAAATATATAATCCCACAGGTATGTATTATAATCCAATAACCTAACCAGTCTCTCTTCTAGAAATCCATTGGTTTTGATTCCAAAAAAATGTCAATCCTTTAGCTATAACTTTTCATCCATCCCTAACTTTTCCAGCATGAACAGGAAAGAGGTGTTGAATAATTGTATATGTTAGCACCCCCACTTCCTGTCACCACTAACCACTTGTTCCCAGCAAAAACACGATTCCTTTAAGATCTCTGGACCTCACACTTCTGTGCAGTGGGGATTTGGGGCCTCAGGGTTGGGAAGGGCAGACAAGGACCCTGATTTCAGGGGTTTCATCATCTTCTGGGGGAGGCATACAACAAGTAAAGAATCTTCAACCCTGATGAATGTGCAGTGGGATAGGATTCAGTGGGCTCTGATGGCATGTGGCAGGAAACTATAACCTTGTTTAAGGGGTACATTCTCCCCAAGTGAGTGGCCAGTAAGTTCAGGTGTGAAGGCTGAGTGGCAGTTAGCTGAGTAGAAGGTGGTTGGCAGCTGACTGGAAGCTGAGTGGAAGGTGGGTGATGAATTGTCCAGGCAGAGGAACAGCATGTATGCATGAGATCTTGTGGGCCTGAGAGAGCATGGTGCATTCAAGGAACACACTTCTTCCCTGGCCCCAGTAGCAGATCACAGAGGATATTGGCTTACCTGGCTCACCCCCTTCAAAACTATGAGGGCACCATCTGCTTAGTGTGAGTAAGTTAAAGAGCATGGGCACAGGATCAGACCACGTGGATTCAAACCCCACCGCACCCCTTGCTGGCAATATGACTTTCAGCGCATGACCTGAGATGCCTCAGCAAGTGTTTCTGCTTCTTCTGTTGTGGAATTAGGAAAATGATGTCAACTATCTCATGTCAGAGGATACCTCATAATTGTCCTGTGAGGATTAAGTTAGGTGTCAGGCAAAAACAGAGACCTTCAAGCAGTTTTTCTCTACAAGTTGTCTCCTGATCAATTATATACTCTCCTTAGCCGATTTAAGCTTTAAATGTATGGGCAAGCAAAGCCCAGGAAATGTAGCTAGCACCTCTGTATTAAAGAGAATGACATTATTATTAAAAGAGAGTATTTGTGTAAAGAAAGGATAAAGATGTAGTTTTGAAAATTGGCTTGAATAGAAAACAGTAGCAAATGCTGGCTGGGCATGGTGGCTCACACCTGTAATCCCAGCACTTTGGGAGGCTGAGGCAGGCAGATCACTTGAGGCCAGGAGTATGAGACCAGCCTGGCCAATATTGGAAAACTCCATCTCTACAAAAAATACAATAACAAGAACAACAACAACAACAAAAATAAAATGAAAACAGTAGCAAATATTAATCCAATATTGATATTAATCCAACTATATCGATAACCACTTTAAATGTCAGTGGTCTAAACTCATCAGTTAAAAGACAGAGTGGGCCAGGCATGGTGGCTCACACCTATAATCCCAGCACTTTGGGAGGCCTAGGTGGATGGATCACCTGAGGTCAGTAGTTCGAGACCAGCCTGAAAAACATGGTGAAACCCCATCTCTACTAAAAATACAAAAATTAGCCAGGCGTGGTGGTGCGTGCCTGTAATCCCAGCTACTCAGGAGGCTGAGGCAGGAGAATCACTTGAACCCGGGAGGCAGAGGTTGTACTGAGCCGAGATAATGCCAATGCACTCCAGCCTGGATGACAAAGCGAGACTCCGTCTCAAAAAAAAAAAAAAAAAAAAGACAGAGTGGATCAAAATTAGGACACAACAATATGTTATCTATAAGAAATCCACTTTAAATATAAAGACATGAATAGAATAAAAGCAAAATGATGGATAACAATGTACTATGCTAACACTAATTAATAAAACGCCAAGCTTGCCATATAAATTGCAAACAAAACAGAATTCAGAGCAAGGAAAATTATCAAGGATAAAGAAAATGCATTCCATATTGATAAAGGGGTCAATTCTCCAGAAGACAACAATTCTTAATGTGTATATACCTAACAACAGAGCATCAAAATATGTGAGACAAAAACCGATAGAACTACCAGGAGAAATAGATGAGTCCACTATTGTAGTTGGAGACTTTTAGATTTGGAGAGACTATAATTGACAATTTCAGCAGGCAAAAAACTTGGTAAGGACATAGTTGAACTGAACAGAACAATCAACTGGATCTAATAGACATTTGTAGAAAACATCAAAAAATGGCAATTTACACATTCTTCTCAAGCACACATGGAACATTCACCAAGTCAGATCAACTTATTTGCCATAAATCACACCTTAGCATATTTAAATGAATAGAAATCACACAAAGACCACAATGGTATCAAAATAAAAATCAATAACAGAAAGATATCTGGAAAATCCCCAAATACCTGGAGGTTAAACAACACACTTCTAAATAATACACGGGTCAAGGAAGGCATATCAAGATAAATTTTAAAATATTTTGAACTAAATAAAATGAAAGCACAACAAAATTTGTATGATGCAGTGAAAGCAGTGCTTATGGGAAAATTCACAGCATTGAATACATATATTGAATACATATATTAAATATGCGGCATTATTTCTGATGGCTCTGTTCTGTTCTATTGGTCTATATCTCTGTTTTGGCACCGATACCATGCTGTTTTGGTTACTGTAGCCTTGTAGAATAGTTTGAAGTCACGTAGCGTGATGCCTCCAGCTTTGTTCTTTTGGCTTAGGATTGACTTGGCAATGCGGGCTCTTTTTTGATTCCATATGAACTTTAAAGTAGTTTTTTCCAATTCTGTGAAGAAAGTCATTGGTAGCTTGATGGGGATGGCATTGAATCTATAAATTACCTTGGGCAGTATGGCCATTTTCACGATATTGATTTTTCCTATCCATGAGCATGGAATGTTCTTCCATTTGTTTGTATCCTCTTTTATTTCATTGAGAAGTGGTTTGTAGTTCTCCTTGAAGAGGTACTTCACATCCCTTGTAAGTTGGATTCCTAGGTATTTGATTCTCTTTGAAGCAATTGTGAATGGGAGTTCACGCATGAATTGGCTCTCTGTTTGTCTGTTATTGGTGTACAAGAATGCTTGTGATTTTTGCACATTGATTTTGTATCCTGAGACTTTGCTGAACTTGCTTATCCGCTTAAGGAGATTTTGGGCTGAGACGATGGGGTTTTCTAGATATACGATCATGTCATCTGCAAACAGGGACAATTTGACTTCCTCTTTTCCTAATTGAATACCCTTTATTTCCTTCTTCTGCCTGATTGCCTTGGCCAGAACTTCTAACACTATATTGAATAGGAATGGTGAGAGAGGGCATCCCTGTCTTATGCCAGTTTTCAAAGGGAATGCTTCCAGTTTTTGTCCATTCTGTATGATATTGGCTGTGGGTTTGTCATAGATAGCTCTTATTATTTTGAGATAAGTCTCATCAATACCTAATTTATTGAGAGTTTTTAGCATGAAGGATTGTTGAATTTTGTCAAAGGCCTTTTCTGCATCTGTTGAGATAATCATGTGGTTTTTGTTTTTGCTTTTGTTTTTGTTTTGAGACAGAGTCTCCCTCTGTCACCCAAGCTGGAGTGCAGTGGCACAATCTCGGCTCACTGCAAGCTCTGCCTCCTGGGTTCAAGCTATTCTCCTGCCTCAGCCTCCCAAGTAGCTGGGACTAGAGGCATGTGCCGCCATGCCTGGCTAATTTTTGTATTTTTGTAGAGACAGGGTTTCACCAAGTTGGCCAGGATGGTCTTGATCTTCTGACCTCGTGATCCACCTGCCTCAGCCTCCCAAAGTGCTGGGATTACAGGCGTGAGCCACCGCACCTGGCCAATCATGTGGTTTTTGTCTTTGGATCTATTTATATACTGGATTATGTTTATTGATTTTCGTATGTTGAACCAGACTTGCATCCCAGGGATGAAGCCCACTTGATCATGGTGGATAAGCTTTTTGATGTGCTGCTGGATTTGGTTTGCCAGTATTTTATTGAGGATTTTTGCATCAATGTTCATCAACGATATTGGTCTAAAATTCTCTTTGTTTGTTGTGTCTCTGTCAGGCTTTGGTATCAGGATGATGCTGGCCTCATAAAATGAGTTAGGGAGGATTCCCTCTTTTTCTGTTGATTGGAATAGTTTCAGAAGGAATGGTCCCAGCTCCTCCTTGTACCTCTGGTAGAGTTCGGCTGTAAATCCATCTGGTCCTGGACTGTTTTTGGTTGGTAGGCTACTAATTATTGCCTCGATTTCAGAGCCTGTTATTGGTCTATTCAGAGATTCAACTTCTTCCTGGTTTAGTCTTGGGAGGGTGTATGTGTCCAGGAATTCATCCATTTCCTCTAGATTTTCTAGTTTATTTACGTAGAGGTGTTTGTAGTACTCTCTGATGGTAGTTTGTATTTCTGTGGGATCGGTGTTGATATCCCCTTTATCATTTTTTGTTGCGTCTATTTGATTCTTCTCTCTTTTCTTCTTTATTAGTCTTGCTAGTGGTCCATCAATTTTGTTGATCTTTTCAAAAAACCAGGTCCTGGATTCATTGGTTTTTTGAAGGGCTTTTTGTGTCTCTATTTCCTTCAGTTCTGCTCTGATCTTAGTTATTTCTTGCCTTCTGCTAGCTTTTGAATGTGTTTGCTCTTGCTTCTCTAGTTCTTTAAATTGTGATGTTAGGGTGTCAATTTTGGATCTTTCCTGCTTTCTCTTGTGAGCATTTAGTGCTATAAATTTCCCTCTACACACCACTTTGAATGTGTCCCAGAGATTCTGGTATGTTGTGTCTTTGTTCTCATTGGTTTCAAAGAACATCTTTATTTCTGCCTTCATTTCGTTATGTACCTAGTAGTCATTCAGGAGCAGGTTGTTCAGTTTCCATGTAGTTGAGCGGTTTTGAGTGAGTTTCTTAATCCTGAGTTCTGGTTTGATTGCACTGTGGTCTGAGAGACAGTTTGTTATAGTTTCTGTTCTTCTACATTTGCTGAGGAGTGCTTTACTTCCAACTGTGTGGCCAATTTGGGAATAAGTGCAGTGTGGTGCTGAGAAGAATGTATATTCTGTTGATTTGTGGTGGAGAGTTCTGTAGATGTCTATTAGGTCCATTTGGTGCACAGCTGAGTTCAATTCCTGGATATCCTTGTTAACTTTCTGTCCCATTGATCTGTCTAATGTTGACAGTGGGGTGTTAAAGTCTCCTATTATTATTGTGTGGGAGTCTAAGTCTCTTTGTTGGTCACTAAGGACTTGCTTTATGAATCTGGGTGCTCCTGTATTGGGTGCATATATATTTAGGATAGTTCTTCCTGTTGAATTGATCCCTTTACCATTATGTAATGGCCTTCTTTGTCTCTTTGTTGGTTTAAAGTCTGTTTTATCAGAGACTAGGATTGCAACCCCTGCCTTTTTTTGTTTTCCATTTGCTTGGTCGATCTTCCTCCATCTCTTTATTTTGAGCCTATATATCTCTCTGCACGTGAGATGGGTGTCCTGAATACAGCACACTGATGGGTCTTGGCTCTTTATCCAATTTGCCAGTCTGTGCCTTTCAACTGGAGCATTTAGCCCATTGACATTTAAGGTTAATATTGTTATTTGTGAATTTGATCTTGCCATTATGATGTTAGCTGTTTGCTTTGCTCGTTAGTTGATGCAGTTTCTTCCTAGCCTCGATGGTCTTTACAATTTGGCATGTTTTTACAGTGGCTGGTACCAGTTGGTTGTTCCTTTCCATGTTTAGTGCTTCCTTCAGGAGCTCTTTTAGGGCAGGCCTGGTGGTGATGAAATTTCTCAGCATTTGCTTGTCTGTAAAGTATTTTATTTCTCCTTCACTTATGAAGCTTAGTTTGGCTGGATATGAAATTCTGGGTTGAAAATTCTTTTCTTTAAGAATGATGAGTATTGGCCCCCACTCTCTTCTGGCTTGTAGACCTTCTGCTGAGAGATCAGCTGTTAGTCTGATGGGCTTCCCTTTGTGGGTAACCCGACCTTTTTCTCTGGCTGCCCTTAACATTTTTTCCTTCATTTCAACTTTGGTGAATCTGACAATTGTGTGTCTTGGAGTTGCTCTTCTCGAAGAGTATCATTGTGAGGTTCTCTGTATTTCCTGAATTTGAATGTTGGCCTGCCTTGCTAGATTGGGGAAGTTCTCCTGGATAATATCTTGCAGAGTGTTTTCCAACTTGCTTCCAGTCTCCCCGTCACTTTCAGGTACACCAATCAGATGTAGATTTGGTCTTTTCACATAGTCCCATATTTCTTGGAGGCTTTGTTCATTTCTTTTTCTTCTTTTTTCTCTAAACTTCTCTTCTCACTTCATTTCATTCATTTCGTCTTCCATCGCTGATACCGTTTCTTCCAGTTGATTGCATCAGTTACTGAGGCTTGTGCATTCATCATGTAGTTCTCGTGCCTTGGTTTTCAGCTCCATCAGGTCCTTTAAGGACTTCTCTGCATTGGTTATTCTAGTTATCCATTCGTCTAGTTTTTTTTCAAAGTTTTAACTTCTTTGCCATTAGTTCAAACTTCCTCCTTTAGCTTGGAGTAGTTTGATCGTCTGAAGCCTTCTTCTCTCAGCTCGTCAAAGTCATTCTCCTTCCAGCTTTGTTCCACTGCTGGTGAGGAGCTGCATTCCTTTGGAGGACGAGAGGCGCTCTGGTTTATAGAGTTTCCGGTTTTTCTGCTCTGTTTTTTTCCCCTTCTTTGTGGTTTTATCTACCTTTGGTCTTTGATGATGGTGACATACAGATGGGTTTTTGGTGTGAGTATCCTTTCTGTTTGTTAGTTTTCCTTCTAACAGTCAGGACCCTCAGCTGCAGGTCTGTTGAAGTTTGCTAGAAGTCCACTCCAGACCCGGTTTGCCTGGGTATCAGCAGCAGTGGCTGCAGAACAGTGGATGTTGGTGAACCACAACTGCTGCTGCCTGATTGTTCCTCTGGAAGTTTTGTCTCAGAGGAGTACCCAGCCGTGTGAGGTGTCAGTCTGCCCCTACTGGGGGTGCCTCCCAGTTAGGCTACTCAGGGGTCAGGGACCCACTTGAGTAGGCAGTCTGTCTGTTCTCAGATCTCAAGCTGCATGCTGGGAGAACCACTACTCTCTTCACAGCTGTCACACAGGGACATTTAAGTCTGCAAAGGTTATTGCTGTCTTTTGTTTGTCTGTGCCCTGCCCCCAGAGGTGGAGTCTACAGAGGCAGGTAGGCCTCCTTTATCTGTGGTGGGCTCAACCCAGTTCGAGCTTCCTGGACGCTTTGTTTACCTACTGAAGCCTGGGTAACAGTGGGCGACCCTCCCCCAGCCTCGTTGCTGCCTTGCTGCTTGATCTCAGACTGCTGTGCTAGCAATGAGCGAGGCTCCGTGGGTGTAGGACCCTCCGAGCCAGGTGTGGGATATAATCTCCTGGTGTGCCATTTGTTAAGCCTTTTGGAAAAGCGTGGTATTAGGGTGGGAGTGACCTGATTTTCCAAGTGCTGTCTGTCACCCATTTCTTTGACTGGGAAAGGGAATTCCCTGACCCCTTGTGCTTCCTGGGTGAGGTGATGCCTTGCCCTGCTTCGGCTCATGCACAGTGCACTGCACCCACTGTCCTACACCCACTGTCCGGCACTCCCCAGTGAGATGAACCCGGTACCTCAGATGGAAATGCAGAAATCACCTGTCTTCTGCATCGCTCACGCTGGGAGCTGTAGACTAGAGCTCTTCCTATTCAGCCATCTTGGCTCCACCCCCTAGATTTTGTTTTAATTATATGAATTTTTTCCAGAGAATTGCCTGGCTTTAGCATTGTAATTTGTCATCTCATGGCAAGCAGCTGCTGAGGTCTCTGTTTAATTTTTTTATTCTTATTTTTTATTCTGGATTCCTGTTAGTCACCCTTGTATCTGCATATCTTAGTGATCAGGCAATGGTTTGGCCAGAGATTGTTTTAAAAAACCTCAAGCCTCTAAAGCTTCTACACTCAGCCAACCAATCAATCCATCAATCAATCTGTGTGTGTTTTGGGGAGCACAATAAACATTTCAGTCAATTCTCAAGCCTGCCTTCACTTTTACTTTTCTCTGAGCTCTCCTGGGTTTCTCCCATACATGTGCATATTTTCCCAGTCACACAGGATATATGAAGCCCTACTGTGGTGCATTCATTTTCAAAATCTCTTTATTAAATTCCTGTCGGATCCTCTGCTTGCCCCACTGTAACCTCAAACTTGGGCAACAAAATGGACAGATTTTACCATTTGATTCCTAATGAGTATACAACTTTTAACTAATAATAACCCAGCTTTTCACCATCTGACCCAAATGAAATTCACACACTGGGAGAAAAGCTGCTAAATAGTTTTGGTCGGCACATACTGTAAAACTATCCTTCTCACCTTGGGAGCTGAGGGAGATTGCGGGGTGGGCTGGATGGAAGCAGCCCCATGCAAGGACACAGATTCTTTTACACACAGATCTGGCAGTTTTTCAAGGTTTAATACTTATTAATAAGTTGTTTACCTTGAGTATATTTTCAGAGCCCCAAAATGCTTGTTTTTGAAAATTTCATCCAGTCTTATTCTTGTATTTGGCAAAAAGGATTAACGAAACTCTTCAAGCCACCATAACCAGAATTTCACATCAGGCGTAATTTTCCTCATTTTCTTTCAACTAAACCTAAAAACTTTGTTGTAGTCACTCTCTTATTAGTTAGTTATTGCTGCAAAACAAATGACGCCAACACTTAGTGCTTAAAATTATGTTGATTTATTTAACTCTTCTTACTCTGATGAGCAATTTAGTCTTAGCTCACCTAGCCAGTTCTGATCTCTGCTGGATTCATTTATATTTGTGTGGTCAACTGTTAGATTGAATGGGAGCTGGATTTTTTAAGATGGCCCCAGATAAGATGTCTCATCTCTTCTGTATGTGGTCTGTCATCCTCCAGCCAGTTGACCCAGGATTTCAAATGTCAGCTGAGTAAGATTCCAAGAGGGAAAGCAGAAGTGTGCAAGGCTTCTTTAGACCTATACTCAGAATTAGCAAAATATCATTTATTCCACACTGTATTAGTCAAATGGTTGTAGGAAAATCTGGGTTCTTTTCACATGACCGGGAAAGATTAGGCTTGCAGACACTTTGAAGGGTGAGGGGAAACAGAATTTATTGGGCAAGAAAGGAAAAAGAGAGAAAAACTTTCAGTAGAGTGAGAGGGAAGCATGTAAACTGGCTCTCATCCCACCACACAGGAACTCAAGAGACTGGGCTCCTCTGTGAATGGGGTGACATTCCATGGCACCATCCTGTTCTCCCAGTGTGCAGGCCAGTTGGAGTTTCTTTGGGACCAGCAGTTGGGTTTTTCAACCTTTAGGCTGTTTTAGGCTTGAAGGCGGAGTTTTGCTGGGCAGCCCTTGACTGCCTCCTGTCTCTACCATTCCCCCTTCTAAAGAAGTACATCTAACTGTCCCTAGAGTAAGAATAAAGATAAGGATGAAGACCGATCTTAACTGCTTCCTGCTGAGAGGGGGTGCTGTTTTGGGAAAATGGCAGTCAGATCTCCGTCAGAGAGAGGTGCCATTGTCTGAGGCTCCTGTTGCGTGACCATTTGGACTTTGATGGCCTGAAGGTGAGACGAGGCAAACCAGGTTATTAGAAAACATATCAAAATGAAACAAGGGTGAGTAAGGACAGCTTAGAAATTCTGAGGCCTGTTACCAGTTTGCATGGGGAGAGGGAAGCCAATAACTGGACTTCCAAAAAAAACTTTTACCCTTTTGATGGCATGACAGACTTCTGGGTTCCCTTCCCCTGAGCCCAACCCTAAGCCAACCAGTTTAAGGTTTGGAAAATTAACTTTTCCCATTTTTGAGGATGCATCCAAGGGGAGTGTCCCATAGTATGGAGACACAATTACCTATCGGTGAAGAGGTGACAGAAGAGGAGAAAAGAAAGAAGAAAGCATTTTTTTCAAAGGAGTCCCAGGGTTTCGGGATGCATTTGAAAAGGGTACAGACTGAAGATGGATGGCTGCTCTTCTAGTAAGAGGGGAGCAGGTATCCCTGGTTCCCTTCTCTTCCCAGCAAATACACAGGGTACATGAGGGACAGAAAGTGAGGCACTCCTCTTTCTTTCCACCACCCTTGTATCCCTGAGTCCCAGTGACCACAACAGGTTGCCACCCATGAGTGCCAAAGCAGCTTGCACCGATGAAGCAGGGAGGGCCTAGAGAATAGGAATTGTCCACTGTCACCTGTGCCTCTATCCCCCCTACTGTCAGTAACCTTGGAGTTCGCTAGACCTCACTTATGCTATGCATACCAGTTTGGCATTTATCCATGAAACTGGAGGCTTGACTTAATCAGCAGGAATTAGCCAAGCTCACCTGCACTGTACCTTTAACCTCTGTTATCAACTGCCTCTGGATCCCTCAGATCCAATTTTCTTTCCTAGAGCTTTGACCCAAAGCTTGGAATAAAGTTGGGACCAAAATGTGTCTTGGGGAGATTGCATGGATTCCATATCATCAGCTGCATGCTAAGGTGAAGCTGTGGCATTGAGTCCTCCTCAAACAAGGTAGAGAAAAGGATGTCTCATGACATGCCCAGACAACCTGTGGCTATAGTTATGCTTGCTAAGATTTGGGCACAAGATGCTTGGCTTTGGTTAGCTCCCTTGGTCTTACTTTCCCAAAAAGGAAACCTCTGGCTGATGGGCACCCTATTTATTCCCACACCTGGCAGGATTTGCAAGATAATTGCTCAGAACAAGAATATTGATCCAGATTTCTACAGTACCCATCTCCTTTGTTCTTTCTGAGCTGCAGCCAGAGATTGCTAGTTGGTTCACAGGAACAAGCAGTGTTAGTCTAAAATGTAGGCAAAAACTTAAAAACAACTAATAAGTCTAGAATTTAATGACAAATGTATGGTAAGTTGTGAAACAAAATTTCTGTCTCTCTAGTCGTAATTTTTGTTAAAAGAAATCATGATAGGACTGAGTTGTTTGCAAAATAGACTTGTCTTATACTTAGCCTGATTATTTGCATAAAATGCAGCAAGAATAACTATTTCTACATAGGCCTTTTAGATTGGCTTTGATGGAACTCTGTTCCACAAGGAATCTCACATAAGACCTTTTAAAGCTGAGCCCAGCCATGGGTTTGTATCCTCAAATACATGTGAGTTGGGTGATCCTCTCCTCTTAAGGTCCCAAGATAAACTTGGAGCTCCTGGGCCTGTTAGAAAGTGACATTCTTTACTGACCACAAGTAAGGAACACTGTACAGGGACTGCGTAGATGAGGGTATGAGGCCAGTTTCCCCGAGGGGCTTTTATCAGCTCTGCAAATGGAGCTTGACTCCTTAAAGGGGAGCATACCCTTCCAGTCAAAGCCTTGGTAAAGCAACCAGTTTCTTCAACTGCATCCTGTTGCAAAAGAAAATGGATTCTTATTGCACTGATGCAAACAGCTAGACTACCATAAGTTAAGAATACTCACAGATAGCTTCTAAATTCTAGAGGAACCAGGCCAAAAGAGACAAACATGCTCTAAATTTTGTTCACAGGAGTATACCTTACTCAATTATTAAGAGCCATAAATAGTTCAAAATAAGTTTCCTTGACTCTGAAAAACAAAACAAGGATCAGCAGTATTCCAAGCGAAAATAAAAAAGGTTGTACCAGTTTCCTGAGTTCATTCTGTTGGCTCTTGTTTTGCTTGATATTCATTAACATTTCAGCTCTTCATGTGTCCTGTATGTTTTTCCTTTATTCCAATGTCACAATCTCCGAAGTTATCAGAAACTTGTATTTGAGAGCACTTGTCAAAGTTCTATAGCTTATTATAAACTGTTTTTTGAAAAGGATTAAAACAAGACAATGATTGTCTGTAAATAACAAAATATCTAAAGTAGTTACAGTTAGAAACACAATTGACAAAGAAGTTTGGTTATCTCTGTCATTTACAATAACTTAACATAACAAACTTAATTATGATTAATAGCATTATACTTTAGACATTAGAATTTTGGGCTGGGAACAGTGGCTCACACCTGTAATCCCAGCACTTTGGGAGGCCAAAGCAGGCAGATCACTTGAGGTTAGGAGTTTGAGACCAGCCCACCCAACATGGTGAAACCCCATCCCTACTAAAAATACAAAATTTAGCCAGGCATGGTGGCATGTGCCTGTAATCCCAGCTATTTGGGAGGCTGAGGCTGGAGAATTGCTTGATCCCAGGAAGTGGAGGCTGTGCTGAGCCAAGATCATGCCAATACACTCCAGCCTGGATGACCAAATGAGACTCTGTCTCAAAATAAATAAATAAATAAATAAATAGATAGATAGATATTAGAATTTTGGGAATCCCATACAATTTTGGAACACATATTGGTATTATTCTCCAAAATATAACTTAAATAAGATTAAACATTATTTTGCAACTCCATGCAACTAAAATTGTCAAATAATCCTGTTTACCTCTCATCTCTGAACATTCCAGGGGCCCTTCTGAAGTATCTGAAAAGCTAGGTGTCAAGAAAGACAATTTTGAAACTGAAGTTTGATTTTGGGAAGCCTGTTAAATATGTTAGAGGTTTGAAACACTTGGTGTTATGAAATAGAATTCCAGATTACCATAAATTATTTATTTTCCCAAAATAATGACTCAGAAATGTTTAAAAAGCAAAACAACCTATTATAATCCTTTACAAATTTTTCCAAAGAGCAGATTAGTGCCTTGGGAGTACCTTGTTTTGCTTTTATTTTAATCCTCAATTTACAGAAAAAACATATAATACCCTTTTGAATTTAGTCAATATGGTCACACAGAGAATTTCTTTTACAAGATTAATTTTTACAATCCTTCCTCCACTTGTTTGAACCTTTAGCTTTATCATATCTAATTTAAAACAATTCTTTAACCCTAGGCAAGAATTTACATTTTTATGCCTTCTTATAACCTTTTATTACAAACACATTTTATGTTCTTATACACCTCGCCTGTAAATCTATTTCCAGTAGTTTCAATTACATTTCATAATGGTAACTCCTGGCAATTTTTAACTTTAAGGTAAAACCTGGTAAGTTGTTTTAATTATGTGCTAAGTACAGCCAAGATTTGACTCCTTCCAGTAGAATTAGGGGCGTGGTTATTTCCATATGTCTCCAGGCCTTACCAAGTTGAACAAAAACCAGAAAGCAGTGTATAACCTTAAAACACTTAGCAAACCTTGCATCTTACCTGCATAATTTAGTCCACCTATTTATATTTTAATGACATCTGCATTTTACCAATAATCTTTATAGCTGTTTTTATTTCTCAAAGATTAAAGTCACATGAACTAAAAGGTACCACTTTTATCTTACCTTTAAAAAATATTTGATCCAAGTGCTTATCTTCCTTTAGGCCAAATTAATTAGAGTTCTTTTTACAGATATCCCATATACAGCACATATATAACTACACAGACAGGCAGAAGAAAATCCAGTTGCCATAAAATCTTCCATCAGAGGAGAGGGATCTATCCACTTTTAATTCCTGGGGTTCTTATGAGGAAAATAGAGGTCTCTTGCCTCATACATGCATTGAGAGTAGCAAGGCAAAATCAAGAAAAATAATTTAGCTGGCTGAGAAAAAAAAAAAAACCTTTTTCCAGCAAAAGAAGATCCAAGGAAAGAAAACATAAAGGCCTTTTAAATATAACCATAACTTGGATATACACTTTTAATGAAGCTGAGCACTCCTTAAGAAAATCATTTTAGGCTGGGCATGGTGGCTCATGCCTGCAGTCCCAGCACTTTGGGAGACAGAGATGGGTGGAACATGAGACCAGGAGTTTGAGACCAGCCTGACCAACATGGTGAAATCCCATCTCTACTAAAATTACAAAAATTAGCCAGGTATAGTGGCACACACCTGTCATTCCAACTACTCAGGAGGCTGAGGCAGGAGAATAGCTTGAACCCAGGAGGTGGAGGTTGCAGTGAGCCAAGATCATGCCACTGCACTCCATCCTGGGTGACAGAGTGAGACTGTGTCTCAAAACAAAAAAATTGCTGGGCATGGTGGCTCACACCTGTAATCCCAGCACTTTGGGAGGCCAACGCAGGTGGCTTACCTGAGGTCAGGAGTTCGAGAGCAGCCTGACCAACATGGAGAAACCCCATCTCTACTAAAAATACAAAAATTAGCCAGGCATGGTGGCACATGCCTGTAATCCCAGCTACTCTGGAGACTGAGGTAGGATAATTGCTTGAACCTGGGTTGCGATGAGCCGAGATTGCAACAATGCACTCCAGCCTGGGCAAGAAGAGCAAAACTCTGTCTCAAAAAAAAAGAAAGAAAGAAAGAAAATCATTTTAACTCCCATATTATCTGACTTTAGCCATGCCAATCAGCCAATATTTCTGGCTTTCAAACTTTGCTAAAGGCTCAGAGAAAGGCCAATCCAAGGTGGTTCATGGAAGGGAGGGGAATCAACAAATAGCAAAAGGTCATGCAGATATCAAACCAGAAAGGACTCATTCCCTAAGCCAGGATTGAATCCGGACCATGGCAGTGAGAATGCCAAATCCTAATCACCGGAACACCAGGGAGAGAAGCTTAATTGCTGTTGGATGAAGCTGGACTCCCTAGCTGGAAAAGGAGAATCCACCAGATGCATGGTGGGGAACACAAGCCAGCCTGCTGTTGGGCACCCTTGGGCCATGCATTCCAGCCCTGGCTGCGAGGGGAGTAGGGGTGCCACCATTCTCCACTCCATCCTGCACACGCCTGCAGCCACTGGGATGTGCCATTTCCTCTACCCTCAGAAGAGATCCAAGGAGAAAAAAGGCTTAGAAGCAAAAGGAAAAAAGGTTTTTTGTTTTGCATGATACTTACCCTTCCTCAAACCCTATGTTGGGTGCCAAAAAATGTAGGAAAATCCGGGTTCTTGTCACACGACCAGGAAATATTGGGCTTGCAGACACTTTGAAGGCTGAGGGAAATGGAATTTATTGGGTGAAAAAGGAAAAAAAGAAAAACTTTCAGCAGAGTGAGGAGGAAGCTTGTTAACTGACTCCTGCCCCACCACACAGGAACTCAAGGGGCCAAGCTCCTCCCCTCTGCAAATGGTGTGAACTTCTGTGGCTCCACCCCATTCTCCCACTTCACAGGCCAGTTGGAGATTCTTGGGGACTGGCAGTCTGGTTTTTCAACCTTCAGGCTGTTTTAGGTTTGAAGACAAGGTTTTGCCAAGGCTGGGCACGAGGGTGCCTTGGCTGCCTCCTTTCTCTATCAAAACCAAGTCACAAGACCAGTATAAAACGGAGAAATCAGGCAAAAAAAAAAAAAAAGTTGCTGACTTTGTTTATAGGTAGTTCCATGAAAAATCGTCATAATGGATGGATTTGTCCCTTATGTGGTTTCATTTCCAGACACCCCTTATTTATTTGTAAGTATGAAAATTATTTCCTTGCCAAATATGGATGTTTTATGTTACTCGATATTTTCCTTCTACTCAATAATGATCAAGAGTCATAATGATAAACATGAATAATTTGTAGGTCCTGATTACATTGCTGCTACAATAATTATTTTTGGTCCAATTTTATGGATGAAGAAAATATGATTTATCGAGTAATTGCCCCAAGGTTAAGAAATAGGTAAGCATAGATTTGAATCCATGTATGTCTTTCCAGATCTTGTGTTCTTTCCATATTTCAAGTTAATATATTGAGAGTTCTAAGAAAACTATCACAGTTGCAGCCCATTTCAGGGAGTGGGTGGGCTAGAGGTAACATATAGAAATGAAAACTGTCATATTTTGGTTCCTGATACACAGTTTTCGTTTGCTGTTCATCACACACAGCCTTATCTGGGTGAAAAGCACAAGTAAAAGCTTGAAATTTCACTTGATGGTACTTGATGAAGGTTTATTATAACCATCTGGAATGGACTAAGGTCTAATTATGGTTCAAAGGTCAAAGTAAAGTCTGATAGCATGATTGATATATGCAGCCCAAAAGATTACTTTACTGGGTTGGAAAAGATATTTTTTCTTTGTTTGACTAATTTTCAGTGTTGCAGTCATCCCTTGGTATATGCAGGGGATTGGTTCCAAGGACCACCACCCACCCCACTCCACACATACTCAAGTCCCCCAGTCAGCCTTATGGAACCTGCTTATATATTAATAGTTGGCCCTCCTTATATACAGGTTTCTCGCATCTCCCAGATACTGTATTTTTTATGTGCTTTTGGTTGAAAGAAATATGCATATAAGTGAACCCATGCAGTTCAAGCCCATGTTGTTCAAGTGTCAACTGTATCTAGTAGTATTTTTTAGTTGTGAAACTTTAAAGCCATAAATGTATTAAGGAAATTACCCAAAGTCAAGCAACCACTCATAACATTTCACAGATATCTGTTCAGTCATTTTTCTGTCTATAGTAGGTGAATGTTTGTATATTTTATATTAGCAAGTATACACTCTTTCATTTTCGCCTTAGATATTTTAGTTCACTTTTCTGACTAAAAACATAATAATTTTAAAAGTTAAAAAGCAGGCCAGGCATGGTGGCTCATGCCTATAATCTCAGCACTTTGGGAGGCCAATGTGGGAAGATCACTTGAGGCCAGGAGTTCAAGACCAGCCTGGGCAACATAATGAGACCCCATCTCTACAAAAAATTTTAAAATTAACCAGGCATGGTGGCATGCACCTGTAGTCCCAGCTACTGAGGAGGCTGAGGTGGGAGGATTGCTTTTGCCCAGGAGGACAAGGCTGCAGTGAACCTTGATGACACCACTGCACTCCATCCTAGGCAACAGAGAAAGACCCTGTCTCAAAAACAAAAATAAACACTAAAGAAGATTTAAGGGAAAAGAAGAGTAAATCATCTGTATAGGGTCCCCCAAAATTAAAATACACACCATCACGATACCAGTTAAACAAATATTTATTATTTATAAGCAAGCCGATTGTATGTCTAGAAAAAGGAAGACAGTTGACAGTGAAAATAACTCTCTTAGAAAAAGTGCCTAATAAATTGTCTATATACACAACAAATATTCACAAATTGATATTCCTCAATATACCATAAATAATTAGTTGTTGACACTAGCCATAAAAACATAATATTTAGAAATTATATTAAATAAATGTGGGTCCTGTATGAAGAGAATTATTAAATGGAGTGAGACTAAGTGGTGATTTGAATAAATTGAAATATTTGCTTTAATTGGATTTGAAGACTGAATTGTAAAGATATTAGTATTTGATACACTCAGTAGATGTTCCAAAGGTATTCAGTAATAATTAAACACCTATTCTCATTTTTTAAAATACATATATTTAAAGTAGATTCTAGTAGGCTATATTGAGATGATTTTTTTCCCTATAAAAAAAGCACAGAATGGCTTTATACAAAAATTTTCATTTTAATGAAAATTCCAGAGGAAATTTCATTAAAATCAAGACCAAGACAAATATGTTCATTATCCCTAGTATTATTTAATATTGCTTTAGAAATTATCTTCACTGTAAAGCGATGTTAAAAAGAAATAAGTTCTGTAACTTTTGAAAAGGAGAAGACAAAGTTATCATTGCTTGCAGAAGATAGGGGTATAGTCCTGGAAAACATCAGAAACAACATAAAATGTCTTGGTATAAATGAATTTTACAAAAGGATAGAATAAATGGTAACTGTTTAAAACATCAATAGCTTTTATGCGTATCAGAAAGCCTTGCATATAAAACATAATGGGAGAAATGACGACATTCACAATAGGATCTAGTTTTAAAAATGATAAAAATTGCCGATTTTGAAAGAAGATTTGAATAACAAATGGAGAGACAGTTTTGCAGAGCTAGGATGATGGTAGTGGTGACTGGAATGATGAGGAAGTCATCACAATGCCCCTGTTGAATTATAATTTTCCAAGGTTCCAGCCATATCACAAGGATCCCTCACAATCATCAGGAACAGTTATGTCTCATCTACGTGTCATTTTGTGGAATAATTCAATTCCACAACCGATTATGCCCCTCTAATTCAGTGTCTTTGCAAGTACCTGTACCAGAGGGAAGGGGGAAGAGGAGAAAGACATGCTAAATGGGAAAAAAGTTATGAGGTAAGCCAGCCTTTTAATGATAATAGTAGGCAAAACCTTATTTCTAGAACACGAGGGCCATAACTTACTGATTGAATAAAATCCCAATCAAAATGCCAATGGAATTTTGTTTGCAGAACTTTACATAACCACGTTAATATTCACCTATTAGAATAACTAGGAAAGAATGCTTAATTTTTAAGGAAGAGTACAATCATTTTCAAGGGGATGGCATTCTGATGCCTGGATTTGCAATAATTATTAAATATTTCACTAATATTGCATAAGTATTATTTGCTAACTGCTTTGAACTTTAACTCCCATCTTTTAGCTTCACCAAAAAGCAGAGAAACAAAAACAACCACAAAACTTGGTTTTGTAATGGAAATTTAATCTATGGTCAAATGAGTTAATGCTTAACATTGCCTAGAGTCAAAAGGAAAGGGAAGGGCTAAAGTAATCCAGCACTGGTTGAGCACAATCTATTTGCCAGGCCCTGGGTTAAACACTTCATCTCCTTTAATTCTGATAACATCTTGGTATTAATGCCAATTATATAAGAGTAAACCAAAGATTAGATAGTAGTTGGGATTGGAATTCAAGTTTTTCTGGCTCCCTAGCCTATGCTCGCACACTACCACCGTGCCTTGTCTAACCAATTACTTCATTGAGTGCTGTTGTTTGTTATGGCATTTTTCAGTGGTAGACAGCGTTTACAACTTAGATCAAGTATCACCTGCTGAAAAACACTATGTTCTCTGGAAAACGTTTGCTGATTTTGTTTGTTTGTTTGTTTGTTTGTTTTTAAGACTGAGTCTCTCACTCTGTTGCTAGGCTGCAGTACAGTGGCGTAATCGCGGCTCACAGCAACCTCTGCCTCCTGGGCTCAAGAGATTCTCCTGCTTCAGCCTCTCTAATAGCTGGGACTACAGGCGCACGCCACCATGCTCAGCTAATTTTTGTATTTTTTAGTAGAAACAAGGTTTCACCATATTGGCCAATTGCTTTTATCATTTTTGTCATGAAGTCTTTGCCCATGCGTATGTCCTGAATGGTATCGCCACCTACCTCGGCCTCCCAAATTGCTGGGATTACAGGTGTGAGCCACCGTGCCTGGCCTGCTGTGTTTTTTATTCTTCTTCTGCATGATATAGTAATCCCGAGCTTTATTCTAATACATATCTGCATTCCAGTCACATTCCCATCAGTTAATAGCTGTGTAACCTTGGACAAGCTACTTAAACATTTGGAGGCTCAATTCCAGCAGCGTACATACAATTTCATAAAGCAACCCAGAAAAGAGGATAGTCTATTTTGTCATTACTCCATGCAACTATTTTGATAAAATCTGCACCTTCACAATGAATTCAATGACGTTTATTTGGGATAATGATATTGTTGCATTGACTCTCTTGTGCATTAAATATTGGGGTTTTTTTTCTTTGTTTTTGCTGTTTGAGTCTTTATTTTTTTTATTATTATACTTTAGGTTTTAGGGTACATGTGCACAATGTGCAGGTTTGTTACATATGTATCCATGTGCCATGTTGGTTTGCTGCACAAATATTGGGTGTTTTTTATCACCCAGCCTAGAGTGAAAAGTAAAGAAGCAAATGTGGCTCACACCTAGCCACTTTTAAATCAAAAGCTCAAATAAATAACCAAGTCAAAAGTCTGAATACAGAAAATTTTGACTTTTCTATATAACAAGAGGGTCATGTATATAGAACTGTTGGATATAAGCTATCCTGCCAAATGGAATAACATCATTTTTCAGAGGGAGAGACTGACAAAAATGTATTTGATATACTGACACCAAGTATATGTTAGGGGCTGTGCTACGTGTGGAGGGTATATAGAATAATTATATAGAGTTTCTGCCCTCAGGGTTTTTACAGTCTAGTTGGGATTGGGGAAGAAAGATAAACAGACAAATCACAATCTTTCTTGATGATCTCTTCTGTGCTATAAAGAATTTTTTTTCTCTCAATAAGGCTTCAGTTAGACATCAGTGATGCTGAGAGGTTAAATGACTAAGATTGTAAGTGGTGGAGCTGGAACTTAACACTTAGGTATGTTTACATTAAAGCTGATCTGCTTCCATTCATTATGGCAACAGTTTACTTATGTTATATGTAGTGCCGTTTGTAATTCCCAGTGAGAGAGTCTTCCTGTTTCCCAAATGATTCACATCTGAAAAATCCAGGCACACAACATGCCCATAAAGGCCAGATCACCCAGTCAAAGCTCAGATAAAGTGTGCTGAAACCAACAGACCAGGTGTCCTTATTCTTTTTTTTTTTTTTTTTTGAGACGGAGTCTCGCTCTGTCGCCCAGGCTGGAGTGCAGTGGCACAATCTCGGCTCACTGCAAGCTCCGCCTCCCAGGTTCACGCCATTCTCCTGCCTCAGCCTCTCCAAGTAGCTGGGACTACAGGCGCCCGCCACCATGTCCGGCTAATTTTTTTGTATTTTTAGTAGAGACGGGGTTTCACCGTGGTCTCGATCTCCTGACCTCGTGATCCGCCCGCCTCGGCCTCCCAAAGTGCTGGGATTACAAGCGCGAGCCACCGTGCCCGGCCCCAGGTGTCCTTATTCTTGACTATTTTTTGTGTTAGGAAGGAGCAGATAGGTTAGAAAGTGAGAGCCACAGTATTGAGCCCTTCTACGAAAAGCATATGTTTTTGGCTGTGAAGGTGGCAGTTACCTCTATGCTTTTGCTGTCTTAGTGGGGACCAATCTTAAGAGAGCAGTTTCTCAAAAACAGCTGTTATCTGGGAAAGGGGAGGTGAAAGGCCTAACTCAGAAACTGAGCTACTCACAGCTAGGCAGAGCTTTTCACCTCAGTTTCTCTTGTTGGCAGGCCCCAGAAACAGTTTCTTTAAAGACATCAGCAGATTTTTTCAAGTAGATTTATTGATAGAAGAGCCATGAGAAATATTTTGGCGGCTATAAATGAAAACATATTTGCAGGTTCCAGTCAACAGACCCAGAATTGAAAACTGACTTGGCCACTAGTTAGTTGTTTTGTATTCATTCTAAAGCAATTCAAGTCACATTGTATTCACTCAATAAATATTCATTGATTGAATGAATGTGTTTATTCCCCCCATTAGGCTGTGAGACCCTTGAGGGTAAGAGCCATATTTCATTGGTCTTTGTAAATCACATCCAGTTCACTGCCTAAATTCTGTTAAGTATCACTGAATTTTAAATTAATTATTCTTTGGTAAGAAACACTCATAGGGAAAGCATTCACCCAATGTGAACATAATACAGAAGATGCTATTGATGTAGGCACCATGTATTTTGTTGGTTGTATACTAAGCAAACTCTTCTAATCAGCTGAGAGTCTGTGAGGGCAAAGATGTCTGACTCATTATCTTTGGCAATGCACAGTAGCTG
Organism: Hylobates moloch; assembly: GCF_009828535.3. Taxonomy (NCBI): domain Eukaryota; kingdom Metazoa; phylum Chordata; class Mammalia; order Primates; family Hylobatidae; genus Hylobates; species Hylobates moloch. The sequence goes on from NW_026652282.1 coordinate 45,795,007, forward strand.
ACATATTACAGTACATGTAATGATTTACTGCAGCATTTCCTAGAGCTTTTTCATTTGAGTGTCACTCAGGGTTTTTGCTTTATCTGTGCACAGTCTGTATGTTTATTTACTTAACATGTTTCTGTGGTATTTTTGAAATAAAAAGTATCACTTCAAATGAAACATAACTCTATGATTAAAAACTAAGAACAAAAAATAATGTTACCAAATATTTTTAAATGAAATTAAGATTCAGTACAAGTAGTAGTAAGCTATTAATATGTATTGCAGTAACATTTTATATACCTTCTCTCTTTCAAACCTCATCATAGCTCTTCTAAAAACTATTTTCCCATTACCGCAGATGAGATTAAGATCTAGGTAAGTTAGGTAACAGCCCAGTGTCACACAGCTAGTGTAAGGGAGGGCCAGGACTCTAAACTGAGCTTGTTTTTTAATGCTAAAGCCAACATGGGATGCAATATAGGCAATCCTTAACTTTATTATTCCCAAGTGATTCCACCTGGCCCCTTCCCCTTTTTCTTATTGATCCAGCTCTCCTTGGTTCTCAGGCCATCTCCCGTTTACACTTTAAGCAGCTCCTCATCCCACAGGTCATTCCCAGACCCTCTGGCCCACTGCCAATACACCCAACACCAAGTTCTGTTAGAGCAGAGGAAAGATGGATATTTTTTCATCTTTCTGAGAACAAAAAACTATTGCTATCTGTACTTTACTGAGAACTATTAAGGAGTGAGCATCCTGAGGAAGGCTCTTTGTGATCTGGTTTCTGGGCGTAAGAATGCAGATAGGGACTTCAGGGAGAGATTGAAATTGTCCTCCCTGACCAAAAGTCTGGGGGAGGAGATGGAGTTTGGAGCCTGCTGTGGGGTAAGGGAGGAAGGGAGGGAGGGAAAGAGCTGAGACTGAGTTTTGGTCTGCAGGAAATGTAGGAGACAAGGGAGAGCACAGGGCCAGGCTCATGGTGGGTACTCAGTAAATGCCCTTAAGATTTAACTAGAGTGAGGGGTGGTAAGCTGTGGGGATTCACATAAAGAGAAAATTGCTTTCCGAGTTGAAATTGTGACCAGGACCTTTCCCTTTTGGTTCACAAAAATCTTTTCTCTGTTTTTGTAAGCTGGGTATCTGAATCAAGGAAGTTTGAGGCAGGTAATGATTTAGGGCAAGGTTTAGCCCAAGGAATAATGGATCTGGGACTGGTAACTGAAGCCAAGGGATAGAATGTACAGTAAAAGAAAGAGGAAAGGAACTATATGGTTTGTTGAAACCAGAACCCCTTTTCTTCAAAGCCAACTATAAAACCTAAAAATATAACTCTAACTTTCCCTCTGCCTTTCTATGTAAAAACTGGACATAAAGAAGTGATCTGGCCTACTTTATTTGACTGTAGGTCATAAGACCCCCCCCTCCGCCCCGCATTCTAGAGAGGGAACTGCCACATACCCAGAAGGAAGGAATGCTGCTCAGAGAGGCCAAGAAGAATCCAGGCAGACAGGCCTTGCTGAGTTTCCCCTCTTAGTCTATTCGCATTAGCTCATACCCTTTTTGTCCAATCAATCATATGTCTACACGGCTGTCCATACTTTGTTGAACTTAAACATGGACAAAATGGACAATTTCTTTTGTATCTTTGGGTCTTCATTCTGAAAGCTCCTGTGCATACATGCTGAATCCATTTGTATGCCTTTTCTCCAATTAATCTGCCTTCTGTGAGTTGGTTTTTCAGCAAACCCTCAGAGAGCCAAAGGGGAAGCTCTCCCTTAGCCCCTACAGCGTCAGGTAATTTATTTATATTATTCATTGAAATCTTCAGAGTAACTCTGTAAGGCAGATGTTGTCCCTATATGACAGATGAGGAAATAGGTTCAGAATGATGTGAAGGAATTCAGCCCACCAAAGTGATATAAAGACTATTTTAAACTGAAAATATCTGAACAGACAGCAGAAGCAGGAATAAATATTACCTAAATTTAAGCAGAACCTCCTGAAAATACAACCACAATTGAACAATTGATTCTGAGGGAGTTTCCTATTTGTATTAAGACTGACCCCTTAGCATTGAGAAGTGCAAATGCAGCTGCCATAAACCTCCCCAGAGGGAAATTTCCAGCCTAGGAAAGAGATAAACTATTCATTTTCATTAGCATCAAAAAAACCAATAGAACCTTCCATACTTGCACATTGAAGCCCTAACCTCTCCTTTGTTAAATCGGGTATATAAATCTCTCTCTCTCTCTGGCTTATTGAGCAAGTTACTCATTATTCAATGGTCCCATGTGCATGTGGAAATAAACATTGTCTTTACTCCTGTTAATGTGTCTATTGCCAGTTAATTTGCAGGCCCCTGTCATTTGACTATTGAAACCTTAGATGATAGAGGATAGATAAAGCAGTGTGGTTCCCTAGAACAGCAGTCCTCAACATTTTTGGCACCAGAGCCTGGTTTCCTGGAAAACAATTTTTCCACGGGGTGGGGAGTTTGGGGAGGGAGCTGTGGCGGGGTGGCAGGGTAGGGGGATGGCTTCGGGATGAAACTGTTCCACTTCAGATGGCCAGGCATTAGATTCTCATAAGGAGCACACAACCTTGATCCCTCACATATGCAGTTCACAATAGGGTTCATGCTTCTATGAGAATCTAATGCCCTGCTGATCTGACAGGAGGTGAAGCTCAGGCCTTAATGCTCTGCAGGCCCACTGCTTACCTCCTGCTGTGTGGCCTGATTCCCAACAGGCCGTGGACCCATGCCCATCTGTGGCCCAGCGGTTGGGGACCCCTGCCTAGAATAAGACCCAAGAGCAACCATAGAACTGTCCCAGTACATATCCAGGGTTCTTAAACCTCACATAATCATAATCCAGGCCATAGCTCCCAAAATTGTTGAAGCTGAAGCAAACTTTGTATGTGGGTGGACACAGGAGGAACCTGTGTCCCTGCAAGGAGTGGAGTAACAGTTAAGACCAGTAAGTGGTCACTTTACAGAATTATCTTCTGTCCTAGAATCTTCCAGGCAGTCACAGATCCTGGGGAAAAGGTGACCTGAGTCAGGACTATTTGTCAGAGCAGTCAGGGCAACCTTTGGATTCAGGGAGACCACACTGATTGAGGACAAGTCACTTAACATCCCTAAGGCTCAGTTCTGTAAAATGTGGATACTCTTATCTATTGCCAGAGATCTTGTAGGGAATGGGGGTGATATTAGACAAGTGTTTGCCACAGCAAGTTCAGCTTATAATATTAGCAGCTCCTCTGCAACACTTTTAAAAATTCCAGTATACTTTGTAGATAACTGTATCTGCACATATAAAACATATCCAACACATACACATACGTGCATGTAGAAAATAAGAAAAATAGTTTTAAAAATTAATTCTTCCAATATTTGCTGTTTTAAGCAAGCTGCAACATATAATATTGCAATTAGAATTTATACAACAGTTATATTTCTAGAATTTTGGCAAACCGTGGTGCTCAGATCAGCTCTTCACATGTAAAGCAACTCAAAACCTTATGGTAAATAACATTGGGATCTAGACTTTTGAGGATATTTTGTCTTCAATCATTAATTGTTCCTATAAGAACTAAGAATTGATTTTTTTGTTTTGTTCTAATTCAAAAGCCGTCAGAAAGCCCTGGAGTCATTCTAATATTTCATGAAAAAGGATACTTACTTGGCCTTTTCTAGACCAACTCAAAAAGGAGGAGATTAGCAAGTGGCACACTGCTGATATGCATTTTAAAGTGTTTCTAACAAATATTTGGCAAATTAGTGCTTCAAGTGTTCTTATTCTACAAAGTCTCTTCCTGAAGGTTTTAGCATACCATACCCACTGAATGCACAATATCTTTCTCAAACTCTTGTTTATGATAGATTTTTCTAAAGAATATTGAAAAATATAATAGCTATGATTTATACAGTGTTACCTATATTTGAGGAACTGACTACCCAACAATCAAGGTAGTACAAACTGTTAAATCCACAAAACAACAGTGGCAATATATGCAATTAATTACTGATTTTGTATATTACGAAAATGAGGCTCACAGAGAATAAGCAACTGACCCAAGGTCACAGAGTCAGTAGACAGAAAATACTAGAGCTGGAACTTGGGTAGTGGTGGGCTAGTAAAGGTTTAAAAATCATTAAGGGTGGAAGATGGGACCTGGAAGCACATGCTTTGTAGAGTTTGCTGATTTCTATGGTGTAAATGCTCCACTATAGACAATTTTAAGCAGTAAATGCACACAATTACAAGAGCCAGTTCCAGAATGCTACTACAATAGAATGCTATAGTCTGAATGTTTGTGTCCCTCTCCAATTCATATGTTGAAATCTCAACTCTTAATGTGATGGTATTAAGAGGTGGAACCTTTAAGAGGTGATTAGGTCACAACAGCAGAGCCCTCATGAATGGGATTAGTGCTGTTATAACAGAGGCCCCAGAAAGACTCCTCACTCCTTCCATCATATGAGGACATAAGCAGAAGGTGCCATCTATGAACCAGGAAGTGGTTGCTCACCAGACACTGAATCTGCTAGCACCTTGACCATGGGCTTCCCATCCTCCAGAACTATGAGAAATAAATTTCTGCTGTTTATACGCTACCTGGTTTGTGGCATTTTATTTTAGCATCCCAAACAGACTAAGACATAGGGGAAGCCATTAACCACTGAGCATCAAAATTTCTTCACTGTGAAGTGAGAATAAGAATAACTTCACTGAAAAAAATGCTCTCAAGGCTTACAGGAATAACACAATGTGAGAGTGCCTAATACTGTGCCTAGCTCATAGGTGCTCAAAGAAGGTTTGTTTAGAGTCACAATAGTAACAAAATAGCTGCTTTCAACAATAAAACAAGATCATTACTATTCTCCTTAACTAACTCTTGAATGGAATCTACTCTGTATGAGCAACAAGTACCATTTTTACCAAAATATTTCTGTGTGAATCATTCCCTAAAGATATGTTTAAAAATTAAATTTGCACAGAAAACTACAGGCTGACCGGGTTCTCAGTGGCACAACTTAACTCATAGTTATCCAACCTTTCTAAGTCACAGCTCCTACCAAACAGGTATCACGAAAGCTACACTTCAAGTTTGGTAGGATAGAAGCAAAATCTGATGGCACGTTTAGCAGAGTTTAGTACATGGTGCAAGCACAATATATGGTATTTACAGACTGGTATAATTCACACCCTGAAGCTTTCTTCAAAACACTGGAGGATGGGGCTGATGCCCTTTTTCCCCCCAAGGACACCAAACAAGATCGAGAGAGATTATTTACTTACTAGTGGGATACAGTGTACTGACAGAGACTCCACAGACCAGTTGCCCTGAGGGTACACATGTAATTCCAGGAATTTCATGGGTGCTTGAGATTTAAAAAGAAAAAAAAGCTCATACGAGTATATTTTTGCCTCAGAATATATGATCAGTAAAATAGATGCATTCTCTGTTCATTTGTAAAAGCTTCAAGTCCATCCTGTACAATCAGCCTATTCTAGAGAGGTGCTACATTAGCAGGCACCAAGGTAGAGTGATTATGACCACAGGTTCTGTTTCAGGCCTTACTCTTTTATAATCTATTTGGAAGGAAAATATCTTTTGCTTTTTGTTTTATTCAGACTATGTATTTCAGGGCCATCTTTTCCAATAAATGGAGACCTGTGTTTAGAGTTCAAATAACAAGAATGTACTCTAGAAGAGGACACCAAATAGACATTTAGTTTATGAGCTTCTCTTTAGCTTTAATCGTTTCCAATAACAACCTGCACCTCAGAAGGAATCATCCTTGGCATATTTTTTAATTTACTTGCCTGTTTTGTGCAATTGCCAAGTTGGCCTGTAAAGAAATTCCAATTGTGTATGACACATTTTATGTATCTGCAGTATAAGACCTAAAGTTAAGGCTCAATATTAAGTGCTGCCTTGACATCTGGTGAAATTTAGAGGGCTTCAAATGACCTAACCATGAATTTCCCTCCCTACTCTGCTCCTATGAATCAAGTCCGTAGCCAAATAATGCTTCTTATTGGGTGGACCAGACGTAGCTCCTGCTTATCCCCGAGTAGCAGGTTTCAATTCCCTGACTGTCCATGGAATTATTTAAACAAACCAACCAAATCCTTCCAGGGGAAACAGGGGGCACTCCACCTTCTTAATACCAAATGGCCTGCTTCCAACAGCTCTTAGTTGTCCGAAAGCAACCACATTTGGCCCTGCTTGGCATGAGGTGTCTTCTTTCCCAGGTTGTGAATATAGGTGAAAATAAACTGTTGTCAATGTTATTTGTTCCGTATTAAGTGTTATGTGCTTGGCCAACCCCATAACACAAGATTGGGAATACTGCCCTCACTGACGGAATAAATGGGACATGATCTTACTGCTGATTATTAAGATCCTGTGACATAGGTATCTTTATTCCCATTTCAATAATGAGAAAATTAAGGTTATGAAAACAGTAGATAACCGCCCCCCAATCACACAGCTGAGAAGCTTCCAACCTGGGATTTGAACTCAATCCTTTTATACTTCAAAATCTGTGCTCATGTTAGCCAACATATCTCAAATATTATTTAAACATTGAGAAAATTCTGTTTATCCTAAATATGCAACCTAATAAGCTTATTTTTAAAAGATCGTTCTTTTTGAGACTGAGTCTTGCTGTCGTCCAAGCTGGAGTGCAGTGGTGAGATCTTGGCTCACTGCAACCTCTGCCTCCCGGGTTCAAGTGATTCTCCTGCCTCAGCCTCCCAAGTAGTTGGGACCACAGGCACCTGCTACCACACCTGGCTAATTTTTGTATTTTTAGGAGAGACGGTGTTTCACCATGTTGAGCAGGCTGGTCTCAAACTCCTGACCTCAAGTGATCCACCTGCCTCAGCCTCCCAAAGTGCTGGGATTACAGGTATGAGCCACCACTCCCGGCCAAAGACATAATTTAATTAATTTATTTATTTATTTATTTGAGAGGGAGTTTCACTCTTGTTGCCCAGGCTGGACTGCAATGGCACGATCTCGGCTCACTGCAACCTTTGCCTCCAGGGTTCAAGTGATTCTCCTGCCTCAGCCTACCAAGTAGCTAGGATTACAGGTGCCTGCCACCACGCCCAGCTAATTTTTGTATTTTTAATAGAGATGGGGTTTCACCATGCTGGCCAGTCTGGTCTTGAACTCCTGACCTCAGGTGGTCCACACACGAGAACTTCATGAAGCATACACAAGTATCAATAGCTGAATGGTCCAAGCATAAGAAAGGATATCAGAGTTTGAAGACCACCTTACTGAAATAAGACATGCAGACAAGACTAGAGAGAAAAGAACGAAAAGGAATGAACAAAGCCTCCAAGAAATACGGGACTTCATAAAAAGACCAAACCTATGATTGATTGGAGTAACAGAAGGAGATGGAGAGAATGGAAGCAAGCTGGAAAACACACTTCAGGATATTATCCAGGAGAACTTCCCCAACCTAGCAAGATAGGCCAACATGCAAATTCAGGAAATACAGAAAACACCATTAAGATACTTCGTGAGAAGATCAGCCCCAAGACACATAATTATCAGATTCTCCAAGGTCTAAATGAAGAAAAAACTCTTAAGGGCAGCCAGAGAGAAAGGCCAGGTCATCTAAAAAAGGGAAGTCCATCAGACCAACAGTGAACCTCTCAGCAGTAACTCCACAAGCCAGAAAAGATCGGGGGTCAATATTTAACATTATTAAAAAAAAATTTCAACCCAGAATTTCATTACAGCCAAACTAAGGTTCATAAGCAAAGGAGAAATAAAATCCTTTCCAGACAAGCAAATGCTGAGGGATTTCGTTACCACCAGGCTTGCCCTGCAAGAGCTCCTGAAAGAAGCACTAAATATGGAAAGGAAAAGCTGATACCAGCCACTGCAAAAACACACCAAAATATAAAGACCATGACACTATGAAGAAACTGCATCTAGTGTGCAAAATAACCAAATAGCAGCATGATGACAGGAACAAATTCACACATAACAATACTAACCTTAAATGTAAATGGGCTAAATGCCCCAATTAAAAGACACAGACTGGCAAATTGCATAGAGTCAAGACACATCAGTGTACTGTATTCAGGAGACCTATTTCACTTGCAAAGACACACATATGCTCAAAATAAAGGGATGGAGGAAAATTTACCAACCAAATGGAAAGCAAAAAAAAAAAAAAAAAAAAAAAAAAACCAAAAAAAAACCTGGGGTTTCAATCCTAGTTTCTGGCAGAACAGACTTTAAACCAGCATAGCTCAAAAAAGACAAAGAACGGCATTACATAATGGTAAAGGGAACAATTCAACAAGAAGAGTTAACTATTCTAAGTATATATTCACCCGATACAGGAGCACCCAGATTCATAAAACAAGTTCATAGAGACCAACAAAGAGACTTAGATTCCCACCGAATAATAGTGGGAGACTTTAACACCCCACTGTCATATTAGACAGATCTATGAGACAGAAAATTAACAAGGATATTCAGGACTTGAACTCAGCTCTGGATAAGTGAACCTGGTAGACGCCTACAAAATTCTCTACACCAAATCAACAGAATATACATTCTTCTCAGTGCCATATGGCACTTATTCTAAAATCGACCACATAATTGGAAGTAAAACACTTTTCAGCAAATGCAAAAGAACTGAAATCAGTCTCTCAGACCACAGTGCAATTAAATTAGAACTCAGGATTAAGAAACTCACTCAAAACCACACAATTTCATGGAAATTGAACAACCTGCTCCTAAATGACTCCTGGGTAACTAATGAAATTAGGACAGAAATCAAGAAGTTCTTTGAAACCAATGAGAACAAAGAGACAATGTACCAGAATCTCTGGGACACAGCTAAAGCGGTGTTAAGGGAGAAATTTACAGCACTAAATGCCCACATCAGAAAGCTAGAAAGATCTCAAATCAACACCCTAACATCACAATTAAAAGAGCTAGAGAGGCAAGAGCAGACTAATCCAAAAGCTAGCAGAAGACAAGAAATAACTAAGATCAAAGAAGAATTGAAGGAGGTAGAGATACCAAAAACTCTCCAAAAAAATCAATGAATCCAGGAGCTGAGTTTTTGAAAAAAAAATAACAAAATAGACCACTAGCTAGACTAATAAGAAGAGAGAAAAGAATCAAGTAGACATAAAAAAATGATAAAGAGGATATCACCACTGACTCCACAGAAATACAAACTACCATCAGAGAATACTATAAACAACTCTACACAAATAAGTTAGAAAATCTAGAAGAAATAGATAAATTCCTGGACACATACACCCTACCGAGACTAAACCAGGAAGAAGTTGAATCCCTGTATAGACCAATAACAAGCTCTGAAATTGAGGCAGCATTTAATAGCCTACCAACCAAAAACGCCCAGGGCCAGATGGACTCGCAGCTGAATTCTACCAGAAGTACAAAGAGGAATTGGTACCATTGCTTCTCAAACTATTCCAAACAATTGAAAAGGAGGGACTCCTCTCTAACTCATTTTATGAAGCCAGCATAATCTGATACCAAAACCAGGAAAAGACAGAACAAAAAAAGAAAACTTCAGGCCAATATCCCTGATGAACATTGATATGAAAATCCTTAATAAGATACTGGCAAACCGAATCCAGCAGCACATCAAAAAACGTATCCACTACAAACAAGTCGGCTTCATCCCTGGGATGCAAGGCTCCTTCAACATATGCAAATCAATAAATGTAATTCATCACATAAACAGAACCAAAGACAAAAACCACATGATTATCTCAATAGATGCAGAAAAGGCCTTTGATAAAATTCAACATTTCTTCATGTTAAAAACTCTCAATAAACTAAGTATTGATGGAATAGATCTCAAAATAATAAGAGCTATTTATGACAAACTTACAGCCAATATCATATTGAATGGGCAAAAGCTGGAAGCATTCCCTTTGAAAACCAGTACAAGACTAGGATGCTGTCTCTCACCACTCCTATTCAACATTGTATTGGAGGTTCTGGCAAGGGCAATCAGGCAAGAGAAAGAAATAAAGGGTATTAAAATAAGAAGAGAGGAAGTCAAGCTGTCTCTGGTTGCAGACGACATGGCTTTATATATATAAAACCCCATCATCTCAGCCCAAAAACTTTTTGAACTGATAAGCAACTTCAGCAAAGTCTCAGGATACAAAATCAATGTGCAAAAATCACAAGCATTCATTTACACCAGCAATAGGTGAGCAGAGAGCCAAATTCTGAATGAACTCCTGTTCACAACTGCTACAAAGAGAATAAAATACCTAGGAATACAGCTAACAAGGGATGTGAAGGACCTCTTCAAGGAGAACTACAAACCACTGCTCAAGGAAATAAGAGATGACAAAAACAAATGGAAAATCATTCCATCTTCATTGATATGAAGAATCAATACCGTGAAAATGGGCATATTGCCCAAAGTAATTTATAGATTCAATGATATTCCCATCAAGCTACCATTGACATTCTTCACAGAATTAGAAAAAGCTATTTTAAAATCCATATGGAATCAGCGAGGCCCCATATAGCCAAGATGATCCTAAGCAAAAAGAACAAAGCTGGAGGCATCATGCTGCCTGACGTCAAACTATACTACAAGGCTACAGTAACCAAAACAACATAGTACTGGTACCAAAATAGAGATATAGACGAATGGAGCAGAACAGAGATCTCAGAAATAACACCACACATCTACAACCATCTGATCTTCGACAAACCTGACAAAAAAAAGCAATGGGGAAAAGATCTCCTATTCAGTAAATAGTGCTGGGAAAACTGGCAGCCATACGCAGAAAACTGAATCTGGACCCCTTCCTTACACATTATACAAAAATTAATTCAAGATGGATTAAAGACTTAAATGTAAAACCTAAAACCATAAAAACCCTAGAAGAAAACCTAGGCGATACCATTCAGGACAGAGGTATGGGCAAAGACTTCATGACAAAAATGACAAAAGCAATTGTAATAAAAGCCAGAATTGACTAATGGGATCTTCTTTTCACAGCAAAAGAAACTATCACCAGAGTGAACAGGCAACCTACAGAATGGGAAAAAATTTTGCAGTCTACCGATCTGACAAAGCTCTAATATCCAGAATTTATAAGGAACTTAAACAAATTTACAAGAAAAAAAAAAGCCGTATCAAAAAGTGGGCAAAGGATATGAATAGACACTTCTCCAAAGAAGAAACTTATGCAGCCAACAAACATGAAAAAAAAAACTCAACATCACTGGTCATCAGAGAAATGCAAATCAAAACCACAACGAGATACCATCTCATGCCAACATGACATTTAAGTCATCCTTGACTTAAAATGTCACGAAACAATAGATGCTGGTGATGCTGTGGAGAAATGGGAATGTTTTTACATTGTTGGTGGGAATGTAAATTAGTTCAATCATTGTGGAAGACAGTATGGCAATTCCTCAAGGATTTAGAACCAGAAATACCATTTGACCCAGCAATTTCATTACTGAGTATATACTTAAAGGAATATAAATCATTTTACTATAAAGACACATGCACATGTATGTTTATGGAAGCACTATTTACAATAGCAAAGACATGGGACCAATCAAAATGCCCATCAATGATAGACCAGATAAAGAAAATGTGGTACATATACACCATGGAGCACTATGCAGCCATAAAAAGGAATGAGCTCATGTCCTTTGCAGGGACATGGATGAAGCTGTAAGCCATCATCCTCAGCAAAGTAACACAGGAGCAGAAAATCAACCACTGCATGTTCTCACTCATAGTGGGAGTTGAACATTAAGAATACATGGACACAGAGAGGGGACAACACACACCAGGGCCTGTTAGGAGGTGGAGGGCGAAGGGAGGGAACTTAAAGGATGTGTCAATAGGTGCAGCAAACCACCATGGCACACATACACCTATGTAACAAATCTGCACGTTCTGCACATGTATCCAGTTTTTTTAAAGAAATTTTAAAAATTAAAAAAACTAAAAAATAATTTTAAGAAAAGATAGCTGAAAACATAATTCTTCCTCCCTCTCACAAAGGTTGAAAACAAATTTCCCTGTCAAAACATAACTAAAATGTGGAAACGGTTCAAGTTAAAAGCTATTCTAAATTAAACAGATAGTTGGCTAGAGAATCTGGAGAAAAGTCCTAGAGTAAGGAGCTAGTGGAAAGTCTTAAAAGGAAATTAGATTATAAACTTTGCAGAGCCTATTAGTGAGAAAAGAAAAGGTAATAAATTGTAACTATCAGGATAATAGTCCAAGTGGGGGGCTGGCTATGCAAGTCTCATGCACACTTAAAATAATCATGGGATTGAATCTTTGATCTGGAAATAGAGTTTATCATAATATTTGTTTATTATCCTTATAATCCCTATAGGGTCTGTAGTAACATCACACCTTTCATTCCTGATATTGGCATTTGGTGTCTTCTCTATTTTGTTATTGGTCAGTGTGGCTAGAGGTTTATCCATTTTATTTATCAAAGACCCAGCTTTTAGCCAGGCATGGTGGTTCCCCTGTATTCCTACCTACTTGGGTGGCTGAGGCAGGAGGATCACTTGAGCCCAAGAGTTCAGTGCTGTAGTGCTCTACGATCTCATCTGTGAATAAATAGCCTTTGCATTCCAGCCTGGGCAACATAGCAGGAAAAAAAAAAAGAACTAGCTTTTGGTTGTATTGATTATCAATCAATTATAATAATTTCTGCTCTTTATTATTTCCTTCCTTCTGCCTTCTTTGGGTTAATTTTGTTTCTTTTTTAATAGTTTCTAGGTATAATTTACTTACCATAACACTCACCAATTTTAAGTGTCCAATCAATGATTTTTAGTAAATTTACAAAGTTAAGCAAGTGTCATCAAAATCCAGTTTTAGAACATTTCCAACCCTCCCCCATCATTGCAGTAAATCTCCATTTCTACCTCCAGCCTCAGATAATCACTGAAATTTACAAATTTTCATTTATCAATTTGCCCTTTAAAGCCCCTGCATTCAAATTAAATAATACACTGTGTAATCTTCTGTGTCTGGCTTCTTTCATTAACATAATGCTTATGAGGTTCGCCTATGTCGTAGCATGTATTGGTCCTTTGTTTTATTGCTCAATAGCATTTTGTATGACTATGCTCTGTGTTGTTTATATATTTAGATTTACAGACATTAGGGCTATTTTCAGGTTTTAGCTATTAAGAATAATGCTGTTACATACCTTCATGAACGGGTCTTTAGGGAGCATATGTTTTATTTATCTTGACTAGATTTCTGGGAGTACAATTATATGGTAAATTTATGTTTAGCCACTTAAGAAATTGCCAAACTGTTTTTCCAGAGTGGCTCCATCATTTTACATTCCCACTCACAATGCCTAAGGGTTCCAGTTTCTCCACATGCTCATAAACACTCCTTATTGTTTGTCACTTTGATTACAGTCATTCTAATGGTGTGAAGTGGTTTAGATTTGCATTTCCCTAATAAATAAAGATAAGCTTCTTTTATATGCTTTTTGGATATAGTATTTGTACATCTTCATTGTTAAAATTTTATTACAGTCTTTTGATCATTTTTAACTGGTTTATTTGACCTTTTGCTATTTAGTTATAAGAATTGTTTATATGTTTGGGATACAAACCCTTATTAGATATGGTTTGCATGTATTTTCACTAGTATGGGACTTGTCTCTTCTTTTTTCTTCATGGTCTTTTGATGTTTGGAAGTATGGGGTAGATGAAGCACAACGTATCATTTTTCTCTTTTGTAGATTGTATTTTTAGTGTTGTATGCAAGATATCTTTACCTAACCTTAGGTCATGAAGATTTGATTCTACGTTTTCTTCTAAAAGCATTACAGTTTTAGCTATTACATTTAGAGATACAATCTGTTGCGAGTTAATTTTTTGTATAGTGTGAGGTGAATGTCTAAAGTGGTCTTTTTCCAAGTGCATGTTCAACTGTCCAGCACTGTTTGTTGAGAAGGCTACTCTTTATCCCAGTGAATTGCTTTGGCTTCTTTGTTTAAAAAAATCAATTAATCATAAATATAAAGGGTTATTTCTGAACTTTCAAATATATTCCATTGAACTATATGTCTGTCCTTATGCCAATTAATACAGTGTTTTGATCACTGTAGATGTATAAAAGTTTTAAAACTGAGTAGTAGAAACCCTCCAACAATTTTTTCTTTTTAAAGATTGATTTGCCAGTTCTAGATCTTTTGCTTTCCATATTTTTAATTTGATAGTCACTTTCTACAAAAAGTCCTGCTGGAATTTTGATGGGGATTGTGTTGAATCTGTAGACCAATTTGGGGAAAATTGCCTAACAGCATCGTGTCTTGGAATCCATGAATATAGAAAATCTTTCTAATAATTTAGATCTTCTTTAATTCCTCTTAGCAATGTTTTACAATGTTCAGTGTGCAAGTCTTGCACTTCTTTTGTTAAATTTAGTACTAAATATTGTTCTCTTATGCTGTTGTGAATGGCCTTCTTTTCCAAAACCTCATTTTTGATTGTTCATTCGTAATATATAGAAATACAACTGATCTTTTATCCTGCAACTTTGCTAAATGTAGTTATTAGTTCTAATATTTCTGTGTGTGTGTCTTAACATTTTCTTCATCAAGATTATGTTGTCAGCAAATAAAGTCAGTTTAACATCTTCCTTTGTAATCCAGATACCCCTTTATTTGCTTTTCCTGCCTTCTTTCACTGGATAGCACCTCTAATACAATATGGAATAGAATTGGTGAGAGCAGCTATTCTTGTCTTGTTCCTGATCATTGAGGAAAACCATTCAGATTTTTACCATTAATTATGATGCTAACAGTAGGTTTCTCATAGATGCTCTTTATCAGGTTGAAAAACATCCGTTTTGTTACTATTTTATTCAGAGTATTTCTTATGAATGAATGTTGGATTTTTGTCAAATGCTTTTTATGTATCTATCAAGATATTCATGTAGATTTTGTTCTTTATTAATATAATGCATTATATTAATTAATTTTTTAATGGTAAACCAAGATTATATCCCTGGTACAAATCTCAGTTGTTCATGGAACATAATCCTTTTTAAATATTGCTGGATTTCACTTACTAATTTTTTTTTAAATCTATATTCATAAGAAGTATTTGCCTGTTGTTTTCTTGTAATATATTTCTCTGGTTTTGGTGTCAGGGTAATGTTGACCTCATAGAATCAGTTGAGAAGTGTTTCCTCTTCTATTCTCTGAAAGATTATGTAAAAAAATCTTTACTTATTTAAATGTTTGGTAGAATTAAGCAGTGAAACTACCTGGCCCTGTACTTTTCTTTGTGGAAAGGTATTTTAATTACTACTTTCTTTGATTTCTTCACTTGTTTATTCTGATTTTCTATTTCTATTTTCTCTTTCTTTCTTTTTTTTTGATGGAGTCTCCCTCTGTCACCCAGGGTGGCGTGCAGTGGTGCAATCTCAGCTCACTGCAACCTCCACCTCCCGGGTTCAAGTGATTCTTCTGCCTCAGCCTCCTGAGTAGCTGGGACTACAGGCATGCACCATCACGCCCAGCTAATTTTTGTATTTTTAGTAGAGGCAGGGTTTCACCATATTGGCCAGGCTGGTCTCAAACTCCTGACCTTGTGATCTGCCCACCTTGGCCTCCCAAAGTGCTGGGATTATAGGTGTAAGCCATCGTGCCCAGCCTATTTTCTATTTCTTTCTAAGTCACTTTCACCAATTTGTGTCTAGGAATGTGTCCATTTCATACATTTTAAAATTTGTTGCCATAAAGATTATCATAGTAGCCTCTATAATCCTTTAATTTCTCTAAGGTCAATATTGATGTCCCCACTTCCATTTCTGATTCTGGTCATTTGCATCCCTTCCCTTTATTTCTTGGTCAATCCAGCTAAAATACTGTTATTTTTTTTCTTTTTTGAGACGGAGTCTCGCTCTGCTGCCCAGGCTGGAGTGCAGTGGTGCGATCTCGGCTCACTGCAAGCTCTGCCTCCCGGGTTCACGCCATTCTCCTGCCTCAGCCTCCAGAGTAGCTGGGACTACAGGCGACTGCCACCACGCCCAGCTAATTTTTTTTGTATTTTTAGTAGAGACAGGGTTTCACCGTGTTAGCCAAGATAGTCTTGATCTCCTGACCTCGTGATCCGCCCACCTCAGCCTCCCAAAGTGCTGGGATTACAGGCGTGAGCCACCGTGCCCGGCCTAAAAGATTGTTAATTTTTAAAAAATATTTTCAAAGAAGAAACATACAGGTTCACTGATTTTTGTTATGGCTTTTCTTTTCTAATTCATTGATTTCCAGTTTAATCTTTGTTATTTCCTTTTTTCACTTGCTTTGCATTAAATTTGCTCTGACTCTTTCTAGCTTACTTAGTTGAAAGCTTCAATTACTGATTCAAAACTTTTTCCTTTTCTAATACGACCATTTATTGCCTTCATCGTTCCTCTAATCCTTACTTTAACTGCATCACAAAGTTTTATTTTAATGGTAACATTTTGCAAAACTATAATAAAAGTTCAAAATAACAATATTGATATTGACACTGATGCAATCCATGCATCTTATTCATATTTCCCCAGCTTGCTCGTACTCATTTGTTTGTGTATGTTTGTGCATTGGCTTCTTTCTTTGTTCTTTTTCTCTGTCACCCAGGCTGGAGTGCAGTGGTGCCATCTCAGCTCACTGCAACCTCCGGCTCCCAGGTTCAAGTGATTCTCCTGTCTCAACCTCCTGAGTAGCTGGGAATACAGGCACTCGCCACCACGCCTGGCTAATTTTTGTATTAAAAATTAATACAAATTTTTAATAGTGTAGACTGGGTTTTACCATGTTGGCCAGGCTGGTCTCGAACTCCTGACCTCAAGTGATTCGCCTGCCTCTGCCTCCCAAAGTGCTGGGATTACAGGTGTGAGCCACTGCACCCGGCCTGTGCATTTGGTTCTATATATTTTTATGACGTGTGTAGATTCATAAGTTCATGCATTTACTATCAGAGTCAAGATACAGAACAGATCCCAGCAGTGCCCTTTCATAACCACACTAACCTGCTCCACACCCCTGCCTCAGCCCTAAGCTCTAGCAACTACATATCTGTCCTCCACATCTGTAATTTTTCATTTCATGAATGTTATATAAATTGAAAACTACACTATGTTATCTTTTTTTTTCTTTTTTTAATTATACTTTAAGTTCTAGGGTACATGTGCACAATGTGCTGGTTTGATACATAGGTATACAAGTACCATGTTGGTGTGGTGCACCCATTAACTCATCATTTACATTAGGTATATCTCCTAATGCTATCCCTCCCCCTCCCCCCACCCTACGACAG
Source organism: Hylobates moloch (assembly GCF_009828535.3). Taxonomy (NCBI): domain Eukaryota; kingdom Metazoa; phylum Chordata; class Mammalia; order Primates; family Hylobatidae; genus Hylobates; species Hylobates moloch. The sequence goes on from NW_026652282.1 coordinate 45,812,359, forward strand.
GCCCCGGTGTGTGATAATCCCCTTCCTGTGTCCAAGTGTTCTCATTGTTCAATTCCCACCTCTGAGTGAGAACATGTGGTGTTTGGCTTTTTATCCTTGCGATAGTTTGCTGAGAATGATGGTTTCCAGCTTCATCCATGTCCCTACAAAGGACATGAACTCATCATTTTTATAGCTGCATAGTATTCCATGGTGTATATGTGCCACATTTTCTTAATCCAGTCTATCATTGATGGACATTTGGGTTGGTTCTAGGTCTTTGCTATTGTGAATAGTGCCGCAATAAACATACGTGTGCATGTGTCTTTATAGCAGCATGACTTATAATCCTTTGGGTATATACCCAGTAATGGGATGGCTGGGTCAAATGGCATTTCTACTTCTAGATCTTTGAGGAATCACCACACTGTCTTCCACAATGCTTGAACTCGTTTACAGTCCCACCAACAGTGTAAAAGTGTTCCTATTTCTCCACATCCTCTCCAGCACCTGTTGTTTCCTGACTTTTTAATGATTGCCATTCTAACAGGTGTGAGGTGGTATCTCATTGTGGTTTTTATTTGTATTTTTCTGATGGCCAGTGATGATGAGCATTTTTTCATGTGTCTTTTGGCTGCATAAATGTCTTCTTTTGAGAAGTGTCTGTTCATATCCTTCACCCACTTTTTGATGGGGTTGTTTGTTTTTTTCTTGTAAATTTGTTTGAGTTCATTGTAGATTCTGGATATTAGCCCTTTGTCAGATGAGTAGATTGCAAAAATTTTCTCCCATTTTGTAGGTTGCCTGTTCACTCTGATGGTAGCTTCTTCTGCTGTGTAGAAGCTCTTTAGTTTAATTAGATCCCATTTGTCAATTTTGGCTTTTGTTGCCATTGCTTTTGGTGTTTTAGACATGAAGGCCTTGCCCATGCCTATGTCCTGAATGGTATTGCCTAGGTTTTCTTCTAGGGTTTTTATGGTTTAAGGTCTAACATTTAAGTCTTTAATCCATCTTGAATTAATTTTTGTATAAGTGTAAGGAAGGGATCCAATTTCAGCTTTCTATATGTAGCTAGCCACTTTTCCCAGCACCACTTATTAAATAGGGAATCCTTTCCCCATTTCTTGTTTTTGTCAGGTTTGTCAAAGATCAGATAGTTGTAGATATGTGGCATTATTTCTGATCGGTGGTGATATCCCCTTTATCATTTTTTATTGCATCTATTGGATTCTTCTCTCTTTTCTTCTCTATTAGTCTTGCTAGTGGTCTATCAATTTTGTTGATCTTTTCAAAAAACCAGCTCCTGGATTCATTGATTTTCTTGAAGGGTTTTTTGTGTCGGTATCTCCTTCAGTTCTGCTCTGATCTTAGTTATTTCTTGCCTTCTGCTAGCTTTTGAATGTGTTTGCTCTTGCTTCTCTAGTTCTTCTAATTGTGATGTGAAGGTGTTGATTTTAGGTCTTTCCTGCTTTCTCTTGTGGGCATTTAGTGCTATTAATTTCCCTCTACACACTGCTTTAAATGTGTCCCAGAGATTCTGGTATGTTGGGTCTTTGTTCTCATTGGTTTCAAAGAACATCTTTATTTCTGCCTTCGTTTCATTATGTACCTAGTAGTCATTCAGGAGCAGGTTGTTCAGTTTCCATGTAGTTGAGCGGTTTTGAGTGAGTTTCTTAATCCTGAGTTCTAGTTTTACTGCTCTGTGGTCTGAGAGACAGTTTGTTATAATTTCTGTTCTTTTACATTTGCTGAGGAGTGCTTTACTTCCAACTGTGTGGTCAATTTTGGAATAAGTGCAGTGTGGTGCTGAGAAGAATGTATATTCTGTTGATCTGGGGTGGAGAGTTCTGTAGATGTCTATCAGGTCCGCTTCGTGCAGAGTTGAGTTCAATTCCTGGATATCCTTGTTAACTTTCTGTCTCAGTGATCTGTCTAATGTTGACAGTGGGGTGTTAAAGTCTCCCATTATTATTGTGTGGGAGTCTAAGACTCTTTGTAGGTCACTCAGGACTTGCTTTATGACTCTGGGTGCTCCTGTATTGGGTGCATATATATTTAGGTTAGTTAGCTCTTCTTCTTGAATTGATCTCTTTACCATTATGTAATGGCCTTCTTTGTCTCTTTTGATCTTAAGGGTTTAAAGTCTGTTTTATCAGACACTAGGATTGTAACCCCTGCCTTTTTTTGTTTTCCATTTGCTTGGTAGATCTTCCTCCATCCCTTTATTTTGAGCCTATGTGTGTCTCTGCATGTGAGATGGGTCTCCTGAATACAGCACACTGATGGGTCTTGATTGTTTATCCAATTTGCCAGTCTGTGTCTTTTAATTGGAGAATTTAGCCCATTTACATTTAAGGTTAATATTGTTATGTGTGAATTTGATCCTGTCATTATGCTGTTAGCTGGTTATTTTGCTCATTAGTTGATGCAGTTTCTTCCTAGCCTTGATGGTCTTTACAATTTTGCATGTTTTTGCAGTGGCTGGTACTGGTTGTTCCTTTCCATGTTTAGTGCTTCCTTCAGGAGCTCTCTTAGGGCAGGCCTGGTGGTGACAAAATCTCTCAGCATTTGCTTGTCTATAAAGGATTTTATTTCTCCTTCACTTATGAGGCTTAGTTTGGCTGGGTATGAAATTCTGGGTTGAAAATTCTTTTCTTTAAGAATGTTGAGGCTGGGCGCAGTGGCTCATGCCTGTAATCCCAGCACTTTGGGAGGCCAAGGCAGGCAGATCACAAGGTCAGCAGATCGAGACCATCCTGGCTAACAAAGTGAAACCCTGTCTCTACTAAAAATACCAAAAATTAGCCGGGCGTGGTCACGGACGCCTGTAGTCCCAGCTACTGGGGAGGCTGAGGCAGGTGAATGGCATGAACCCAGGAGGCAGAGCTTGCAGTGAGCTGAGATCGTGCCACGGCACTCCAGCCTGGGGGACAGAGCGAGACTCCATCTCAAAAAAAAAAAAAAAAAAGAATGTTGAATATTGGCCCCCACTCTGTTCTGGCTTGCAGAGTTTCTGCCAAGAGATCTGCTGTTAGTCTGATGGGCTTCCCTTTGTGGGTAACCCGACCTTTCTCTCTGGCTGCCCTTAACATTTTTTCCTTCATTTCAACTTTGGTGATTCTGGCAATTATGTGCCTTGGAGTTGCCCTTCTCAAGGAGTATCTTTGTGACGTTCTCTGTATTTCCTGAATTTGAATGTTGGTCTGCCTTTCTAGGTTGGGGAATTTCTCCTGGATAATATCCTGCAGAGTGTTTTCTAACTTGGTTCCATTCTCCCCGTCACTTTCAGGTACACCAATCAGACGTAGATTTGGTCTTTTCACATCCATATTTCTTTGAGGCTTTGTTCATTTCTTCATATTCTTTTTCCTCTAAACTTCTCTCCTTGCTTCATTTCATTCATTTGATCTTCAATTACTGATACCCTTTCTTCCAGTTGATCAAATTGGCCACTGAAGCTTGTGCATTCCTCACATAGTTCTTGTGTCATGGTTTTCAGCTCCATCAGGTCATTTAAGGACTTCTCTACACTGATTATTCTAGTTAGCCATTTGACTAATCTTTTTTCAAGGTTTTTAGCTTGTTTGCAATGGGTTCTAACTTCCTCCTTTAGTTCAGAGAAGTTTGATCATCTGAAGTCTTCTTGTCTCAACTCATCAAAATCATTCTCCATCCAGCTTTGTTCCATTGCTGGTGAGGAGCTGTGTTCCTTTCGAGGGGGAGAGATGCTCTGATTTTTAGAATTTTCAGCTTTTCTGCTCTGTTTTTTCCCCATCTTTGTGGGTTTATCTACCTTTGGTCTTTGATGATGGTGACATACAGATGGGGTTTTGGTGTGGATGTCCTTTCTGTTTGTTAGTTTTCCTTCTAACAGTCAGGACCCTCAGCTGCAGGTCTGTTGGAGTTTGTCGGAGGTCCACTCCAGACCCTGTTTGCCTGGGTATCAGCAGTGGAGGCTGCAGATCAGTGAATATTGGTGAACAGCAAATGTTGCTGCCTGATCGTTCCTCTGGAAGTTTTGTCTCAGAGGAGTACCCAGTCGGTGAGGTGTCAGTCTGCCCCTACTGGGGGGTGCCTCCCACTTAGGCTACTCGGGGGTCAGGGACCCACTTGAGGAGGCAGTCTGTCCATTCTCAGATCTCTAGCTGCGTGCTGGGAGAACCACTACTGTCTTCAAAGCTGTCAGACAGGGACATTTAAGTCTGCAGAGGTTTCTGCTGCCTTTTGTTCAGCTATGCCCTGCCCCCAGAGGTGGAGTCTACAGAGGCAGGCAGGCCTCCTTGAGCTGCAGTGGGCTCCACCCAGTTCGAGCTTCCCAGTCTCTTTGTTTACCTACTCAAGCCTCAGTAATGGTGGGTGCCCCTCCCCAGCCTTGCTGCCACCTTGCAGCTTGATCTCAGACTGCTGTGCTGGCAATGAGTGAGGCTCCGTGGGCATAGGACTCTCTGAGCCAGGCGTGGGATATAATCTCCTGGTGTGCCATTTGCTAAGACTGCCGGAAAAGCGCAGTATTAGGGTGGGAGCGATCCGATTTTCCAGGAGCCGTCTGTCACCCCTTTCCTTGGCTAGAAAGGGAATTCCCTGACCCCTTGCACTTCCTGGGTGAGGCGATGCCTGGCCCTGCTTCGGCTCATGCTTGTTGCACTGCACCCACTGTCCTTCACCCACTGTCCAACAATCCCCAGTGAGATGAACCCAGTACTTTAGTTGGAAATGCATAAATCATTCATCTTCTGCATTGCTTATGCTGGGAGCTGTAGACTGGAGCTGTTCCTATTCGGCCATCTTGGAACTGCCCTCCTCTGCTCTTAAATAATTTTAAAAAATACATATTTATCTTTCCCAATATAAAAAGCTAATTTGAAAAATAATCTCCTTATACCAGTCTATAGCAGATGGCTCCTCCTCTTTCCTGTGATTCTTTTGGGGGCAACTTGACTTCTTTCCCAATATCTAAGTCCTTGAACTAGAATTTTAAAACAATTTTAAGCATTGTGACATCTCCCCACCCTCCATTCTTCACAATAGCTTCCTTGAGAATAATGCTGATGACCACCACTTTTTGATACATTGCATTTAAAATCTTTATCTCTTTCTCTGTTACTGGAACAAAGTCATGAAACCTTGCTTTCTAAACAAAATAATCTCTTGTATCCAAAGGGAAAAATGCAAATCAAAATCAGTAGTTAGGCATAAAATGTACTTTTAAAGAACAATGTTGGCTGGGGGCGGTGGCTCATGCCTGTAATCCCAGCACTTTGGGAGGCCAAGATGGGCGAATCACCCGAGGTCAGTTCAAGACCAGCCTGGCCAACATGGGGAAACATTGTCCTTACTAAAACTGCAAAAATTACCTGGGAGTGGTGGTAGGCACCTGTAATCCCAGCTACTTGGGAGGCTGAGACAGGAGAATCACTTGAACTCGAGAGGCAGAGGCTGCAGTGAGCTGAGATCGTGCCACTGCACTCCAGCCTGGGTGACAGAGCAAGACTCTATCTCAAAAAAAAAAAAAAAAAATGCTATCCTGTTTCCCAGTACCTACCCCACTTCACTGAACTTGGAATCCAAGGTTCACTACTTTTCCAAATATTATACTGGAGTGAGGAAATGTTATTGAAAAAATGTGTAACTACCAGACAGATCCAGGCCAGAAACCCAGAAATAATTGTTTTTTTAAATTTAACCGAGTGCATTCATTTTAGGCAGACTAGATGGACACACGTAGGTATGCACACCCACATACACATGGTACAGTAAGAGGGTCTCATAAAACTTCAAGGTACAGTAAGAGGGTCTCATAAAAATTCAACGCTGGAAATAGTTGTTTCCAATCTGGAAGGCACTGTGCCAAGCAAACAGGGATGTCTGAAACCTTTGAACACTGATTTTAACCAATTGACTCTGAATTGATTTACACAGAAATATTGTCACAAACACTTATTGAACACTTAAGATATGCCATCACTATTTTAAGTATTTGTTATGCACTGACTTAATTCTGGCAGCAATCTTTTTTTTTTTTTTTTTTCTGGGACGGAGTCTCACTCTCGCCCAGGCTGGAGTGCAATGGCGTGATCTTGGCTCACTGCAACCTCTGCCTCCCGGGTTCAAGCGATTCTCCTGCCTTAGCCTCCAGGTAGCTGGGATTACAGGCATGCACCACCATGCCTGGCTAATTTTTGTATTTTTAGTGGAGACGAGGTTTCGCCATGTTGGCCAGGCTGGTCTCTAACACCTGACCTCAAGTGATCCGCCTGCCTCGGCCTCCCAAAGTGCTGGTATTACAGGCGTGAGCCACCGTGTCCAGCCTCTCACAGCAATCTTATGTTAAAAGAAAGACTTCAGCTGAATTCAATTTAAAGGAGTTTAATTGAGCAATGAATGATTCGCAAATCAGGCAGACCCCAGAATCACAGCAGATTCAGAGAGACTCCAGCGCAGCCACATGGTGGAAGAAGATTTATAGCAAAAAAAAAAAAGGTAAGTGTCATACAGAAATCGGAAGTGAAGTACAGAAACAACTGGATTGGTTACAGCTCCGCGTTTGCCTTAATTGAACACAATTTGAACACTTAGCAGTCTATGAGCCGTTGCAATACTTCTGCTGGGATTGGCCAAGACTCAGCTATTGTTACAGGGCATACTCCTAAGTTAGGTTTTCAGTCTTGTCTACCTATTAAGTTAGGTTACAGTTTGTCCACAAGGACTCAAATTTAGAAGTATGGAGTCCTTCTCAGGCCATATTTAGTTCGCTTCAACACTTATAATGCAGGTACTATTATTTTCTAAATATCACACTTGAGGAAACCAAGGGACCTCGGTCAACTTAAACAGCTAGTAAATGGTGGTGCTGAGATTTGAATCCAGGCATAGGTCTGGCCCTAGTACCCATTATTTTAACCCAGTACAGTACACTATTGCCTCTCCATTTGTGAAAAGAAAAAAAAAAAAGACGGAAAGTCATTTTTATACGGAAATACAGATAGGATTTTAAAAACACGCCCCAGAAAACCTTACACAACACTTTCTGCTATTAAACCATTCTCTTTCCTTCCCCTTCTCTCTCCTTCCCTTTTCCCTCTCCAGTCCATCAAATCCTTGCTATATATCACGCACTCCTAAATCCAACTGCTCCTTTGACATTCTTTGGCCACAACCTTAAAATAAATGGCCATCCTAGGATAGATGGGGTTAAAACCACAAAGAAGAGTCTGCTTGGCATGCTAGAGTGGCTGCAGTCTAGGAGGCTTTCTGGAAAATGGAGGTGATTTTCTAGAAAATGGAGGTTTGTTTTTCTGGAAACAAAATGTCATGGTTGTCAGGTTACCGATAAGGGGACTATTAGGAAAATTGGGTCCCAAATTTATTCTTAAGGGAAGTAGGGGTGCAGGACGTGAAAAGAAGGTGGATTTCCCTGTATGCTGGGTGTAATGGCCTAATTATTTCTACTACATGCAAAATACATCACTGCTTCTTGGGATCCTCAAAACACTCAGGCTCCGGGCACCGAATAGTGTGTGCATGGAAGAGGGCTGTCCCCCTTAGAGTGATGATTGGTAATGATAGGTGATTCATGAAAAAAAAAAGTACAGGAGGTTACAGGGCAGAGGATGGCAAAGGGACACGCTGGAGAATCTGTTTTTTTAAAAAAATTCTCTGGTTGGTGGTCAAGGACTGGAGGTGGAGAAGAGTGGAGGGGTTGAAGAGGATTGGCTTCTCTGTGAAAAGGGTTTTATAGGTTATTTCTAGTATAGCACACTCCTGTGGGAATAAATGTTCATTTGAATTTTTGTGAAAGTCTAAAAATAGTTTCTAACATTCACTTGGTAAAGAATTCAGTAACTTTCCAAGTGAATATGTATATTGATCAACAGATTCCCAATCCATTTTTACGTAAATGGTAGCACACTGTACAAACTATTCTGTACCTTGCTCTTTTGAATTAGCACTGTAACCATAGACAACCAGAAAAAAACCTAAGTATTGATCAAAGTGGGCAATGGTTAAAAGAATTATTCTATATCCATGAAATGGAGTATCATAGAGATATTAGAAATGGTGATGCAACCATATACTGACTTTAAAATTATATTCATCTTCTAAGGTCAAATGAGAAAAGCAGCTTTTGAAATACAGATGTGTTTGTACACATGCAAATGCATAGTTAGAAGTTTAGAAAGATATATAAACACACAAAAATTGTTGACTGAACATCTCTGAATGATGGCATTACAGATGATACGTTTCCCTATTTTATGTGCATTTTGTAATGTTTGGGATTTATTACTATTGATTAATTACATATTTTTTAATTGTGTAATACTTTCACAGAATTTTTTAAAATCAGCAAATAACAAAAGGTATAGATTAAAAAGTCCCCATCCTGCCCCAGGATCCTGCATCCCTAGCTCCCTAGTTCCCATTCCTAGATTAGGAAATTCAACATTCAAATGAATAAAACAAGTTTCTCATGATATAGTGTGTATATGGAGAGGCAGGGATGCTGTATTAGCAAATAACCTCAATATATTATCGTCAGGGCTAGGAGAGAAATCTGTTCTTCGTGTGAACCAAGCTCTCTCTGACTTGTTCAGGCCCTCAGATATACTGTTCCCACTAACTGGTAAACTTGCCCTCCCCTTTACACCTGGCTGTCTTTTTACTGTCCCTTCAAGTCTCAGCTGATAAATCTCTTCCTCCAAGAGGCCAGCGTAAACTAGCAGGGATTTCCATCCTGTGCTGTCTCAAAGCACTCTGTATTTCTTGTATCTCAGAGAGCACATATACCCTTTGCTGTAGCTTCTTTTTTCTTTTCTGTCTCTTAGTAAACAGCACAAACCCAGCATGAAGCTTGTTCATTTTAGCATCTTAGAATCTAACATGATACCCAGCCAGCAGGTTTGGGAAAATCTGTCTCATTTGGGTCACAAAGACCAATACGAAAACTTTGTTCCCATCATTTCCTCATCATCCAACATACGTTAGAGCTGTTTGAAAGGCACATATAAAGGAGCTGACTTTTTGGTGGATGGAAAATGGTAAAAGTTTATTACTAATATCTGAAGTGGACCAAGATATTACTCAGGCTTTAAAAATGTAATTAGAAATAGAATTTGAGGGCAGGAGACTTCTGGAAATGGTTTCCTTACTCTTAAAAAGAGACATACAGGGCTGGGAGCAGTGGCCCACACCTGTAATACCAGCACTTTGGGAGGCTGAGGCGGGTAGATCACGAGGTCAGGAGTTCGAGACCAGCCTGGCCAAGATGGTGAAACCTGTCTCTACTAAAAATACAAAAATTAGCTGGGCATGGTGGCAGGCACCTGTAATCCCAGCTACTCGGGAGGCTGAGGCAGGAGAATTGCTTGAACCCAGGAGGTGGAGGTTGCAGTGAGCCAAGATCGTGCCACTGCACTCTAGCCTAGGCAACAGAGCAAGACTCCATCTCAAAAAAAAAAAAAAAAAAATACTGGTGAAAACAACCTTTTTGTTTTCTTTTCTTTTTCTAATTAAGAAAACACATTGGTTTTTCTATTACTGAAGTTTTAATCAAATAAACAAAATCAGCAGGAGATATACATATACACACACATACACATTCAAGGGGCTGGCTTACATAATTGTGGAGGCTGGCTATCTATGTCCAAAGTCCATAGAACAGTCAGTCAGTAAGTAAAGATCACGAGTAGGCTAGAGCCTTCTCAGGTATGGGATGAAGCTGGTTTCTACAGGTACCAGCGTCTCTTTTCCCAAGGAAGGCCTAAGCCCCTTTTCAAGGCCTTCTAACTGATTAAGTCAGGCCCACCCAGGACAATTCCTCTAACTCAAAGTCAACTGATTAGGGTATTCTAGTGCATCTGGAAAATCCCTTTGCAGCAGAAGCTATATTCGTGTTTAAATAACTGGGAGTAGTGTGTATGCCATAGAATGGCTGCTACTTCCCTTCCATCTTCTAATTCACACAAGAGATTATCTCTAGTAGCCCACTTATCAAGAAACATAATAGAAAGTTAATTCTGGGGAATATAATTTTGCCTACCCAAGTTGACACACCACAGAGTTATTATATCCTCTGTAGAATGCACCATCCAGGACTTTTCCCAGAACTTGGTGAGAGGTAGACTTGTTTTGGGAGATGAGCAAAGGAATTATGAAAGTTTATTTCTTCGTTGTTTTAGGCAGCCTTCTTTTCATACTGGAAGCAGTTGTGCCTAGAATTCATGCCTGGAAGTCTTATTGCAGAGAAAGCATTCTAACCAAAGTGTCTTTTGATGTCAGAGGGCTCATTTCCTGGAACTCCTAGAGACAGAAATCTTCTGACTTCAGGAAACCCAGACACCCTGAAGAGAAGTCAGCCAAGACGCGGGCTTCCCAAATAACCTATCCAGAATGGTACAGTTTCCTCCAATACCCACTGGAGGTCACAACTTCACTGCTGATATCATCAGCTGTTGTCCAGTGGGAATAGAAGTGAATCCTTTACAACCTATTTTAAGTCCTCATAGCACAAAGTATATCAATATAAAATAGGTCCAGGACTTAGTTGTGTGGTCAAAAGGGATAAGATAGAAAGGACAATGATCCTTCCCCCGTGATCTATATCCTCGCATCCTGACCTGTGACTGGACTAAAACCCCAGTGGCTTCCCCCATACTGACGTGAATGGCTCTTCTTGAAGCATGGCAGGTATGCTTGGGTGCCCAAGATTCCTGTCCAGGCAGAGCAGTAAGAGTAGTGTTAAACCTTAGGGCCTCATTGCGATTGAATTGATTGAACCCAAGTTGTAGCAGCAATAGTTTATTTATGTCCATTTACGAACTCTTGTCCTTCAGAGAAAATGCAGGATTTCACTCCTCCTGGAGGGTGAGTTTGGAAATCTGCAATTGCACTATTTTTAGGCAGAACAGAGGAGTTTCTGTTTATTTTTCGTTAATTACTAATACTTTATATTGCCTCTACAGCCCCTCCCCCATCCATTTCCTCAGACATGGAAATTTTGCTCTCTCTGAACCCCTTCTGTGAGCGCCGTAATACCAAAAGCCAGCACTAAAATATAGGGATCCTCCTGAGAATGCAGCAGGAAAAGAAAACAATTTCTTTCTCATTTCTCGAAAGGAGACATATATTAGTTTTATCATATAGTGGTAATCAGCTACAGCACCTCTGCTATTTTTTAGTTTTTTAAGAATTTTACAACTATTTGTTTTTCACTGTATTTATTTTTAGTTATAATCTATGCCATGAAACATTAGTTTTCCATTCTTGATCATGATGTGGGGCTTCTTTTAAACTGTATTTAAATTTAAAGTTTATATGGTTTCAATGGAAATATTAATCAAATGATTCTTCAGGTGGTATTTGGATATGTTAAAAATCCTAAAGATGGTACATGAATGACCAAGATCTGGGAAAAGCAACTTTGATTCACTGTGACAGTTACTATATGCAATGTCTCCGTAAAAGGAGTCAAAGTTCTTCTTCCTCAGTACCTCATAACTCACCACAAGAGTTAATCTGGTACCTGATACACAAAGCTACACATTGGTACTAATAGTGGTGGCACTTGTTTTTCTCATTCCAGACTGGGTTAGGGAGCTTGTTTTCCTATCAGTGTCACTACTAAGGTTAATTAATTAATTCAACAAATAGTCAGTATGCCTATTAGGTTTCAGCCAGTGACCTGTATGCCGGATCTGTAAATACCAAGGAAATATGGTCTTTGTCCTACCTACAGAAACAGGGGAGTGCAAAGAAGGGACATAGAGAAACAGGAGAGAAGCGAAATAGACAGAGAAGATGTGGCTACAGAAGTTGGAGGAAAACTAGCAGAACTATCTCTTGTGAATACAAGAGTGCTTACCTGTACTTGACAATTCCATTGATACCTGGGTTCACACCGTCAAATACATCTATGTAAGCCTGAATGATGCTTATACCTTTTACCTATAAAATAAAATATTCTAATTAGCATGCCTATATACATCCATTACCCTGCATGTCGGAAGCAATCAGTGAATTATTCAGTTCAATCTCATCAGGAGGAAAATCACACTAACAGATAGATACACTCAGATACATTAAGAAATCAAGAATTCAAGAATATACTGGCTCTGAAAATTATGAGAAGTATGGGGTTGAAAGACACAGATCTTTCTCTTAGTGAAGAAAATTGGAGTTGAAAGATGTCCTGTAGTCATTTGTTTAAAAGATATTATTACCAACTAACATATAATCAGTAAAATAACATCTAAACTTTATTGGGTGTGTAGAAGGTTCCATATTCTTCATAGATAGAATAAATGTTTACTGAAGGCCTTCAGGGCACTAGTTTCCAGGTACTGCGGGTACACATGATGATTCAAGTTTGGTCCCAGGCTCAAAGAACCCACAGTCTAACGGACGCAGATAATTACAATACTGATGTGTGGGAAGCAGGAAAGCTACGAGAGCAGGGGATGTTGGGAAAACAGAGGTGGGCCCCTTTAATCCATGGGGTCTCAGTAGGGGGCTTCTTTAGGAGGTAGGTACTATTATTATCTCCATTTGTCTGACGAGAAATTAACAGAGAGAATAGTACCCGGTATATGGCAAGCACTCAATACACATTCCTTTAAGGAATAAGTGGATGTTAAGAAACTTGCTCAAGAAAACACAGCTAGTTAGCGCTGGAGTTTTTCAGCCCCAAATCTGACTGCCTCAAAGCCCTGTGCTGCTTCCAGTACGCTGATCTCTCTCCTTGCCAGTAATGTCACTCATATTGTAGAGAGCTACTCTCTCTCTGAGGAGTCAACCTGCCATAGAGAGCAGTGAGAGAAGGGGCAGGTGCAGTTTCCAAGCCTTTCACATTGGATGAGGCACCAAACTTCCAGAGAAGATGCTTCTAATGTCGCTGTCATTTTCTGAGCTGTCTGGTCTTTCTACACTCATTAAAAAGTTAGGAAGGTGTACTGCATGCGTCTTGGCTTCAGGAAAACTCCTTTTAGTGCTGACTTAGAGGCTCCTGTCACATTATAAGGGTGCTGGGTCCTGCTGAATTTTTAGATTGCCCGGGAGGAAATGATGTTCCCAGGAAGGTGGCTATCTCATCAGGAATGCCATGGCCTGCTCTGCAACACTGTGGAAAGGATGCCATAATCGAAACCTGAGGTATTATCTCAGGCTGTGAAATGTAACATGTCTAATTATAAACAAGATTGTTAATTGTTTGCTTACCTGTTCTGCCCTCCTTGAAATGAAATTGTCCAGTCCAGGTCTAACTTCAAAGCCTTTTCTCTTTTCTGAAAGTAAGAGCTTCCAAAAGTGTGGAACACAGAAAACTGGTGATATTCATAATAATTTTAGTGCTACTTGGACATTAAAATTTTAATAGTCGTATATGTGTTTTACTTTTCGGTAAACATGTAGTATATCACAGCCACATCAAGATCTTTGTGTGGTGATTGGGGAAGAGCGTTGATATTACACACTCCATGGAAAATCACCATAACATTTCCTTTCAAGATCTCTGATCTTTCCCTCAGATTTCCTACCCTGTTGGCAATTGCCCAGGTTTTTCTCACTGTTTAAATCTTTCATCCATTATCAGACTTCTTGTTTCCCCAAGAATAGAAGCCATCCTTCTGTCCTCCCCTTCTGTCATCTGTTTTTACTGAAGCAGAATCTAAGCTTGTGATTTGCATTCTTTCAACCAGAAACCATTTCTGCAATAAAGGACCCTCCTCAGAACACAATCTTTGGCTGACAGCAGGATATTGTAAACAATGAATTTTTTCTCTCTCAGAAAGCATACAAACAAATTTCCCCACCCCTAAAAGACAGAAATTATAACTGCATTTCAGGAAGAAAAAAACACCATACCTCATCTCATTGGGTGTCCTGAGCATTTTGCCACAGGATCTGGGGAGAGGTCTCAGGGATGAGAAGCTGGCTGATAATGTTGAGATCATAAATTCCATGAAGTGTGTCGGAGAGAATGTTGGTGGATAATTAAGCTGACAACGGCCTACACTGCTTACTCAGCAGTCTGTGGGCTTTGGCATCATATGACTGTGGGTGTCCATCCTAAATCTGTGGCATAGCAGATTTGGGCGTCTTTTCTAACTTCTCTGGTCTCAGTTTTCTCATCCTGAAAAATGGAAATGGTATTATGCATTCTGAGTTGCTTTATGAGGATTGGATGAGAGAATACATATGAAGTGTTTAGTAATGTGGAAATCTATTATTCATTTCATTTTTATGTCATTTTAATAAAAAGAATGAAGAATAAAATATTTAATTGAAATAAATTTAAGTAATTTAAGGAAATTTTTCAATAAAAAATAAAAAAAGCTTTTAAACATTTTATTGTACTTCTTTTTGAAGTTATCTTTCCTACCCTAATTGTCCACTTTTATAGTTACGTATGTTACTTTAAGTTACTTTCAATTTTAAGTAATTCCGTTTCACTGAAAATATTAGAAAAAAATCAGCACAATGGTATCTATACTAGTAAAAAATCTTAAAAGTGGTGAATGCATGACTGAGTTCTGAGAAATGTTAACCCGAGTTATGTCCTGTGGTGTGCACTGTGCTAGCTATGATGAGGGATGACACTGAAAACATGAATCAGAATTCCCTGCTCCCTCGATACCTCATACGCAATGGAAAACTACTTGACATCTAATACACAATAGCCAAATTATGGTACCTATTGTACTAATCCCAGATTGGAAGATAGTTTTCTGTTGCTATGAGTAGCACAGTAAAATATCAGTTCAATAAATACTCGATAATGCTTATTGTATTTCAGTCTAGATTTCCTGAGGTCTAGTGGGTAAAGGCCAATGCATACACAGAACATAAAAATGGGACTGTAAGTGATGAATTAAAAGCCTTTGCCTGGCACATCAAAAAGACAACTACTAAGAAGAAGAAAATTCAATAGATTGAAAAGGAGTTACCGCAGGAATATAAGGAAAACCAGGAAAGTCATCTCCTTGTGAATGTGAAAATGTTCACTTATGTTGACAGTTTCACCAGTCATTGGATTCACATATTTAATTCTGTCAAAATGATATCTATGAATTTAAACTCTGACATAAAATAATACAATTAGCAGGCTTGTATTAACTCAACAAGTTTTTTCTTCCAATAAGTATTTATTAAAGACTCATTGTATATCACAGTTTGTATTTGAGAAAGTTTTAGTAAATCATCAATGGGCTCTCACCCTAAGGCCAGATCAGTGAATACGATAATAACGAGTTGACCAAGATTCATCAAGAGGCAAATACGTTAGGTGTGGAAGGTCTGGAGGGTTCTAAACCCAGGGTACGGATGAAAAGCCCAAATGCCCCTTGAAATGAAGAGAAGTTTGAATGCGGTGGTAGAATACTAGCTATCCTTTACTGAGGGGTGAGTCACACAATAAACATTTACTGAACATGACTGGGCTTTTTGGACATGGGAAAGAACCAAGCCAAGGCTACAAAGTGCTTTCAGTCTAGTGGGCAGACAGTTATACAGAAATGTAATTGCCAAACATTTTGATGAGAATACTGACAGGGCTGAGAAGATGAGTCACTGGAAATACAGAGGAAGGCCTCTAAAAACCAGGCTGAGGGTGCGTGGGTGTCATCAAGCTGTACAAAAGTTTAACTTGGTCAGGGACACAGAGCTAAATAGCAGTGTGGTCAGTTTTCATTACTGGATCAGCCTGATTCCAAAGCTCTGTGCAGTTTATTCCAAGTTCACGCCTACAACAGGGCCATCTGTTTTCATTTGGAACTTAAAGGTGCACTTCCCCTGGCTCTGCTTTCACTTTCCATCGTGCTTCCTTCTCCTTTCAGACTCACCATAAAGTGAAATAGTTGATCCCAGCCTGTTGGCTTCAGAGCAGCAATTTTGAGCTCTTTCCTAGCACTTTACAGCGATGCTCTTTTCTGCTGAGTGCTGAGATTTTTTAGGCATGAACCCTATTGGAAGCATCGCACGTGTCTCATCAGGAAGGGCAGGTATATTTCAGCAAGTACAGTATACATGAACTGTTGTCATAGTGAGTGGACAGAGGTCTGGCTTTGGAGACAGACAAATATGGATGCAAACCCCTGCTCCATTACCTACTACCCAAGTTACTGAACAGGGTAGTTACTGAAACTATCCTGTTTGCTCATCTGTAGAAAGCAGAGAAGGTAGGAATTGATAAATATCTCTCAGGGTAGGCTGGGAAAGAAAAATATGCACTCCTTGAGATTATCTGTTTATGTTTCTGACTGTTAGAGTGTGAACTCCCAGAGGACAGGGATGCCATCTGAGTCATCTCTGTGCCTTAAAAACTCCAGAACCACATCCAACCAGAGCAGTCTCAGCACATTTTTCTTGTGCAGAGCTGAATCAGGCCTCAGCTGCTTCTGCTCCAAAGCGATGGTGCTTATTTTGAAGATCCTTTCTTGCATCCTAGAGGTCTATGAATACTACTCATATGCCAACGTTGATGAGAATCTCCACAGAGGAAGGTATATTTTGCTCCATTGTGACCTTTGCCATGTCTGTTTTCACTTGAATTTTTGAGCTACACTTGGATACAGCTGAACCAGAAATAATTTCTCGCTCTCTCTGCCATATTAAATTTTATACACAGACAATTCAAGAGGCAGGTCTCAGGCCTTTTAAAGGTATAAGGCTTTATTGGCAGAAAGACTGGAATGTGAACAACAAAAGCTTTCCTTACTATATCTACCAGTAGCAAGCCATAATATGTCGATTTTAGCCCTAATCCCATTGTGCTGTAAACAGTGGTAACGTGTATGTCTTATTAACTGAACTGTGAGCTTCCAGAGGCCGGGAAATGTATTTATTCTTGTTTATTCCTCTTTTTATTCCCAGCACCCATGACAGTGCCAGGCACATAGAGGACATTCAATAAATGGTTCTTAAGTAAATGAATGAGAGCATTCGTGAATTTTATATAAGAACCATACAGAGGAGGTGGCAGGCTAAGAGTGGTTCTAAAGCAATGCTGATGTTACACAACTTGCAAGTGAGAGAGACAGAAGCCTCTAGATCTGGTTGAATCCAGAAGCCTGCAGTCTTAGTTGTATTGGCTTTACTAGACTCTGGGACTCCCTGCAGCTTACCTTGGCCACTTTCCATGGTACTCAGAATTCCGAAAGGAGCCCTGTTTAGGATGGACTTCGTGTCCAAGGCTGGTTCATAGATTAGATTATTCATGCAATAAGTAGTTATTATTCACTTAATATGATTAGCTGTCCCTCTAGGTGCTGGGGATTTAGCAGTGAAGAAAACTGAGACTGTTCCTTGAAAATGTCCTATGAAAGCTGGTATTCTAGTTCAAAGAGAAAGAAAATAAACAAACAAATGCGCAACAAGGCTCACTAAACAGTATTTGAGGATGAATTATTGTGAGATAGGAGTTTAGCAAATTGCAGATGAGTTTAATACATGAAAGCAAACAACATAATATCCTCTTATTTATCTTATGCAAGTAATTAATAGCAAGTGATATTTTTGAATTAAATATACAATTATATAAGTAAAACAGTATAAAGATTCTTGAGTTTTGGGAACAAATATCTCATTAAATAGCTATTGCTTCAAGTCTCTTTCACCAACTCACACAGCTTCTGAAAGCAGAAAAATACTTTGATGGAGAGAACGTCTGAGTAACACATTCTTTCTCTAGCTGTGATATCATTACAGATTCAGCCTTGTCAAATTATGTTGAATTTTAAATACAAACTGAGTCCTTGTGAACTAGTCACCAGGTATTTTATGCATACTTATTATGGGGTTAACATTAGATTGGGTACCAGAGGTACAAGAGAATGCTAAATCATTCTCTGCCTTCAATGATCATATAGCCTTGTTGGGAAGACAATGCGATTTGACCTTTTACACTGGTAGAACTCAAGACAGTTTGAACTACAGTGCAGGGAATGGAATCTAGATTCATAAATACCCTTGATCATCACTTACTGGTTTTGTGACTCTGGACATGATCTTGCACTCCTCTGAGCTTATTTACTCTTGTGTAAATTAGAGATAATAAAATCCACCTTTCGGGGTTACCAGGAAGATGAGAAATGACTCCTGTACACTGTAGAATCACAGTATTATTAGTCTTGTGCATTATGTGAGCATCAAAGATTAGCATAGAGCTATTGGTATAGATTAGGCATTATTACTCATCTATACTTTTATGGTCAGAAAATGGGAGTGGAAAATAATTAAATGCAACCTGATCCATACAAACAGGACAAACAGAAATCCTTAGAGTAGATTAAATATTGATCTAACAATGTTATGGTCTAGCTAGCACTAGGAAACATGCAGTCTAGCAACACAGTAGATCGGTAAGGTGCTAGCCACTTGGGTCAGAAATAATCATTGTTAGGATGACAGGTGATAGGTGCTCATAGCAGTAGGGGAATTCAAGATATCCTGAGATGAGAGATGACTATGTTTCAACATCCATTTTAATGCATACAGCAACATTATAAGGTAGATACTGTTTTATACCCCATTTACATGTAAAGAAACCTGAGACTCAGAGGCTAAGGAACTTGCCTAGAAATACTTAGCCAGTAAAGGAACAGGTTATGATTCAGACCTAGGCACTCTGATTCCAGTACTTAAGACATACCTAGGGCTACTTTTCTAAATGTTTCACATGTACTATCTAATGTAATCATTACAGTTACACAATTTTTATTAAAAAGTACAGTTCTCACTCAGAAAGAAAGGACTTGCATAAAAAAGAATTTCAAGCCCAGAAATACTAATATTACAGGCGTCAGGAATAGTAACATCCAGCCTACTTCCAGCCTCTCTCTCTCTCTCTCTCTCCTTCCCTCCTTTCTTTTCTCCCTACTTCCTTCTCTCTCTCTCCCTCTCCCACCCTCCCTCCTTCTTTCTTTTTTCTCTCCATTCCTACCTCATTCAAATCCAGGCAACAGAATATTACCAAGGGCTCCTTTAACATTCTTTTGCCATGAAGTCAAAGAACTGCTCCTGCAGAGAAAAGGGTTAATTAAGACCACAGAGAAGAACAGTTCACCAAGCATACTAGAGTTTCTGCCCTGGTAAAACATACCCAAAGATGATGGTGAATGATTGGAGCCAGGGATTCCTGGAAACTAAGAACTTTACATTTAGGGCAAGGGACTTGAGATTTAAAGGAAAGGTAATGTTAGGGAAACTGGGTTGTAATTTTAGTCCTGGGAGTCAGTTGGAGGGGGAGTGTAGAAGGCAGGGTCATCTTTGTGATGGACTGGCTCGGTTTTGTCTCAGGGTTACATGAATCTGTGGAGAGAAGCCAGCAGTCTGCTGTAGGCAGCTCATACCAACTCGCTAGAGCTGATGATTAAAAATAAAATTATATGAACTTACAATAAAATAAATTATATTAACAACAAAGAGGGTGGGCGCGGTGGCTCATGCCTGTAATCCCAGCACTTTGGGAGGCTCAGGAGGGCGGATCACGAGGTCAGGAGATCGAGACCATCCTGGCTAACACAGTGAAACCCCGTCTCTACTAA
>NW_026652282.1:45832175-45848725 GCF_009828535.3 Hylobates moloch
AAAAAAAAAAAAAAAAAAAAAAAAGATAAAATACTCAAAATGAATGAGGCTCCTGTTTCTCTTATTACATTTTACTATTATCTGTGTACTTGAAGGGATTTGTGTTTTTCATCTGTACCGTGGAAGTGTTGTGGAATAGTATGCCCCTGCTCATCTCGTCTCAGGGGTGTATTCAGTGACTTCACATTGGTAGCTTGAAGTAAACCATGGTGGGGGAATTTACAGCACCAAGAAATTAGGCCTTCATTTGTTGTTATGTTGATAGACTAGAATCAATGAAATGATGTAGAAAATGTTAATAATGCTGATTAAACTTTAATGCGTTTTGTGTCTGTAGCCACTACATTGTGAATAGAATAGCATAGAAAATTGAGGAACTATTATTTTTGTATTTAAAGACTATTGTTCAGTTTGCCAAAGAAGTCACTAGAGTCATTGATGAATAAGTGAAGTTCTTGATGAATAAATGAAGTTCTGATATGGTTCTTTGTTGTATGAGTCTTACTTGTTAACATAAACAAGTTAAAACCCCAAATTCATGTTAGAGCTACACTTGGAGAGATGCTTGCAAGGTATTTACCAGTATATATCTGGCCAATACCTTCAACTCCTGCTGCATCCCATGCACATCAAATGACCTGGTCTCCCAGCACTGACTAGTGGTTCCAGAGCAGTGGACATTGCAAGTGACAATGGAAGGGATGGTTAGAGAAAATGGGACATAAGGCCTTGAAGGGAATGAGAAAGGGCAAACTGAGGAGGGAATGAAGGGGTGGAGGAGTTAGCCCATTTCTACGAGTACATATGTGTGAGAATATATAGCTAATGTTTACTTAGAATGTGTTTCTTTACAAACTTCAATGCATATTCCGTGCATATTCAAGGATATACATTTGTACATACATGTATATAAATAGGCATTCAAGCACATAACTACAATAGAGTTAATCAATTTTATTTATTCATTTTTAAACAGGTTAATGCATGGACATATTAATGTGTATGTGCAATGAATGTTTCAAAATTTTCAAAAACACTGGCTGTTTCCCCCACTTCTTTTTACTCAAACCGTAAATACGTTTTTTCAGAATTTCTTACCATTGGCAGGAAATGGCTATATTTTAAGTTATGTGCCTTCTAAATAAATATAATTCTGGAAGTTATAAAACCCCAGTAGAAGCTCTACTTCAGTAACTGGTGCACAGTGAGTATCCATGGCTTATGCATACACAGATATTTATTGGATAATGATATATCAAATGATGTACGGGGCACTTGGGATTCAGAAAGAATTGGGTAGTGTCCTTGCCTTCAAATATCTCACAGAAAACAGAAATTAAACAAATATAATTTATTATCTGATATTGGGGCCAAGATAGAAGTCTGATCCTCATATACGTCACACTCTCTCCAGCTTCTAAGACCTCATATATATTATTCCACTCTCTGGGAAATTCTAGTTCTGCTTTTCACCTAACTCCTATTTATTTGCTATATCTCAGATAGTGTGTCTCTTCTTCTGAAAGGCTCTATCTTTCCTCCATCTTGATATATACCGTCAGGACATCTTGAATTCCCCTACTGCTATGAGCACCTATCATTGTTTGTTGTAGTTTCTTGTTTTGTTGTCTTCCTCAACACACCATGAGCTCCACAAGGACTGAGATCAAGGATGCCTTACTTATTTCTATATCCAGGAGCCTACTTCAGTACCTGCCATACTAGTGTGAGGAAAGACACTATGACAGCTGGAGGGCTCAGTTCATAAGATGGAGATAAAAAACAGTTAGAAAAAAATGAATCCGTGCCAATTTCCTATTCATATATCACAGTCAAAGCTGCAAGATCGGACATGACTAGATGCTGGAAATGCACTGATGTAGGTTGTATTCTTAATATTCAAATAGTCGAGGATTTTATTTAGCAAGGAAATAAAATTTGGGAGCAATGATTTTATGAAAGATGTCCTATTTCATAAAAAGGACACAGAAAAAAACAGTGCCTCTTTCTCTTCTTGATTCTATTCTTCCTGGTTGTAATTCCTAGAATGCTTATTATAGAGGAAAGCATCCTAACTACTGGGCTTCTTTCCCAGAGACTCTGAGGAAGCAAGCGTCATCCTATTCCCTTTGAATTTCTCAAGTGTTAAAGTAAAATCATCCAACAATGTGCCATCACTTATAATGTCCACTGGAGGGCGATATACTACTGCTGGTACCACCTTCTATAGACTAGCCCGCGAGGACTAGCTTTAGTTACCTAACAATGTAATTATAAGTCCTCATAGTGCAGAACACCTAATAAATAAAAGAAGCTTTTTCAGTAGATGTGAAGATACAGATGAGAAGATGGAAATGGCACCAACCCTGAGCCCACCTCCCATTTCCTTACCTATGACCCCAGGGTAGACCAGGTTCCCAGGGGTCCTGTAATGCTTCCCCTCCATGCTGACTTGTGACTAACACAGAACACAGAGCTAATGGTTTCACCTAGAACATGGGCGGTCTCTTTAGGTTCCTGTGTATCTCATCCTGGAGAGAGGACAAGATTAGGATATGAGTGTTATTATCATAACAATTTTAGAGATGAGGACACTAAAACTGAGGTCCAAATAAGTTTATTAACTGGCCCAAGAATAAACTTATTAACTGGCCTCTTTTCT
This sequence comes from Hylobates moloch, assembly GCF_009828535.3. Classification (NCBI taxonomy): domain Eukaryota; kingdom Metazoa; phylum Chordata; class Mammalia; order Primates; family Hylobatidae; genus Hylobates; species Hylobates moloch. The sequence goes on from NW_026652282.1 coordinate 45,834,838, forward strand.
GTGCTCCCACAGCACCCCACTTTTTCCTAGTCACACTGTATTTGGAGGTTTTCTCATTCGCTAAATGGAAATGATAAGGACCTAGAGACTGTGTTTTTTGTTCACTGTTTTATCTTAGCATGGAAAAGAGTGCTGGGTAGCCAGGAGGCATAAAGTGGAGGAAGGCTAGGCAGAAAATAGGGTATGAGGTGGGAGAGGATGAGGTTCCATCTATGGTGATTCCCCTGTCACGGCTTGGATGAATGTGGATGGTGAAGAAACAGTGGATGTTGTCTGATAAATCCGTTAAGGGGAGAAAGATCATGCACGGACTTACTTCCTATTACTCCTTCTACTCTGTCACTGGATTGATGTAACTCTCACTTTAAGTGCCCCAAAAAATTGCACCTGAGAGGGTATCCATGAAAGTGTCTAAATCCTAGGTTTGAGTGCAATCATGACCCTTGGTTCTATTTATCAGTGTCGTCACCTAATAAGAGCAACCATCATAGCAAATTCTTGAGTGCCTGCTGGGCGTCAGCCACTGTGCCAGCAGATTATACACACACCCTCATTTCATCCTCACAATGAAGATGAGGATGGGCTTTTACAGATTATTTTGTTTTTTGAGACAGAGTCTTGCTCTGTCACACAGGCTGGAGTGCAATGGCGCAATCTCGGCTCACTGCAACCTCCGCCTCCCGGGTTCAAACAATTCTCCTGCCTCAGCCTCCAAAGTAGCTGGGATTACTGGCGTCCGCCACCACACCTGGCTAATTTTTTGTATTTTGACAGATTTTACAAAGCTGGACAGTAGTGTACAGAAGAGTTGGGTTTTCAGCCCAGGCTCAAATGCCAAGCCCTTGCTCTTTCCTTGAAGTAAGAGATGCCTGAAGCATGGCACAGTGGCCACTGTCAGGGTCCATGATCACTAATGGCTCACAAACATTCATTTACAATTTTGAAGTGTAAGATATACTTTTGTGCAATAGAAAAAAAAGACAGCTAACACATAAAGTAACATTAACTTTAAAGCCTCCTTTGGAAATACAGGGGAAAACACTGACTTCCTGCAACCTGTGGTAAAATCCCCCAAAGACTCCCTTAAACACCACTTCCTTTCCCCTATCATTGTTTGAAAGAGAAGCTTCTCTTTCTCTCCAATTCTTCCTCAGTCATCCCCTTCCCCAACCGCTTGTTCCTTCTCAGGTTTTAGCCCCCCTCCCATTCCTTCTCACCAGCACAGCAGTCCTCTGCTTGCATTCTCACACACAGAAACCAGCCTAGCATGCTTAAACTGTGTGCCAAGTTAAAAAGGTGCTCTGGCACTCTTGAACATGAGTCTTTAACCAAACTGATGAATGATTTGCACATGGCTTAGAGAAGCAAAAATCATCAGAACACACTTTAAAAGTCATTCTCAGAAAAAGAGAGAAATTATATATACACATTTCTTTGGACAGAAACACTGACATGGTAGAAGCATGACATCTTGAGTCATTTTTTTTCATCCCTCTGGATCCATTCTATGCAATGGAGTGTAAGATAGGTGCAACTCAGTGCAATTTGGTATTTTCTGATCACCAATATGACTGAACCACCTAAGGCATATATGCATGTTCATGTTCTCCCTTCCTCTCTCCCTCCTTACCTCAACTCAATGCCTAGGTGGAGAAGGACTGGGGCAAGCTATTCCAAAGAACAAAGGAGGAATCTTGGGGAGTAGAACAACATGTTGGAGAAACCAGGTCACAAAAACCTTCCCTTTAGGTAGGGGTAGGGGAAGATGGAAAAGAAGAGGTATGAACTGAAAGGTGGTAGCATCTCTGTGTGAGGCACAGCCATGTCATCTCTCATATACATGGAAACACAAACTTACTTAATTGATCTCTTTTCACTTCGTTGAAAAGGTAAGTCAAGTTAAACAATTCAACATCCAATGAAACATGTACAGAGGAGAGACAGACAGCAAGTAAAAGACATATGGAAAGAGTATCCAGGCCCTTTTACCAAAGTAGTAGAACAATGCAGACATTTATTAGAAGTTTGCTCTTTTGAAATATTATTATTACACTGAAAGTTGGAAAAAAGCTAAACATCCATCAGAGGAGGTTGATTACATAAATTATGAAAGATCCGTATTTTTTAATTCTATGAAGCCATAAAATGATAATATTGATATGTATCATTGAACCCACCACTGATTGTTTGATAAAAATTTCAGATATCAAGAATTACATATAAATTAGAGCTGGTTTTGTAATATATGGCAATAGAAATACATACTTCTCTATTATTAAATATTTACTGATTTCTGAATACTTACACATGTATAAGATAGGTATTTAGAAAGATTAAAGAGGGCATACAGCACACAGACGTTTCTCATTCCTGTCTCCCGTCTCCTTTCCCAGAGACAGTTTCTAAAATAAAACGGAGGAAACTACTAACATCATTCGTCTAATAAGAGCAATGAGGTATGTAATACTAATGAATCTTAAAACATATCATAAAAAACACTAAATAACTGGACTGTCTAAGTAGTGCAAACGTGAATGTCTATCTAAAACACACACGTCGCACACACACGATAATGAATGAAAGACGTCCTAGCACATGTTTACAAACTGGTTGTGTGTTGCCGTCCTACACACCAGACGCAAAGCGCTGAAAACAACAAGCCTGTTCACAATAGCACCAGGAACGTACAGTACACAGGAATCATCTGCAGGTGATTTGTGACAACTGCAGGCAGAACAGTAAAAGCGAGAGATACAATGGATGGCTTCAAAAAGCAGAGACACTCTTCTTGCTTATGGGATTCCAAGACTATCGTACACAGACAAAGGTGTGTTCAAGATTTGGATCGTAAGCGAGGTCACTGAAAACTAGCGGAGGGGAAGGGCAAATACTGGAAGGGAATCCACGGTTTGACCAGGCCAGAAACACCTCCTTCACAGCATGGGATCTGTGCAGGTACTCGGACGCTCCCCGCAGGGCCGCCCGGGCCGGTTTCAGGCGGGCTTGCGGCCCTAATCACTGCTCCTGTTCGAGGGGACAGGCAGGGGCTGACTGGGAGGACGTCTTGTGGATGGCCTTGTGCTCCTCGGCGGCCTCCTCCCCCGGGTCGCCACCGCCGACCTCCTCGATGACCACGCTGCGCACGGTGCCCTCGTCCAGGCAGTGCGGGGCGACGCCGTACACGCGGGGGCCAGAGACAGCTGCGTGGAAACTCTGCACCCCGCACCTGCTGCAGAAGCTGTGCAGCGCCGGGTGCGTGTTGGACCGATAGGTGACGATGCTGTCTGCGCCCTGGAGCAGCGTGAAGCGCGAGGCCGGGACGAGGAAGTGGCGGTGCTGCTTCTTCCTGCACAGCCTGCAGCTGCAATCCACGACCCGCAGATCTGCAGGGGCCCAGACCGCAAAGCGGACCGCGCCGCAGTGGCAGCCCCCGGTGTGATGCACGAGGCCCGGGTACTCGAAGGTGTCCAGCAGGACCTTGGCGGCGCCCTCGCAGCTGAGGCCCCACAGCTTCCTGAACGTCTCCCAGCGCTCCCGCTGTGCGCCGAGGTCCAGCTCCTTAGAGGACTCGGCGGGCGCCGGCGGGTCCGGGAGTGGCGCGGAGGGCAGCGGATCTCTGGGGCCCGCCTCCCGGACCCGCCGCCACCGGCGCTTCCGCCGCAACCTTCCCAGCCACCTCTTGGCGGCCGCGTGGCTCCCGACCCCGACTTGGACCCGGGGGCACTGCGCGCGGCTGGCGCCCATGACCGCGATGGCCGCGCAGGCGGCGGGAGGATCCCCGGGCCGCTTTCGCCTCCGCCGCTGAGCAGTGGCGCGGTTCCTCACTCTGCCCATGGCGCCTGCAGACTCCCGAGCGCGTGCCCAGCCCGTTACCCCCATTTCCCCGTCAGTTGCTGAGCAGCCTCCTTGTCTGCGCCAGCAGGATTGGCCACTTGTTGAATGTGATGTAAAGAGACCCTTCCCTTGACCCTATCACAACAGCCTTTGCTGGCCTGAAATTCTGACTGAGCCTATCAGTTGCCCCTTCTCCTAAATGTTAATTTCTATTGTTGATTCAAATCATCAGCCTAACCTTAACATATTGAACCACTGAAAATGCTGTAGATCTTTTAGTTAGCATGCAGCAGCAGGTAGATCAGCTTAAGAAAAAAGAATTATTCATCTACTATAGAAGAGGCAGAGTCAAACATGAAGCCTTGGGGGGTGAAAATGTGTGGTGTGTAAGTAGTTGTACCAAAGTTAAGTGTAGTAAAGATGACGACCCACAGTAGTATGTTACATCAGTGGACCCAACCAGAGAAAATACAGGCGAAAAAAATTTACTTATTTAAATCCATCCTCTAAGGACAAGAGATAAAAGAAGAAACAGTACATTTAGTTTTGCATCTGTGCCAAGAGCAAATTAACAGCTCTGGCAGGCATGAATATGAAGTGGAGATTTTGTTCTTTGAAGATTGATTTGTTTGATCGTTGGGCATAGTCAGAGGAGAGACCCCACAAAACGAGCACAGATCTTCTTTTCTGGGGTGCAATGAACACCTGGGAAAACAGTGAGCAGTCTTAGGAAAGCTGCTTCTTGTGAGTTAAGTAGTAACATCCACACATATGGGTTTTAAGCAGAGATGCATCCATCTATCCACAACCTAGATTCAATGATTCTTAACATTTTGTCGTATGTATCTATATGCGACAACTGTAGACAGAACAGTAATTCGATAGGAATTACATGTATCTATATGCATGCATATGCGCATACATTTTTTCAAAAACATTTAAAGTAAGATACATGCATTAATGCCATGTTGTCTCAATATTTCAGCACTCACATCCTAAGAATAAAGACGTAATTTCTCTTTTTTTGAAGCTCAAGATTATGTATTTACTTATTTTTGTAAATTCGGTGCTACGTGTGCAGGTTTGTTACATGGATATGTTGTGTAATGGTGAGGTTTGGGGTTCTAGTGTACCCATCTCCCAAACGGTAAACACCGTAGTCAATTGGTACTTTTTCAATTCTAATTTCCCTCCCACCCCCCTGCTTTTGCAGTCCCCGTGTGTCTATTATTTCCCTCTGTGTGTGCATGTGTACCCATTGTTTAGCATCCACTTATGAATGAGAATTGGATTTTCTGTTTTTGGGTTATTTTATTTAAGATAATAGCCTCAAGCTCCATCTATGTTGCTGCAAAATACATGATGTCATTCTTTTTTATGGCAGTGTAGTATTCCATGGTGTAAATCTAGCATATTTTTCTTTATGCAATCATCTGTTAATGGACACAAAGTCCATAACTTCGCTATTGTGAATAGCGCTGCAATAAACATACCAGTGCAGGTGACTTTTTGATGTAACGATTTCTTTTCCTTTGAGTAGATACCCAGGAGTGGGATTGCTAGGTCAAATGATAGTTCTATTTTTAACTCTTTAAGAATCTCCATACTGCTTTCCATAGGAGTTGTACTAATTCCCACCAACACGACATAAACCTTTTCTTTTCTCTGCATCCTTGCCAACATCTGTTATTTTTTGGCTTTTTAATAGTAGCCATTCTGACTGCTGTGAGTTGGTATCTCTCTCCTTGTGATTTTAATTTACATTTCTCTGATGATTAGCAATGCTGAGCATTTTTTCAAGTGTTTGTTGGACATTTGTATGTCTTCTTTTGAGAAATGTCTGCTCATGTCCTTTGCCCACTTTTTAACGGGGTTGTTTTTTTTTTTTTCTTGTTGATTTGTTTCATTCCTTATAGATTCTGGATATTAGTCCTTGTTTGTGAATATTTTCTCCCATTCTGTAGGTTGTCTGTTTACTCTGTTGATTGCTTCTTTTGCTGTGCAGAAGCTGTGCAGTAGCTGTGCCGTTTAATTAAGTCCAATTTGTCTATTTTTCTTTTTCCTGCATCGCTTTTCAGGTCTCAGTCATAAATTCTTTCCCTAGGCCAATCTCCTGAAGAGTTTTTCCTAGGCTTCCTTCTATGATTTTTATAGTTTCAGGTATTACGTTTAGGTCTTTAATCCATCTTGAGTTAACTTTTGTGTATGGTGAGAGATAGGGGTCCATATTCCTCTGCGTATGGTGCTAATTTTCCCAGCACCATTTATTGAATAGGGTGTCCTTTCCCTGTTGTTTATTTTGTCATCTTTGTTGGAGATCAGTTGGTTATAGCTGTGTAGCTTTACTTCTGAGTTACCTGTTCTGTTTCATTGATGTGTCTATTTTTGTATCAGTATCATGCTGTTTTAGTTACTATAGCCTTGTAGTTATAATTTGAAGTTGAGTAATGTGATGCCTTTGGCTTTCGTCTTTTTGCTTGTGATTGCTTTGACTATTTACTCTTTTTTTTGTTCCATATGAATTTTAGAATTTACGTCTAATTCTGTGAAAAATGATATTGGTAATTTGATAGGAATTACATTGAATCTGTAGATTAATTTGGGCAGTATGGTCATTTTCATGATATTAATTCTTCTTCTTCTTCTTTTTTTTTTGAGACAGAATTTTGCTCTTGCTGCCCAGGCTGGAGTGCAATGGCGCAATCTTGGCTCACTGCAACCTCCGCCTCCCAGGTTCAAGCGATTCTTCTGCCTCAGCCTCCCGAATAGCTGGGATTACAGGCATGCGCCACCATGCCCAGCTAATTTTGTATTTCTCATAGAGATGGGGTTTCTCCATGTTGGTTAAGCTGGTCTCGAGCTCCCAACCTTAGGTGATCCGCCTGCTTCGGCCTCCCAAAATGCTGGGATTACAGGCGTGGACCACTGCACCTGGCCGATATTAATTCTTCTAATCTATGAGCATGGGATGTTTTTTCATTTGCTTCTGTCATCTACAATTTCTTTCAGCAGTGTTTTGTAGTTTTTCTCGCAGAGCTCTTTTATTTCCTTGCTTAAATGTATTTCTAGGTGTTTTATTTGTTTTTGTGTGAATATTGTAGATGGGATTGAGTTCTTGTTTTTATTTTTAGCTTGAACACTGTTGGCGTATAGAAGTGCAACTGATTTTTGTATGTTAATTTTGTAACCTGCAACTTTACTGAAGTCCTTTATCAAGTCTAGGAGTCTTTTGGAAGAATCTTCAGGGTTTTCTAGGTACAAGATCAAGATATAATTTGTTATATAGCCACGATATCATTTTCACAACTACAAATCATTAATGATTTCCTAATATCTAACTCCCAGTAGATGTTTAAATTTCTCCAATTGTTTCCTAAATGTGTTTTATAAAAAGATTCTTCCCTCAACACAGAGTCTAATTAATACTTACACATCAGATTCAGTTGATATGTCTTTTTAGTCTCTTCAATCTACAATAATCTCACCAACATTTATTTTAATAGGCCAGGCCAGTTATCTGCTGATTTTGTCTGATTGTTTCCTGTGCCATTAGATTGCTTGAGTATCTATTTCCTATATAACTAAAAGTCACATTTAAAGGCTTAATTAAATTCAAGTTACATATTTTGTCAACTATGTCTCATAGGTGGTATTGCATACTTCATATTTCATCACATCAGAGGTTTGTGATATCAAATTCTTCCAGGAGTAGTAAAACTAAATGTTATCTCTTCACTAAAGTGGTAATTGCTATATTTTTCTATTATGAAAGCATGGTCTTTCCTTTGCAATAAGCAAGTAATCTTGTTGCATGACAGGCAAACCCCAAATTGAGACTTAACCAGAAAGGGTTCTTGGCTTAACCCAGAAAAGATTTCAAGGGTTAGCTGGTAGGGTTAGCTAGCAATCTTCTATTGAACATACTGCTCCTCTTACAGCATAGCTAACTCATAGGCAGTGCACCCAGAGTCAGCAAAGTATGAGGCTCTTGGCAACTGTATTTATACTTACATGGACCCTCTTTCAATTACCTGCAAATTAAGGGGTAGGTCAATGCAAATTGAGGGGTGAGTTATTTAAAACTTTCTAGGGGGAGGGGCAGTTCCAAGATGGCTGAATAGGAACAACTCCAGTCTACAGCTCCCAGTGTGAGTGACGCAGAAGACAGGGGATTTCTGCATTTCCAACTGAGGTACCAGGTTCGTCTCACTGGGGCTTGTCAGACAGTGGGTGCAGGACAGTGGGTGCAGCCCACTGAGTGTAAGCTGAAGAAGGGTGAGGCATCATCTCACCCAGGAAATGCAAGGGGTCAGGGAATTCCCTTTTCTAGCCAAGGGAAGCTGTGACAAACGACACCTGGAAAATCAGGTCACTCCCACCTTAATACTGCACTTTTCCAACCGTCTTAGCAAATGGCACACCAGGAGATTATATCCCGCACCTGGCTCAGTGGGTCCCATGCCCACAGAGCATCATTCATTGCTAGCACAGTAATCTGAGATCGAACTGCAAGGCTACATCAAGGCTAGGGGAGGGGTGCCCACCATTGCTGAGGCTTGAGTAGGTAAACAAAGCGGCTGGGAAGCTCGAACTGGGTGGAGCCCACCTCAGCTCAAGAAGGCCTGCCTGCCTCTGTAGACTCCACCTCTGGGGGCCAGGCATAGCTGAACAAAAGGCAGAAGAAACCTCTGCAGACTTAAATGTCCCTGTCTGACAGCTTTGAAGACAGTAGTGGTTCTCCCAGCAGGGAGTTTGAGATCTGAGAACGGACAGACTGCCTTCTCAAATGGGTCCCTGACCCCCAAGTAGCATGCCTGGGAGGTACCACTCAGTAAGGGCAGGCTGACACCTCACACGGCCAGGTACCCCTCTGAGGCTAAGCTTCCAGAGGAATGATCAGGCAGCAACATTTGCTGTTCAGCAATATTTGCTGTTCTGCAGCCTCTGCTGCTGATACCCAGGCAAACAGGGTCTGGAGTGGACCTCCAGCAAACTCCAACAGACCTGCAGCTGAGGGTCCTGACTGTTAGAAGGAAAACTAACAAACAGAAAGGACATCCACACCAAAACTCCATCTGTATGTCACCACCATCAAAGACCAAAGGTAGATAAACCCACAAAGATGGGGAAAAAACAGAGCAGAAAAGCTGAAAATTCTAAAAATCAGAGCATCTCTCCCCCTCGAAAGGAAAGCAGCTCCTCACCAGCAATGGAACAAAGCTGGACGGAGAATGACTTTGACGAGTTGAGACAAGAAGGCTTCAGATGACCAAACTTCTCTGAGCTAAAGGAGGAAGTTAGAACCCATTGCAAACAAGCCAAAAACCTTGAAAAAAGATTAGTCGAATGGCTAACTAGAATAACCAGTGTAGAGAAGTCCTTAAATGACCTGATGGAGCTGAAAACCATGACACAAGAACTACGTGAGGAATGCACAAGCTTCAGTGGCTGATTTGATCAACTGGAAGAAAGGGTATCAGTGATTGAAGATCAAATGAATGAAATGAAGCGAGAAGAGAAGTTTAGAGAAAAAAGAGTAAAAAAAAAAAATGAACAAAGCCTCCAAGAAATATGGGACTATGTGAAAAGACCAAATCTACTTCTGATTGCTGTACCTGAAAGTGATGGGGAGAATGGAACCAAGTTGGAAAACACTCTGCAGGATATTATCCAGGAGAACTTCCCCAACCTAGCAAGGCAGACCAACATTCAAATTCAGGAAATACAGAGAATGCCACAAAGATACTCCTCGAGAAGGGCAACTCCAAGACACATAATTGCCAGATTCACCAAAGTTGAAATGAAGGAAAATATGTTAAGGGCAGCCAGAGAGAAAGGTCAGGTTACCCATAAAGGGAAGCCCATCAGACTAACAGCTGATCTCTCGGCAGAAACTCTACAAGCCAGAAGAGAGTGGGGGCCGATATTCAACATTCTTAAAGAAAAGAATTTTCAACCCAGAATTTCATATCCAGCCAAACTAAGCTTCATAAGTGAAGGAGAAATAAAATCCTTTACAGACAAGCAAATGCTGAGAGATTTTGTCACCACCAGGCCTGCCCTAAAAGAGCTCCTGAAGGAAGCACTAAACATGGAAAGGAACAACCAGGACCAGCCACTGCAAAAACATGTCAAATTGTAAAGACCATCGAGGCTAGGAAGAAACTGCATCAACTAATGAGTAAAATAACCAGCTAACATCATAATGACAGGATCAAATTCACACATAACAATATTAACCTTAAATGTAAATGGGCTAAATGCTCCAATTAAAACACACAGGCTGGCAAATTGGATAAAGAGTCAGGACCCATCAGTGTACAGTATTCAGGAGACCCATCTCACGTGCAGAGACACACATAGGCTCAAAACAAAGGGATGGAGGAAGATCTACCAAGCAAATGGAAAACAAAAAAAAGGCAGGGGTTACAATCCGAGTCTCTGATAAAACAGACTTTAAACCAACAAAGATCAAAAGAGACAAAGAAGGCCATTACATAATGGTAAAGGGATCAATTCAACAGGAAGAGCTAACTATCCTAAATATATATGCACCCAATACAGAAGCACCCAGATTCATAAAGGAAGTCCTTAGAGACCTACAAATAGACTTAGACTCCAACACAATAATAATGGGAGACTTTAACACCCCACTGTCAACATTAGACAGATGAATGAGACAGAAAATTAACAAAGATATCCAGGAATTGAACTCAGCTGTGCACCAAGTGGACCTAATAGACATCTACAGAACTCTCCACCCCAAATCAAGAGAATATACATTCTTCTCAGCACCACACTGCACTTATTCCCAAATTGGCCACATAGTTGGAAGTAAAGCACTCCTCAGCAAATGTAGAAGAACAGAAATTATAACAAACTCTCAGTCCACAGTGCAATCAAGCTAGAACTCAGGAGTAAGAAACTCACTCAAAACTGCAAACTACATGGAAACTGAACAACCTGCTCCTGAATGACTACTAGGTACATAATGAAATGAAGGCAGAAATAAAGATGTTCTTTGAAACCAATGAGAACAAAGACACAACATACCAGAATCTCTGGGACACATTCAAAGCAGTGTGTAGAGGGAAATTCATACCACTAAATGCCCACCAGAGAAAGCAGGAAAGATCTAAAATTGACACCCTAACATCACAATTAAAAGAACTAGAGAAGCAAGAGCAAACACATTCAAAAGCTAGCAGAAGGCAAGAGATAACTAAGATCAGAGCAGAACTGAAGGAGATACCGACACAAAAAACCCTTCAAAAAATCAATGAATCCAGGAGCTGGTTTTTTTTAAAAGATCAACAAAATTAATAGACCACTAGCAAGACTAATAAAGAAGAAAAGAGAGAAGAATCAAATAGATGCAATAAAAATGATAAAGGGGATATCACCACTGATCCCACAGAAATACAAACTACCATCAGAGAATACTATAAACACCTTTACACAAATAAACTAGAAAATCTACAAGAAATGGATAAATTCCTGGACATGTACCCCCTCCGAAGACTAAACCAGGAAGAAGTTGAATCCCTGAATAGACCAATAACAGACTCCGAAATTGAGGCAATAATTAATAGCCTACCAACCAAAAAAAGTCCCGGAACAGACGGATTCACAGCCAAATTCTACCAGAGGTACAAGGAGGAGCTGGTACCATTGCTTCTGAAACTATTCCAATCAATAGAAAAAGAGGGAATCCTTCCTAACTCATTTTATGAGGCCAGCATCATCCTGATACCAAAGCCTGGCAGAGACACAACAAAAAAAGAGAATTTTAGACCAATATCCCTGATGAACATCGATGCAAAAATCCTCAATAAAATACTGGCAAACCGAATCCAGCAGCACATCAAAAAGCTTACCCACCATGATTAAGTGGGCTTCATCCCTGAGATGCAAGTCTGGTTCAACATACGCAAATCAATAAACGTAATCCAGCATGTAAACAGAACCAAAGACAAAACCACATGATTATCTCAACAGATGCAGAAAAGGCCTTTGACAAAATTCAACAGCCCTTCATGCTTAAAACTCTCAATAAATTAGTTATTGATGGGACGTATCTCAAAATAATAAGAGCTATTTATGACAAACCCACAGCCAATATCATACTGAATGGGCAAAAACTAGAAGCATTCCCTTTGAAAACCGGCACAAGACAAGGATGCCCTCTCTCACCACTCCTATTCAACATAGTGTTGGAAGTTCTGGCAGGGCAATCAGGCAGGAGAAAGAAATAAAGGTATTCAATTAGGAAAAGAGGAAATCAAATTGTCCCTGTTTGCAGATGACATTATTGTATAGTTACAAAACCCCATCATCTCAGCCCAAAATCTCTTTAAGCTGATAAGCAACTACAGCAAAGTCTCAGGATACAAAATCAATGTGTGAAAATCACAAGCATTCTTATACACCAATAACAGATGAACAGACAGCCAAATCATAAGTGAACTCCCATTCACAATTGCTTCAAAGAGAATAAAATACCTAGGAATCCCACTTAAAATGGATGTGAAGGACCTCTTCAAGGAGAACTACAAACCACTGCTCAACGAAATAAAAGAGGACACAAACAAATGGAAAAACATTCCATGCTCATGGATAGGAAGAATCAATATCCTGAAAATGGCCATACTGCCCAAGGTAATTTATAGATTGAATGCCATCCCATCAAGCTACCAATGACTTTCTTCACAGAATTGGAAAAAACTACTTTAAAGTTCATATGGAACCAAAAAAGAGCCCACATTGCCAAGTCAATCCTAAGCTAAAAGAACAAAGCTGGAGGCATCGTGCTACCTGACTTCAAAAAATACTACAAGGCTACAGTAACCAAAACAGCATGGTACTGGTACCAAAACAGAGATATAGACCAACAGAACAGAACAGAGCCCTCCGAAATAATACCACACATCTACAACCATCTGATCTTTGACAAACCTGACAAAAACGAGAAATGAGGAAACGATTCCCTATTTAATAAATGGTGCTGGGAAAACTGGCTAGCCATATGTAGAAAGCTGAAACTGGATCCCTTCCTTACACCTTATGCAAAAATTAATTCAAGAGGGATTAAAGACTTAAATGTTAGACCTAAATCCATAGAAGCCCTAGAAGAAAACTTAGGCAATACCATTCAGGACATAGGCATGGGCAAGGACTTCATGTCTAAAACACCAAAAGCAATGGCAACAAAAGCCAAAACTGACAAATGGGATCTAATTAAACTAAAGAGCTTCTGCACAGCAAAAGAAACCACCCTCAGAGTGAACAGGCAACCTACAGAATGGGAGAAAATTTTTGCAATCTACTCATCTGACAAAGGGTTAATATCCAGAATCTACAATGAACTTAAACAAATTTACAAGAAAAAAACAAACAACCCCATCAACAAGTGGGCGAAGGATATGAACAGACACTTCTCAAAAGAAGACATTTATGCAGCCAACAGACACATGAAAAAATGCTCATCATCACTGGCCATCAGAGAAATGCAAATCAAAACCACAATGAGATACCATCTCACACCTGTTAGAATGGCAATCATTAAAAAGTCAGGAAACAACAGGTGCTGGAGAGGATGTGGAGAAATAGGAACACTTTTACACTGTTGGTGGGACTGTAAACTAGTTCAACCACTGTGGAAAACAGTGTAGTGATTCCTCAAGGATCCAGAACTAGAAATACCATTTGACCCAGCCATCCCATTACTGGGTATATACCCAAAGGACTACAAATCATGCTGCTATAAAGACACATGCACAATTATGTTTATTGCAGCACTATTCACAATAGCAAAGACCTGGAACCTACCCAAATATCCATCAATGATGGACTAGATTAAGAAAATGTGGCGTATATACACCATGGAATACTATGCAGCTATAAAAAGGATGAGTTCATGTCCTCTGTAGGCACATGGATGAAGCTGGAAACCATCATTCTCAGCAAACTATCGCAAAGACAAAAAACCAAACACTGCATGTTCTCACTCATAGGTGGGAATTGAACAATGAAAACACTTGGACACAGGAAGGGG
>NW_026652282.1:45848788-45866418 GCF_009828535.3 Hylobates moloch
GGGGAGGGGGGAGGGATAGCATTAGGAGATATACCTAATGTAAATGACGAGTTAATGGATGCAGCACACCAACATGGTGCATGTATACATATGTAACAAACCTGCACGTTGTGCACATGTACCCTAGAACTTAAAGTATAACTAAAAAGAAAATCACTATTATTAATAAAACACTCAGGAATTCTTATTAAAAAAAAAACTTTCTAGGGAAGAGGTGATAACTTCTGGATTGTTGTCATGGCAAGTGTAAACTGTCATGGCACAGATGGGAGAGTCTTATGCTAATGAGTAGTGAGGGCAGCTAGGGATTGCACTCATCACCATCTGCTGGTTCCTGCTAGTTTCTTTGCTTCATCCCGTCTGGAGCAGATCCTGTTTTGGTCAGCAGGGTTGTGACCAGAAAACAAGTCCTGTTGGTCTCCCACCTCAATCTGAGGGATATTATTTTGACACAGTGTAAGTATCTTGTCCCTTTACAACATTTTTCCTGGTGGTTTTAGAATCTGTCAGTAATCTTTGACTGAACCAATTATTTCACTGTTGTTACGTTACAAAATGATGCTTTTCTAATTCTAAATTCCCTTCTATTTTTATTAGCTGGTATTCACCCATAAAGACGAGCTTTTTCTCGTCAACTGTTGATGGACTGTTTTTTCTCCCTTAAAGGCAGGATATATGCTTTATTCTTTTCCTTTAATTATCATTTTGCAGAGTAAAGAGTCGGAGTAATAGAAATCTCCAATTATGAAACATTATTCTCCCTCTTTCTATCTTTCTCTCTCTTTCTCTGGGTATAACTTTGGATTCATGGATTTTTATTCATTTAATAATTTACAATCATCAAGTAAGTAATCGAATTATCCCAATTTTGGCCCATGGGATTTCTTTCAAACTGATTATTGTATCCTTTTGCATTCCTCCATTAATCTTTGAGCACTTCCTTGTTTCCTGGAACAACTAGATGCCCCAGTATCTCCTTGTAATTTTTACTTTTGCCATCTGATCCCTGGAATCACATATTTCTCCAAAGACCTCCAGTTCCTTTTAGCAGAGTATGATATTTAGAACCTTACCTGGGCACATCATGACACATTATTTATTATCAAAATTTTTATTGAATAGTTGTAGACACGCATACTGTTGTAATATATAATACAGAGAGATCTCTTGTACCCTTTATCCAGTTTCCTCCAATAGTATCATTTTGTCGAACTATAGTAAGACAACTTGCATATTTTTATTGATAAAATCCACTAATTTTGTTCGAATTTCCCCAGTTTTAAATGTATTCATCTGTGTGTTTGTTCTATGAAACATATATATGTGATATATATCTGATATAGAACAAATACACACATACAGATATAGAGATAAATGTATCACATGTATGTGTGCATATATATATAGATTTTATAGGTTCATGTCCCATTATTACAATCACTAACACTGGTACCACAAATCTGTCTAACATTTCCAATATTTTGTCATTTCCAAAATTTTATATAAATGAAATCAAACAGTAAGTAACTGTTTGGAATTGGCTTTTTTCTCTCAGAATTATACTCTGAGTATCATCCAAGTTGTTGAGTGTATTGATAGTTCATTCTTTTTTATTGTTGAGTGGTGTGTGTGTACTATAGTTTGCTTAAACATTTACCTGTTTAAGGATATCTCCCAGATTTTTAGCTATGACAAATAAATATTCCACGGACATTTGTGTACAGGTTTCTGTGTGAACATAAGTCTTCATTTTGCTAAGATGAAGAATGCGATTGCTAGAGCATATAATAATTGCATATCTTGTTTTATAAGAAACTGCCGAACTATTTTTCAGAGTGACTGTACAATTATACATTCTCGCCAGCAATGCACGAGTGATCCAATGTCTCCATATCCTCCCCAGCATTTTGTGTTGTCACTGATTTTTATTTTAGCAATTCTGATACGTATGTAGTGATATCTCATTATGATTTTTTTTTTTTTTTTTTTTGAGAAGGAGTCTCGCTCTTTCACCCAGGCTGGAGTGCAGTGGCGCGATCTCGGCTCACTGCAGGCTCCGTCCCCCGGGGTTCCCGCCATTCTCCTGCCTCAGCCTCCCGCGTAGCTGGGACTACAGGCGCCCGCCACCTCGCCCGGCTAATTGTTTTTGTATTTTTAGTAGAGACGGGGTTTCACCGTGTTAGCCAGGATGGTCTCGATCTCCTGACCTCGTGATCCGCCCGCCTCGGCCTCCCAAAGTGCTGGGATTACAGGCGTGAGCCACCACGCCCGGCCATCTCATTATGATTTTAATTTGCATCTCTCTCATTGCTAACGGTGTTGGGCATCTTTTCAAGTATTTATGTGCCATCTGTGCAGCCTTATGTCTTTGCCCATTTTCTAATTGGGTTTTTGTTGGCTTTTGTTTATTTCGCATTTTTACTGTTGATTTTAAGAGTTATTTGTATTCTGAATAGTATTTCTTTGTTAGATATATGGCTTGTAAATATTTTCTTCTAGTCTGTATTTATTTTTTCATCCTCTTCACAATGGTCTGAGAACTTTTTGGTTCTGAATCACACAGATTTTCTCATGTTTTTTTTTTTCCTCAAAGTTTTAATGTGACTCACTTTCAGTTAATTATCATTATTATTACTTTTTTGAGACAGGGTCCAGCTCTGTCACCCAGACTGGAGGGCAGTCGCCCAATCTCTGCTCACTGCAACCTCGGCCTTCTGGGGCTCAAACGATTCTCCCACCTCAGCCACCCGAGTAGCTGGGATTACAGATGCGCCCTACCATGCCTGGCTAATTTTTGTATTTGCTGTAGAGATGGGGTTTCACCATGTCGCCTAGGCTGGTCTCAAACTCCTGAGCTCAAGCGATCCACCCGCCTCAGCCTCTCAAATTGCTGGGATTACAGGCATGAGCCACTGCACCCGGCCCACTTTCAACTAATTTTTATATAGGGTGTTAGGTTTAGATCAAGCCTTTATTTTCTTTCTTTCTGGTTTTTTTCCCCATAGGAATGTCCAATTTCCTTAGCACCATTTTATTGAAAGGGCTATCCTTTCTCCACTGAATTGCTCTTCCACCATTGTCAAAAGTCAGTTGAGCATATTTGTGTCTGTCTATTTCCAGATTCTCTATTGTGTTTCATTGATCTGTGCATCCATACCTGCCCCAATACCACTCTGTCTTGACTACAGTCTTATTATCAGATAGGTAATTCCTCAAATTTTTGTTCTTTTTCAAGATTATTTAAGCTATTCTAGGACCTGTGTCTTTCCATACAAATTTTAGAATAAGCTTGTCTATGTCTGCAAGAACTTTGCTGGGATTTAGATAGGAACTACGTTAAACCTATAGATCAGTTTGTGGAGAATTGACGCCTTTACTGTATTGAGCCTTCCAATCAATTAACATAGTGTACTTCACCATTTATTTACTTCTTCTTTGATTGTTTTCATCAGTATATTGTAATAATGTTCAGCACACAAATACTGTTCATGTTTTGTTAAATTCATACCTATGTTTCTTAGTCTACTTGGGCTGCCATAATAAAATCCCATAACCTGGGTGGCTTAAACAATAGAAATTTATTTTCTCACAGTTCTAGAGACTGGAAATCAGAGATCATGATATCAGCATGGTCAGGTTCTGGTGAGGGCTCTCTTTCTGTGCTCAGATGACCTTTCTCAGAGAAAAGCAGGGAAAGAGAGAGAGAGAAAGAGAGAGAGAGAGAGAGAGATCCCTTCCTATTCCTATAAATCCATCGATCCTATCAAATTAGGAATCCATCATTATGACCTCAGTTAACCTTAATTATCCCCTAAAGGCCGCATCTCTAAATATATTTGCATTGGGGGTTAAGGCCTCAACAGATGATATTGGTGGGGAGAGGACACGATTCAGTCCATAGCACTAAGTAGCTTGTTTTCTTTGCAGTAATTGTAAATGGTACTGTTTTTAATTTGCTTTCCTCATGTTCATTATTACTATAAAGAAATAGGATTAATTTTAATGTGTCGATCTTTTATCCTGTGACATGGCTAAATTCACTTACACTAAGTACTAGAATTTTTCTCTTGTATTAATACTAAGACTTTTTGGTAGACTCCTTGGAAATTTATACATAGACCATCATGTCATCTGCAAATAGAGATAATTTATTTTTTTCCCCCAATTTGTATAACTTTTTAAAAATCTTGCTTTATTGCACCAGCTGGACCTGGTATTATGTTGAGTAAAAGTGGTGAGATCATAAATCCTTGCCCTGTTCCCAATCTTAGGGGAAAACATTTAGCCTTTATCATTAAGTATATTAGCAGTTTTCTTGTAGATATTCTTTATAAAGTTTTGGGATTTCGGGCTTTTGACAAACTCTCTGTAATTATTGACAGGATTTTTCTTTTTCTGCTCTTTGATGTGTTGAATTACACGGATTGACTTTTGAATGTTGATCCAGGAGCCTCGAAACCCTGGAATAAATCCCACTTTGTCATAGGTATAATTTTTTTATATATTTTTGTGTTCATTTGGTTAGTGTTTGTTGAGGACCTTTGCATCTAAACTCATGAGAGATATTACTCTACAAGTTTTCTCTTCGCATTGACTTTGTATGGTTTTAGTATCAGGGTAATACTGGCTTCATAAAATGTGTTGGGAGCTTTTCTTCCTTTTCTGTTTTCTCCAGGAAATTGTGCAAAATTGGTATTAGTTCTTCCTTTAAAGATTCATAATATTCCAGTGAATATTTATTATAAGAAATTGAAACAATCTGGCTTTGGAGATTTTTTTTTATCCGGAGCTTTTAGTGAAAGTTACTTCTTTTTTATCGTTAGGGCCCTTCAGATGATCAATTGCATACTGGCGAGTGTTGGTAATTTGTGTTTTTCAAGGAATTTTTCATAAATTATTTAATTATCATAATATCCATTAACTATACTCTTTGTATAGTTTTCAAAGTGGTTACTCTAGTCATTTTTTTTATTTTTTATATATTTATTTATTTATTGAGATGGAGTTTCACTCTTGTTGCCCAGGCTGGAGTGCAACGACGCGATCTCGGCTCAGTGCAACCCCCGCCTCCCGGGTTCAAGCGATTCTGCTGTCTCAGCCTTCCTGGTAGCCAAGATTACAGGCATGTGCTACCACGCCTGGCTAATTTTGTATTTTCAGTAGAAACGGGGTTTCTCCATGTTGGTCAGGCTGGTCTCGAACTCCCGACCTCAGGTGATCTGCCCTCCTCGGCCTCCCAAAGTGCTGGGATTATAGACATGAGCCACTGTGCCCGGCCTACTCTGGTTATTTTAATATTTTCATGATCTATAGTGATATTCCTATTTAATTACTGATACTGTTGATTTGTGTATTTTTTTCTTCTTTCGTTCAGTCAGCTAAAGGTTTATCAATGTTGGTGATTTTTGTTTTTAAGAACCAGCTTTTTGTTTCATTGATTTTCTCTATTATTGTCATGTTTTCAATTTCATTAATTTGTGTTCTTGTCTTTATTTTTTAATTATTATTATTATTTTTTTGAGACAGAATCTCCCTCTGTCACCCAGGCTGGAGTGCAGTGGGTGTAATCTCGGCTCACTGCAACCTCTGCCTCCCAGGTTCAAGTGATTCTCCTGCCTCAGTTTCCCAAGTAGCTGGGATTACGCAAGCACCACTATGCCCAGCTAATCTTTGTATTTTTAGTAGAGATGGCGTTTCACCATGTTTGCAAGGCTGGTCTTGAATTCCTGACCTCAGGTGATCTACCCGCCTTGGCTTCCCAAAGTGCTGGATTACAGGTGTGAGTCACCACGCCTGGCCGGTGTTCTTGTCTTTATTATTCCTTTCCTTCTGTCCATATTTTAAATTTTAGTTTTATCCTGTTTTTCTACTTTCTTGATGTGAGACCTTAGGTTATTTTTAAAAACATTTTCTCATTTACTGCTATAAATTTTCTCAGCATTTCTTTAGCTGCATCCTACATATATTGATATGTTGTCTTTTATTCTCATCAGTTGTATGTATTTTAATTTTAATTTTGAGACTTCTCTTTGACCCATTTATTACTTAGTAGCATGTTAATTTCTACATATGTAGAGATATACCTGTTTTAAAAAATTGATTTGATGATTGATTCCTTTATGGTTGCCTTTTCACTCTGTTGATTGTTTCCTGGGTTTTTTTTTTTTTTTTGGCTATGATTTTGGTGTCATACCCACGAAATCATTGCCAAAATCAATAGCGTAAAGCTTTTTCCTTATGTTTTCTTCTAGAAGTCTTAAAGTTTGGGGTCTTATGTTTAAGTCTTTAATTCATTTTGAGTTTATTTTTGTACATATTGTGAGATAAGATCCAATTTCATTCTTTTGCATGTGGATAGCTAGTTTTCCCAATACCGTTTTTTGATGAGACCGTCATTTTCCCATTGTGTATTCCTGGCACCCTTGTTGAAGATCACTTGACCATATAAGTCTGGTATTATTTTCGGGCTCTCTATTGTGTCCCTTTGGCTAATTTGTCTGTTTTTTATATGTCTGCTTTTGGGTTTCTTTTTGTTTTGTTTTATTTTTGAGACAGGGTCTCACTCTTATGCCCAGGCTAAAGTGCAGTGGCACAGTCACAGCTCACTACAGTCTCCACCTCCCAAGCTCAAGCTATCCTCCCACTTCAGCCTCCAGGGTAGCTGGGACCAAAGGTGCATGCCACCCCATCTGGCTAATTTTTTTACTTTTTGTAGAGATGGGGTCTCCCTATGTTGCCTAGGCTGGTCTCGAACTCGTGGGCTCAAGTGATCGCCCCACCTCGGCCTCCCAAAGTGCTGGGATTACAGGCATGAGCATCCACATCTGATCTATATGTCTGTTTTTATGCCAATACCATACTATTTTGATTACTGTAGCTTTATAGTACATTATGAAATCAGTTTTGTTTTTCCTTCTCAAGATTGATTTGGGTATTTATGGTCTTCTGTGGTTCCAGATGAAGTTTAGAATTATTTTTTCTATTCCCATAAACAAACATGCCATTAGGATTTTGATAGGTTTACAATGAATCTGTAGATCACTCTGGGGGTTAGGGATATTTTAACACTATTAAGTCTTCAGATCCATGAACACTTCCATTTGCTTGTTTCTTGTTTAATTTTCTTCATCAATATTTTGTAATTTTCTGTATACAAGTCTTTCACCTGCTTCAGTAAGTTTTTATCTATGTATTTTATTCTTTTTGGTGTTATTGTAAATGAGTTTGTTTTCCTAGTTTCCTTTTTAGATAATTCGTTATTAGTGTATAGAAATGCAATTGATTTTTATATGTTGATTTATATCCTGCAATTTTATTGGATACATTTATTCTAACAATTTTTCGAGGAATCTTTAGGGTTTTCTAAATATAAGATCACATTACCTACAAAAGGGACAATTTTACTTTTTACTTTCTGATTTAGCTCCCTTGAATTATCGTTACTACTTTTTGACTAATTGTTCTGAATAGGACTGCTGGTACTATGATGAATAGAAGTGGTGAAAGGGGGCATGCTTGTCTTGTCCCTGATCTTAGAGGAAAAGCCTTCACTTTTTCACCATTAAGTATGATGTTAGCTCTGAGCTTTTCATATATGGCCTTTATTTGTTGAGATAATTTTCTTCTGGAACTCCCATAAGTCATATATTGGATTGCTTGTTGGTGCTCTATGTTGGGAAAAAGGCTTATGGGGTGCTTGCATAAACTGGCCATAAAAATATGGAAAAATAAGTTGTGGAAAGCCACAAGAGGACTCTGAGGAGGAAAGCCTTCTTATCACCATTGTGTTCCCATGCTCTGAGCAAGACTTGCTCTCTTATCCATAAACACTGTCTTCAAGGAGAAAGACACTCCTTTGAAGCATTGGAATGTGGCCAGACGTGCAGGCTCCTAGTTAAGGCCGCTCCCACTAGCTACTCTCTGATAAGTTAAAGATATACTGTTTGAGAACAAAGGAGATTCATTTAAACTGCTATTGCTATAGATTATGCCTATGACGCACTGCCTCCCTTTCATTGTTTCGCCCTGAACATCTGCTTCTTAGATTTAAGTGATCGTACTCAATAAATAGTGTGGGGACTAGAACTCTGGGCCTTTTGCAGCCTCCATTTTGCAACTGGCCCCTTGGCTCCCACCTTTATGAACTCCAAACCTGACTCTTCTCATTCCTTTGTCGCCACCTGACTTTGGGTACCCTACGGGTGGTGTTGAGGCTGGTACTCAACAGCTCTATGTATCTCTTAAGCTTTCTTCACTTTTTCATTACTCTTCTGTCTCTGCTTAAGTTCCTGCTGGTACCACCTGGAAAAAAGAAGGTGCTTCCTTTTGCCTTCCAAGTATCATAAAGTGAGTTATGGGGAATCCAGAGCAATGGCACAGAAAGTGTTTCCCCTGATTTTTTTTCCAGCCCCCCATCGCCAGTGAACTTTCCACTTTATCTCTGCCAGTGCAGACAGGAGTGGGCTGCCTTCCGCCATTGTGTAGAGGAGCAGGAGCCGTGAGTCTGGTTGGAAGGTTAGGAGACTCCAGCCCAATTCACCTTCTGCCACTGCGTAAAGAGCCAGGAGACACCAGGCCTGGATTGTCTTAAGCCATTGTGTATAGGGCCAGGACCCACTGGATGTAGGTAGCGGTCTACCAATGGGTAGATCAGGAGACACTGGACTTAGGCTGCCCTCTGCAGTTGGGTGGAGTGCTGGAAGACACCGGGCCAGCTGGCATTAGCATTTCAGGTAGAAGGGTTCATCTCTGGCCTCCTGGTATGGGGCAGAGAGTATGTTAACCTAACTGGGTCCCGCTGTTACTGCTGTGGGCAGGTCTGATCCTGTCATTGCTGCTGGCTGGTGTAGGTGTGGGGGATGGATTGGTCTTCTCTCCTGCAGCTTTGCTGGTGCAACTACTCCTGGCAGATCAGCCAGCTGCTGCCACTGGATATGAATCTCCCTGCTAAGTTCCTGCTAAGCTTTCCCTTTCCTGAACCTTTGTTCAGAGAAAGCAGGCTTTTCTTTTGCATTTCTTTATTTGTTTATCTATTTTTGGTCTAGCCTATTGGCAGTTTCTGGGTTGCACACCTCCCAGACACCCAGTTTGGGATATATGAGTGATAAAGAAAACCTGGGGAGTTCATCATGGTGTCTTCCTCAAGTCCTGAGGCTCCTATCCAGTCTACCTTCTTCCTATATTTGAGAATCTGTTAAATTATTTTCAAGATATTTAGTTGTATTTAGAGGGAGGAACAGGGAAAAGTAAGCCTATGCCATTGTCCCAGAGCGAGACTAAAACCACTAAGTTTTGACATACTACAATCTAAATATCTTTATTTTTTTTCTCTCTAGGTTACATTTCTGGTTCCAGCTAAGAAAGGTGATGAAAAGTTGCTTTTTAGACAACAAAATAAGCCCTTACCCTCAAAGGAAAATTGCTCCTGAAATACAAGCAGAAATCAGTGGTAAGTCATGCAGCAAATATCTAAAGCATTTTAGATATTTGTTTTTAGACAGTTGTCCAGGATCTGCTCTACTCACCTACAAGAAAGAAGGTGCTTGCTTTGGCCTTCCATTTTAGCCAATTGTCCAGGATCTGCTCTACGCACTCCAGAAAAATTGGAAACCAAGGTTCTACCAGTTCTCTAAGTACTATACTGTAGCTAGTAGATTTTTATTCAAACACTTACAGTTCCAGGACATAGTAAGGCAAGAAACAGAGAACATAATAAAAATGTGTTGTTTATCTCAGTTGCAGTGAGAATGTCTAACACCCAGATAATTGTTTCTAAGTATCATTTCGTAATGAAAGGAGCCAGGGGTCCTTGGACAAACCATTGATTCCAGGGATAAAGTATGGAAAGCACAAGGTTAATGTGGAACATCTTAATGGGACAGAAAGTAAGGCAGCAGTCAAAAAATTACATAGACTTATCAAAAGGATATAGAACCAGCTTGAATGGGGCTCACATTGCTTAAACCTAGGAAATTTGAGCTTTAGAATACATAATTATAACAATGAGTTATAAAAAAATTGAATAAAATAAGAATCCATTAATCTGTACTATAAGTAAATAAATAAAGGAAAAGCTCTTCGCTACAGTAGAATCCCATCTAATAAATGTAGAAGAAATGATGCTGTTAGAAAAACACCATTTTACAACTATCATATAATAATTGTCTAGGACAAGAATCATTAATGGATACTAAAATTAGTGTATGGAAGCTTTGTGATTAATGGGATAGTTACACATTCTCAACACATCTCCCACAAAATAGGTAACAATTACAAAGGAAAAACAATCAATTTGCATTGGAGTTAGCTGGCAGACACCACTTTAACCACGTGATCAGGTTGCCAGAATCAATATTGGGACAATCCATATCATATGCTGGCCTTTATGATGTAACGAGAAAGACGTGTGTCGTTCCTGCCATATATGTCTACCTTACATAGAATCATGAGAAAACAATCAGCTAAGCCCCAAATGAAGGACACCCTACAATATAATTAGCCCAAACTAGCAGGCGTGGCTCACGCCTGTCATCTCAGCATTTTGGGAGGCCAAAGCGGGAGGATTGCTTGAGCTCAGGAGATCGAGAGCAGCCTGGGTAGCACAGCGAGACCCTGTTTCTAAAAAAAAAAAAGAAATGCAAAAATTAGCCTGGCCTGGTGGCACATGCTTGTCATCCCAGCTACTCGGGAGGCTGAGGTGGGAGTATTGCTTGAGCTCAGGAGGTTGAGGCTTCAGTGAGCTATGATCACACCACTGCACTCCAGCCTGAGTGACAGAGTAAGACTCTGTCTCAAAAGAAAATTATCCCAAGCTATTGAAAAACGACAAGATGTAAAAAGAAAAAAAAACCAAGAAACTGTTTGGGGTGAAATAGACAATAGTGACATGACAATTAAATACAAGGCATGATGCTGAAATGGACCTTTCATTAGGAGAAAAGTCCTATGAAAGGCATTATTAGAAAAATTGGTGAAGTTCATATAAACTCTGTAACCTAGATATTTTCATCAATGCAAATTTTCTTATTTTGATAATTATATTTATTCTTAGGAACCATAATGAATTATTTAGGAGTAAGACATAAAGTCTGCAACTTATTCTCAAATGGTTCAGAAAAAAAAGTTACATGTGTGCTTATTTGTGTGTATATATGTGTGTATGAGAGAGAGAGAGAGAGAAAGGGAGAGATAACATGATAAATCAGATAGTAAAATGTTAACAACTAAGGAATTTGAGTGAAGGAGTAAAGGGTAAATGTGAATTTCTTGTACTATCTTTGTAACATTTCTTTTTTCTTTTTCTTTTTCTTTTTTGAGATGGAGTCTCACTCTATCACCCAGCCTGGAGTGCAGTGGCGCGATCTCAGCTCAACACAACCTCCGCCTCCCAGGTTCAAGCCATTCTCCTGCCTCAGCCTCCGGAGTAGCTGGGATTACAGGTGTGTGACACCATGCCCGGCTAATTTTTGTATTTTGAGTAGAGATGGGGTTTCACCATGTTGGCCAGGCTGGTTTTGAACTCCTGACCTTGTGATCCACTCGCCTTGGCCTCCCAAAGTGCTGGGATTACAGGTGTGAGCCACCGCACCCAGCCCCTTGTAACATTTCTATGTTTGAAGTCACCTCAACATAGAAAGTTCAAATTTTTTTTTCTAATCATGCATCACAGACTGCCTGGATGGGAGCATATGTGCACACACACACACACACAGGGGGAGAGAGAGAGAGAGAGAGAGGAGTTTCAGGTAATTTTCATGCCGGAACTATGAATTCCAACTTGGTGATGCTATGCCAAGTAAACAGTGATGTCTGAAACTTTTGAACACAGATTTCAAACCAATTTGCTCCAAACCTATGTGCACATAAATTCAAATAATAGCATCACCATCTTTGAGTACTTATAATATACTTGGCACTGTTTAAAATGCCTAAAATGAATTATCTTAGTCCTTACAAGACCATTATGAGGTATCCTCTGACATTAGATAGTTGATATGATTTTCCTAATTCCACAATAGAAGAAGCAGAAGCACTTGCTGAGGCATCTCAGGTAATGTGCTGAAGGTCATGTTGCCAGAAAGGGGTGTGGTGGGATTTGAACCCAGCTGGCCTGACACTGTGCCTGTGATCTTTAACTAACTAAGCACGTGGTGCCCTAATAGTTTTGAAGTGGGGTGAGGCAGGTAAACCCATATCCTTTGCGATCTGCTACAGGGGCCAGGTAAAAAACCTGTTCCTTGCATGCCCCAGGCTGTCTCTGGCCCACGGGACCTCATCATGCATGCTGTTCCTCTGTCTGGACAACTCTTCACACACCTTCCAGTCAGTTAACTGCCACTCACCTTTCACATCTGAACTTACTGGTCAGTCACTTGCGGAGACTGTACCCCCTAAACAAGATTATAGTTTCCTGCCACATGCTGTCAGAGTCCACTGAATTCTGCCTGTCACACAATATATTCATCACAGTCGAAGATTATTTACTTGTCTGCCTTCCCCAGCAGACTGTGAATTCTCTGAAATCAGGGTTCATGCTTGCCTTGCTCAGCCCTGAAGCCCCAAATCCCCACTGCACAGAAGTGTGAGGCCCACAGATCTGAGAGGTGAAATCAGCGAGTTAGTATGGGAATACTGGGGTATATAGGAGTAATTCATCAACATCCTTTTTCTATTAATTCAAGTCAGGCTAAAATGGATAAAAGGATTTACGTTTTCCTGGAATGGAAAATGATAGAGGATAAGATTAATTAGCCTGAATGAATCAAGATCGCATTCAGCATTAGGGAAGGGTAAGCGAGAACAGACTGTGAGGGCAAGATGTTTATGGGAAATGTTTTCTTTTCTTTTTTTTTTTTTTTGAGACGGAGTCTCGCTCTGTCGCCCAGGCTGGAGTGCAGTGGCGCAATCTCGGCTCACTGCAAGCTCCGCCTCCCGGGTTCACGCCATTCTCCTGCCTCAGCCTCTCCGAGTAGCTGGGACTACAGGCGCCCGCCACCACGCCCGGCTAATTTTTTGTATTTTTAGTAGAGACGGGGTCTCACCGTGGTCTCGATCTCCTGACCTCGTGATCCGCCCGCCTCGGCCTCCCAAAGTGCTGGGATTACAAGCGTGAGCCACCGCGCCCTGCCGGAAATGTTTTCTTATTCTTAAAAACAAAAACAAAAAAAACTGCACTAAAGGGAAAACCAGCGACTCTTAGTTCTGTTGGACTCTGTTGTGCCTGGATATGGTATCTGAAACTGTTACTACAGACGAAAGTATCATAAGTGAGATATCAACCAGATGCCAAGGACTTTCTTCCTGTGCCATATGGAGAAAAGAATCCGCTGCCTGCTGACTTCTGATCCTCCTCCCAGATTCTCATCCGAGCCTTTTGGTGTCCGCAAAAGATTCAAAACTACACAGAGCTATGTTTGTTCCTACGAAGTTCCACTGGAGGGCGGAATATCATTACTGTTACCAGCTAATAGAAAGTGACCTGTTAGGGCTACCATGAATAATTTACGGCGCATTTTTATAAGCTCTCTTAGTATAGGCCACCCAAGAGAGAAAACGGTTTTGTGCCTTAGATGAAAGGACAACACAGGAAATTATAACAATGGCAACAATCCTTTTCTTCATCATCCCCCAGGAGTCCTGGTTGCTTCCTCTGCAAATCAGTGATGGCTTATACAAAGAATAGCATTAAAGACTCCGCGGCTGGACGCGGTGGGTTGCGCCTGTAATCCCAGCACTTTGGGAAGCCGAGGCGAGTGGATCGCCTGAGGTTAGGAGTTCAAGACCAGCCTGGCCAACATGGTGAAACCCCGTCTATACTAAAAATACAAAAAATTACCCCAGGCGTGGTGGCAGACACCTGTAATCCCAGCTACTCGGGAGGCTGAGGCAGGAGAATAGCTTGAACCTGGGAGGCGGAGGTTGCACTGAGCCGAGATCACGCCACTGCACTCCAGCCTGGGCAACAAGAGCGAAACTCCATCTCAAATAAATAAATAAAGATTCTGCTAACCTGTGGCGGGTCTGTTTGGGTCCCTGTGTATTCTTTCCTAGGAAAAGCATGAGGATTAGGGTTGGGCCATAGGGCCTCATTCCTCCAAGAGTAATGGAACACCAGTTGCAGCAGCTCCAGTCTGTAGCAAGGGTTCAGAACTTGTCCACGACAAGGTCTCAAAACCCATCTTTCAAGAAAAGCCAGGCTTGGCCTGTGGCTCTGCCTGCCCATACATTATTATCATCTGCCAAATACAATATAGTAGTTGATCGGGGACAACTTCCAGGAAAACACAGCTGCAAGTCTCTCTGATATTTCATGGTTCTTCACCACTAGAGAGTCCCAGAGGTGAAAGCTCTGAGGCAGGCTTCCCCACTTTCCAGGTAACTGCTATTTCTGGGAACTTTTAGTATACACCACCTAGTGTACAGGAACACAAAGGGAAGCTGCTACTTTGAGCAAAGCATCCCTGTGTATGGGCCTCTGATGTAGCTATCGCTTTCTAATATGTCTGATGTGATTACGTGTATTCATTATTCTACTTTACAATAATCAGTATAATACAGTATGCTTTATTTTGCTTCACTCTGACCTTGGACAAGTCACTCACCCTCTTTGAGTCAGCTTTCTCATTTTATAGTGTGTGGAAATGTCACCTATCTCACAGTCTACTGGAATTTGCCACAGTACCTACACATTTGTAATAGTCATATATTTTTTCTTTCAAATATATCTTTCAGGTACCAACTGTATGCAAGACATTATTCTATGCACTTGAGATACAGCAGCAAACAAGAAAGACAAGATCCCCATGCCCATGTAGCATACATTCTAAGGGGCAGAAAGAGAGACAGAGTCTAAATATGTATATATTTCAGACCTCGATAAATGTTATGCAGAAAGTGAAGTCGGATAGCGGGATACAATGTGAGAAGGCATGAAAGGAGCTGCTTGAGATAGAATGTCCTTTAAAGACCTGTCCAAAGATGTGACGCTGAATGATAAGGATCCAGTATGTGAAAACTTGGGAGATCCGTGTTTCAGCAAGCATAATGGTCCTGAAGTGATTTGATTGGCATGTTTTAGGGACTAAAAGAATTTCCGGCTGGCTGGAGAATGTTGGATGAGAGGAAGACTTGTAGGAGATGAAGTTGGAAAGGTAATGAGTGGCTAGTTCACATAGTAGTGTGAAGACATTTGAATTGTATTTCATTTTCAGTGCATTGAGGAATCATTGGAGGAGTTTGAAACAACAGAGGGATGTGATTTGATCTTCATTCTAAGAATCTCATGGATGGATGAAAATGAAGGATCAAAACTATTTTCTGAAAATACTAAAACATTATTGGCCATTTCCATTGTGTTGTTATTTGCACTAATGGTGCAAAAGCAAAGATGGGTAAAACCACTAGGTTCAGCACTAATCAAGGCGGTGGCATCAAACTACACCACACTACTGTACTAGTTGTCAAATTCCTCATTGCCACATGAAAAGAAACACATGCACACACACCCCATATATACATATATATGTAGTCAAATCTCAACCCTTGAGTACGCACCTTTTTAATATTCTTGACGATGAACAAAAAAGTGAAAACGTACTGGTAAAGACCTTCTGTTCAGTACCAAAGCCAGATGATTGTCTCAAGGAAAAGAAATTGCGTGATTATTTGAGTTGCTAGCTTAACCAGGGGTCCCCAGCTCCCAGGTGGGGGACTGGTACTGGTGTGTGGCCTATTAGGAACTGGGCCACACAGCAGGAGGTGAGTGGAGGGCAAGCAAGAATTATGGCTGAGCTCAGCCTCCTGTCAGGTCAGCAGCTGTGTTAGATTCTCACAGGAGCAAGAACCTTATTGTGAACTGAGCATGTGAGGGACATAGGTTGCGTGCTCCTTATGAGAATCTGATGCCTGATGATGGGAAGTGGAAGAGTTTCATCCGGACACCATCCTCCCCTCACAACCCCATCCATGGAAAAATTGTGTTCCATGAAACCAGTCCCTGGTGCAAAAAAGGTTAGGGACCGCTGAGCCTAACTAGCTGGGTTTTTCTTCTCTGAATTCCATTTTTACTTGAAAGGACCACTGACAGACAAACTGTGGTTATTCAGATGTGGGTATGTGAAAGATGTCTTGAAGATAAACAAAGGGAGCTTTGTTTCAACAAAAACAACTTACAGCATCTACTGCCAATGATAAAAATGGACTCGAACAAAAATTAGAATTTTTGGAAAACATGAATCTGCCATCATAAGCTTGATACCTGCACAATACTCAGAGATTATTCGGATAACATCAGGGCTATTGTCAATGAATGTGACTTTAAATTAGTTTGTATAATTCTTTTTAATTGATTTTTTTATTGTGGAAAAATATACATAACATACAGTTTGCCATTTTAACCATGTTAAGTGTAGAATTCAGTGGCATTACCTACACTTCTATTGTTGTACACCATCATTTCTATCCATACCCAGAATATTTTATCAAACCAAACTGAAACTCTGTTCCCATTAACCAATAACTCTCCATTACCCCAGCTTCTGGTAGAATAGAATCATAAAGATAGAATATATCCTAGAGATATATTCTATCTCTGTGAATTTGATTGTTCTAGGTGCCTCATATAAGGTAAATCATTCTATTTTTTGTGACTACTTTATTTCATTATGTTTTCAAGGTTCATCCATGCTGTAGTATGCATCAGAATTTCATTCCTTCCTAAGGCAGAATAATATTCTATTGTATGTATAAACTACATTTGATTTGATTTTTATTCTAAGAATCTCATGGGTGGATAAAAATAAAGAGATCTATCTGGTCAAATGTATTTTCTTAAAATACTCAAACATTATCGCGCATTTCCATTGTGTTGTCATTTGCATTGATGCAAAAGCAGTGGTGAGTAAAATCATTTTATTTATTCATTCATCCATCCACAGACATTAGGATTGTTTCCACCTTTTGGCTATTGTGAAAAATGCTGCTATGAATATTGGTATACAAAGATTTGTACAAGTCTGTGTTTTCAATTCTTTGGGGCATATACCCAGAGCTGGAACATGGTAATTCTATGTTTAAATGTTTGAGGAACCACCATAATATTTTCCATAGCAACTGCACCATTTTATATTCCCAACAGCAATGAGGCACTGTTACAAAGTAGCCACTTCCTTACCAACACTCCATATTTTCCCTTTTTGTTTTTGATAATAGCCATCCTAATGAGTATGAAGTGATATCTCATTGTGATTTTGATTTGCACTTCCCTAATGACTAGTGATGTTGAGTATCTTTTCATGTATTTTTTTCACCATTGGTGTAGCTTCTTTGGAGAAGTGTCTATTCAAGCACTTTGCGAGTTATTTGTTTGTTGTTGACTATAAGAGTATTTTATATAGTCTGGATATTAATCTCTTATCTATGATTTACAAATATTCTCCCCTATTTTATGCGTTTTGTTTTCATTCTCCTGATCGTATTTGTTTTGTTTTTTTTTTTAGACAGAGTCTTGCTCTGGTGCCCAGGCTGGAGTGCAGTGGCACGATCTCGGCTCACTGCAACTGCCACCTCCCAGGTTCAAGCGATTCTCCTGCCTCAGCCTCCCGAGTAGCTGGGATTACAGGAATGCACCACCA
>NW_026652282.1:45866818-45905870 GCF_009828535.3 Hylobates moloch
GGGTTTCACCGTGGTCTCGATCTCCTGACCTCGTGATCCGCCCGCCTCGGCCTCCCAAAGTGCTGGGATTACAAGCGTGAGCCACCGCGCCCGGCCCATTTTTAAACTTTGCATGCCCTAGGTTTAAAGTGAGTTTCTGGTAGACAGTATATAATTAGATCCCGGTTTTTTTCCCTTGTATTCAATTTTTAAGTTTTTGTTTTATGGTGTTTGGTTTGTTTGTTTTTTAAGACAGGGTCCCGTTGGCTCTGTCACCAAGGCCAGATGGCGCAATCGCGGCTCACTGCAACCTCCGCCCCCCTCGCCCCCTCCCCGGAGTCAAGTACTCCTCCCACCTCAGCCTCCTGAGTAGCTGGGACTACAGGTGCGTGCCACCATGCCTGGCTAATTTTTTTTTTTTTGTAGAGATGGGGATTCACCATGTTGCCCAGGATGGTCTCAAACTCCTAGACTCAAGCGATCCCCTGGCCTTAGCCTCCCAAAGTGCTGGGATTACAGGCATGAGCCACTGGGTCCGGCTGTTTTACAGGTTTTTTAATTTCAGTTTTTCTTTTAGATACAGGGAGTACATGCACAAGTTTGTTATATGGGTATATTGCACCTAGTTAGTGAGTATAGTACCCAAATAGGTAGTTTTTCAACTCACAGTCTTCCTCTAGCCTTCCCCCTCTAGTAGTCGTGTGGTGTCTGCTTTTCTCACATTTATGTCCATGTGTGCTCAGTGTTTAGCTCTTACTTATGAGAACGTGCAGTATTTGGGTTTCTGTTCCTGCATTAAGGTGCTTAGGATTATGGCCTCCAGCTCCATTCATGTTGCTGCAAAGTACATGAAACATGATTTCACTCTTTTTATGGCTGTGTAGTATTTCATGGTGTATATGCACCATATTTTATTTGGTCCAACATTGATGGGCTCCAGAGTTGATTCTACATCTTTGCTATTGTGAACAGCACAGCGATGAACACATGAGTGCATGTGACTTTTTTCTATAATGATCTATTTTCCTTTGGATATTATATTAGTCTGTTCTTGCATTGCTATAAAGAAATACTCAAGACTGGGTAATTTACAAAGAAAGGAGTTTTATTTGGCTCATGTTTCTGTAGCATAAGAAAAGAAGCATAACACTGGCATCTGCTTCTGGGGAGGCCTCCAGATCTTACAAGAAGTCACTCACTATCTTGAGTACAGTACCAAGAGGGATGGTACCAAACTATTCATAAGAGATCCACCCCCATGATCCAATTACCTCCCATCAGGCTCCACCTCCAACACTGCGGATTACATTTTAATATGAGATTTTGATAGGGACACATCCAAACTACATCAGGTATATTCCCAGTAATGGGATTGATGAGTTGAACCGTAGCTCTTTTTAAAGTTCTTTGAGAATAGATCCTGTTTTTTAATACATTCTGCCAATCTAAGTCTTTTCCTTGACAAGTTTGATCCACTTACATTTTAGGTAATTACTGATAGGGAAAGATTTAGTAATTCCATATTTACCTGTTTTTCTATGTCTTACAGGTTTCTGGTTTCTCATTTCTGTCCTTACTGCCTTTTTGTGTGTTTAATTAATTTTTTTTGTAGTGATGCATTTTGATTCCCTTCTGATTTCCATTTGTGTATATTTTGTAGATATTTTCTTTGTGGTTACTAGGGGAATTGCATATGACATCCTAAAACTCGAGCAGTCTATTTTAAATTTATAACAATTCTTTGAAGTAGAAATGTGTTAAATCCCAAGAATTTGCCCCCTGGAGATGCAGCCTTGTGATTTTTCACATTTATTTGCCCTGGCTTTGGCTGTTAATGGAAATGTTTCTCAATAGTTTATCAACTCACGTTTTCTACCCAATATAAGAAATACTTTATCTTACTATTTTTAAAGTGGTCAATTAGATTTTGAAATTACTGCCTTACAGGACAGCTCACTGAAATGGTAAGAATGTAGCTACTGTAGTTGAAAATTCTCTGGATGTATTATTAAAATCCTAACCAGGATAGGATTCATTTGCACTGAGTGCTCATTGTGTGCCAATCGTGGAAGCATAGAAAATATGTTGATGGTGGCCATCTCAGTGTTGATTCAATTATTTCTGAAGAGATACATGTTAAAAAAAAATTTTTTTTGAGATGGAGTCTTGCTCTGTCACCCAGACTAGAGTACAATTGTGTGATCTCTGCTCACTGCAACCTCCACCTCCTGGGCTCAAGTGATTCTCCTGCCTCAGCCTCCCAAGTATCTGGAATTACAGGCACGCTCTACCACGCCCAGCTAATCTTTTTGTATTTTTAGTAGAAACGGGATTTCACCATGTTGGCCACGCTGGTCTCGAACTCCTGACCCCAGGTAATCCACCCATCTTGGCCTCCCAAAGTCCTGGGATTACAGATGTGAGCCACTGTCCCCGGCTATGTTTAAATTTTATGTTAACAGGATTTCCATTAAACTGTCTGACACATACATATTGTTCAAATATAGTTATTGAACAGATAATTTTATGCAGGATTTGCTTATTCAGTCAGCATTTATGAAACATACAATATGTGTCTGAAACTGTCCTGGGCACACAGGATTCACAAATACATTAGACAGGTTTATTGCTTTTCATAGGCTTGTAGTCCAAAGGCAAGCTCAGCCCTCTAAACACATATAATGTATAATCTTCTATTAAGGTCTGAATAGAAATCTTTCCTTCATGTTCGCTCTAGCTTCCAGGATATCATATGTACTGGTCCTATTCCTTCTTCTAGGACAATTCTTACCCCTTCTCTAAACAGATAACTCTTTCTGAGTCCTTATGAGGATACAGCTTACAAATCACTACCTCCATGAAGCTTTAGAATCTTCCCCACTACCAAACCAGAAGAAATTTTCATCCTGTCAACTGTCAGGAGATCCCAAATTCCCCTATCATAATAAGCATTTATATCACAGCTTGTTGCAGTTTCTTGTGTTACTTTATGTTGCTTCCAATAGACAGTGAGCTCCAGAACATTCTCACTATCTACCTTACTCATTATCTTATTACTTATCTCAGACCTTAGTACAGTACCTGACATAACAGGTGTGAGGAAAGATACTACCATAGCTAGATGTTTCAGGCTATAGAATGGGAAATAAAATAGAGCCAAAATAATCTGCCAACATCATCTAATCTTAGATGAGAAGGCACAGCTAAAGATTGTGCACTTTTACTGAATGGAATATATTTTAATACCTTTATTGAGATATAATTGACATACCATAAACTTCACATGTTTAAGTTGTCAGTTTGAGAAGTTTTAAAGCTTGAATGCATCCGTGAAAATACCAAAATAAAGGTAATAAAGACATCTATCATCACCAAGAGTTTCCTCATGGTTCTTTGTAGTCTATACCCCTCACCTCTATTTCTAGCCTGCTCTGATCTCAGCCCCAGATAATCACTTACAGGCTCTTTGTTTGTATAAATTGGTTGGCATTTTCTAGAATTTCATATAAATGGAATCAAACAGTGTGTCCTCTTTTATCTGGCATCTTTTCCTCACCATAATTATTGTAATGATGTTGCTCCACATAACAAAAATTCACTCATTTTATTTTTGAGTAGTATTTAATTGTACAGATGTACTACATTTCCCTCATCTGTTGATGTTTCTAGTTTGCAGCTACTAAATAAAGCTGGTATGAGTATTTAAATGTACATGTTCATTCACATGGTAAATATGTACTTTCATTACTCTTGGATAAATACCCAGAGTTGTAAAGTCTGGATTATATGATAGGTATTGGTATAACTTTTTAAAGAAACTGCCAAACCTTTTACCAAAGTGGTTGTAACATTTTATAATTCACAAAGTTTGAGAGCTCCTGTTTCTTCACATCCTCAGGAACACTTGATGTGGTCAGGATTTGTAGTTTGAGATACTTTAATAAATATAGAATGGTGTGTCTTTGTGTTGGAATTTCCATTTTCCTAATGACTAATGATGTTGAGCATTCTATGTGCTCATTTGCCATTCATATATCTTCTTAAGTAAAGCATCTGTTCATTTTTTCCCATTTAAAAAATTGGATTGCTTGTTCTCTTATTGTTGAGTTTTGATAGTTCCTTATGTATACTAGATACAAGTCCTTTATTAGGTATGTGATTTTCTAATACTTCCTTAGTTCTGTGGCTTACCCTTTCTTTCATTTAATGATGTCTTTTGAAGGACAGAAGTTCTTAGTTTTAATGAATTCCAATTTGTCACTTTTCTTTTATCAAGTTTTTTGAGTTTCATATAAGAAATTGTTGCCTACTGTATGGTCACAAAGATTTTTCTATATTTTCTTCTAGAAGTGTATAGCTTTGCATTTTACATTTACATCTGTGATCCAATTAATTTTTGTATAGGATGTGCTGCATGGGTATAGATAGCAGGTTCTTCCAGCACTAGTTATTGAAGAGATTATCCTTTTTGTACTGAATTACCTTTGCATCTTTGTTGAAATACAATTGAACATACATGTGTGGTCTATTGCTGATGTCTATTCTATTCATTTTTTGCCTATGTTTTTGCCCATATTTGTACCACTACTATACTATCTTTATTATCATAGCTTTCTACTGTAAATTGTCCAAATTTGTTCTTTTTAAAAGTCATTTTGGCTATTTTGCATCCTTTGT
Organism: Hylobates moloch; assembly: GCF_009828535.3. Taxonomy (NCBI): domain Eukaryota; kingdom Metazoa; phylum Chordata; class Mammalia; order Primates; family Hylobatidae; genus Hylobates; species Hylobates moloch. Next base: position 45,871,475 of record NW_026652282.1, read on the forward strand.
AATTTCATTTGAAATTTAGAATTAGCTACAAAATAGTCTGTTGGAGTATTTATTTAATCTGTGTTTCTAGATCAGTTCAGGGATTAACAAAATCGAGTCTTCCACATGAATATGACGTAACTATCCATTTATTTAGATCATCCTCAAAAATCTCTCAGTACAATTTTCACTGTATAGATTTTGCCACCTTTTGTGAGATTTATCCCTAAGTATTTCATGTTTTTAATGTTATCATGCTGGTATTTTTATTTAATTATCAAATTGTTTGTTAGTAGTATATAGAAAGGCAAGTGATTTTTATAGATATAGTAATGGGGTTTTTTGCAGATTCTATAGGATTATTTTATAGAGATGATCATATCTTCATAGACAAAAGAGACAGTTTTACTTACCCCTTTCCAAGTTTTTCTTCTGACCCTTTTATTAACATTTTTTCTTGTATTATTGCACTGGTTAGATTAATCGGTGGACAACATATTTGCCCAGATTTTTTTCATTTTAAGAGAAAAGTACTCAGTCTTCATCACTACATTTCAAGTTACCTGTAGGTTTTTCATAGATGCCATTTCCTTATCAAGTTGAGGAAGATTGCTTCTGTTTCTAGTTTGGTAAGAGTTTTACCAGGAATGAATGCTGGATTTGCCAAATGACTTTTCTGCATCTATTAAAATCACTATTTTACAAATCTGTTAATATTGTGAATTACATTGATTTGTTTTTCTAAGGTTAAACTACCTTTGCATTCTTTGGTCATGATGCATTATCCTTTTCCCCAGGTAATACTGGCTTCATACAATGAGTCAGGAAATATTCCATTTCTTTAATTTTCTGGAAAAAAAATTCTGTAGGTGGCATTATTTCTTCCTTATATGATTAGTAGAATCCACAAGTAAATCCATCTGGGCCTTTAATTTTCTTTGTGGAATGTTTTAAAGTAGAAGCTTAATGTATTCAAGAGTGTTTTAATCACTTTCTATTTACCCCGTTAGTGAGGGAGGGATTCCTGCCTAGGTTTATGGAAATGGCTGGTATGTGACACGACACCAGACAGATGAGATTGTTAGCAATTTATTAGCAACGTATACTCACAACCTGAGAGAGGAGGATACCATGCACCATACAGTGACATATGAAGTGTTGCACTCAGAAATAAAGTGGAAAACCAGGGCCTGTGAAAGGCAGAGTTTGTAGTATTGTTAAAGTGCCCCAGGTTCACATGGGAGGATGTGATTGGCTTGTTTCAGTAATTCTATAGCCTGACAGAGAACTAAGTCCTGCTACTCAGAGACAAGCAGGAACTGCATCTGTTCTGCTCGATAAGGAGGATTGCTTGCCTAGGGAACCTTATCCATGGGAGCAGAGAGGGAAGGGAACTTGTGGATTCACCATTCAAGATCCTCCCAATTTCACCAGATGTCAAGGTAATACATAATATTGGACCTTAATTTTAGGCCTCACACCACAAATGGATACAGAGCTAGTCAGATTATCTATTTCTTCTCGACTAGCTGTTGTCTCTCAATGAATTTCTCTACTTTATTCAAGTTATTAAATGTGTTGACAAATAGTTTTTTTAAATAATGTTTCCCTATTTTTTTTTTTTTTTTGAGACAGAGTCTCACACTGTCGCCTGGGCTGGAGTGCAATGGCATAATCTCAGCTCGCTGCAACCTCTGCCTCCTGGGTTCAAGCGATTCTCCTTCCTCAGCCTCCCAAGTAGCTGGGATTACAGGCGCCTGCCACCATGCCCAGATAATTTTTTGTATTTTTAGTAGAGACAGGGTTTCACCATGTTGGTCAGGCTGGTCTCGAACTCCTGACCTCGTGATCTGCCCGCCTCGGCCTCCCAAAGTGCCGGGATTACAGGCGTGAGCCACTGTGCCCGGCCTCTATTTTTTAATATCTGTAGAATCTATGTTGATATCACACTTCTCATTCCTGATCTTGATAATTTTTGTCTTCTCTCTTACTTTCCTGATCAATCTGACTAAAGATTAATTGATATTTTTATCTTCTCAAAAACCTAGCTTTTGGTTACATTGGTTTTCTCCATTGTTTTTATGTTATTTCATTGATTTCTTATCTGATTTTTGCTGTTTTTTATTCTCCTTACGCTGAGTTTTATTTGATTTTTTTTTTTTTTTGATATGAAGTCTCACTCTGTTGCCCAGGCTGGAGTGCAGTGGTGTGCTCTCGGCTCATTGCAACCTCCACCTCCTGGGTTCAAGCAATTCTCTTGCCTCAGCCTCCCGAGTAGCTGGGATTACAGGCTCCTGCCACCACGCCCAGCTAATTTTTGTATTTTTAGTAGAGACAGGGTTTCACCATGTTGGCCAGGCTAATCTCGAACTCCTGACCTCAAGTGATCTGCCCGCCTCGGCCTCCCAAAGTGCTGGGATTACAGGCGTCAGCCACCGCACCCAGCCTTTATTTGACCTTTATATTGCTTCTTAAGATGGAACTTGATGTTATTAGTTTGAGATTTTGTTTAAATAACATTGAGTGCTGTAAATTCTAATCTAAGTACTGCTCTAGCTGCATCCCAGAAATGTAAGCATGTTTTGGATAAATTGTTATTCATTTCAAGATAATTTATGATTATCGTTTTGATTTGTTCTTGTGGCTCATGGGTTATTTAGAAGTATGATGTTTAGTTTTCAAGTGTAGATTTTCAGAATATCTTTTTGTTATTGATTTCTAATTCAATTCCATTTCTGACAGAGAATATACTTTCTGCTATTTCAAAACTTTTTAATTTATTGAGACTTGTTTATTGCCTATTATTTAAACATTCCATGTATGCTTGAGAATAATGTGTATTCTGTAGTTGTTTGGTTCAGCATTGTAAAAATGTCAATAGGTTAGGTTGGTTGAACCTGTTGTTCAAGTCTTCTATATCCTTACTGAATTTCTTTGTACTTGTTCTATCAGTTCTTTTGAGAGGAGGTGTTGACACCTCTATTATTATTGTGGACGTGTCTATGCTTACAGTATAATCGATTCGTCAGTTCTTTATGTATTTTGAGTTCTGTTATTAAGTATATATTTAGAATTATTATATCCCCTTGAAGAATTGAGCTCTTCATCATGATGAAATGACTCTCCTTATCCCAGATAATATTCATTGCTCTGACATCTACTTTGTTTGAAATTAATATAGTCACTCCAGCATTGTTTTGATGACTGATTGCATGATATGCACTTTCCATCCTGCTACTTTTAACCTTTTATATCATTTACAAATTAAGTGGAATTATGTAGGCATCATATTGTACTTCCTTTTTTTTAATCTTATGACAATCCTAGTCTTTTAATTGGGATATTTATATCATTTAATATGTAATGCTATTGATACGTTTTGGTTTAAGTCACCCATCTTGCTACTGGTTTTCTGTTGTTTGCATCTACTCTTTGTATTGTACTCCTTTCTTATTTTTTAATTTTTTTGTGTACAAAATAGTTGTATATATTTATGGGATACATGAGATATTTTGATATGGGCATGCAATGCATGATCATCACATCGTGGGAAATGGAGTGTCCATCCCCTCAAGCATTTACCCTTTGTGTTACAAACAATCCTTTTATACTCTTTTAACTATTTTTAAATGTACAATTAAATTATTATTGACTATAGTCACTCTCTTGTGCTATCAAATACTAGGTCTTATTCATTCTTCCTAACTACTTTTTTATACCCATTAACAATTGCCACCTCCCCATGCCACCCTACTACCATTCATTCTCTACTACTAGATAGAGAGTAGCCATCCTTCTGCTCTTTATCTCCATGAGGTCAATTGTTTTGATTTTCAGATCCCACAAATAAGTGAGGACATATGATGTTTGTCTTTCTATGCCTGATTTATTTCATTTAATAAAATGACCTCTAGCTCCATCCATGTTTTTTCAAATGACAGAATCTCATTCTCTTTTATGGCTAAATAGTAGTTCATTGTGTATATTTACCCCATTTTCTTTATCTTTTCATCTGTTGATGGACACTAAGGTTGCTTCCAAATCTTGACTATTGTGAACAGTGCTTCAACAAAGTAAGAGTGCAGATAATCACTTTGATATATTGATTTCTTATCTTTTGGGTATATATCCAGCAGTGGGATTGCTGGTTCATATGGTAGCTCTATTTTTAGTTTTTTGAGGAACCTCCAAACTATTCTCCATAGTGGCTGTACTAATGTATATTCCAACCAACAGTGTACAAGGGTTCCCTTTGCTCTACATCCTTGCCAGCATCCATTATTTCCTGTGTTTTGAATAAAAGCCATTTTAACTAGGGTGAGATGATATCTCATTGTGGTTTTGATTTGCATTTCTCTGATGATCAGTGATGTTGAGCACCTTTTCCTATGCCTGTTTGCCATCTGCATGTCTTCTTTTGAGAAATGTCTATTCAGATCATTTGTCCATTTTTAGATTAGATTTTTTCCTACAGATCTGTTTGAGCTCATTTTATATTCTGGTTATTAATCCATTGTCAGATGGGTAATTTGCAAATATTATCTCCTATTCCATTCTGTGGATTGGCTCTTCACTTTGTTGATTGTTTTCATTGATGTGCAGAAGCTTTCTAACTTGATGTCATCCCATTTGTTCATTTTTGCTTTGGTTGTCTGTGCTTATTGGGTATTATTCAAGAAATTTTTGCCCAGAGAAATGTCCTGGAGAGTTTCCCCAATGTTTTCTTGTAGTACTTTCATAGTTCGAGGTTTTAGATTTAAGTGTTTCATCCATTTTGATTATATTTTTGTATATGGCAAGAGATAGAGGTCTAGTGTCATTCTTCTGCATGTGAATATCCAGTTTTCCCTGCACCATGTATGGAAGAGACTGTCTTTTCCCCAATGTATGTTCTTGGCATGTTTTTTGAAAATGAGTGCCCTGTAGTTGTGTGGATTGATTCTGGGTTCTCTGTACCAAAGAAGAACAAAGTTGGAAAACTAACACAATCCTACTTCAAGACTTATATAAAGATACAATAACCAAGACAGTGTGTTACTGGCAAAAGAATAGAAAAATAGATCAATGGAACAGAGTAGAGAGCCCACAAAGAGACCCACCCTAATATAGTCAACTCATCTTTCACAAAGGAGGAAACACAATTCAACGGGGAAATTATGATCTTTTCAACAAATGGTGGTCAAAACTGCGCATCCACCTGGGAAAAAAATGAACCTATACACAGACCTTACGCCTTTCACAAAAATTAACTCCAAATGGATAGTAGACATAAATATAAAATGCAAACCTATAAAACTCTTAGAAGATAGCATAGAAGAAAATTTAGGTGACTTTGGCTTGGGTGATGACTTAGATACAACACAAAAACACGGTTCATAAAAGGGAAAATTGCTAAGCTGGACTTCATTAAAATTAAAATGCTCTGCTCTGTAAAAAAAAAAAAAGGTGCTATTAAGAGAATGAAAACACAAGTCAAAGACTGGGAATATATTTTTGCAATATAGTATCAAAGGGCTAGCATAAAAAATATACAAACAATTCTCAAAACTCAACAATAAGAAAATAACAACATGATTTGAAAATTGTCAAAAGATCTGGAAAGGCTACATACTGTATGATTCCAACTATATGACATTCTGGAAAGAGCAAAACTGTAGAGACAGTGAAAAGACCAGTGCTTTCAAAGGATTCCCAGGGTGGGAAGAAGGGATGAATTGGTGGAATGTAGGTGATTTTTAGGGCAGTGAAATTGTTATTTCATGCGATAGTGTAAAGGTGAACAAATATCCTACTTTTGTCAAAAGCCATAGAAGATACAACACAAAGAGTCAACTCTAATGTAAACAATAGACTTTAGTTAACAATAATGTGTCAATATTGATTCATCGAGTGTACCATATTAATGTAAGTTATTAAAAATAAGGGAAATTGGTGAGGGTAGAGATATATAGGAATTCTGTGTACTTTTTCTCATTTTTCTCTGTACACCTAAAACTTCTCCAAAAAATAAATCTATTACTTTTAAAAAATATATGAAGTCATGGACTGGGAATACAAAACAATAACTTCCAAGATACTGGACATGAAGCAGTGAAAAAGAGTAATCTGAGGAGATGAGAAACAAATTGAGTGACATGTATTTAAAAATTCTATTAAACATGCTCAATCTCTCCCTCGAGCTTCCTGAACATATGGAATAGTGACAATAACCATTTTAATATCCTTGTCTAGTAATTCTACCATTTGTGTCATTCTCAATTTGTTTCCATTGAATGCATTTTCTCTGCATTAACGGTTGTATTTTCCTGCTTGCTTGCATGCTTGATTCTTTTTTATTAGATGCCAGATATTGTTAATTCTGATTAGTTGAGTAATCACTATTTTTATATGTCTGTAGTTTTCCGTTTTGTTCTCAGATGTGGTTAAGAAATTTAGAAACTTACTATCTTATAATTTCAGGTTTTATTTTTATGCTGGATTAGATATAAGCAGAGCGATGTTCACTCTGGGAATAATTTTCTTCCATTCTCAAAGCAAAGCCTTTTGAGTACTTTGCTTGATGCTCTGTGAATTGTGAGCTTTTCCACTGTAGCTGGTGGGAGTCACATTCCCCACCCTGTGTGAGCTTAATGCTATTTAACCCTTTCAGATGGCTTTTTCCCTAACCTCTAGTAGTCTTATATGCAAAGCTTTGTACCACTTACTTAAATACTCAAAGGGAAATCTCTACAAAGGTCCAAAGTTCTCCCTCTGTGCAGCTCTCTCCTCTCTAACACTCTGCCTTGAAAACTAGACCCACCTTGACTCCCCTACAATGTACTCCACACAGGGAGACCACCAAGCTCTGCCTGGGTTACCCTTTCCTACAGTAAACTGAGGCAGTCATGTTACTCAATTTGTTTTTGTTTCTCATCTCTTCAGATTACTCTTTCACTGCTTTATGTTCAATATCTTAGAAGTTTTTGTTTCATGTATGCTGCCTAGTTTATTTCATTGCTTCAGGGGGAAAGGTAAATCTGGTAGCCTTTCCTCCATCTGTACTGGGAATAGAATCTCATGAAACATAATTTTTAATATCCCATATTTAGCACCATCCTATTCAGACTAAGAAAAAGAAAATGGGAAAGAGAATCTTCATCAAAGATTTTCCAGAAAAGATTTTCGAATACTCAAGAAGTTATACTAAGTTAAGACGGTCATTCTTTTTCTATTGGACACTGTTGTACTTGCATGTGATCCTGAAACACTTTTTGTAGACATGCCAATCCTAACTGGGATATCTCTCTGATGCTGACAGCAAGCTCTCAGGGCCTTCTACAGGCAGGAATCTGACACCTTGTGATGATGAGGGCTTATCTCAGAGACCATGTTGTCATAATTTGGCTTTCCCCAGCAGGTACCTTCAACTCCCTCGGGCTGTTGACAATTCCTCCAATGTCCACTCGTGGGTACGAAGTCAATGTTGGTTACATCTTTTACAGCCTGACCCATGAGAATAGATTTCATTCACTTCAAATCTATTATTATAAGTGAGAGACAGGGATGACATCAACCCCCCCCCGCCCCAACCTCACACCTCATGCTTGTTCCCCGTGCTTCCTACATTTGGAAGAGCATGAAGACTGCGATAGTGTCTCAGAGCCAAGTCTCAGAAACTGTGAAGGAATCTCTAAACTTGTGCCATTCAGAGAAAAACCTTGATCTCCTGGTCACGACGGGGGAGGGGAAAGGTATTGGAGTAACTCACTGACAGATTTACTGCTGAGACCCAAGCAGAACCAATAAGGTCGAGATTTTTTTTGGTCCAAATATCTGGGTATAATAACATAAGTTATATTAGTAACAATATGTGACATTTGTTGACAATTTGACACATCAGGGCATGGAGCTCTGTATTCTTCCAGCACTTCACTTAAAAAGCTCAATAAATTAAAAGATATGTAGTTCTACAACCATTTTACAGATAAGAAAACCGAGACCCCAAATGGTTTATTGACTTGTTTGACAATGGGCTCCCCATCTGTGTGCTCCTGCGGGATCCTGTACTTTGCCCACCTGTGCCCCCGTCACGTAGTGTTGAATGGAAAACGCTATCTCTGTTTCTCACACAATGCATTGGGAGATGTTAGGATCTAGAGAAAATAGGAACTTAATAGAACCAAGAGGCCTATATTCTTCTCTCCTACGTTTTTGTAGCTATGTGACCTTATCCTCTGAATTGCTTTTTTACTTAGTTTTAATGTCAAGGAAACGTGGGGGACGGCTCCTGAGATAGTGGTTCTCAAAGTACTGCCTACACCTCAAGCTGTGTACAGTTGAGACAAAAGCTGCCTTTGAATTTTTGCTCTAACAGCAACATAAAAAATAAAAAGAGCTCACATGCAGTATTATTTTTTAAAGGTGCATTGCCTCATTTAAGCCTCACAGAGACAATGAGTGCACGTTTTTAAACACGTTACAAATTCAGACAACAATAAGTGACAGATTTGAGGCACAAATCAAAGTAAATAAATGTCAGTTCAAAGCCCCTTTCTTCAAAATAAGTGTTTCCCAAACTGAAATGTGAGGATCATAGTAATTCTGTAAATTTAAACCTGGGATAAAGTATAAAATTTATTTTTAAAAAGCATGCTGGTACCCTGTTGTAGTAGCTTCAGTTATCTTGAGGCTCTCTAAATAGCTATGCCTTCAGATATAAAATGTAATTTGCTTTAAAAACTATTTTTTAAAATGGCTGACTTTACCCCAGATTTGGCAAAACAAAACAAAACATATAAGTATAGATTCAAGGAAATAAGTGAACCCCAAATTTGGTAATACAAAGTAATCCATGCCAAAGCACATGATATTTAAACTTCTGAAACCTCAAGACAAAAAAAAAAAACTCAAGAAACCAAGCACACAAATATGATACATTACTTATAGGGGAACATAAATTCTAGTGACGGCAGATTTCTCTTTCAAAGCATGGAGGAAAGAAGGAAGTGACATGATATTTGTTCGTGTTCTTGAAGAATAAGTTGACAAGTGCAAATTTCATATCTGGAGATGTTATCTTTCAGAAATGAAAGGAGAATAATGACATACTCAGAACAAGAAAAACTAAGATACCGTGTCACTGGCAGACCTACACTTAAAGAATGGCTAAAAGAAGCTCTTGAAATAGAAACAAAGGCATAACTGAAAAAAGCTGGAAACATAAGAAAGGAAAAAAGAAAAAATGAATAAATGGAAATAAGATTAAACCATATAAGCTACACTTCTCTTCATGAGTTTCTTTGATCATGCTTGATGGTTCAAGCAAAAATTATAACATTTGTTTTAGTGTTCAATCTGTGTCAGAAAGTACTTGAGACAATTATATTTTTAGTTAGGAAAGTGTACAGACCTAAATGGAACTTACTATACTTCATGCAAAAGCATAAAATATCAATACCTATAGATGGTGGTTAAATATATATATCTAGAGTAGCTACTTAAAAAAAAAAGATTCAAAGTGATATACCCAAAAGTATTATAAAGAAATGGAAGGGGAATTTTTTTTTTTTTTTTTTTTTTCTGAGACAGAGTCTGGCTCTGTCCAGGCTGGAGTGCAGTGGCGCGATCTCGGCTCACTACTACAAACCTCTGCCTCCTAGGTTCAAGCGATTCCGGAAGGGGAATTCTAAAACGTCTCCAAGTAACTGCATCTCCAGAAAAAAAAAGTCTGTAAAACTCATAAACCTTGGGTGAGACTTATGAAGATAAAAGGAGTAAGACACAAATTGGTAATATCAAGAATCAATACTGGGAGGCACATCACTAGAGACCTTCATGCCAATAAATTGAAAATTTAGAAGTGGACAGGCCAGGCAAGCTGGCTCATGCCTGTACTCCCACCACTTTGGGAGGCTGAGGCGGGTGGATCATGAGGTCAGGAGTTCAAGACCAGCCTGGCCAAGATAGTGAAACTCCGTCTCTACTAAAAATACAAAAATTAGCTGGGTGTGGTGGTGGGCACCTGTAATCCCATCTACTATGGAGGCTGAGGCGGGAGAATCACTTGAACCCTGGCGGCGGAGGATGCAGTGAGCTGAGATCATGCCACTGCACTCCAGCTTGGGCAACAGAGCAAGATTCATCTGAAAAAAAAAAAGAAAAGAAAAAAAAAGAAGTGGACAGTAAAATACTTAAACAGTAAAGTACTTAAAATACTGAAAATTTAAAATACTGAAACCTGAGAGAATACATTAAAACATGATTTGATCTGTAAATGTGAAATAAATGCAATCAGTAATTAAATAATTTTGATAAAAAAATCTGTAGTCCCAGATGGTTCATAAATGAGTTCTGTCAATGCTTAATGTGAGAGATCACTCCAATACTGCACAACATTTTCAGAGAATAGAGCTAGCAAGTACAATACCGCTTGTGTTTTACCAAGTGAACCTTGACACAGAAACTAGACAAGGATAATTTGAGAATGGCAAATTTCAAAGCAATCTGTCTCAGAAACATACATGAAAATATCACATGCAATGTACTTGTTTAAAAAGCTAGCAATATCTTTTTATTTTTATATTTAGTTTTTTTTTTTTTTTCAGATGGAGTTTCCCTCATGTTGCCCAGGCTGAAGTGCAATGGCATGAACTTGGTTCACTGCAACCTCTGCCTCTCAGGTTCAAGCAATTCTCCTGCCTCAGCCTCGCAAGTAGCTGGGATTACAGGCATGCGCCACCATGCTGGGCTAATTTCTGTATTTTTAGTAGAGACAGGGTTTCACCATGTTGGTTAGGCTAGTCTCAAACTCCTGACCTCAGGTGATTTGCCCTCCTTGGCCTCCCAAAGTGCTGGGATCACAGGCGAGAGCATCTGGCCTCTAGCAATTTTGCTTTAAAAGATACTATAAAAGCTTAAAAATTTTTGAAAAAAAAAAGCTAGTACATGATGTGATTTGAATGTGTGTGCCAACTCAAGTCTCATGTTTAATTCTAATCCATAGTGTGAAGATGGGGCCCGGTGGGAGGTGACTGGATCGTGGGGACCGAGTTCTCATAAATGGTGTAGCACCGTCCCCTTGGTGCTTTTCTCCTGATAGTGAGTTATCAGGAGACCTGGTCCTTTAAGTGTGTAGCACCACCCCCTAATCTGTCTTCCTCCTGCTCCGGCCTTGTAAGAGGTGCCTGCTTCCTCTTGGCCTTGGGCCATGATTGTAAGTTTTCTGAGGCGTCCCCAGAAACAGAAGCTCCTATGCTTCTTGTACAGCCTGTAAAACCATGAGCCAATTAAACTTCTTTCTTTTATAAATGACCCAGTCTCAGGTATTTCTTTATAGCAGTGTGAGAACAGACTAACATGCTATATTATGACCAAGATATATTTATTCTAGCAAAGCAAGGTTGGTTTAACATTAGAAAAGAAATGAATGTAATTCACCACTTCAACAGATTAAAGGGAAGAACAAAACTAAATGTGACCACCTCAATAGACACAGGAAAATAATTTGGTAAAAGTCATCAATCATTCATGATGAAACAACCTGTGGAAAAGACAGAATCTATGAGCCTCTGAGAGAGTTTCAGATGCAATGTTGCAGTTGACAGTGTTTGGAGGTATGTCACAACACCGGAATTCCCACTAGGAAAAAGTAATAAGTTTAAGTGCATGAAGACTAAAAGAAGATACTGCAAGCTAAATCCACCTAAAGTAAAGTTAAAATTCAAGAAGCAAAGTTGAAAAGTGCTTGCCAATCATATCGCAGACAAAGGGTTGATTTCCCTAATAAGAAAATACCACCAGTGGATTCATTTTTTGAAAAAAGGAACTAAGAGGCCGGGCGTGGTGGCCACGCCTGCAATCCCAGCACTTTGGAAGGCCGAGGCGGGCGGATCACGAGGTCAGGAGATCAAGACCATCCTGGCTAACGCGGTGAAACCCCGTCTCTAGTAAAAAAAATACAAAAATTAGACGGGCGTGGTGGTGGGCGCCTGCAGTCCCAGCTACTAGGGAGGCTGAGGCAGGAGAATGGCGTGAACCTGGGAGGCGGAGCTTGCAGTGAGCCGAGATCGTGCCACTGCACTCCAGCCTGGGCGACAGAGCGAGACTCCCTCTCTAAAAAAAAAAAAAAAAAAAGAACTAAGCCTACTCTATTGTCATTGATAACGCTAGCTGCTGTAACAAAGGAACTCCAACCTCTTAGTGGTCTAACACTATGAACATTTTTCTTGCCTAGATTTTTCCAAAAGGAAACAGGACTGGGGAGGGTTGGCTCTTCTTTTTGAAAACAATCTAGGACCAGGCTAACAGAAGCTCTGCCATCTTCAACACTTGGCTTCATAGGTCGCTCTGGGTGTCAACATCTTTCCAGCAGATGGGGAAGAAAGAGTAGGAGGATCTCATAGGAGGTTTTTATGAATCATGCTTGGGAGAGTTGCCACTCGGGCCCACCATCCATTGCCCAGGCCTCAGTCCACCAGCCACGGTTATCTGCCAGGAGGCTGGGAAACCCCAGAAGGAAAAGGAAACAGGTCTGGAGGACAGGTAGTCAGTCTCTGTATATGTATGCCTGAACAGTTCACAGAAAGAAAAACGCAAAAAGCTCCCAAATGTATATAAAACTTCTCAGCCTCACTCCTAATGAAGGAAATGGGTATCTGAAACACAATAAAATACTGTCCATGATCTATCCTATGGACAGATATGCAAATGTTTGAAACAAACTGATTTGGTGAGGGTATGGGAAGTGTCACATTCCTGCATTGTTAGTATGGGTGTAACTTGATGTAACACCTAGAGAAGGCAATTTAGCAATATCTGTCCACATTGTGTGTGCTTTATCCCCCTCCTCCAGAAATCCTGCTGCTATGAATTTGTCTTTTGGATGTACTTGAACTTGTATGGAATGATATAACATGTTAGTTTACTCAATGCGGTGTTGTCTGTAATAGTCTAAGCCTGGGCAAACCCCTGTGTCAACAGGGCACCGGCTAAACATAGAAAAGGATATATCCGTATCAAAGGATACCATGCAGGCATGACATAGAGCAGAATGCTTTTATCTCTGTGGAGCTACACTGCAAGGGTGCAAATCCTGGTTCTTCCCTCGTTTAGGAGTATTACCTATGGCAAGTAATGTCAATTGCATGTGCTCTTCACTCCTCATGCACAAAATGAGGAAAGCACCTACATACCTAGGTTTTGGTGAGGATGAGCTTAATTGATTTGAAGCATTTACAGCAATGGCATAGCAAGCACGCTATAACTTTTGCCTGTATTAAGCACAGAAAGTACTCTGGGATACATTCTTTTTCTTTTCTTTTCTTTTTTTTTTGACGGAGTTTTGCTCTTGTTGCCCAGGATGGAGTGCAATGGCACTATCTCAGGTCACCACAACCTCTGCCTCCCGGGTTCAAGTGATTCTCCTGCCTCAGCCTCCCGAGTAGCTGTGATTACAGGCGTGTATCACCATGCAAGGCTAATTTTGTATTTTTAGTAGAGACGGGGTTTCTCCATGTTGGTCAGGCTGGTCTCGAACTCCCAACCTCAGGTGATCCACCCACCTCGGCCTCCCAAAGTGCTGGGATTACAGGCATGAGCCACCGCTCCAGGATACATTCTGAGATGGAAAAAATGCCAGGTCCACACACCGTTTGGTACTCACCTTAATATAGAAAGAGGAGTTTGGATGATGTATATGCCTGAATACCAGTGATGCTCCTCCAGAAGGGTATCTAAAAGCCTGGTGGGAAAGAGGAGTGGCCTTTGGGAATGAGTTCTGGATGGTTCAGCAATGAGGGTGAGAAGAATCCATTGCCTGCACGTAGTTTAGAAACTTTAGAATTTTACACCAAGTGCGCATGTATCACCTATACCATTTCTTAATCTTTGCTAAAGGAAAGAACAGAAAAGAAAAAAAAAAAAAAAACAGACTTTGGAGCTATGCAAGCCTGAATTTGTGACCCTTCTCTACTATGCAGATCAAAGGATATAAGGAGGGACCTCAAATAAAAGGAGCATGTGGGGTCCACTGTTCAGAAGCAGCAAAATCTCACTTTCCTTTCTGACTCAATCTCTGCGTTGACCTCTCAGGATTTTTGTAGTTGCAATTTAATGTGGTGCTCCCTCAGTTAAGGGGACACGCATAGGGTGAGTGGAGATCCTCCCAGGTGTCCAGAGCCCGGCCTTGTGGCTGGGCATTCCCACCCTGCCCCTCCCTGCACCCACACCCAGGCCCTCTCCTGAGGGCCAAGTGCAGCAGCAGTCGCTGGGGTGGCAGAGGGAAGGGGAGTCTGAGAGGGTGGGTGGGTGATTGGGCAGCAGAGAACCTGTCCCAGTTAGGCCTGGAGGTGGTGGAAGCTGGACCACATGACTGCTGAGGCTCCAGGACCCCAATACACACTGCATTGTTTCATCACACCTCACCTATCAAGCACAAATTCAAGGAAAAAAATAGTTAAGAATTTCAAGACAGCCACACTGAACCTCAAGCCCAGGGACCCATTCTGGGCATGGAGCCGTGTGGGACCACTTTAGCTGCAGCTTCGTGAAACTGGCCCTGCTACCACATGTTACTTGTGTGCAATGACCTAACTTCTCTGTGGCCTCAGTTTCCTCATCAGTGATATGGATATTGAAAAAGAAAAAACCGTATAGGGTTTTTGTAAGACTCAAATAACATACTACGTGCTAAGTACTTAGCAAAGCATGTGGCATGGTGTAAGTCTCGACATGTTGAGTAAAATTATTGTAAGCCGGAAATAAAATTCTAAGGCTCCCAACCATCTGAGTGGACTTCCATCTCAGCCAGGACACTCTTAAAATTTAACCTGAAGGACTGGTTCAGGCCATGACAAGAAGTGGGGTTCGGACATGCCTCATTGTACCTCTCTGGCATTCACATCAACACAGACCTAATGTCTGATAAGAAACATTGACAGTCTATTCTCTCTGAAGCCTGCCACCTGACAGAAGGCTTCCTCTGTGCAGGAAGAACTTTGGTCTCCACAATTCTCTATCTTAACCCATATGTTTTCTTTCTCTTGATTTCACGTCTTTAGATAAACTCAACTCAACCAATTGTCAACCAGGAAATTTTAAATCTACCTATAACCTGTAACCTGTAACCCACCCCCACCCCCACTTTGAGTTGTCCCACCTTTCTGGACCAAACCAATGTATTTCTTAAATGTATTTGATTGAGGTCTCATGTCTCCCTAAAATGTATAAAACCAAGCTGCACCCCGACCACCCTCCTGAGGGCTGTGTCACAGGCCACGGTCACACATATTTGGCTCAGCATACAACTCTTCAAATATTTCACAGAGTCTGACTCTTTTCATTGACACTATTAAATGAAAATTAGACTATGGTTGGTATTACTTGATCAATTAACAACTAGTGAATGCTATATGTGAAATATAAACTATGAATTGTCGTATCCATCCCTAGAGTCCAACTAGGCCAGCTGTTCACCCACCTGCAGATCGTCTCAGCCAGTTCACAACAAAGTATCTGACCGTTACGAATCCAACTGGGAAGAAGTTGGTCCCGGTGAAGCACCTGTAGTTCCCAGAAGTGGGGTCAAGGACCTGAGTCCCCAAGGCAACCAAATTTATCAGGGAGATCCATCTCCCTTGGGAAATGCAGGGTGAGGCTTTCCCTAAGGATCAGGCCTGAAAGTTGGTGGGAAGAATTGGTGCCTATCTTCTAGGTATTGTCCAGTTTGCACCACACCCACACCCTGTCTTCAAACTAAGAATGCCTGTTGGTGTGCCGTTTTCACGCTTCCATAGAACAGCAGGGCTCATAGGTCCAGCCATCTTTCCTGTCCCCGGCCCAGAACACCAACCTCTTTGCCTCCACCTGCCCTGCCTTCCTCATGGGTTTGGGTAGCTCTACTTTTCATTCACCACAGTGCCATCATCCCTGTCCATGCTCTGCTCATCAGAGATACTCCAGGGTATGTCCCCTTCCCCACAACTCCACTAACATGGTATTCATGGTCTTCCGGGCCCCGCAGAGCCCTGCCTGGCCTACCTCTCCAGGCTCTTGTGCCAACTGTGTCCCAAACTCTCTGCTTTTGATTGGGGAAAAATTAGTCTCCGACATCCAGACGCTTGCCCACACTTATACCTAGATCTCTGCGCTGCTAAGAATGTGGCCTTTCACACACGGTTGGTCCATGTTGTTCTCCTGATGGGCATAAGTAACAGAATTGCCCAACAAAAACGCAAATGCTATAATAGGTTCCTTTTAACGCAATATTTCTGAAATGCTCCAGGCTTCCTTATGGCACGCATTCTATTCTCCTTCATTGCAATGAATAATAAACCCCGTTTATTTAACTGCCTGTGTATTCCTGGTCCTCTTTGACTGGAAGCCATTGACAATACTCATGCTGGCCTTCTTTCAGTTTATCAAACATGCCGATTTCTTTACTGCCCTATAGCCTTTGCACATACAGTTCCCTCTGCCTAGAAAACTGTTCTCCTCATCCAGTTGCCCTAGGTGAAACTTCTCCAATTTATTTACTACTGAAATAATTCATTCCACGATAAGCATCTAACATTTGCCAGGTGCCAAGCACTGTGTGAGTTACAGGCAATTCAGTGAGGAGCAAAACCAGACACGGTGCTATCTGTCCTCTTGCTTACAGGTCTGCAGATAAGATAATATTAGCCAAACATCACATTAATGAGCGTATAATCTGTAATGACAGTGCCCTGATAAGAAGAAGCAAATTTCTATGTGGGGTCATTATAATAGGGCCCTAACCTGGACTTGATGTGGGGCACAATTGAGTGGCACCAGAGCTGAAATCTGAAGGATGAATGGCACATCCTTAAAAAGCCGTGGTCAGGCTGGGTGCGGTGGCTCACGAGTGTAATGCTAGCACTTTGGGAGGCCGAGGCTGCCGGGTCACTTGTGGTCACGAGTTCGAGACCAACCTGGCCTACATGGTAAAACCCCATTTCTACTAAAAATACAAAAAATTAACAGGTCCTGGTGGTGGGCGCCTGTAATTCCAGCTACTCTGGAGGCTGAGGCGGGAGAATCCCCTGGACCCGGGAGGCGGAGGTTGCAGTGAGCCAAGATCGCGCCACAGCACTCCAGCCTGGGTGACAGCGACCCTGTATCAAAAAACAAACAAACAAACAAACAAACAAACAAACAAACCAAACCAAACCAAACCAAACCAAACAAAAAAAAACAGTGGTGGTCATTCAGTCCTGACTGAGGGCAACAGCATGTACAAAGGCCTTGTGGTCAGCATAACTGTAACAAGTCCAAGGTACTGAAGAGATTTTATGTGACTAGAGTGAAAAGCACAAGTAGGAGAGTGGTGTGAGATGGGGAGGCAAAGAAGGAAAGTGGCAGAGGGCCACTCAGCCTGATAACTGAGTCTGTGTAATCAGATGGCCTGCATTTGGCCCCAAGCTCTCTCAATGAGTAGCTCTGGAACAGGGGGCAAGTAATTGAACCTCGTGGGGCCTTACCTGTATCCCATGGGATGATGAAAAAAGCCACCTTACAAGGTTCTTGTGAGAATTTGGTGACGTCATGACTGTAAAGCACACAGAATCATCAACTCTGATGACCAGCGGCAGTCATTCAGTGCTTGTGAGCAGTTATTGCTGTGACTACGAATGGATGGTCTAGGACGGCAGGGCTGAATTAAGAGTGGCATCATGGGTGCAAAACTGCAACATACACCCATTCCCTGTTGCTGACACTCCACTGGCACGACTTTGGTTGTGAACATTCCCTTAAATTTTGCATCCCAAGTGCCTCTCTTGTCGCACTCTAGTCCTGAACCTCAGGGAGAGGTCAGAACACTTAGGCCATGCTAAAGATTTTGGCTTTTACCCTAAGAGCACGGAAGAGCTCTTACGGTTGCAACCAGGTGGAGTGAGTGGGATGTGCATGTGTGTGTGTATGTGACATCATCTTCTTGTAAATATCATTTGGACAAATTTGGATTGGAGAGAGGCCAGAGTGAATATGGGTAATGGCCAGTTAGGAAACACTTCCAATTGTCAAAGTATGACATGATGAGAACTTGGGCAAGAATAGTGGTAGTGAAGATGGAAAAAAAGGGAGAAGTTTGATGGATATCTAGCAGAAAAATCTGTAAGTGTTGGCAAGCATACCACGCAACAGGTAAGGGAGAAAGGGGTGACAGGGATGATGCTTAAATTGCTGGTGTGTGCGCCACTGAATAGAGTCTGATTCCATTGAATGGGATGACAACACTGAAAAGGAACCAAATACAGGGGGACGAGCATGCATTTATCCTTGGTCCTGTGGAGTCGGAGTTGCCTTTAACACACTCAACCGGATATATTGCACAGAGAGTTGGTCATTCTAGTCTGGAGCTGTGCCGACGGTGTGGCCCAATAAAGAAATGTCCTTGGTGACTTATAGATGGCTAGTTAAAGGTGAGGGTCAGATTGGGGTCACCTTAGGGAGAGAGCATGGATTGATAATAAGTGGCCCTAGGAGCAAGCCCAGAGGAAGCCAAATATGCAATGCCCAGGTAGTGGAGGATGAGCTTATGGAGGAACTACATGAATGGCCAGAAAGGGACAACAACATCGGGAAAGCAGTGGCAACAGAATTGAAAAGATGAGAGTGTTTCTAGGAGGAAACAGTACTCTGTGGTATCAGAGGAGGAAGGAAGGTCATGCAGTTGAAGACTGGACAATTTTCATTACGCGTAGCAACCCAGAGGTCACAGGAGACATTAGTCAATGGAAGGCAATGCGTGGGGGTGGGTGCCGGAGTGAAGGTCAGGTGCAGGCTGACAGGTGAGAAGGAGGTGGAGGAATGGCTGCAGAGCACCCACACATTCTTCAAGACACTGGGCCGTGAAGGGACGGAGAGAGAAAAGACGCTTTGTGGAGGAGTTCATTAGTGAAAGGAAGGGTGATTTTCGAAAAAATAAAGGAAAACAAGATAACGTGCCAAGTTTAAATTTTCAACATTGTGAGTTTTCTCTGGGTCCAGGCTGTGTGCTCAGCACTTTACATCCATTAGGGCATTGAAGCCTCTCAGGATTCCAACAGTATGGAGTTATTGCCACATTCGACAGATGAAAACCCAGGGTTGGAGAGGTTATGTGACTACACCTAAGTGGCAAGGTATGTACCAGTGTGACAGGAAGACTAGGCACCTCACCACTGCAGTACCCTATCATGTTTCCCTTGAATTTTGGCTGCTGCTCCCGGATTCCTTCAGTTGTCCCTGTCTGTCCTCTACTTTGGCTGTGTGCGACATCTGACAGAACCAAACCAGACTTCCCAGCCTCCTGGAGGGAGAGGGGAAGTTTCTTGAAGGCAGGAATGGGAAGGTGGGGGAATGCCTCTGGGGTACCCCTGAGCTTTGTCTCTGGCTCTGTTGAGTTGTAGGGGTGGCTTTCTTCAGCATGTTTTCAAGCACTGGGGGTCGGTGGGGGGACGATGACCAATTGTCTGGAGACTGAGTACAGGATAGGCTAGATGTTTTCTCTGGCTGCTCTGACTAACTCCTGAGGAGCAGGCACTGAGCTCAGGGACAGACATGAACTCTTTTGTACAGCAGGGAGATTGCCTCCTAGGGCTCACATCAAAGGAGAGGAGTGACAGGGACAGGAGGGATGGACACGGTTTGAAATCCCAGCACCAGGCCTTTCTGAGCCTTGGACAGAAGTGCAGCCACCTGTGCAGGTGGGTTTCCTGTTGTCAAAGGCGCCTTCCGGAAGGGATCTGGCAGTGCCCCTTCAGCCCACCCTAAGCAAAGCCTCTCTGCTGGTCTCTGCGGACCTGCAGGAAAACAGTGTCTGTCTCTGCCTTCGTGTTACCTTATAGCCTTGAGGGGACATGCACGTTCATCAAAAATTATGTTTGTGTCTCCTGCTCACTTCTCTAACACCCAGAACAGAGCTAACTTTATGAATGAACAAAGTAACTGTTTCACATCCAACTCAAATTTTAATCAATGTAGGTAATAAGAGCTGAAAACGTGACACAATTCTATGTTGAAACTGTACTACTAGCTAAATTTATTCAGTGTTTGCTGTGTAGCAAACGCTCTTCTACGTGTTCGTATGAATTCTTTCACTGTGGCACGTGACATGAAGAAAAGGCACCTAGGCTGCTGTAACATGGTGACCTGACCTAGTTTGAGCGGTCAGAGAAGACTGCCCGGAGAGTGTCATTTACAATCTTGTGCAAAAACACTTAATGTGAGCTCTACCCTCTTACCAAACCCTTAAGTGTACAAGACAGTGTTAACTGTGAGCACAATCTTGTACAGAGCTTATTTTTCTGGCATAACTGAAACTTGACGCCCACTGATGAGCAACTCCCCATTTCCCCTACCCCATTCAGCCGCAGGTAACTACCATTCTACTCTCTGCTTCTATGAGCTGACTGTTGTATATCCCTCGTTTCAGTGGAATCACCTAGTATTTGTCTGTCTGTGAGTGGCTCATTTCTAGGGCACTATTCACAGTAGCCAGGGCATACAAACATATTAAATGTCTATTACTGGGCCGGGCCGGATGGCTCACGCCTGTAATCCCAGCAATTTAGGAGGTCGAGGAGGGCAGATCACTTGAGGTCTGGAGTTCAAGATCACCCTGGCCAACATGGCGATACCCATCTCTAGTAAAACTACAAAAATTAGCCAGGTGTGGTGGTGCACACCTGTAGTCCCAGCTACTCAGGAGGCTGAGGCACGAGAATCGCTTGAAACCAGGAGGCGGAGGTTGCAGTAAGCCGTGATCACGCCATTGCACTCCCACTTGGCCCTATTTAAAAAAAACAAAAAAAAAAGCAAGAAAGAAAAAAGAAAAAGAAAAATATAGCCTATCACTGGATGAATGGATTAAGAAGATGTGGCATACACATGATGCAGCTTTAAGGAATGAAACCCTGCCACGTGGGACCACATGGATGAACCTCAAAGGTTTTATGCTAGGGAAAGTGAGCCGGGCTCGAAAGTACATAGACCGTAAGATTTCACCTCTGTGAGGTACTGAGAAGAGGCAAATGCTTAGAGACGGAAGGTAGAATAGAGATCACCAGGGGCTGTGGTAAAGGGGAGAAAGGGAGTTATGGTGTGAGGGACACAAAGTTTCTGTTTGAGAAGATGTAAACTTCTGGAAATGGATAATGGTGCGGGTTGCACAACAACGCGAATGTACTTATGTGCCAGTGACATGTAAACTAAAAAGGGTTAAAATGTGAAATGTCATGGTGTGCCTATTTTACCACAATAAAAAAAGTTGCCTTAAAGAAAAAATCATAGGAAAACGTTGTAGCATTCTCATTTGCCCTTGTTCCACCTTCTCCCTGACCTGGTGGCGGCATTGCACCCAGCAGCCTGCATCCCCCGTGTGGAACCCCGGTACCTGGTTCCGGAGGGAGCAGAGCAGAGCTTATTCAAAAATCGTGGTTTTCGTTGGTTCTAACCTGTCTAGGGGCTTCCTGAAGGACAGAAGCAAGATGCTCCTCTCTGTTTGACCTAACAGGGAAGTCAGGGCAGAAAAATCTTGGGCAGCTCCTGAAAACCTTATAAGGCAAATCAAAAAACTGCAACTGCATGAGGCAGAAACTACAGTTGAAACCTATAGCAGATAACCCAAAACCTGGGGGATACGCTGGCGGACAGGCCATTTGGGAAATTAGATCATTCGGAAGCAGTCCTGTACCCTGGGGATTGTCAAAAGCCAGGTGCGTGCCCAGGATTGGATGCATGCTCAGAAAAGACCCGAGAAGACCCTAAGCTTTTACCAGCTGATCTCTGGACTCAGTCTAAACAGGAAGTGACAGCCAAGACAGAGTTGTAAGTGGCCTGGCTGAGGTTTGAAGGAGTGCTGCAGCCCAGAGCGAATCCACAAAGGCTGACAGAGGAACTTTTTGCTTTTTTTTTTTTTTTTTTTAAGCTCTGGGCTGTCAAGGAAATCGCTGTCAAAATACAAGCAGAAAACAAACTAAAGGAACAGAGAGTTCAGTGGCCACACGTGACAACGAACGCAGGCTCTCCCAAAAGAGTTTGGAAAACCCTCTAGACAAATCAATGACTGCAGCTCTCAGAAATCAACAACTGCAAATCCTGGAGAAGGTAGAGGATCT
This sequence comes from Hylobates moloch, assembly GCF_009828535.3. Taxonomy (NCBI): domain Eukaryota; kingdom Metazoa; phylum Chordata; class Mammalia; order Primates; family Hylobatidae; genus Hylobates; species Hylobates moloch. The sequence continues at coordinate 45,893,548 of NW_026652282.1, forward strand.
AATTTTCAGTGTGACCACATTACCACATTCAAAGGCCTAGTTTTCAGCAGCAACAAAAGAATCCAAAAGCCTACAAGGAAATTTGAAAGTATGGCCCATTCAAAGGAAAATTGCAAACTGACAACTCAATGGTAGTTTCTCAAAAAGAAGAGTGTTTCCTCCTGTTCATAGAGTTGGAGCTATAAAATGATATGAGGACAGAACATTCCATTGTGCTCAACATTATGAACACCATGGTGACCTTTGAGAGAGCCATTTCATTGGGATTTGGGGGACAAGAATGAGTTTTAGGATGAATAGGTGATGAAAAGTAATGACAAGTGTGGAGAGCTCCAAGTTTCATTGTGAATGGAAGGAGATAAGGTAGTGGGTGCAGGGTAATGTGGAGAAGACGGAGGGTGCTTTGAGCGTTTGACTGTTGATCTTTATCATTATAAGGTTTTCATGACCAGTGCGTGATTTAGTGCTATTGGAAAGATATATTTGGAAGGACAGGTTGAAGTTGACAGGGGCAATCAGGAGAGTAAGTGTATGATGGATACTATAAGATTCCTGGGAAGATAGGAGCAGTGAGATTCAAAGCACACATTGAAGGATTACCCGGAAAGAGCAGGAGGGACGTTCTGTCATAAATGGAGGAAAGGCAACAACTTGTACCTGTACATGCAGGTAGGTGTTTACAATTGCTGGTAGGAAATGGAGAGAGTCCTTCCTGAGGTCTTGGATTTTCTCAGGAAAATAGGAGGTGCGGCCAGCTTCTGAGAGCGAAGGAACGGAGATCAGGGGTTTCCAGAGTGGTACAGTTGTATAATAAACGGTCATTACGGGTAGTTGGAGAGAGAGCTGGTTGGGAAAATACAGTAGACTAACTGGCCCCCATATAGGGCTTGGTTGAGGTTGATGTCTACGATTGTCCGTGGTACTGGTCTCCGGACTCATCTGACTTTTCGCCAGTCTTCTGCTGTTTCTTGACTTCAGGCCTAAGTTCATCCGGTCTTTGATAAGGGAACGTCTCTGGGTCGGATGACTGAGCAATGCTAGCTTACTCAGTTGAAGCGTTAAATACAGGGGCGTGCACACATTTGCAGGTGAGGGGAGCGCCCCGAGATAGATCTGCATTTGAGGTGCTTGTGAAAACATCCAGGATGTACAGAAGGCAACTGGATGTTTCAGTGTGGTGCTCAGCAATTACTTTCAGACCAGGAATACACGTTTGTGAATCCTCTCAACAATCAGCCAGACGAAGCCATGAGTGTGAGTTAATTCACCCCAGGATGTAGGCAAGATAGCCTGTAAAGAGCCGGCCGAGGACAAAACCTAGGGAATAGTAACACTGAAGAACACAGGGAAACAGAAATCCAGGAAGGAGATGGAGAAAGAAATCTCTGAGGAATAGGACAGTAACTAGGAGAACAAGTAGAATCACAGACATGAAGGAAGGAGGGAGGGTGATGCTGTGGAGATGTAAGGCCAGATCATAAGGGAGAGAGGAGTCCATTGGGATTCATTAGTTAGGACATCCTTGTTACCTTATGGATACCTATCAGTTGGGACAGCTCGGGGGCCCACGTGAATGAAGACAGACTACGTGAAATTGAAGAGTGAGGAAGAGAAGTCCAGGGTACTTCATTTAAAAGGCAATGAGGAAGAGTTTGGTAGGTAGAGAGGAAGACAGTGGAAGGTTATTTAGGTTGAAGGATACTTGAATACATTTTTAGAATCAGGAGAAGGAGACCTTATAAAGGGAGGAAGTGAAAATGCAGGAGTGACAAACTCCATTTTTATCATTCTAATCTCTTATTCTCAGAGCAACCTTCCAGGGAAGGTAGTAGTATCGCTGTGGCAGCGATGCAGAGTTGGCAGAGGTGAGACAACTGCAAGGGAGAATTTCAGTTACTTGCCTGTGGTCACACAGCTAGTAAGCGGGATCCGGGACTTGAACACAGTTATAACTCCAAAGTGGTTGCACTCACCAGGGTAACTTGTCACAGATACCTTGAACCTTGTTCTTTCTTGGAAAAAAAAAAAAAGAAATTGACGTACTAGACTCAGTACATTGTTTAAACATTTACCTTCTTAATGAATCCTCCCCGTACTCTAGTAAGTAATACGAGTTTCACCCTTCCTGGAGTGTCTGGTAATGCCAGGCACTCAGTTGAATGTTTCATATTCATTGTTATTTAATTCCCACGATGTCATGTCAAAGTAGAAGTAATTACCTCGAAGATGAGGAAATGAAGTTTTAACAGTGGTCACCGCTCTTGCCAAACTACACGTTAACCATTGATTTCCGCTTCTCATCTCCCAAAAATACATCAAGTTATCAGTGCTTTTCAAAAGTCTCAGCCAATTAGTGGACATGAATGTTACTCACGTACATTTGGAAATAAATAGAGGTAAGTGTACATAAAGTGGACGATAAATGGTCGTTTTGAGAAAAGGCTTTGTTGGCGTATAATCCACATGCCATAAACTTCACCTGTTTCCAGTGTACAATTCAGGTGTTTTTTTTTTTTTTTCATTCTGCATATTCACAAGGTTCTGCAACCATCACCACAATCTCATTTTAGAACCTTATAATCACCTTGGAAAGAAGCCCCATACACATTAACAGTCACTTCCCACCCCGTTCTCCTTCTCCAAGCAAATGGAAATCAAATTTCTTAGTCCGTAAGTTTACATATACTGGACGTTTTTCCAAATGGAATCACATAATATGTGGTCTTTTGTGATTTTCTTTCATGCAGCATCACGTGTTCTAGGCTCATGCATGTTGTGGCACGTATCAGCATTTCATCCCTTTTTGTTGCCAAGCCACAACCCCCTGAATGGAGAAACTAAATTCCATCCGTCAGTTCATCAACTGATGGACGCCTGTGCCACTCACAATCTTTGGCCACTAGGAATAATGATACCGTGAATGTTTGTGTACAGGTTTTTTTTGGACATAGAGTTTCATTTCTCTTTTGCAGAAAGCTAAGAGTGGACCTCCTGGGCCATATGGAAATTCTGTTTCTAGTACTGAGGAGCAGCCAAATTCTTTCAAACCAGGCTGCCCTATGTTATAGTCCCACTAGCAATGTATGAGGACTCCAATCTCTCCACATCCTTGTCAGCAATTGTTATCGCCTGTCTTCTTTTATTCTTGTCATCCTACTGAGTGTGAAGTGGTAGCTCATGGTGGTTTTGATTTGCATTTCCCTACTGGCTAATGATGATGGTGGGTGGCTTTTCGTGTGCCTATTGGCCATTTGTATACTTTCTTTGGCAAAATGTCTATTCAGATTCTTTGCTCCTTTTTGAAGTAGGTCATCATTTGACTGTTGATTCATCAGAGTTCTTTATATATCCTGGATACATCTACCATCAGATGTATTTTCTACGGGTTGTCTAAAAGTCCACGTTATCTACTTTTTTGTTTTGTTGCTTGTACTTTGGTGTTGAATGCAGACACACACACAAAAGCCTTTGCCTAAAGGAAGGTCACAACGTAAGACTTACGGAAGAGAAATGTAAGATTTAGTCCTATATTTCCTTATAAGAGTTTTATCATTGTAGCTCTTATATTTAGGTCTCTGATCTGCTTTGAGTTAATTTTTGTATGTAGTGTGAGGTAAGGTCCAATCCATTCTTTTGCGTCTAGTGGTCCCTCATCATTTTGTGAAATTACTTTCTTTCTTTATTTTTCAATTGACAAGTAAACATTGTATATATTTATGGTGTACCTCAGGATGCTTGATATCTGTATATGTTGTGGAATGGCCAAATCAAACTAATTAACGTATTCCACCCTTCACATATTTATCTTTGTGTGTGTGTGTGTGGGTAGAAACACCTAAAAGCTACTGTCTTAGGAATTTTCAAATAGCCAATCTATTGCTATTGAGTATAACCACCATGACTTACAATAGCTCCCTTGAACTTATTCCCCCTGTCTAACAGGGGATCCATGAAAACAGAGAGGGGCCAGGATGAATGGGGCAGAAGTGCCTGAGAGCTACTTTTTCCCCAGTCCTTACTGACCATGGTATCCAATCACCCTGGCTTTCCCACTTCTTCCTGCCACCTGCCCCCTTGGCATCCATGGGCTTGGTCCTTCCTTTGTCAGCATGTCAGTTTCTTCCTCCACCAATTGAGATTAACAATAGGTGTTCTGAAAGATTTTAGTGAGAAGTAAATGAAGGAACAGACGTGAAGTATTTGTGTGAGAGAGAGAGTCTTTAGGTCTATTTCATATTTTTCATTTTCAAAGGTACATGTACAAATTATGTATCACACCTGTAATCTCGGCACCCTGGGAGGCCGAGGCAGTCGGGAAGCTTGAGCTAAGGAGTTCGAGACCAGCCTGGTTCACATGGCGAAACCCCGTCTCTACAAATAATACAAGAGATTAGCGGGCTGTGGTGGCACGTGCCTGTAATCCCAGCTGCTTGGGAGGCTGAGGTGAAAGGATCACTTGAGCAGGGGAGGTGGGGGCTGTAGTGAGCCGAGATGGAGCCATTGCACTCCAGCCTGGGCACCAGAGTGAATATCTGTCTCAAAAAATAAAACAAAATAATAGAAATTATATATAATAATAAACATTTTCATTACATCTATTTCTAGTTATATTTTATGACCAGTGATATTGTCTTCCATTTGGTTTCATGATGGGAATTTTCCTTGTTAAACACATTTCCAAGTCTTTCCTTGACGCTCGTCAGAAAGGAAATTCACCTTCTAGTCTGGAGTTCATCCCAAGATGTCATCTGAAGAGCCAGCATACAAACAAGCGGCCTTTGTGGATCGGTGCCAGATGCGCTCTTCCACTCTACTGAGAGGGGGGTGTTTCCATTCTCTTCCCTATGGTATTCTATGGAAGAGCTGAGCTACATTCTAAGAACCTCGCTTGAGCATCTTTACCCAACTCCACTTTTTGTCCACAGCCTTAAGTCCTTCTCACATTCTGTTTGACACATTCCAAACCCACTGTAAATGCTTGTGGAATGGATGAACAAGTGAACAAAGGGCTTAAAAAGGATAGGGGAAGGGGCAGTCAGTGGCATGGGGCTCAGGCAGTCCAGCATATGCAACTAGCAGGAAGTTAACGATTTCTGGTGGGGTCAGAAATACCTATGGTCTCGAAGATAATAAGACTTCTACCCTGGGCTGTGTTTGTGTGGGCATGGCCAAGGCCGGCTCCAGGACTAACCAGCCAGCCCCCTTCTGACTGTGGTCTTCCCTCTGTACCTCCAGTCATTCATTTGGTCTGCTCCTGGTCTTGCTCAGAGATGGGAGTCAGTCACCTATTTTGTTTCCTTATTACATCTTCAATCATACACAGCTGTACGCAAACAATATGTGACCCGTTAAACCCATCTGAGTGGCCACCATGTGGGAGAACCGAATGAAACATAACCAGCTCCCTAGGAGCCCACTGTGCCAGAATGTATGGCCACAACAATATCTCCCATCTCTCGTGCTGTGATAAAAGTTGCCCCGTTCACACCGAGACCTGCGATTTAATCTCCCTCCCACGCTTGAATCTGAAAAGGCTGTGACTCACCTCTAATCAATAGTGTATGACACAGTTGACTCAACATGACTTCTGAGTCTTGCCTGTGAGAGGTGATGCAACATTCACCTTGGATACGGAAAAGTGCTGCTTGGAGCCTGAGTCATGAGGTCGGAGGCCTGACTACTGGGAGGCCCACCCTGCTGTGAGGAAGCCAAAGGCCATGGAGTGGTAATACGGAGGCCCTCCACTCGCCAGGCCTAGTCTTCCAGTCCTCTCCATGCAGGCACCAGGGATGTCAGTGAATGAGCCTTCGGATGGTTCCAGGCCCCAGCCAGTCAGGTTTCTGCAGCTGAGGTCCCAGACTCATGTGAAGCAAGCCATATCCACCGTGCCCTTTCTGAATTCCTGCCTCTGAAATTCCATGCATATGATACAACGCTCGTCATTTTATGGACTCACTGTGGGGCCGTTTGTTACACAGTGAGAGGAACAGGAATGCAGGACACCCTCCCCTCCCCCCACCTCCACTCAAAGCCATTCCTCCTCCATAGAGTTAAACCCTAATCTGATGCTGGCTTAAATTATTTCACTGCCAATTCTTCATGGTTTTCCCATGTGTATGGACGCCCCTAAACAATGCAGTTTCATGTCGTCTGGGTGCCTTGATAGGAGGAGTTTTGGGGGCCTGAAATTGAGAAAACAAGCATTCATGGATCAGGTAGTCAAGGCAAGGCACTGTGTTTACCCTGAGAACAAACACTCTGTTAGCTGTTAACATTCTTGAGGAAAGAGCAAGTTGAGGAATCGGGTTTAATCTACTCGATACCGGTTATACAGCGAGCAGGCAGCAGGTCCAGAATTCAAACACAGGTAGTGTGTCCCCAGAGGCCAAATGTGTAAACCCTCTGCTGATTCCCCTCATCAAAAGATAGGGGACCCTGGGGAAGTTTTCTCTACTGCAAAAGCCAGAGTCACCACCCCCTTCTGAAATAATCTGAGACCAAGTACCTTCAAAAACCAAGCCTCGTCATAGCCAAGCCGGACTTTATAGACACGCCAACACACGTAGTTTCCTAGAAGGTATTTACTGATTTCTATATACTTAACACATGTACAAGACAGGTATTTCAAAAGATTAAAGAGGGCATACAGTGCGCAGATGTCTTTCTCATTCCTGTGTGCACAGATGTCTTTCTCATTCCTGTATCCCCATCTCCTTACCCAGAGACACTTTCCAAACAACAACAAGCGAAATAGTAACAGCTTTTGGTGATTAAGAGTAATGAGGTATGTAACACGGCCAAGTCTTGAAATATATCATTAAAAAAACAGTAAATAGCATAACTCGAATCTAAGCAGTGAAACTATGAACGTCTACCTAAAACTCACAGGTGCGGGGAGCGCACGCACACCACAATCAATGGAAGACGTCCTAGCACATGTTTGCAAACTGGTTGTGTGTTGCCGTCCTACACACCAGACGCAAAGCGCTGAAAACAACAAGCCTGTTCACAATAGCACCCGGAACGTACAGTACACAGGAATCATCTGCAGGTGATTTGTGACAACTGCAGGCAGAACAGTAAAAGCGAGAGATACAATGGATGGCTTGGAAAAGCAGAGACACTCTTCTTCCTTATCGAATTGCAAGATTAACGTTGCACTACACAGACAAAGGTGTGTTCAAGATTTGGATCGTAAGCGAGGTCACCGAAAACTAGCGGAGGGGAAGGGCAAATACTGGAAGGGAATCCACGGTTTGACCAGGCCAGAAACACCTCTTTCACAGCATGGGATCTGTGCAGGTACTCGGACGCTCCCCGCAGGGCCGCCCGGGCCGGTTTCAGGCGGGCTTGCGGCCCCAATCACTGCTGCTGTTCGCGGGGACAGGCAGGGGCTGACTGGGAGGACGTCTTGTGGATGGCCTTGTGCTCCTCGGCGGCCTCCTCCCCCGGGTCGCCACCGCCGACCTCCTCGATGACCACGCTGCGCACGGTGCCCTCGTCCAGGCAGTGCGGGGCGACGCCGTACACGCGGGGGCCAGAGACAGCTGCGTGGAAACTCTGCACCCCGCACCTGCTGCAGAAGCTGTGCAGCGCCGGGTGCGTGTTGGACCGATAGGTGACGATGCTGTCCGCGCCCTGGAGCAGCGTGAAGCGCGAGGCCGGGACGAGGAAGTGGCGGTGCTGCTTCTTCCTGCACAGCCTGCAGCTGCAATCCACGACGCGCAGATCCGCCGGGGCCCAGACCGCAAAGCGGACCGCGCCGCAGTGGCAGCCCCCGGTGTGATGCACGAGGCCCGGGTACTCGAAGGTGTCCAGCAGGACCTTGGCGGCGCCCTCGCAGCTGAGGCCCCGCAGCTTCCTGAACGTCTCCCAGCGCTCCCGCTGTGCGCCCAGATCCAGGTCCTTGGGGGACGGGGCGGGCCCCGGCGGGTCCGGGGGTGGCGCGGAGGGCAGCAGGTCTCTGGGGCCCGCCTTCCGGACCCGCCGCCAGCGGCGCTTCCGTCGCCACCTACCCAGCCACCTCTTGGCCGCCGCGTGGCTCCCGACCCCGACTTGGACCCGGGGGTACTGCGCGCGGCTGGCGCCCGTGACCGCGATGGCCGCGCAGGCGGCGGGAGGATCCCCGGGCCGCTTTCGCCTCCGCCGCTGAGCAGTGGCGCGGTTCCTCACTCTGCCCATGGCGCCTGCAGCCTCCGGAGCGCGTGCCCACACCCCACCCTCATTTCCCCGTCAGTCGCTGAGCAGCCTCCTTGCCTGCGCCAGTAGGATTGGCCCCTTGTTGAATGCGATGTAAAGAGACCCTTCCCTTGACCCTATCACAACAGCCTTCGCTGGCCGAAAGGCAGTCATGAGGCATTCAACAAACACCTGCCGGGCACCAGATACCCCACCTGGGCGCTGGGATGTGGAGATGCATCAGGCTTTCCAAAGCACTCACATTCATTTAGCACCAGGTGTATGCAAATACAGTCCCCAACACCTTGGGACACTTTGCTCTGACAGAAATAAGAACCAGGGGCTCTGGGAACAGAGAGGAACGCCCACACACTGTAATTGGAGGGGCGTGTGGGAGGGGCACGGAAAGACTCTTCTAAAGTCTTCTTGGGGGCTTGATTCTTTTATTCGGCTGCAGCGTTTTATTTTTCTCGTAATTTTCGTTGCGATGAAGTCCTCTTTACCTAATGTTGACATACGTACTTCTGCTGTTTTAATTAATGTTTACCTGATGTGACTTTTCCCACCCGTTGTATCCTTTTCATTTACCCAGGGCAACCTAAGTGGAACTGAGTTTCATATAAACATGGGATAGTCAGACCGTGTTTCTCACTGACTCTGCCAATATCTACCTTTTCATGCATGTTTCTAGTTCATTTCCATGATCTCTGGGCTAGTGTTTAAGTCCACAGATTTATTGTTTGTTTTCTTTTGTTTCCTCCGCGTCTCGGCTAACAGAGACCTCCTTTTTTTGCCCTTCTGTGGCTTACGTGTACACTTGGCAGGATTTATCCTGATTTCCGAAAGTGTTTTCGAGTGTTTGGCTTTGTAAAATTGTCTCAGTGGTTGCTCTGGGATTTCCAATGTGCATATGTGACTTACCACAGGCTCCTGGTATCCAGTTCTCATCACTTCCATTGAAGTGTAGAAGCATCAGCCCCTTTTAGCCCCTCTGCCTTCCTGCTTATAGACAACGCTGTCTGGAGTATCGGATGGTTTCATAGTTTTTGCTTTAATCATCAAACATGACTTCCACAATTCACAAGGAAAACGGTGGCTTAGTGTTTGTCCCCTAAGGCTGTTTTTTCTACTGGTCTTGACTCCTGTCTGATAGATACTTCCAGAGGCCATCTTTTATTCTTTCCTCTTTTGTTTCAAGCACCTACTCTAGCCATTCTTTCACCGTGGGTCTGCTCGTGACAAAATGCTTTCCTTTACCTGAGAATGTCTTGATTTCCCCTTCATCCATGAAGGATGGTGTCACTGGATACAAAATTCACAGCTGACAGGACTTTTGTTCAACATCTGAAACTTTTCAGGACACTTCCTGACGACCCCCACTGGTCAGAGGAGACATTTGCCCTCATTAAAACTGGTGTTCTCCTATAATCAATGAACCACTTCGGTCTTGCTTCTTTCAGTGATTTCGTCGGCTTCAAAAACTGACTATGATGTGTGTGTTGGTGTGAATTGCTTTGTGGTTGTCTTATGTGGTGAAGTTTGCTCGTTTTCCGGAATCTATGGGTTTATGGTTTTCACTAAAATTTGGATATTTTCAGCCTTCTTTTCTTATACCCCTCTTTCAGTCCACTCTCTACTTTTGGTACTCCAGCCGTAGGGATATTGGAACTTTGTTATTGTCCTAACTTCGCTGAGGATCCATTCAGCTTTTAATCAGTCCACGATCTCTCTCTCTCGCTCAGGCGTAGTCAATCCTATTTTCTGTTTGTTTGTTTTGTTTCTTGAGGAAGAGTCTCGCTCTGTCACCCAGGTTGGAGTGCAATGGCGCAATCTCCGTTCACTGCAACCTCTGCCTCCCGGGTTCAAATGATTCTCCTGCCTCAACCTCCCAAGTAGCTGGGATTACAGGCGCCCGCCACCACGCCAAGCTAAATTTTGTATTTTTAGTAGAGACGGGGTTTCCCCACGTTGGCCCTCGGTGATCTGCCGGCCTCGGCCTCCCAAAGTGCTGGGATTACAGGTGTAAGCCACCACGCCCGGCCGTCAATCTTACTGATTGGGCCTCCACTACGATGATGGTATCTTTTGTCATCACAGGTCTCTTACCGAGTGCATCCAGCAATGTTTCCAAATTCTGTTATTGTTTTCGTTTTCTGTTCCATCATTTCTTTTTTATACATCTTCTACTCATCGCTGAGATTTTCCATTTTCTAGTCTGGTTCCAGACTATTTGCAATTACATAATGAAGCATTTTTATGATGGTTGCTGTAAAATGTTTGTCAGATAATGGCAACATCTGCGTCGTCTCTATGTTGGTACCACTGGATTCTATTTCCTCATTCAAGCTGTGTTATTCCTGGTTCTTGACATGGTGGGCTATGCTCTACGGCATACAATGTATTTTGCTTGTTACTTTAGGAGTCTCTGGACATGAGACAAATATTTGATGTTAGAAGTCAGCTACTTTCTTTAGGTTTAGCATGTAGATTCTGGTGTCCATTTTTAGGTTCTGGGATTTTTAAAAAGTTTATTTTCAGAGCATTTGCGATGCTATTTTTGTGTGTTTGGCTTACCGGCCGAAACAGCAGCCCCAACTGCTCCCTACTGGTGGTATTTGAGAGGCAGAAAAAACTAAAGTCCACACTTTATTCCAGGTTTCCTACTTCCTACCTAATATCGTTTTTTTTTTCTGTTCCGAGATACCATGCAGCCTACCACACTACATTTAATCACCATACTGCCTTAGGTTCCTCTTAGCTGGGACAGCTTCTCAGACTTTGCTTGTTTCCATGACCTTGAGAGCTTTCAGGGTTACTAGTGAGGTATTTTCTAGAATATCTTTTTTTTTCTTTTTCTTTTTTTTTGAGACAGAGTTCCTTGCTTTGTCACCCAGGCTGGAGTATGCAATGGCAATGGTGGGATCTCGGCTCACTGCAACCTCCACATCCCAGGTTCAAACGATCCTCCTCCCTCAGCCTCCCAAAGTACATGGGACTACAGGCATGCACCACCATGCCCGGCTAATTTGTGATTTGTGTGTGTGTGTGCATGTGTGTTTTGTAGAGACAAGGTTTTGCCATGTTGCCCAGGCTGGTCTCGAACTCCTGGACTCAAGTGATCTGCCTGCACCGGCCTCCCTAGAATATTGTTCAACTCAAGTTTTTCTAATGCTTGTCTCATGATTAGACTGATGTTGTGAGCTACCGGAGAATCACCACAAAGGTAAAGAGCTGTTTTCGTCTGATCGCATCAAGGGTAGATAATATCAACATCAGTTTTGATTGTGTAAGTTGACCTTGGTCACCTGGCAGAAGCAGTGTTGGACAGGGTGCTCCCATGAAAAGCTGCTCTTTTAACCCCTGTCCACATGCTACTCTTTGGAAGGAAGTCATTAAGCGAAGTTCACACCTAACTGGTGCTAAGTTTTAAATCCTTTCTTTGAGGCAGAGTACCTACATACATTCTTTGGAATTCTCCTTCATGGCACAGCTATCTGCGCTCCTGCATTTATTTCCTTATTCACTCATTTATGTATATCATGATACTTTCACGGATATTTACTTGATACTTTAGATTATAATCCAATACTTTGCTATTTCTTTTTCATTATTATCATGTTTGCAGTTGTGGCCACTGGGTGCACGTTCAGTTCACCCCTAGGTCCCGTTGGTATGCTCCCATTATTTGGGGTTCCATTTTGTGTAATTCCTTGCTTTGTGGCTCATCCTGCACATTTCTGTCTCGCATATGTTCTAGGCTGGTCTGGCCTATTTACTAGCTCCTAGGATCAGCCAATTCTCCAAGGATTTCTGTTTCCTTTTATTAGAAAAGGGTATCAGAGACCAACGTCTGGCAACTAGGTGTGCTCGTAGCTGCCAGAGTCTAGTGGTTTCTAGGCCCTCTCTCCTGAAACAGAAAGGAAATACGTATGTATGTATACTAACCCGTGTACGTACACATTTCTGTAAATATTTTGATACGTGACCATGAGGATCTATAATAAGCTGAATATGAGTTCCTACCCAGGTCTGCAACTCTATTCCATTGCAGCACGAATCATTCTTGCCCCTGCCACATTACCATCTGCACCTCCCTCTCCAGCAGTGAAAAACCTGCCTCTCACCCTCCACCATCCATTTACTAA
>NW_026652282.1:45905970-45906644 GCF_009828535.3 Hylobates moloch
CAAAGTGCAAGATGAAGCATCAAATGCAGAAGTTGAGGCTGCAGCACATTATCCAGAATCTCTGTTTTGGTACCGGAACCATGCTGTTTTGGATACTGTAGCCTTGTAGTGTAGTTTGAAGTCAGGTAGCGTGATGCCTCCAGCTTTGTTCTTTTGGCTTAGGATTGACTTGGCAATGCGGGCTCTTTTTTGGTTCCATATGAACTTTAAAGTAGTTTTTTTCCAATCCTGTGAAGAAAGTCATTGGTAGCTTGATGGGGATGGCATTGAATCTATAAATTACCTTGGGCAGTATGGCCATTTTCACGATATTGATTCCTCCTACCCATGAGCATGGAATGTTCTTCCATTTATTTGTATCTTCTTCTGTTTCATTGAGCAGTGGTTTGTAGTTCTCCTTGAAGAGGTCCTTCACATCCCTTTGTAAGTTGGATTCCTAGGTATTTCATTCTCTTTGAAGCAATTGTGAATGGGAGTTCACTCATGTACAACTATCTGATCTTTGACAAACCTGACAAAAACAAGCAATGGGGAAAGGATTCCCTATTTAACAAATGGTGCTGGGAAAACTGGCTAGCCATATGGAGAAAGCTGAAACTGGATCCCTTCCTTACACCTTATACAAAAATTAATTCAAGATGGATTAAAGACTTACATGTTAGACCTAAAACCAT
>NW_026652282.1:45906744-45907168 GCF_009828535.3 Hylobates moloch
TAGAAGAAAACCTAGGCAATACCATTCAGGACATAGGCATGGGCAAGTACTTCATGTCTAAAACACCAAAAGCAATGGCAACAAAAGCCAAAATTGACAAATGGGATCTAATTAAACTAAAGAAATTCTGTACAGCAAAAGAAACTACCATCAGAGTGAACAGGCAACCTACAAAATGGGAGAAATTTTTTGCAACCTACTCATCTGACAAAGGACTAATATCCAGAATCTACAATGAACTCAAACAAATTTACAAGAAAAAAACAAATAACCCCGTCAAAAAGTGGGTGAAGGACATGAACAGACACTTCTCAAAAGAAGACATTTATGCAGCCAAAAAACACGTGCAAAAATGCTCATCATCGCTGGCCATCAGAGAAATGCAAATCAAAACCACAATGAGATACCATCTCACACCAGTTAA
>NW_026652282.1:45907247-45927894 GCF_009828535.3 Hylobates moloch
CCAGCCATGCCATTACTGGGTATATACCCAAAGGATTATAAATCATGCTGCTATAAAGACACAGGCACACGTATGTTTATTGTGGCACTATTCACAATAGCAAAGACTTGGAACCAACCCAAATGTCCAACAACGATAGACTGGATTAAGAAAATGTGGCACATATACACCATGGAATACTATGCAGCCATAAAAAATGATGAGTTCACGTCCTTTGTAGGGACATGGATGAAGCTGGAAACCATCATTCTCAGCAGACTATCGCAAGGACAAAAACCCAAACACCGCATGTTTTGTTCTCACTCATGGGTGGGAATTGAACAATGAGAACACATCCACAGAGGAAGGGGAACATCACATGCCGGGGACTGTTGTGGGGTGGGGAGAGGGGGAAGGGATAGCATTAGGATATATACCTAATGTTAAATGATGAGTTAATGGGTGCAGCATACCAACATGGCACATGTATACATATGTAACAAACCTGCACGTTGTGCACATGTATCCTAAAAGTATAAACAAAAGGAATACAGCTGCTATGGAAAATAGCATAGCGATCCCTCAGAAAATTAAAAATAGAATTACCATAAAAAAACGTAAAACTACCATAAGATCCAGCAATTACACTCTGAGTATATATCCAAAGGAAATAGAATCAGTATGTCATAAAGATATCTGCATTCCCACATTTATTGCAGCATTATTCTCAACAGCCAAGATGTAGCAACAACCTAAGTGTCCATTGACAGTTGAATGAATAAAGAAAATGTGGGTAATACACACACACGCACACACACACACAGACACACACGCACACATGTGCACACACACATTGGAATATTATTCCATCAAAAAAAGAAGGAAATTCTGCCAATTGTAATAACACGGATCAACCTGGAGGACATTATGTTAAGTGAAGTAAGTCAGGGACAAAAGCAAATACATATGATATTCTCTTATATGTGGAATCTAAAAAAGTTGAACTCATGGAAGCTACGAGTAGAATGGTGGTTGCCGGGGACTGGGGGGTAGAGGAAATTGGGAGATGTTAGCAAAGGGTGCAATATTTCTGTTATAAGATGAATAAGTCCTGGGAATCTATTAATAATATACACCATGGTAACCATAATTAATAATACTATATTGTATCATTGAAATCTAATAAGAGAGTAGATCCTAAATGCTCTCACTACACGCAAAAAATGGTAACAACTGTGCACAGAGGCATACACCTGTAGTCCTGGCTACTTAGGAGGCTGAGGTGTGGGGGTTGCTTGAGTTCATAGTCTGTGAACAGCCTGGGCAACATAGCAAGACCCTGTCTCTAAAAAATAAAAATTTAAAAAGTGGTACACGGACATAAAGATGGAAACAATAGACACTGGAGTCTCCAAAAGTGGGGAGGGAGGGAAGGGACGAGGATTGTAAAACTACCTATTAAGTACTATGTTCACTATTTGGGTGACGGGTTCAATAGAAGTCCAAACCCTGGCATTACATAATATATCCATTTAACAAACTTGCACATGTACCACTGAAACTAATTTTTTTTAAAAAAACTGGTAACTTTGTGAGGTAATGTTGTGTTAATTAATTTGATTGTGTTAATCATTTCACAGTGTGTACATATATCAAATTATCATGTTGTATAGCTTAAATATATACAAGTTTTATTTATCAATTATAACTTAATAAAGCTGGGGAGGGGGAAAGCATAGAAACTCAAACAGGTTGTTAAAGTCCTTGGGAAGACTGGTCCTGCCCCTTTAGGGGAAATCAATGAAGAGTTGCGTATTATTCAGGATACCTAGGACCTGGTCAGGTGTGTGTGTGTGTGTGTGTGTGTGTGTGTGTGTGTGTGTGTGTGTGTATCTGTGCGCGTGTAAGAGAGAGAGAGTTGTGATAGACCATCCTTTTCTTCCATCTGCTCTTTTTATACCTTTCCCATTCTACCTAAGAGAGCTCAAAACCTGCCCACATGGAAAAGCTCATGGACAAGAAAACTGAGAGTCCAAAGTTATGTAATTATTGGGAAACCAGCAATGATCTGAGGACATATAAGTAAAATACCTGACCTGATCGTGAGGGTAACATCAGGATAAATGTGCATGTCACACAAAGAAGTGTGAGATAAATAAATAAATGTTTTGAATATCTCATTGTAAGCATTTTATATCTGATATAGTTTAGATATTTGTCCCCTCAAAATCTCAGGTAGAAATGTGATCCTCAGTGTTGGAGTTGTGGCCTAATGAGGGGTGTTTGGATCATAGTGGTGGATCCCTCGTAAAGAACTTAGGGTCATCCTTGCAGTAATGAGTTCTCACTCTTAGTTTTTGCAAGAGCTGATTGTTGAAAAGAGCTTGGCACCTCTCTCCCCTCTCTCTTCCTTCCTCTTTTGTCATGTGATGCCTGCTCCCCTTCACCTTATACCTTCAGTAGAAGCAGATGTTGGTGCCATGCTTCTTATACAGCCTGAGGAACTGTGAGCCAAGTAAATCTGTTTTATCAACTACCCAGCCTCAGGTATTCCTGTATAGTAACACAAATGGACTAAGATAACATCCAATTAAACTTGTGTGACATATAGACTGAACATGGATTATACCTTAGAATGTGGACTAGCTGAATATGTGGTTTGCATCCTATTAAGTGTATTTTGATCTGAGAAGTGGTTATGATATCTAATGAAGGGTTTAACCTTAGAATAGGTATATTCCGTTTCATTGTGTGAGCAACATTTCAAGTAGTTTGCATATGTATTATTTGAATGTGACCTTTTAAATGTATGGATAATATTTGAATGTGTAGATTAAAACTAAATAATTGTGTCCTCTGCATGAATGTATAAGACTACTCAATGAGGGGGTTCACAACTGAATGAGTGTAATGACAAAAAACATTATAACTTCTCAATGAGTGTTTGGCATCTAAGAGAGTGTGTATTGCATTTTGTTGAGTATATTTGATATCATGATGAATGTGTGATTGTCAAAGTTGACCTCTGCATGTGTAATATCTGAATTTTTTAATATCCCAATTAAAACATTCAATTAAACATTGAGTGGGTGTTTGTGGCATCCATGTAAGCAAGCTATTCATCTAAACTTTGTATGAAACACCTGAATTACAGTATGTGTTATAATATGTGAGCAATGTCCAAAAGAGTGTGACAGTTGTATACCTATGACAGCTAAGATACTATGTATGATATGTGGAGGATTTTGTGCTATATCTGAAAAAAATATATGTAAAATACCTGAGTGTGTGTTTGACATCTGAATTAGGAAATGGGTTATAAATGAGTGCCACAAAAGAATAAGTGAGTGTAACACCTGAGTGTATATTCTAACTGAATATGTGAAAAATATTTATTTAACTCCTTTAAAAATATTTATTGCATACCTATTGTGTGACAGCAAAGTAAAGATGCTGGGAGTACAGCAATGGGCAAGAGAGACAAGGTCAGCTTTGAATGAGTTCATGTGACATCTGAATGTGATGTCTTTTTTTTTTTTTTTTTTTTGAGACGGAGTCTTGCTCTGTCGCCCAGGCTGGAGTGCAGTGGCGCAATCTCGGCTCACTGCAAGCTCCGCCTCCCGGGTTCACGCCATTCTCCTGCCTCAGCCTCTCCGAGTAGCTGGGACTACAGGCGCCCGCCACCACGCCCGGCTAATTTTTTGTATTTTTAGTAGAGACGGGGTTTCACCGTGGTCTCTATGTCCTGACCATGTGATCTGCCCGCCTTGGCCTCCCAAAGTGCTGGGATTACAAGCGTGAGCCACCGCGCCCGGCCGATGTCTTAAGGAATAATTGTAGCTACAGGGAAAATGTCTTTAATATATTGAATTAGTGAGTTTTTAAGATAAATATTTCATTTTTGGAATGGTTTACGATTTTTTTAACTTGAAAGTACAGAGTTTTTTGTACCCTATACCTGATTAACATTAACATCTTATATAACTATGGCACATTTGTCAAAACTAAAAAAATTAATGTTGGCACATTACTATTAACTAAATGACAGATTTTATTCAGATTTCACTAGTTTTTTTCTACTAATATTCTTTTACTATTCAAGTATCCAATCTGGGATACCACATTGCAATTGTTCATCATTTTTCTTTTGTCTTCTGGAATCAGCCATTGTAAACATTAGTTCTGGTTCATTTTATTGGATAATGGTATTTAGAAGTCAAGATCGGAGCATGGAGTGTGCACATTATTACCATGGCGTCCGTGCTTCTGTATTCTCTCAGTGGAAAGAGCTAAGTAATATATGTATGTGTACTGATACCTCTCACTCTAATATCATGGAGTTTTATTCTGACCTTTTGTTTTTGCTTATTTATAACTTCTTTGAGACATTGAAAGACCTGGGTATAAGTGGTAATGTAGTTTCAGAATTGCTAATCTGTATCCCTGTGATAAATTAACAACCAGAGTACAGTGTTTATGTATACTTGTCAGGTTTTTTGTTTTAGCCATCCTAATACATGTGCAGTGGTATTTAATAGTTTTAAATTTCCTTTCCATCGTGGAAAATGATGTTGAACATTTTTTGTACTTGCTTATTTACAATTCATGTATCTTTTTTAGTGCAGTGCCTATTCAAATCTTTGCTACTATTATTTTAATAGTTTTGTCTTTTAATCTTCATACTAAAGATATAAGTGATTTAAACACAACTCTTTTAGTATTAGTGTATTTTGAATTTTACTTTGTGCTTACTACTACACAGTGCTTACTATTACACCAGTGAATTTTATGCCTTCAGATTCTTTGTGTTAAGAATTAACATTTTTTTCTTTCAGCTTGAAAAACTCCCTTTAGCATTTCTTGTAAGACAGGTCTGGTGGTGATGAATTCCCTTAGCTTTTGTTTGTCTGGGGAAGTCCTGGCTCTCCTTCATTTCTGGAGGATAGGTTTCTTGGGTACAAGAAAAAAAAAATGATTGGCAGTTTTTTTTCCTTCAATATTTTGAATGTATCATCTCACTGTCTCTTGGCCTGTAAGGTCTTCATTAAGAGATCCACTGTTAGCCTTATTGAAACTCACTTATATGTGATTTGCTTCTTTTGGTGCTTTCAGGATCCTTTCTTTGTCCTTGATTTTTAACAACTTGATTATAATACGCCATGGTGTAGTCTTGTTTGAACTGAATCTGATTGGAGACTTTTGACATTCTTGTACCTGGATATTTATATCCTTTTCCAATTTTGGAAAATTTTCTGCTATTATTTCTTTAACTAAGCTTTCTACTCCTGTCTTTTTCTTCCATTTCATAAATCCTGTTGGCTTTCTTGATTCCTTTTTATTATTTTTTCTTTTTTCTTCTCTGACTATATGTTATCAAATAACTTGTCTTCAAGTTCAGATTCTTTTTTCTGCTTGATGAGTTTTAATTTAATTCATTATATTTTCAGCTCCAGAATTTCTGATTGATTTTTAAAATAATTTCAATCTATCTGTGGAATTTCTCGTTTTGTTCATTCATTGTTTTCCTGATTTAAATGCATTATTTATCTGTATTTTCTTGAAGTTAGATGAGCTTCCTTAATACAATTATTTTGAATTACTCATCTGGGAGTTTGCATATCCTGATTTCTTCAGGGTCAGCTACTGGGTGCTTATTGTGTTCTTCTGGTGGTGTTTTGTCCTTTAGTTGTTGTTGTTTCTTATTGCCTTACCTTGATGTCTGCACATTTGAAGAAGTAGGGACTTATTTTAGTCTTTGCAGAACTGGCTTTGTCTGGGAAAGCTCTTCACATCCAGAGATTATGGGCAGGTCATCTTGTGTCGTGTGAGGGTATGCTTGCTGCAGGAGTCCTTGGGCAGGTTGGCCTGGTGCCTGGATCAGCAGGTAGGTTGACCTGGTGCCTGGGTCCTCAGGGCTGGGCCTTAAGCTGAAGCCTTGATCTACTGGAGTGGACTTGTTGATTGGGTCTGTGGAGACAGTCCTGGGGCCTGGAGCCTTGATCATGGGCCTGGATACTGGATCTTTGGGGATTTTCCTGAGGCTTGGGTCCACAGGGGTTCACCTGGTGCTGGGGTGGGCCTAGAGCCTGAGTCTGCAAGGGCTGGCCGGGTGCTAGGATGGGCCTGGTGCCTGGGTCCACAGGGGATCTGCTGACACTGGAGTGGCCCTGGTACCTGGGAACTCTGAGACAGACCTGGAGCCTGAGTCCTTGGGAGCTTGCATGGCACTGGAGCAGACCTGGAGCTTGAGTTCAAGGAGGTAGGTCTGGGTTTTGAGTCCATAGGTTCTGGTCTGAAGCCTGGGTCTGTAAAGGTGGTCATTGATCCTCAGTTCATGGGATCTGGCCTGGTACCAGGGTCTGCCAGGGTGGGCCTGGCCCCTGAGTCTGGTGGGGCATACCTGGAACCTGGGTGCTCTGGAGCCAGAGGCTATGGAGACTGACCTTAAGCCTGAGACCTGCCTGGTGCTGGGTCTGATATGGAACCTAGGTCCACAAGGGCTGCTCTGGGGCCTGGGATTGTAGGCACTGTCTGATGCCTGGAGCCACGGGGGCTGACCTGGAGCCTGAGGCCATAGAGACTGGCCTGCAGTCTGTGTCTGTTGGTGCTGGCCTAGAAGTTTTCTGTAAAGACTGGCATAGGTCATGGGTCCTTGGAGGCTGGCCTAGGACCTGGATACATAAGAGCATTCTTAGAGCCTGAGTCCATGGAGACCCATACAGTGCTAGGATCTACTAGGACAGACCTAGACCTTGCATCTTCTGGTCCTGGCCTGGACACTGGATCTCCTGGAATGTGAACCCACATAAGCTGGTCTAAAGGGTGGAGCTGCAGGAGCCAGTCTTGTACTAGGCTGACCTGAAGCCTGTGTCTGCAGGTACCTGCCTGGTGTTTGAGGCCAGAGTTGCCAACATGTTGCCATGGTAGGCCTGAAGTCGGGGGCTGGCTTGGTGCTGTGCGGACCTGGATCCTGTATCTGCAAGAGCCAGCCAGGGTTCTGGGTCCATGGGTGCTGGCCTGTGCTAGAGTGGGCTTGAAACCTGGGGCTATGGAAGCCAGCCTAGCCCTGGGACAGTCCTGGAGCCTGATTCTGTGGCCCGGTGCTTGGCCGGGCCCAAAGCCTAGGGCCTACCTGTTGCTGGGACTAGTCTAGAGCATGATATGGCTGGGGTTGGCCTGGCACTGAGTTCAGTCCAGAAACCACTTC
Source organism: Hylobates moloch (assembly GCF_009828535.3). Lineage (NCBI taxonomy): Eukaryota > Metazoa > Chordata > Mammalia > Primates > Hylobatidae > Hylobates > Hylobates moloch. The sequence continues at coordinate 45,914,434 of NW_026652282.1, forward strand.
TGCCAGGAAGGCTTGAAGCCTGTGGCTACGAGTTCCTGCCTGGCAATGGGAAGGGCTTGCAGGCTCAGTCCATGGTACCTGCCTGATGACTAGTGCTGTGGGGTTGGCCTAGTGCTAGGGCAGGCCTAAAGCCTGTGGCTGTGAGGGTCATCTGGGTACTGGAGGTGATCCAGAGCCTGGGGCCACTGGGTTCCGCCTGGAGGTAGGGCAGCCAGGGACCTGAGGCCACTGGGGCTGGTCTGGTGCTGAGGGAAGTCTGGAGCCTGGGGCTGCTGAAGTTGGCCTGGTGGTGGGCTGTCCCAGAGACTGAGTCTACTGGGTAGGCTAAGAACCTGGGGCCACGGGATATAGCCCTGTGTCAGAAAGGGCCTGAAGGCTCAGTCTGAGAGTACCAGCCTGAAGTCTGAGTCTGTGGGGACCTGCTTGACATTGGGTTTTACTGTAGCAGGCCCAGTTTTGGGATTCAGACAAAATTGTGTGCTCAGTTCCTTCTCTTTCCCCAACATGAAGATTGTTTCTCCATGCCGTGCTGTCTGCAGTTGGGGAAGGGGTAATGTAAAATTATTTTTCCTACCCTCTTCAATGCATCTTTTCTTATTTCAGCACTATATCCAGGTGCTACAGTCTCTCATCTTGTTTCCTTAGCTCTTATGAAGGTATTTTCATGCATGGATAGTTGTTCAAATTGATGTTTCTGAAAGGGGTCAAGCATTGTCGAGTCCTGTTCTGCCATCTTGCTGATGTCCATCTCCTGTCTTCCCTACTTTTTAATTGGGTTGTTTGATTTCTTATTATTGAGTTTTTGATGTTCTTTATATATTTTTGATATAAGTAATTTATTGGATATATCACTTGTAAATATTTCTTCCCAATGTATGCCTTATCTTTTCATTCTCTTAAAGTGTCTTTTACACATCAAGTTTTAAAATTTTCAACAAAGTTCAATCTATTCTTTTTTATTTCATGGACCTTGATATTAGTATCATATCTGAAATTTCATTGCTAATGTCTAAGTTAAGCATATCTACTGTTATATTTTCTTCTAAAGTTTTTATAGTTTTATAATTTATAATGAGTTCTATGATCAATTATGAGTTAATTTTTCCATAAGGTGTTAATTTCATTTTTTGTTACATATGAATGTTCAATTGTCCAGTTGTTCCAGTACAATTTGTTGAAAAAATTATCTTTGTTTTTTCATTAAATTTGTTTAAAACTTGTCAATATTAGTCAATGTTATATATTAAGGTCTATTTCTGGGCTCTCTATTCTGTTCCTTTGATCTATGTGTCTATGCCAGTAAAAAACTGGCTTGATTACTGTAGCCTTATAAAAAGTCTTAGGATCAGGTAATGTGAGTCCTCCAACTTTGTTAATCTTTTTCAAAGATATTTTTTGCTAGTTCCTTATGTTCCTTTTTCCTTTCCATATACATTATAGAATAAAGTTTCCAATGTCTATAAAATTGCTGTCTCGAATTTCGATTGAGATTACATCTATAGATAAAGTTGGGGAGAATTTACATTTTAAAAATAGTGAGTCTTCAAATTAGTCAACATAGTATGTCTCATTCTTTATATCTTCTTTTATTTCTCTCATCATTGTTTTATACTTTCTGCGTACAGATTTTGCATATATTTTATTATATTTATATTTAAGTTCTTCATTATTTGGTGCTATTGTAAATAGGGTTGATTTTAAATTTCAGATTCCAATTGTTTATTGATAGTATGTAGGAACACAATTGACTTTTGTAGGTTAATCTGGTATTTTGGATCTTTGCTAAACTTATAAATTTCAGCAGCACTTTTTGTAGACATTGGTATTTTCACATAAAAAAATTAGTTTATCAGAGAACAAATATAATTTTATTTATTTCCACATTGCCTGTCTTTTATTTCTTTTTCATGACTCATATCATTAGCTAGGAATTCCAGCACAAAGTTGAACAGGAGTTGTTAGTGAGGGCATCCTTGTCTTACTATAAATCACGCAAGGAAAATGTTGTGTCTCACCATTAACATATCAGCTGTAGATTTTGCATAGATTGCCTTTATCAGATTGAGGAAGTTATCTTCCATTTCTAGTTTACAAAGAATTTTTATAATGAATGGGTATCAAATTTTCTCAAAAGATTTTCTTCTGCATCTACTGATGTGATTATATGTTTTTAAAAATTTAGTCATTAGTATGGTGAATTACATTGATTTTTTTTTACTATTTAATCCACTTGGATTACTGGGATAAACCTGCTTGGTGATGATATTTTATCCTTTTTTATATATTGATGAATTCTTTTTGCTAATATTTTGTTAAGGATTTTTATGACTGTATTTATGAGAGATATTGATCTACAGTTTACTTATAATGTTTTTGTATGGTTTTAATATTAGGCTAATGCTGGCCTCATAAAATATGTTGAAAGGTGTTCTTTTCTGTTTTCTGGGAGAAAATGTGGAGAATTGATGTTGTTTCTTTTTTCAAGTTTTGGTAAAACTCACCAGTGAAACCATCTGGGCCTGAAATAGGTTTTTTGGGAAGGTTTTTAATTTTGTTTGTTTGTTTTTACTATAAATTCAATTTAATAGGTCCAGGGATGTTCAGATTATCTCTTTCTCTTCTTTAGTACGTTTTGGTAGTAAGTGTTTTTTTTCCCTGAGGAATTGGTTTAATTTGCCAAAATTTTAAAATTGAATGGCACAAACTTATTCATTGTTTTTCCTTATCATCTGTTTAACAGCTGTGTGATCAGTAATCATTTCCTTACTTTTATTCCTGATATTGGTAATAAGTGTTTTCTCTCTCTTTCTCTTTGGCTAGAGGTTTATCAACTTTATTAATCTTTTCAATAACCAATTTTTGCTTTCATTGATTTTCTTTGTTTTCCCATTTGCAGTTTCACTGATTTCTGCTCTATTTTTTATTATTTTCTCCCTTCTGTTTAAGTTAAATTTTCTATTTTTTCTGTACTAGGGTGGGATCTTAATAAACAGATTTTAGGTATATTTTTTCTTTTCCAACATATACCTCCAGTGCTACACATTTTCTCTTCTTTTAAAGGCAACAGTCAAATTGAATTGGAGCCCACTTTAATTGAGTATGACCTCATATTAACATGGTTGCATCCACAAAGACTCTATTTGCAAATAAGGTCACATCTATCCATAGGTACTAGAGGTAAGAACATCAGATATCTTTCGGAGGGACACAGTTCAATCCATAACACATTTTGTGATGAGAATTTACCCTAACTCTTAATCTTGTTTCTTTATAGGTAAGTTGTTCATTTTGTCTGGTTGCCTTCAAGATTTTCTCTTTGTCTTTGTTTTTCAGGAGTTATATTTTGATATGCCTAGTGGTGTGTGAGTGTGTGTTTTTATTTGGTTTTTATTTATTTGGTTTTATTTTATTTTTATTTTACTCTGGTGTTCTCTGAGCTTCTTGGATCTTCGGTTTCATGTTAGGAAAAATACACCCACTGTTTTTTCAAATATTTTCTCTGTCTTATTTTTATTTCTGTGATTCCAGTTACTTATGTGTTACATCATTTGCTATTACCCCACATCTCTTAGATTTTCTGTTCTGTTTTGTGTAACTTCTATAGTTCTATTTTCAAGTTCACTAATTTATCCCTTTGCTCTGTAAATCAGTGATGATCCTCTAAAAGACATTTTTCATATTTGTTATCATATTTCTTATTTCTACTATTTTTCTTGGTTTCGCATTTATGGTTTCAATCTCTTTACTGAAATCACCTATCTACTCTTGCATGTGGTCTACCTTTTCTATTAGAGGTTTTAACATGTTAATCATAGTTACTTTAAATTCCCCGTATGCTAGTTCCAACATATGTATCATTGCTGAGTTTGGTTCTGATTACTTGTTTGTCTCATCAGACTGTGTTTTTTTTTCTGTTTTGTTTTGTCTTGCCTTTTGTCATCCTTTGTAAATTTTTGTTGAAAGCCTGACGTCTCATTTAGGGCAGTAGACATGAGGTAAATAGGCCTTTAATATGGGTGTTTATGTTAAAATACCCAGGAATTGTACTGTGTTTGAGTTTTTTTCATTGCTATAGTTGAAATTTTATTGTTGCTGTGGATACCAGAGGTTTTATGTTTCTCTACTGGAATTGTTTTTGTCTCTCACATTGCTTTTTGGTTTTCTCTTTGTCTTGCTCGGAAGACAGAGAGTCTCTCTCTTGCAGCTCTCCCAGTTGTAATCCATTCTTATTATGACTTTTCTTTCTTTCTTTTTTTTTTACTGTGGAGATAGAGACATAATGTTCTTATTATGTCTTAGTCTTTGGAGTACACAGCAGCCCTATCTCTCAGGGTGTGGCCCTTACAGGCTTTTCTATCACTCCTGGATGGCTAGAGCTTTCACCATTCTCACTCAATTCCCCGAGCTGCCGTGGGTATCAACCAATATTCTGTGTCTTCAACTTGAGAAACTTCCTTCTGCAGATTAAGACTTTTTTGTTATTTTTTGATGTAGGTGAGATTGTGGATGGGATCTGAGCATTTCTCCAGCTGCAGTGGTATTTCACTAGTGCCCCCAGTGATATTCTGCACCCTGCTAATTAGGAATTTTTTTTCTATAGGGTAAAAGCGTCTGAGAAGATATCCCAGTGGCTTGATATTCCATTGCCCCAGTCATCACTATGGGAGAGGGAGGTAATTTTTCTAGGTGCTTCTTTATTCTCACTTTGAGAGCCTGGTGGAGTTCCTTTAAAAGCCTGCATAAGAGTGGTATCCCCCTCTATGAGTGTGGCCTCCAGGAATTCACACTTTCTAGCTATATTTGGAGGCTATATTTGGTCTTCAACACTTTACTAAAATTTCTATTTTAATCTTCATACCAGTTTTTATGAAATTCAACACTTTCTTCCCTAGATAATAAGATGCTCAAGGCATTGTGTGTCTGTCTCAAAATTTCAAGAAGGCTGTTATTTCTGTGAACCCAGATCCATGTTGGAATCAGATAACATAATTAATATACTGTCTGTCCAGCTGTTTTTTTTACTGTGAGTATAAGTCTTGCCTCTTTCTATCTCTTTCCATCTTTGAGCTGAAACTTGAAGTCCAGCCTTCATTTGTGTGTGTACCCATGGGGTATACTTTTATTTGTGGAGGATTTCACAGCCAACTTTTTTTTAGCATAGTTCCCAATAGGTAGTTTTTTGATCCTCAACCTCCTCCCACCATTCGCCCTCAAGTAGGCCCCAGCGTGTATTGTTTCTTTCTTTGTTTCCATGTGTACTCAATGTTTAGCTCCCACTTATAAGTGAGAATATATGATATTTTATTCCCTGTTCCTGCATTAATTCACTTAAGATAATGGCCTCCAGCTGCATCCATGCTGCTGCAAAGGACATGATTTCACTCTTTTTTATGACTGTGTAGCATTCCATCATATACATGTATCACATTTTGTTTATCCAGTCCACCTTTGATGGGCTCTAGGTTGCTTCCAGATCTTTGCTATTGTGAATAGGGCTGCAATGAACATACACATGCATGTGTCTTTATGGTAGAACAATTTATATTCTTTTGGATATATAGCCAGTAATGGAATTGCTGGGTTGAATGGTAGTTCTGTTTTAAGTTATTTGAGAAATCTCCAAACTGCTTTCCTCAGTGGCTAAGCTAATTTACATACCCACCAACAGTGTATAAGCATTCCTTTTTTTCTGAAGCCTGGCCAGCATCAGTAGTTTTTGGACTTTTAAACAGTAACCATTGTGCCTGGTGTGAGATAGTGTCTCATTGTGATTTCGATTTGCATTTCTCTAATTATTAGTGCTGTGGAGCATTTTTTCATATGCTTTTTGGCCGTGTGTTTGTCTTCTTTTGAGAAGTATCTGTTCATGTCCTTTGCCCATTTTATAAGGGGGTTGTTTTTTACTTGTTAATTTTTTTTTTCTTTTTTTTTTTTATTATACTTTAGGTTTTAGGGTACATGTGCACAATGTGCAGGTTTGTTACATATGTATCCATGTGCCATGTTGATTTCCTGCACCCATTAGCTCGTCATTTAGCATTAGGTATATCTCCTAATGCTGTCCCCGCCCCCCCCACCCCCTACCCCACAACAGTACCCGGAATGTGATGTTCCCCTTCCTGTGTCCATGAGTTCTCATTGTTCAATTCCCACCTACGAGTGAGAACATGCGGTGTTTGGTTTTTTGTCCTTGCGATAGTTTACTGAGAATGATGTTTTCCAGTTTCATCCATGTCCCTACAAAGGACACGAACTCATCATTTTTTATGGCTGCATAGTATTCCATGGTGTATATGTGCCACATTTTCTTAATCCAGTCTATTGTTGTTGGACATTTGGGTTGGTTCCAAGTCTTTGCTATTGTGAATAGTGCCGCAATAAACATACGTGTGCATGTGTCTTTATAGCAGCATGATTTATACTCCTTTGGGTATATACCCAGTAATGGGATGGCTGGGTCAAATGGTATTTCTAGTTCGAGATCCCTGAGGAATCGCCACACTGACTTCCACAATGGTTGAACTAGTTTCCAGTCCCACCAACAGTGTAAAAGTGTTCCTATTTCTCCACATCCTCTCCAGCACCTGTTGTTTCCTGATTTTTTAATGATGGCCATTCTAACTGGTGTGAGATGGTATCTCACTGTGGTTTTGATTTGCATTTCTCTGATGGCCAGTGATGATGAGCATTTCTTCATGTGTTTTCTGGCTGCATAAATGTTGTTAATTTTTTTAAGTTACGTATAGATTCTGTATATTGAACATTAGTCAGATGCATAGATTGCATATATTTTCTACCATTCTGTAGGTTGTCTGTTAACTCTGTTGGTAATTTCCTTTGCTGTGTGAAAGCTCTTTAATTAGGTCCCATTTGTCAATTTTTTGTTTATATAGCATTGTTTTTGGAGTCTTCATTATGAAATCTTTGCCAGAGCCTATGTTCAGAATGGTATTTCCTAGTTTTTTTTCCCAGGGTTATTATAGTTTTTGGTTTTACATGGAAGTCTTTAATCCATGTTGACTTGATTTTTGTGTATGGTGAAAGGTTGGGGCTTAGTTTCAATCATTTGCATGTGGCTGGCTGGTTATCCCAGCACCATTTATTGAATAGGGAGTCTTTTCCCCATTGCTCGTTTTTGTCAACTTTGTCAAAGGTCAGATGGTTGCAGGTACGCAGCTGTATTTTTGAGTTCTCTGACCTATTCCATTGATCTATGTGTCTGTTTTGGACCAGAACCATGCTGTTTTGGTTACTGTAGCCTCGTAGTATAGTTTGAGCTTGGGTGGTGTGATGCCTGTAACATTGCTCTTTTTGCTTAGGACTAATTGGCTCTTTTTTGGTTCCATATGAATTTTAGAATCGTTTTTTCCTAATTATGTGCAAAATGTCATTGGCAGTTTGATAGCAATAGCACTGAACCTGCAAATTGCTTGGGGCAATATGGCAAATTTACAATATTGAATCTTCTAATCCATAAGCATGGAATATTTCTCCATTTGTGTCATCTCTGATTTCTTTCTGTAGTGTTTTGTAATTCTCATTGTGGAGATTTTCATCTCCATGGCTAGCTGTATTTCTATGCATTTGGTTGTTTTTGTGGCTATTGTGAATGGGGTTGTGTTCTTGATTTGGTTCTCAGCTTGGATGTTGTTGGAGTATAAAAATGTTACAGATTTTTGTACATTGATTTTGTATCTTGAAACTTTTCTGACATTGTTCATCAGATCTAGGAGCTTCTGGGCAGAGACTATTGGGTTTTCTAGGTAGAGAATTATATCATCTGTAAACAGGGACAGTTTGACTTCCTCTCTACCTATTTGGATGCCTTTTATTTCTTTCTCTTGCCTGATTGCTCTGGCTAGGACTTCCAATACTATGTTGGCTAGAAGTGGTGAGAATGGATATCCTTGTCTTGTTCTGGTTTTCAAGAGGAATGCTTCCAGTTTTTGCCCATTCAGTATCTTGCTGGCCATGGGTTTGTCATAGTTTTGAGATATGTTTATTTGATGCCTAGTTTATTGAAGATAATTAACATGAAGGGATGCAGAATTTTATTAAAAGCCTTTCTGGCCGGGTGCGGTGGCTCACACCTGTAATCCCAGCACTTTGGGAGGCTGAGGCGGGTGGATCACGAGGTCAGGAGATCAAAATCATCCTGGCTAACACGGTGAAACCCCGTCTCAACTAAAACAATACAAAAAATTAGCCGGGCGTGGTGGCAGGTGCCTGTAGTCCCAGCTACTCGGGAGGCTGAGGCAGGAGAATGGCGTGAACCTGGGAGGTGGAGCTTGAAGTGAGCTGAGATCGCGCCACTGCACTCCAGCCTGGGAGACAGAGCAAGACTCTGTCTCAAAAAAAAAAAAAAAAAGGCTTTCTGCATCCATCGAGATGATCATGCATATGGTTTTTGTTTATGTGATGAATCACATTTATTGATTTGTGTATATTGAACCAATCTTGGATCCCAGGAATAAAGCCTTGTTGATTGTTGTGGATTAGCTTTTTAATGTGCTGCTAGATTTGGTTTGCTAGTATTTTGTTGAGAGTTGAATCTATGTTCATAAGAGATATTGGCCTGAAGTTTTCTTTTGTTGTGTCTCTGCCAGATTTTGATATCAGAATGATGCTGGGCTCATAGAATGAGTTATGGAGGAGTCCCTCCTACTCAATTTTTGGAGTAGTTTCAGAAAGATTGGTACCATCTCTTCTTCATAGGTCTGATAGAACTCAGCTGTGAATCCATCTGGTCCAGGGCTTTTTCTGGTTGGTAGGCTTTTTATTACTGACTAAATTTCAGAACTGATTATTGGCCTGTTCAGGGTTTCAATTTCTTCCTCATTCAAACTTGGAGGGTTGTATATTTCCTAGAATTTATCTATTTCTTGTCGGCTTTCTAGTTTGTGTGCATAGAAATACTCATAATAGTCTCTGAGGGTTTTTTGTATTTCTCTGGGGTTAGTGGTAATGTCCACTGAGTCATTTCTGAGTGTGTTTATTTGGATCTTCTCTCCTTTTTTCTTTATTAGTCTAGCTAGTGGTCTATCAGTCTTATTTTTTTCAAAGAACAAACTTTTGCTTTTATTGATCTTTTATGTGGTTTTTTCCTGTCCCCATTTTATTCAGTTAAGATCAGATTTCGCTTATTTCTTATTTTCCACTAGCTTTGGGGTTGGCTTGCTCTTGTTTTTCTAGTTCCTGTAGGTGTGATATGAGATTGTTAATTTGAGATCTTTCCAAATTATTGATGTGGGCATTTAGCACTAAGAAGTTCCCTCTTAACACTGCTTTAGCTGTGTCCCAAAGTTTCTGGTATGTTGTAGCTTTGTTTTCATTAATTTGAAAAAATTTCTTGATTTCTGCCTTAATTTCATTGTTTATCAAAAGTTATTCGGGAGCAGATTGTTTAATTTTCATGTTATTATATGGTTTTGAGATATTTTCTTAGTATTGATCTCTATTTGTATTGTGCCGTGATCTGAGCATGTGGTTGCTGAAATTTCAGTTTTTTTGAATTTTTTGAGAATTACTTTATGGCCAAGCGTGTGGTCAATTTTAGAGTATGTGCCATGTGCTGATAAGAAGAATGTTGTTGGATGGAGTCTGTAGATATATGTTAGGTCCATTTGATCAAGTGTTGAATTTAGGTCCCAAATATCTTTGTTAGTTTTCTGCCTCAATGATCTCTATAATACTGTCAGTGGGGTGTTGAAGTCTCTTGCTATTATATTACTGTGTGGTTATTCTAGCCTCTTCATAACTCTCTAATAACTTGTTTTATGAATCTGAGTGCTCCAGTGTTGTGTGCATATATATTAAGGATACTTAAATCTTCTTGTTGAATGAAACCATTTATCATTATGTAATGTCCTTGTTTATTTTTTATTATTTTTTTTTATTATACTTTAGGTTTTAGGGTACATGTGCACAATGTGCAGGTTTGTTACATATGTATCCATGTGCCATGTTGATTTCCTGCACCCATTAGCTCGTCATTTAGCATTAGGTATATCTCCTAATGCTGTCCCTGCTCCCCCCACCCCCCACCCCACAACAGTACCCGGAATGTGATGTTCCCCTTCCTGTGTCCATGAGTTCTCATTGTTCAATTCCCACCTATGAGTGAGAACATGCGGTGTTTGTCCTTGTTTATTTTTTTAAAAAAATCATTGTTGGCTTAAAGTCTGTTTTGTCTGAAATAAGAAAGGCAACCCTTGCTTTTTTTCTTTTCCATTTTCTTAATAAATCTTTCCCTATCCCTTTACTTTGAGCCTATGGGTATAATTGCATGTGAAATGGGTCTCTTGAAGACACCATACAGTTTGGTCTTGCATCTTCATACGATTTGCTACTCCGTGCCTTTTAAGTGGAGTGTTTAATCTATTTACATTCAAGGTTAATATTGACATGTGCTGATTTCATCCTGTTAATTGTGTTGTTAGCTGAATGTTCTATAGACTTTGTGAACCCAAAGTATCTGAGACAGGTCTCAGTCAATATAGAACGTTTATTTTGTCAAGGTTAAGAATGCAATCATGACACAGCCTCAGGAGGTCCTGATGACATGTGCCCAAGTTGACTGGGGCACAGCTTGCTTGTATACATTTTAGGGGGACATAATACATCAATCTCTATATACAAGACTTACATTGGTTCAATCTAGAAGGGTGAGACAACTCGAAGCAGGGGTGTCGGCGGGAGGGGAGCAGTATTCCAGGTCATAGGTAGATTTAAACATATTCTGATTGGCAACTGGTTAAGAGTTATTATCAGTAGAAAGAAATATCTGGGTTAAGATAAGGGGTTGCGAAGGCCAAGCTTTTATCATGCAGATGAAGCATTCAGGCAGCAGGCTTCAGAGAAAATAGACTGTAAATGTTTCTGATCAGACTTAAGGTCTGTGTTGATGTTAATGCTGGAGGGGTATAATAGGCACGTCCAATACCAACTTTCCATCATGACCTGAACCAGTCTTTCAGATTAAATTTTAGAGTGCCCTAGCTAAAAGGGGAGTCCATTAAGATGGTTGCAGGAGGCAGGGGGGTGGGGGAGTGGGGCAGGGGTCTTTGAATTTTATTTTTGGTTTACAACTTGATTGTGTCATTTTTTAAAATTTTATTATTATTATACTTTAAGTTTTAGGGTACATGTGCACAATGTACAGGTTTATTACATATGTATGCATGTGCCGTGTTGGTGTGCTGCACCCATTAATCTGTCATTTAGCATTAGGTATATCTTCTGATGCTATCCCTCCCCCCTCCCCCCATATCCCCCTTTCCCCCACCACACAACAGTCCCTGGAGTGTGATGTTCCCCTTCCTGTGTCCATGTGTTCTCATTGTTCAATTCCCACCTATGAGTGAGAACATGCAGTGTTTGGTTTTTTGTCCTTGCGATAGTTTACTGAGAATGATGGTTTCCAGTTTAATCCATGTCCCTACAAAGGACATGAACTCATCATTTTTTATGGCTGCATAGTATTCCATGATGTATATATGCCAAATTTTCTTAATCCAGTCTATCATTGTTGGACATTTGGGTTGGTTCCAAGTCTTTGCTATTGTGAATAGTGCCGCAGTAATCATATGTGTGCATGTGTCTTTATAGCAGCATGATTTATAAACCTTTGGGTATATACCCAGTAATGGGATGGCTGGGTCAAATGGTATTTCTAGTTCTAGATCCCTGAGGAATCGCCACACTGACTTCCACAATGGTTGAATTAGTTTACAGTCCCACCAACAGTGTAAAAGTGTTCCTATTTCTGCACATCCTCTCCAGTACCTGTTGCTTCCTGACTTTTTCATGATCGCCATTCTAACTGGTGTGAGATGGTATCTCATTGTGGTTTTGATTTGCATTTCTCTGATGGCCAGTGATGATGAGCATTTTTTCATGTGTTTTTTGGCTGCATAAATGTCTTCTTTTGAGAAGTGTCTGTTCATATCCTTTGCCCACTTGTTGATGGGGTTGTTTTTTTCTTGTAAACTTGTTTGAGTTTATTGTAGATTCTGGATATTAGCCCTTTGTCAGATGAGTAGGTTGCAAAAATTTTCTCCCATTTTGTAGGTTGCCTGTTCACTCTGATGGTAGTTTCTTTTGCTGTGCAGAAGCTCTTTAGTTTAATTAGATCCCATTTGTCAATTTTGGCTTTTGTTGCCATTGCTTTTGGTGTTTTAGACATGAAGTCCTTGCCCATGCCTATGTCCTGAATGGTATTGCCTAGGTTTTCTTCTAGGGTTTTATGGTTTTAGGTCTAACCTGTAAGTCTTTAATCCATCTTGGATTAATTTTTGTATAAGGTGTAAGGAAGGGATCCAATTTTAGCTTTCAATATATGGCTAGCCAGTTTTCCCAGCACCATTTATTAAATAGGGAATCCTTTCCCCATTGCTTGTTTTTGTCAGGTTTGTCAAAGATCAGATGGTTGTAGATATGCGACATTGTGAGGACTCTGTTCTGTTCCATTGATCTATATCTCTGTTTTGGTTACTGTAGCCTTGTAGTATAGTTTGAAGTCAGGTAGCGTGATGCTTCTGGCTTTGTTCTTTTGGCTTAGGATTGACGTGGCGATGTGGGCTCTTTTTTGGTTCCATATGAGCTTTAAAGTAGTTTTTCCCAATTCTGTGAAGAAAGTCATCGGTAGCTTGATGGGGATGGCTGATTCTTCCAACCCATGAGCATGGAATGTTCTTCCATTTGTTTGTATCCTCTTTCATTTCATTGAGCAGTGATTTGTAGTTCTCCTTGAAGAGGTCCTTCATATCCCTTGTAAGTTGGATTCCTAGGTATTTTATTCTCTTTGAAGCAATTGTGAATGGGAGTTCACTCATGATTTGGCTCTCTGTTTGTCTGTTATTGGTGTATAAGAATGCTTGTGATTTTTGTACATTGATTTTGTATCCTGAGACTTTGCTGAAGTTGCTTATCAGCTTAAGGAGATTTTGGGCTGAGATAATGGGGTTTTCTAGATATACAATCATGTCATCTGCAAACAGGGACAATTTGACTTCCTCTATTCCTAAATGAATATCCTTTATTTCCTTCTGCTGCCTGATTGCCCTGGCCAGAACTGCCAACACTATGTTGAATAGGAGTGGTGAGAGAGGGCATCCCTATCTTGTGCCAGTGTTCAAAGGGAATGCTTCCAGTTTTTGCCCACTCAGTATGATATTGGCTGTGGATTTGTCATAGATAGCTCTTATTATTTTGAGATATGTCCAATCAATACCTAATTTATTGAGAGTTTTTGCATGAAGCATTGTTGAATTTTGTCAAAGGCCTTTTCTGCATCTATTGAGATAATTATGTGGTTTTTGTCTTTGGTTCTGTTTATATGCTGGATTATGTTTATTGATTTGCATATGTTGAACCAGCCTTGCATCCCAGGGATGAAGGCAACTTGATCATGATCGATAAACTTTTTGATGTGCTGCTGGATTTGGTTTGCCAGTATTTTAT
>NW_026652282.1:45927994-46032389 GCF_009828535.3 Hylobates moloch
TTTTGTTGCCATTGCTTTTGGTGTTTTAGACATGAAGTCCTTGCCCATGCCTATGTCCTGAATGGTATTGCCTAGGTTTTCTTCTAGGGTTTTTATGGTTTTAGGTCTAACATGTAAGTCTTTAATCCATCTTGAATTAATTTTTGTATAAGGTGTAAGGAAGGGATCCAATTTTAGCTTTCAATATATGGCTAGCCAGTTTTCCCAGCACCATTTATTAAATAGGGAATCCTTTCCCCATTGCTTGTTTTTGTCAGGTTTGTCAAAGATCAGATAGTAGTAGATATGCGGCACTATTTCTGAGGGCTCTGTTCTGTTCCATTGATCTATATCTCTGTTTTGGTTACTGTAGCCTTGTAGTATAGTTTGAAGTCAGGTAGCATGATGCCTCTGGCTTTGTTCTTTTGGCTTAGGATTGACGTGGCGATGTGGGCTCTTTTTTGGTTCCATATGAGCTTTAAAGTAGTTTTTCCCAATTCTGTGAAGAAAGTCATCGGTAGCTTGATGGGGATGGCTGATTCTTCCAACCCATGAGCATGGAATGTTCTTCCATTTGTTTGTATCCTCTTTCATTTCATTGAGCAGTGATTTGTAGTTCTCCTTGAAGAGGTCCTTCACATCCCTTGTAAGTTGGATTCCTAGGTATTTTATTCTCTTTGAAGCAATTGTGAATGGGAGTTTACTCATGATTTGGCTCTCTGTTTGTCTGTTATTGGTGTATAAGAATGCTTGTGATTTTTGTACATTGATTTTGTATCCTGAGACTTTGCTGAAGTTGCTTATCAGCTTAAGGAGATTTTGGGCTGAGATAATGGGGTTTTCTAGATATACAATCATGTCATCTGCAAACAGGGACAATTTGACTTCCTCTATTCCTAAATGAATATCCTTTATTTCCTTCTGCTGCCTGATTGCCCTGGCCAGAACTGCCAACACTATGTTGAATAGGAGTGGTGAGAGAGGGCATCCCTATCTTGTGCCAGTGTTCAAAGGGAATGCTTCCAGTTTTTGCCCACTCAGTATGATATTGGCTGTGGATTTGTCATAGATAGCTCTTATTATTTTGAGATATGTCCAATCAATACCTAATTTATTGAGAGTTTTTGCATGAAGCATTGTTGAATTTTGTCAAAGGCCTTTTCTGCATCTATTGAGATAATTATGTGGTTTTTGTCTTTGGTTCTGTTTATATGCTGGATTATGTTTATTGATTTGCATATGTTGAACCAGCCTTGCATCCCAGGGATGAAGGCAACTTGATCATGATCGATAAACTTTTTGATGTGCTGCTGGATTTGGTTTGCCAGTATTTTATTGAGGATTTTTGCATTGATGTTCATCAGGGATATTGGTCTAAAATTCTCTTTTTTGTTGTTGTGTCTCTGCCAGGCTTTGGTATTAGGACGATGCTGGCCTCATAAAATCAGTTAGGGAGGATTCCCTCTTTTTCTATTGATTGGAATAGTATCAGAAGGAATGGTACCAGCTCCTCCTTGTACCTCTGATAGAATTCAGCTGTGAATCCATCTGGTCCTGTACTTTTTTTGATTGGTAAGCTATTGATTATTGCCACAATTTCAGAGCCTGTTATTGGTCTATTCAGAGATTCTACTTCTTCCTGGTTTAGTCTTGGGAGAGGGTATGTGCCAAGGAATTTATCCATTTCCTCTAGATTTTCTAGTTTATTTGTGTAGAGGTGTTTGTAGTATTCTCTAATGGTAGTTTGTATTTCTGTGCGATTGGTGCTGATATCCCCTTTATCATTTTTTATTACGCCTATTTGATTCCTCTCTCTTTTCTTTTTTATTAGTCTTGCTAGTGGTCTATCAATTTTGTTGATCTTTTCAAAAAAACAGCTTCTGGTTTCATTAATTTTTTGAAGGGTTTTTTGTGTCTCTATTTCCTTCAGTTCTGCTCTGATTTTAGTTATATCTTGCCTTCTGCTAGCTTTTGAATGTGTTTCCTCCTGCTTCTGTAGTTCTTTTAATTGTGATGTTAGGGTGTCAATTTTGGATCTTTCCTGCTTTCTCTTGTGGGCATTTAGTGCTATAAATTTCCCTCTACACACTGCTTTGAATGTGTCCCAGAGATTCTGGTATGTTGTGTCTTTGTTCTTGTTGGTTTCAAAGAACATCTTTATGTCTGCCTTCATTTCGTTATGTACCCCGTAGTCATTCAGGAGCAGGTTGTTCAGTTTCCATGTAGTTGAGTGGTTTTGAGTGATGTTCTTAATCCTGAGTTCTAGTTTGATTGCACTGTGGTCTGAGAGACAGTTTGTTATAATTTCTGTTCTTTTACATTTGCTGAGGAGTGCTTTACTTCCAATTATGTCGTCAATTTTGGAATAGGTGTGGTGTGCTGCTGAAAAAAATGTATATTCTGTTTATTTGGGGTGGAGAGTTCTGTAGATGTCTATTAGGTCTGCTTGGTGCAGAGCTGAGTTCAATTCCTGGGTATCCTTGTTAAGTTTCTGTCTTGTTAATCTGTCTAATGTTGACAGTGGGGTGTTAAAGTCTCCCATTATTGTTTTGTGGGAGCCTAAGTCCCTTTGTAGGTCACTAAGGACTTGCTTTATGAATCTGGGTGCTCCTGTATTGGGTGCATATATACTTAGGACAGTTAGCCATTCTTGTTGAATGGATCCCTTTACCATTATGTAATGGCCTTCTTTGTCTCTTTTGATCTTTTTTGGTGTAAAATGTGTTTTATCAGAGACTAGGATTGCAACCCCTGCCTTTTTTTGTTTACCATTTGCTTCGTAGATCTTCCTCCATCCCTTTAGTTTGAGCCTATGTGTGTCTCTGCACGTGAGATGGGTTTCCTGAATATAGCACACTGATAGGTCCTGACTCTTTATCCAATTTGCCAGTCTGTGCCTTTTAATTGGAGCATTTAGCCCATTTACATTTAAAGTTAATATTGTTATGTGTGAATTTGATCCTGTCATTATGATGTTAGCTGGTTGTTTTGCTCGTTAGTTGATGCAGTTTCTTCCTAGCCTTGATGGTCTTTACAATTTGGCATGTTTTTGCAGTGGCTGGTACCGGTTGTTCCTTTCCATGTTTAGTGCTTCCTTCAGGAGCTCTTTTAGGGCAGGCTTGGTGGTGACAAAATCACTCAGCATTTGCTTGTCTGTAAAGTATTTTATTTCTCCTTCACTTATGAAGCTTAGTTTGGCTGGATATGAAATTCTGGGTTGAAAATTCTTTTCTTTAAAAATGTTGAATATCAGCCCCCACTCTCTTCTGGCTTGTAGAGTTTCTACCAAGAGGTCCGCTGTTAGTCTGATGTGCTTCCCTTTGTGAGTAACCCGACCTTTCTCTCTGGCTGCCCTTAACCTTTTTCCCTTCATTTCAACTTTCATGAATCTGACAATTATGTGTCTTGGAGTTGCTCTTCTTGAGGAGTATCTATGTGGTGTTCTCTGTATTTCCTGAATCTGAATGTTGGCCTGCCTTGCTAGATTGGGGAAGTTCTCCTGAATAATATCCTGCAGATTGTTTTCCAACTTGGTTCCATTCTCCCCGTCACTTTCAGGTTCACCAATCAGACGTAGATTTGGTCTTTTCACATAGTCCCATATTTCTTGGGGGCTTTGTTCGTTTCTTTTTATTCTTTTTTCTCTAAACTTCCCTTCTCACTTCATTTCATTCATTTGATCTTCCATCACTGATACCCTTTCTTCCAGTTGATTGCATCAGCTCCTGAGGCTTCTGCATTCTTCACCTAGTTCTCTAGCTTTTTCTTTCAGCTCCATCAGGTCCTTTAAGGACTTCTCTGCATTGGTTATTCTAGGTATCCATTCGTCTAATTTTTTTTCAAAGTTTTTAACTAACTTCTTTGCCATTGGTTTGAATTTCCTCCTGTAGCTCAGAGTAGTTTGATTGTCTGAAGCCTTCTTCTCTCAACTTGTCAAAGTCATTCTCCGTCCGGCTTTCTTCCGATGCTTGTGAGGAGTTGCTTTCCTTTGGAGGAGGAGAGGCACTCTGCTTTTTAGAGTTTCCAGTTTTTCTGCTCTGTTTTTTCCCCATCTTTGTGGTTTTATCTACTTTTGGTCTTTGACGATGGTGACATACAGATGAGTTTTTGGTGTGGATGTCCTTTCTGTTTGTTAGTTTTCCTTCTAACAGACAGGACCCTCAGCTGCAGGTCTGTTGGAGTTTGCTAGAGGTCCACTCCAGACACTGTTTGCCTGGGTATCAGCAGCGGTGGCTGCAGAACAGTGATGGCTGTAGAGCAGCAGATATTGGTGACCTGCAAATGCTGCTGCCTGATGGTTCCTCTGGAAGTTTTGTCTCAGAGGAGTACCCGGCCGTGTGAGGTGTCAGTCTGCCCCTACTGGGGGGTGCCTCCCAGGTAGGCTGCTTGGGGGTCAGGGACCCACTTGAGGAGACAGTCTGCCTGCTCTCGGATCTCCAGCTGGGTGCTGGGAGAACTACTACTCTCTTCAAAGCTGTCAGACAGGGACATTTAAGTCTGCAGAGGTTACTGCCATCTTTTTGTTTGTCTGTGCCCTGCCCCCAGAGGTGGAGCCTACAGAGGCCGGCAGGCCTCCTTGAGCTGTGGTAGACTCCACCCAGTTCAAGCTTCCCAGCTGCTTTGTTTACCTAATCAAGCCTGGGCAATGGGAGGCGCCCCTCCCCCAGCCTCGCTGCTGCCTTGCGGTTTGATCTCAGACTGCTGTGCTAGCAATCAGTGAGACTCCGTTGGCATAGGACCCTCCGAGCCAGGCGCGGGATATAATCTCCTGGTGTGCCGTTTTTTAAGCCCGTTGGAAAAGCACCGTATTAGGGTGGGAGTGACCTGATTTTCCAGGTGCCATCTGTCACCCCTTTCTTTGACTAGGAAAGGGAACTCCCTGACCCCTTGTGCTTCCCGAGTGAGGCAATGCCTCGCCCTGCTTCAGCTCATGCTTGATGCACTGCACCCACTGTCCTGCACCCACTGTCTGGCACTGCCTAGTGAGATGAACCCGATACCTCAGATGGAAATGCAGAAATCACCTGTCTTCTGTGTCGCTCACGCTGGGATCTGTAGACTGGGGCTGTTCCTATTCAGCCATCTTGGCTCCACCTCCTGTGTCATTGTTTTATTAGTGTCAATGGTTTATATACTAAAGCATGTTTCTGTGTTGGCTGGTAAGAGTCTTTCATTTCCATATTTATCACTCCTTTAAAGGATCTTTTGTGAGGCAGATCTGGTGGTAATGAATTCCCTTTGCATTTGCTTGTCTGAAAAGGATTTTATTTTATTTCTCTTGCACTTATGAAGCTTAGTTTGGCTGGATATGAAATTCTTGATTGGAATTTCATTTCTTTTAGAATGATGAATATAGGCCCCCAAGCTTTCCTGGCTTGTGGAGTTTCTGCTGAAAGTTCTGCTGTTAGTCTGACAGGGCTCCCTTTGTAGATGACCTGCCCCTTCTTTCTAGCTGCCTTCAAGATTTTTTCTTTCATGTTCATCTTGGAGAATCTGATGATTACGTGTCTTGGGGATGGTTGTCTTGTATAGTATCTTGCAGGGTTTCTCTACATTTCCTGAATTTGATTGTTGACCTCTCTATTGAGGTTGGGGAAATTTTCATGGATAATATCCTCAGCTATGTTTTCCAAGTTGCTTGTTCTCTCTCCCTTTCTTTCATGGACACCAATAAGTCATAGGTTTGGTCTCTTTACATAATCCCATATTTCTCAGAGGTTTTGCTCATTCTTTTTATTCTTTTTGCTTTATTTTTGTCTAAGTCAATTTGAAGAACTGGTCTTTGAGCTCTGAGATTCTTCAGTTTGGTTTATTTTGTTGTTAATACTTCTGATTGTATTACAAAATTCTTGTAGTAAACTTTTCATCTCTATCAGATCAGTTTGCTTCTTTCTTAAAATGGTTCTTTCACCTTTCAGTTCTTGTATCATTTTACTCGGTTCCTTAGATTCCTAGGATTCGGTTTCAAGTTTCTTTTGAATGTTGATGATCTTCATTGCCATCCAGATTCTGAATTCTATGCCTTTCCTTTCTGCCATTTCAGCCTGGATAAGAACCATGGCTCAGGAGCTAGTGTGGTCATTTGGAGGTAAGAAGACACTCTGGTTTTTTGAGTTGCCAGATTCTTATGTCAGCTCTTTCTCATCTGATGTTCTTTTAATCTTTGAAGGTGCTGTGTTTTGCATGGGGCTTTTCACTTTTATATTCTTTGATGTCCTTAAGGGCTTGACTTTAGTATAAGTTGGATTCAGTCCATTGGCTTCATTTCTGGATGATTTCAGAGGGCCAAGACTCAGCTCAGAACTCCTGGGCTGCATGCTGTAACACTAGAGGACTGGGCCCAAGCCCATGGCTTTGTTATCTGGCCCCTCAAAATTAACCATCTGCTGCATTGGAGGGGCCAAGATGTTCCTGGTCCACTGGCAACAACACTCTGATGGGGGATGCAGGCAAAATCATTTTATAGAGGTGGCAAGGCCCATGCTGGCATATGCATAACAGTGCTGGCAGGGTGGGAGTAAGGCAGTGGGGTCCACATGTGCATGCACCAGTACATGTGGTGCAGAAGCATGAACCATATATATGCACTTGTGCTGGCAGTGGCTAGGCAGCAAAGTTCACATGCTTACACATGCCAGCAAAGTGGTAGGGGGAGGGTGTGGCCAAGTACATGCTGGCAAGGCAGTGGGGGAAGCCTGTGGGTGGGTGCATGCTGATAGGGGATCATCTGCAGAAGCTCTCCAATGGTTAGGTGGGATCTGCCAATGAAGAAATTATGGTATTTGCCACCGGGATGCTCCTCAGTTGAACATCTGAGACTGTGCTTCAAGTGGGCATGGCCAGGAAGGTACTCTGAGAGAGGCCAGCAAACAGGGGCCTGCTCAAATCTGACTGGATCCATTTCACAGGCAAGATAGCCCTGTTCTGTCCATACTTGACAGTCTACAAAGGCCAAAGCCACCCAGAGGAGCATGGTAAGCCTTGGTAAATGGACATCACTGGCTGTGCTCCACTGCAGCCATTCCTATGCTAAACCCTCTGGGCTCCATGCAGGCTGGAGTCCCATCCTGGCTAGCTCTTCAAGCAGCTCTCCCTGACAGCTCAAATGTCCATGGAGGTCATGAGATCTCCTGCAGCTAGTATTCATAATGTTTATGGTGAAAGTAGGCCACCCCATGCCTACTCACCTCTTCCCCAGGAGCCACTTGAGGCCAGGAATGAGTCCTAGTGTTTGGCAACCTCATGCAGAGTTCCCAGTTTCCTCTCCCTTTACCCCAGGGTCTGCATCCTCCATCTATCCACCATCAATGCCTTGCTTCAGAAGCTCTGCTTGGAGTGTGCTTGTCTTTTTGATGGTCTAATCTCTCAGTGGGGGAAGCTCTTCCTGGCTGTGTCTAGTCAACCGTCTTGGCTCTACCACCCAGCCTTCATTTTTGAAGCACAGTTTTGCTGGGTAAAACATACTTGATTGGCAATTTTTTTTCCAACTCATGGAAGATGTCAGTCAATTGTCTTCTTGTTTGCATTTTTTCCAATGATAATTCTGCTGTAAATCTTATCATTTCTCCTTTGTGGGTAATATGTCTTTTTTTTCCTATGACTATCTGCAAGATTTTCTCTTTTCCTTTGGTTTTCAGAATTTTGAATAGTATATGCTTAGTTGTGTGCGTGCGTGTGTGTGTGTGTCTGCGTGTGTGTGTGTGTGTGTGTGTGTTGGTATTTATACTGCTTGATGCTCTCTGACTTCTTGGATCTCTGGCTTGGTGTCTGTCACTAATTTCAGAGAACTCTTGGCCATGGTTTCTTCAAATATGTATTCTGATCCACTCTCCATTTCTTCTATTTATGGAAGTGCACATATATTAAATTCTTTGATATTGTCCTTTAGCTCTTGGATGCCCTATTCTGTTTTCTTCACTTTTTTTGGTATTTGAAAGTAGATAATTTTTTGACCTGTATTGAAGTTCACTGGTTCTTTCATAGCTGTTTTGAGTTTACTGTTGATCTTGTTGAAGGCATTCTTCATTTCTGTTACTGTATGTTTTATTTGTAATGTCTCTTTTTTATTTTTTATAGTTTGCCTCTGTCTGCTTGAATTGCCTATCTGATCTTTTATGCTGCCTACCTTTTCCAATGGACACTTTAACACACTAATTATAGTTGTTTTGAATTCCCTGCCTGATATTTCCAACGTCTACATCACATCTGAACTTGCTTTTATGATTGCTTTGTCTCTCTTCAGGCTTAATTTCTGTTGCCTCACTTTATGCCTTATAATATTTGTTGCAATCTGCACATGTTGTATGGGTTAGTAGATACTGAAATAAATATATTTTTAATCTATTTTTTAATTTTATCTATTTTTTTAAGAGACAGCCTTTTTTATTATTATTATTATACTTTAAGTTCTAGGGTACATGTGCACAATGTGCAGGTTTGTTACATATGTATACATGTCCCATGTTGGTGTGCTGCACCCATTAACTCGTTGTTTATACTAGGTATATCTCCTAATGCTATCCCTCCCCCCTGCCTCCACCCCACAACAGGCCCCAGTGTGTGATGTTCCACATCCTGTATCCAAGTGTTCTCATTGTTTAATTGCCACCTATGAGTGAGAACATGCAGTGTTTCGTTTTCTGTCCTTGTGATAGTTGGCTCAGAATGATGGTTTCCAGCTTCATCCATGTCCCTACAAAGGACATGAACTCATCATTTTTTATGGCTGCATAGTATTCCGTGGTGTATATGTGCCACATTTTCTTAATCCATTCTATCACTGTTGGACATTTGGGTTGGTTCCAAGTCTTTGCTATTTTGAATAGGGGTGCGATAAACATACGTGTGCATGTGTCTTTATAGCAGCATGATTTATAGACCTTTGGGTATATACCCAGTAATGGGATGGCGAGGTCAAATGGTATTTCCAGTTCTAGATCCTTCAGGAATCACCACACTGTCTTCCACAATGGTTGAACTAGTTTACAGTCCCACCAACAGTGTAAAAGTGTTCCTATTTCTCCACATCCTCTCCAGCACCTGTTGTTTCCTGACTTTTTCATGATCGCCATTCTAACTGGTGTGAGATGTTACCTCATTGTGGTGTTGATTTGCATTTCTCTCATGGCCAGTGATGCGGAGCATTTTTTCATGTGTCTTTTGGCTGCATAAATGTCTTCTTTTGAGAAGTGTCTGTTCATGTCCTTTGCCCACTTTTTGATGGGTTTTTTTTTTCTTGTAAATTTGTTTAAGTTCTTTGCAGATCCTGGATACTAGCCCTTTTTCAGATGGTTAGATTGCAAAAATTTTCTCCCATTCTGTAGGTTGCCTGTTCACTCTGATGGTAGTTTCTTTTGCTGGGCAGAAGCTCTTTAGTTTAATTAGATCCCGTTTGTCAATTTTGGCTTTCTTTCCCATTGCCTTTGGTGTTTTAGACATGAAGTCCTTGCCCGTACCTATGTCCTGAATGGTATTGCCTAGGTTTTCTTCTAGGGTTTTTATGGTTTTAGGTCTAACATTTAAGTCTTTCATCCATCTTGAATTAATTTTTGTACAAGGTGTAAGGAAGGGATCCAGTTTCAGCTTTCTACATATGGCTAGCCAGTTTTCCCAGCACCATTTATTAAATACGGAATTGTTTCCCCATTTCTTGTTTTTGTCAGGTTTGTCAAAGATCAGATGGTTGTAGATGTGTGGTATTATTTCTGAGGGCTCTGTTCTGTTTCATTGGTCTATATCTCTGTTTGGCACCAGTACCATGCTGTTTTGGTTACTGTAGCCTTGTGGTATAGTTTGAAGTCAGGTAGCATGATGCCTCCAGCTTTGTTCTTTTGGCTTAGGATTGTCTTGGTGATGTGGGCTTTTTGGTTCCATACGAACTTTAAAGTAGTTTTTTCCAATTCTGTGAAAAAAGTCATTGGTAGCTTGATGGGGATGGCATTGAATCTATAAATTACCTTGGGCAGTATGGCCATTTTCACGATATTGATTCTTCCAACCCATGAGCATGGAATGTTCTTCCATTTGTTTGTATCCTCTTTTATTTCATTGAGCAGTGGTTTGTAGTTCTCCTTGAAGAGTTCCTTCACATCCCTTGTAAGTTGGATTCCTAGGTATTTTATTCTCTTTGAAGCAATTGTGAATGGTAGTTCACTCACAATTTGGCTCTCTGTCTGTTATTGGTGTATAGGAATGCTAGTGATTTTGCACATTGATTTTGTATGCTGACTTTGCTGAAATTGCATATCAGCTTAGGGAGATTTTGGGTTGAGATGGTGGGGTTTTCTAAATATACAAACATGTCATCTGCAAATAGGGACAATTTGACTTCCTCTTTTCCTAATCGAATACCCTTTATTTCTTTCTCCTGCCTGATTGCCCTGGCCAGAACTTCCAACACTATGTTGAATAGGAGTGGTGAGAGAGGGCATCCCTGTCTTGTGCCAGTTTTCAAAGGGAATGCTTCCAGTTTTTGCCCATTCAGTATGATATTGGTTGTGGGTTTGTCATAAATAGGTCTTATTATTTTGAGATACATCCCATGACTACCTAGTTTATTGAGAGTTTTTAGCATGAAGCGTTGTTGAATTTTGTCAAAGGCCTTTTCTGCATCTGTTGAGATAATCATGTGGTTTTTGTCTTTGATTCTGTTTATATGCTGGATTACATTTATTGATTTGCATATTTTGAACCAGCCTTGCATCCCAGGGATGAAGCCCACTTGATCATAGTGGATAAACTTTTTGATGTGCTTCTGGATTCAGTTTGCCAGTATTTTATTGAGGATTTTTGCATCAATGTTCATCAGGGTTATTGGTCTAAAATTCTCTTTTTTTGTTTTGCCTCTGCCAGGCTTTGGTATCAGGATGATGCTGGCCTTATAAAATGAGTTAGGGAGGATTCCTTCTTTTTCTATTGACAGGAATAGTTTCAGAAGGAATGGTACCAGCTCCTCCTTGTACCTCTGGTAGAATTCGGCTGTGAATCCGTCTGGTCCTGGACTTTTTTTTGGTTGGTAAGCTACTAATTATTGCCTCAATTTCAGAGCCTGTTTTTGGTCTATTTGGAGATTCAACTTCTTCCTGGTTTAGTCTTGGTAGGGTGTATGTGTCGAGGAATTTATCCATTTCTTCTAGATTTTCTGGTTTGTTTGTGTAGAGGTGTTTATAGTATTCTCTGATGGTAGTTTGTATTTCTGTGGGATCAGTGGTAATAACCCCTTTATCATTTCTTATTGTACGTATTTAATTCTTCTCTCTTTTCTTCTTTATTTGTCTTGCTAAAGAACTATCAATTTTGTTGATCTTTTCAAAAAAACACCTCCTGGATTCATTGATTTTTTGAAGGGATTTTGTGTCTCCATATCCTTCAGTTCTGCTCTGATCTTAGTTATTTCTAGCCTTCTGCTAGCTTTTAAATGTGTTTGCTCTTGCTTCTCTAGTTCTTTTAATTGTGATGTTAGGGTGTCAATTTTCGATCTTTCCTGCTTTCTCTTGTGGGCATTTAGTGCTATAAATTTCCCTCTACACACTGCTTTGAATGTGTCCCAGAGATTCTGGTATGTTGTGTCTTTGTTCTCATTGGTTTCAAAGAACACCTTTATTTCTGCCTTCATTTCGTTATGTACGCATTAGTCATTCAGGAGCAGGTTGTTCAGTTTCCATGTAGTTGAGCGGTTTTGAGTGAGTTTCTTAATCCTGAGTTCCTTAATCCTGAGTTACAGTTTGATTGCTCTGTGGTCTGAGAGACAGTTTGTTATAATTTTTGTTCTTTTACATTTCCTGAGGACTGCTTTACATCCAACTGTGTGGTCAATTTTGGAATAAGTGCGGTGTGGTGCTGAGAAGAATGTATATTCTGTTGATTTGTGGTGGAGAGTTCTGTAGATGTCTATTAGGTCTGCTTGGTGCAGAGCTGAGTTCAATTCCTGGATATCCTTGTTAACTTTCTGTCTCATTAATCTGTCTAATGTTGATAGTGGGGTGTTAAAATCTCCCATTATTATTGTGTGAGAGTCTAAGTCTCTTTCTAGGTCTCTAAGGACTTGCTTTATAAATCTGGGTGCTCGTGTGTTGGGTGCTTATATATTTAGGATAGTTAGTTCTTCTTGTTGAATTGATCCCTTTACCCATTATGTAATGACCTTCTTTGTCTCCTTTGATCATTGTTGGTGTAAAATCTGTTTTATCAGAGACTAGGATTGCAATCCCTGCCTTTTTTTGTCTTCCATTTAGTTGGTAGATCTTCCTCCATCCCTTTACTTTGAGCCTATTTGTGTCTTTGCCTGTGAGATGGGTCTCCTGAATACAGCACACTGATGGGTCTTGACTCTTTATCCAATTTGCCAGTCTGTGTCTTTTAATTGGAGCATTTAGCCCATTTACATTTAAGGTTAATATTGTTATGTGAGAATTTGATCCTGTCATTATGAGGTTAGTTGGTTATTTTGCTCTTTAGTTGATGCAGTTTCTTCCTAGCTTTGATGGTCTTTACAATTTGGCATGTTTTTGCAGTGGCTGGTACCAGTTGTTCCTTTCCATGTTTAGTGCTTCCTTCAGGAGCTCTTTTAGGGCAGGCCTGTGGTGACAAAATCTCTCAACATTTTCTTGTCTATAAAGGATTTTATTTCCCCTTCACTTATGAAGCTTAATTTGGCTGGATATGAAATTCTGGGTTGAAAATTCTTTTCTTTAAAAATGTTGAATATTGGCCCCCACTCTCTTCTGGCTTGTAGAGTTTCTGCCAAGAGATCCGCTGTTAGTCTGATGGGCTTCCTTTTGTGGGTAACCCGACCTTTCTCTCTGGCTGCCCTTAACATTTTTTCCTTCATTCCAAGTTTGATGAATCTGACAGTTATGTGTCTTGGGGTTGCTCTTCTCGAGGAGTATCTTTGTGGTATTCTCTGTATTTCCTGAATCTGAATGTTGGCCTGCCTTGCTAGATTGGGGAAGTTCTCCTGAATAATATCCTGCAGAGTGTTTTCCAACTTGGTTCCATTCTCCCTGTCACTTTCAGGTACACCAATCAGATGTAGATTTGGTCTTTTCACATAGTCCCATAATTCTTGGAGGCTTTGTTCGTTTCTTTGTATTCTTTTTTCTCTAAACTTCTCTTCACACTTCATTTCATTCATTTGATCTTCCATCACTGATACCCTTTCTTCCAGTTGATCGAATAGGCTACTGAGGCTTGTGCATTCATCACGTAGTTCTCATGCCTTGGTTTTCAGCTCCATCACGTCCTTTAAGGACTTCTCTGCATTGGTTATTCTAGTTAGCCATTTGTCTGATTTTTTTCAAGGTTTTTAACTTCTCTGCCATGGGTTCAAACTTCCTCCTTTAGCTCAGAGTAGTTTGATTCTGAAGCCTTCTTCTCTCAGCTCATCAAAGTCATTCTCCGTCCAGCTTTGTTCCATTGCTGGTGAGGAGCTGTGTTCCTTTGGAGGAGGATGGGCACTGTGATTTTTAGAGTGTCCAGTTTTTCTGCTCTGTTTTTCCCCCATCTTTGTGGTTTTATCTACCTTTTGTCTTTGATGATGGTGACGTCCAGATGGGGTTTTGGTGTGGATGTCCTTTCTGTTTGTTAGTTTTCCTTCTAACAGTCAGGACCCTCAGCTGCAGGTCTGTTGGAGTTTGCTGGAGGTCCACTCCAGACGCTGTTTGCCTGGGTATCAGCAGCAGAGGCTGCAGAACAGCGGTTATTGGTGAGCAGCAAATGTTGCTGCCAGATCGTTCCTCTGGAAGTTTTGTCTCAGAGGAGTACCCGGCCGTGTGAAGTGTCAGTCTGCCCCTACTGGGGGATGCCTCCCAGTTAGGCTACTCGGGGGTCAGGGACCCACTTGGGGAGGCAGTCTGTCCGTTCTCAGATCTCCAGCTGGGTGCTGGGAGAACCACTACTCTCTTCAAAGCTGTCAGACAGAGACTTTTAAGTCTGCAGAGGATTCTGCTGCCTTTTGTTTGGCTATGCCCTGCCCCCCAGAGGTGGAGTCTATAGAGGCAGGCAGGCCTCCTTGTACTGTGGTGGGCTCCATGCAGTTCGAGCTTCCTGGCTGCTTTATTTATCTACCCAAGCCTCTGGCAATGGTGGGCACCCCTCCTCCAGCCTCGCTGCCGCCTTGCAGTTTGATCTCAGACTGCTGTGCTAGCAATGAGTGAGGCTCTGTTGATGTAGGACCCTCTGAGCCAGGCATGGGATATAGTCTCCTGGTGTGCCGTTTGCTAAGACCATTGGAAAAGTGCAGTATTAGGGTGGGAGTGACCCAATTTTCCAGGTGCCATCTGTCACCCCTTTCTTTGCCTAGGAAAGGGAATTCCCTGACCCCTTGTGCTTCCTGGGTGAGGGGATGCCTCACTCTGCTTTGGCTCACTCTCGGTGCGCTACACCCACTGTCCTGCACCCACTTTCTGACACTCCCCAGTGAGATAAACCTGGTACCTCAGTTGGAAATGCAGAAATCACCCATCTTCTGCATCGCTCACGCTGGGAGCTGTCGACTGGAGCTGTTCCTATTCAGCCATCTTGGCTCCACCCCCCTTAATACTGTTTTATATTTAAAAATCCCTCAGCAAACTGAGGCTAGAAGGGAATTATTTCAAGATAATAAAAGCCATATGTGAAAAACACACAGCTAACATCATAGCCAATGGTGAAAAACTGCAAACTTTTCCTCTAAAATCAGGAACAAGGTATGGGTTCCCACTTTTCCCACTTCTATTCAATATGCTGTTGGAAGTTCTACCTAGAGCAATTAGGGAAGAAAAAGAAATAAAACTCATCCAAAGCAGAAAGAAATATGTAAAATTATCTCTACTCACAAATTACATGATTTTATATGTAGAAAAGCCTAACAAATAAACACACACACACACACACACACACACACACACTTAGAACTAAATAAATGAATTCAACCAAATTGCAAGGTACAAAAGCAACATGCAAAAATCCGTCATGTTTCTACACACTGAGAATCAGCAATGTGAAAAAGGAATTAAGAAAAACAATTCTATTTACAATAGCATCAAATAAAAATACTTAGGTATAAATTTAAACAAAGAAATGAAAAACCTATACACTAAAATTTATACAATATTGCTGAAAGAAATTAGATAATTACACAAATAAATGGAAAGACATCCTGTGTTAATGGATTTTAGGACTTCATATTTTTAAGATATCCATACTACCCAAAGCAATTCAAATTGAATGCAATTCCTATCAAAATTCCAGTAATGTTTATGGCAGAAATAGACAACTTCATCCTAAAATTTATATAGATGGTAAAGGAACCCCAAAAAGCCAAAACAATTTTGAAAAAGAGGAAAAGTTAGTGGAATCACACTTCTTAGTTTCAAAACTTACTATAAAGCTACCAGAATCAAAACAGTATGATACTGGCATAAAGACAAAAATATAGACCAATGGAATAAAATAGAGACACCCTGTGTTAGTCCATTTTTGCATTGTTATAAAGAAATACCTGAGGCTGGGTAATTTATAAAGAAAAGAGGTTTTTTAATTGGCTTACAGTTCTGCAGACTGTACAAAAGTGTGACATCAGCATCTCCTTCACTTCTAGTGAGGCCTCAGAGAGCTTTTACTCATGGCAGAAGGCAAAGCAGGAGCAAGCATATCACATGGCAAGAGAAGGACCAAGAGAGACAAGGGGGCGATTCCATACTGTTTTAAAAAAACCAGATCTTCCATAAACAGAGCTAGAATCTACTCATCACCAAGGGGATGGCACTAAGCCATTCATGAGAGATCTGCCCCCATGGTCCAATACCTCCCACTAGGCCCCACCTCCAACATTCAAAATCACATTTCAACATGAGATTTGGAGGGAATATCCTTTCTGTATTGTGTATTCTTATTGCTTTTTTTGAAGATTAGTTGACCATATACGTGTGGATATATTTGTGAACTATCTATTTTGTTCATTTGGTTGATGTATCTGTTTTTATGCCAGTACAATTATCTATTGATTACTATATCTTTATAATATACTTGAAAATTAGGCAGTGTGGTGCCTCCAGATTTGTTGTCTTTTCTTATTATGTCTTTGGCTATTTGGGGTCTCCCAGGTAGATGAAAAGGTGCTTAACATAATTAATCATCAGGGGAATGCAAATTAAAACCACAGTGAGATATCACTTCACACCTGTTAGTATGAATATGATCAAAATGCCAAATGATAACAAGTATCAATGTAGGCCTCTCAAAACAATGAATACTAGAACAGGGAGGCAGGGCAAGATGACTAAATAGAAGCCTACAGCAAGTTTCCCCCTACCACACAGGAACACCATATTGAACATAAATAAAGCACCTTCAAAAGAACCAAATATCAAGGGAGTGGTCACAGTACTTGTTTTAACATCATATTAAGGAAAAAGGCACTGAAGAGGGTAGGAAACGCAGTCTTTCTTAAGTAGCCTACACCACCCCTCTCGTATCCCCCAGCAGTGGCCACATGGAACAGAGAGAATCTCTCTGCCTTAGGGGAAGGAAAGTACTGAAATTTTGGGACTATGCATTCAAACTCAGTGCTGCCCTACCATAGTCAAAAGCAATGCAGGGCAGAACTCAACCAGCACCCACGGAGGGAGCATTTAGACCAGCCATAGTCAGAGATGAATTGTCCATCCCAGCAGTCGACACCTGAGTTCCAGCAAGCCATGCCACTGCAGGCTAAAGTGCTATGGGGCCCTAAATAAACTTGAAAGACAGTCTCGGCCACAAGGACTGCAATTCCTACGTGAGTCCTGGTACTATGTTGGGCTCAAAGCCAGGTAGACTTGGAGTGTAGACAATGTAGTGATACACCAGCTAGGGCAGCCTAGAGAGTGCTCATGTCACCCCTCCCTCAACCCCAGGCATCATAACTTGCAGCTCCAGGAGAGACTGCTACATTCTCCTTGAAGAGACGAGAGTGGGGAGTAAAGAGGACTGTGTCTTGCAACTTGGGTACCAGCCCAGCCACAGTAGGATAAGGCAACAGGAATAGTCCCAAGGCTCCCATTACAAGCCCCAGCTCACAGATGACATTTCTTGACACACTGTGGACTAGAAGGGAGCATGCTACCTCGAAGGGAAGGACCAAGTCCTGGCAGGATCTATCACCTGCTAACAAAAAAGCTCTTGGGCTCTGAATAATCATCAGTGTTAACCAGCCAGTGCTTGCTGTGGGCCTGGGGTGGTGGTGGCTATGGGGAGAAACTCCTCTACTTGAGGATAGGGGAGGCAAGTGTGAGAAGGACTTTGTCTTGCAGCTTGGGTGCCGGCTCAGCCACAGTTTAACAGAGCACCAGGTAGATTCCTAAGGTTCTGAACTCCAGGTCCTAGCTCCAGAAGAGCAACTTTTGACCCACCCAGGGCAAGGGGGAACTTGCTGCCCTTAAGGGAAGAACACAAGACTGACTGGCTTCACCACCTACTGATTGTAGAGCATTTTGGCTTTAAGTGAACATAGGCAGTAGCCAGGCAGTGGTCACTGTGGTATTGGGCAAGACCAAGTGGCATGCTGACTTTGGGTCTGACCCAGCACAGTCCCAGTGGTGAGTACCACAGAGGTACTTGTGTCATCCCACACCCAGCTCCAGGCAGCTCAGCACAGAGACTCAATTGGTTTGGGGTAAAGTAAGGAAAGAAAACAAGAACCTCCGTGAGGTAATCCAGGTAATTCCCCCATGATCTTACCCAAGACCACCAAGGCAGTACCTCAGAGTCTGAAAGAGCCATAACATTACTAGACTTAGGGTGTCCCCTAATACAGCACCTAAATCCCTTTGAATACCTGGAAAGCCTACCCAGGAAGGATGGGTACCAAGCCCAGACTGTGAAGACTACAATAAATACCTGACTCTTCAATGCTCAGACACTGAGGAACATCCACAAGCATCAAGATCATCCAAGAAAACATTACTTCACCAAATGAACTAAATAAAGCACCAGAACTTTAATACACTGTTGGTGGCAGGGTACATTAGTATAACCACTATGGATAACAGTTTGGAGGTTCCTCAGAAAACTAAAAATAGAACTACCATACAATCCAGCAATCCCACTGCTGGGTATATGCCCCAAAGAAAGGACATCAGCGTATTGAAGACATATCTGCATCCCCATGTTTATTGCAGCACTACTTACAATAGCCAAGATTTGGATGCAACCTATGCATCCATCAATAGATGGATGGGTAAAGAAAATGTAGTACATATACACAGTGGAGTACTATTCAGTCATAACAAAAAATGAGATCCTGTCATTTGTAACAACATGGATGAAACTGAAGGACATTATATTATGTGAAATAAGCCCGAAACAGAAAGGCAGCTTCACATATTTATGGGAGCTAAAAATTAAAACACTTGAACTCATGGAGATAGAGAGTAGAATGATGTTTACCAGAGTCTGGGAAGGGTAGTGGGGGTAGGGGGAGTGTGAATTAATGGGTACCAAAAAATAGTTAGAGTAGATAAGATCTAGTATTTGATATCACAACAGGATAACTACAGTCAATGAAAGTTTATTGTACATGCCAGGTGTCGTGGCTCTTGTCTGTAATCCCAGCACTTTGGGAGGCCAAGGCAGGAGGATGGCTTGAGTCTGGGAGTTCAAGACCAGCCTGGGCAACGTAGAGAGAACATGTCTCTACAAAAAATAAAATAAAATAAAATGAAAATTAACTGCATGTAGTGGCGTGCACCTGCAGTCTCAGCTACATGGGAGGCTGAGGTGGGAGGATCACTTAAGCCTGGGAGGTCAAGGCTGCAGTAAGCCATGATCATGCCACTGCACTCAGTCTGGGTGACAGAGTGAGAATAAATAAAAGTATTGTACAGTTAAAAATAACAAAGAGTATAATTGGATTGTTTGCAACATAAAGAAAGGATAAATGATTGAGGTGATGGATACCCAATTTCCATGATGTTATTATTATACATTGTATGCCTGTATCAAAATATCTCATGCACTCTACAAATATATATGCCTACTAGGTACCTACAAAAAATAAAAAGGTAGGTAGCTTGCAAATATTTTCTCCCATTCTGTGGGTTGCCTCTTCACTTTGTTGATAGTTTTCTTTGCTGTGCAGAAGCTTTTTAATCTGATGTGATTCCATTTGTCCATTTTTGCTTTGGTTGCCTGTGCTTGTTGCGAATTACTCAAGAAATTTTTGCCCAGACCAAAGTCCTGGAGATTTTCACCAATGTTTTCTCATAGTAATTTCATTGTTTATGGTCTTAGATTTAAGTCTTCAATCTATTTTGATTTGATTTTTGTATATGACAAGAGATAGGCATCTAGTTTCATTCTACTTTTGTATATGGCAAGAGGTAGGCATCCAGTTTTTATTCTAATTGTAGAAGGAAAAACTTTGATCAGGCCAACTATATATTGATATTGATAACAGTTGACTTAGCAGAGATTCTGCATTTAATGTTGCAACTTGGGGAATTAGAAATGGCTCTAACAGTTTGGTTGGTGTGCTGAAATGTGGACTAAAATATGGCCCACTGTGAGTGAATTGGAAATGCCCAACTTCCCTTGATTTAATGTAGAGGAAGGGATTCAAAAGCTTAGGGAGATTGGAATGTTACAGTGGATTTGTCATTTAAGATCTATTCATTCACAAAGGAGGCTCTAGAGACATACCTTTCATCAATACTTTAAGAAATAAAATTGTGAGTGGAGCCCCAGTATCCTTAAAGAGCTCCTTGATTACTCTTCTATATAGACTAGACTTTACAGTGGAAACCATAGCCTCTCAATTGGAAAACCTAAGTGCACTGGGAGTAACTGGATCCTGGGATGGCAAGGCCAAGAGATGGCACTCATCAGCCAAAGGCAAGGTGGAAATGGTTACCATGATGGACAGCAGAGTCAAGGCAGCAATCAGAATAGCCTGACTCATGGCGTTGGCAAGTTATTTATGCTTGATCTTATAAGATCAAACTTTACTCGATATGTATAAACAGAAAATTTCTAGGTCAAGTGAATAAATATATAACTTGAATCATAAAAAAGAGAGTCATTGCCCCTCAACCAATTACCAGGCTTGAGCCAGTTTACAGACCCAGAACTCCTTGAATGAATGGGATGCTGGGTTTCCTTGAGGACAGACCCCAATACACTAACAAAATTTTATGCTGCTAATCTTTCTGCCAGCCTTCTCCAAAGGGACCTATGGCCTTTTACCAGAGTAACTGTGCATTGGAGAAAAGAAAGAATAAGGCCTTTTGGGAACTACTCAACACCAGCTCTGAACTGACACTGACTCTAGGAAATCCCAAATGTCACTGTGGTCCTCCAGTCAGAGTAGGAGCTTATGGAGGTCAGGTGATCATTGAAGTTTTACCTCAGGTCTGTCTCACAGTAGGTCCCCAAATATATCTTGTGGTTATTTCCCTAGTTTCAGAATGCATAATTGGAATAGACATACTTAGCAGCTTGCAGAATTCCTACATTTGTTCCCTGCCCTGTGCCATGAGGGCTACTGTGGTGGAAAGGCCAAGTGGAACCCATTAGAACTGTCTCTACCTAGGAAAATAGTAAATCAAAAGCAACACTATATCCCTGGAGGAATGGTAGAGATTAGTGCCATTATCAACAATTTCAAAGATGCAGGTGTAGTGATTCCCACTACAACTCCATTCAATTCTGTTTGAACTCTGCAGAAAATAAATGGACCTTGGAGAATGATGATGAATTATTGTAAGCTTAATCAAATGGTGACTTCAATTGTACTGCTGTGCTAGATGTTGTTTCGTTGCTTGAGCAAATTAACATATTCCCTGGTACCTGGTATGCAGCCATTAATCTGGCAAATGCATTTTTCTTTATACTTTTCCACAAGGCCAGCCCTCCAGAGCTGTTTCTTTTCAGTTGGCAAGGCCAGCAACACACCTTCACTACATACCTCAGAGTTACATCAGTTCTCTAGCTCAATGCCATCATTTACTTTGCATGGACCTTGATCATCTTTCCCTTCATACTGATATCATACTGGTCCATTACATTAATGACATTATGCTGATTGGAGCTAGTGAGCAAGAAGTAGAAACTACTCTAGACTTACTTCTGTGTCAGAGGGTGGGAAATAAATCTGACTAAAATTCACTGAAATTTCTTTAGGTCCAGTGATGTGGGCCATGTCAATGTATTCCTTCTAAAGTGAAGGATACGTTGTTTCATCCAGATTCTCCTACAACCAAAAAAGATACACAATGTGTTGTGGGCCTCTTTGGGTCTTGGAGGCAACATATTACTTTTATGGGTGTGTTACTTTGACACATTCACTGAGTGACCTGAAAAGCTGCTAGTTTTGAGTGGTGCCCAGAACAGGAGAAGACCTGCAAGAGGTCTGGGCTGCTGTGCAAGCTGCTTTGCCACTTGGGCCATATGATGCATCAGATCCAATGGTGCTTGAAGTGACAGTGGGAGATAAAGATGCTGTTTGGAATCTTTGGCAGTCCCCTATAGGTGAATCACAGTGCAATGTTTCAGGACTTTGAAACAAGTCCCTGCCATTATCCTCAGATAATTATCCTCCTTTTGAGAAACAGCTCTTGGTCTGCTACTGGGCTTTAGTAGAAACTGAATGCTAGATCTTGGGCTACTAAGTTACCATGTAACCTGAGTTGCCATTCATGAATGGGTGTTATCTCATTAAGCTAGCTACAAACCATCATCAAATGGAAATAGTCTATACAGATCAGGCCTAAGCAGGCTCTGAATGCACAGTTAAGTTACATAAAAGAGTGATTGAAATGCTCATGGTCCTCAGTCCTTCTACACTGCCTTCTCTCTTCCAGCTCATACCTATGGTCTCATACAGAGTACCTTACAATCAGTTGTCAGAAGAGGAGAAGACTTGGGGCCAGTTTACAGACGGTTCCGCGTATGTGGATACCACTCAAAATTGGACAGATGCAGCACTATAGCCCACTCTGGGTTATTCCTAATTGAGACTGATGAAGGGAAATCTTTCCAATGGGAAGAACTTTGGGCAAAGTGTACCTGGTTGCACACTTTGCTTGGAAGGAGAAATAGCCAGACACACTATTGTGTACTGATTGGTGAGCTGTAGCCAATGATTTGGCTTATTAGGGAAATACAAATTATAAACATAGTCAGGGACTTGGAAAGGGCATAATTGGAAAATTGGTGACAAATATTTCTAGGGAAGAGACATGTGGGTAGACTTTTTTTTTCTTTTTTTGATACAGATCTTGCTCTGCCACCCAGGCTGGAGTGCAAGGGCTCAATCTTGGCTCACTGCAAACTCTGCCTCCCAGGCTCAAGTGATTCTCCTGCCTCAGCCTCCCAAGTAGCTGGGATTACAGGCACCTGCCACCATGCCCAGCTAATTTTCTTATTTTTGGTAGAGATGGGGTTTTGCCATGTTGGCCAGGCTAGTCTGGAACTCCTGAACTCAGGTGATCCACCCGCCTTGGTCTCCTAAAGTGCTCAGATTACAGGCGTGAGCCACCTTGCCCAGCCAGACCTCTTTTAATGGGCAATAAATGTGAAGATATTTGTGTTCCATGTAAATGTTCACCAAAGGGTGACCTCAGCAGAGGAGTATTTTAATACTTAAGTGGAAAGGATTGATCTATTTTGTGGTTACCAGTAAGCTTCTATTCCTGGTTACTCTTATCATTGTCCAGTGAGGTTATGAACGGTGGCCATGGTAGCAGGGATGATGGTTCTGCATGGGCTCAATAACGTGAACTACTCACTAAGGCTGACCTGGCTATGGCTACTGCTGAGTGTCCAACCTGCCAGCAGCAGAGATCAACATTCAGTCCAGGTTATGGCACCAGTCTCCAGGGTGATCAACCTGGTGGACAGTTGATTACACTGGATAGCTTCCCTTATGGAAGGGACAGTGCTTTGTACTTAGCGAAATAGATACTTACTCTGGATACAGATTTGCCTTCCCTATGTGCAATGCCTATGCCAAAACTACCATCAATGGACTTTTTGTTCTATTCAGGCCCTCATCAGATTGGGTGATGCCCACTTACATTGGTGAGAGCATTCTTCTTATGCTCCAACCAGCATCTTTATCTGCCAGTCTGCTTATTCAAATACTAATCTCTTCTGGAAACATCCTCACAGACATGCTCAGAAATAACATTTTACTAGCTATATGGGTATCCCTTAGCCCAGTCAAATTGACAGATAAAATTAACCATCACAACACATTCTTTCTTTTCCCTTGGGTAAATGCATGAGTATTATGGTTAGATCATATGGTAGGTGAGTGTTTAAGCTTTTAAGAAACCAGCAAACCATTTTCCAAAGTGGTGGTATTATTTTACATTACCACCAAGTGTATGCAAGTTTCAACTGTTCATCACCCTTGACAACACTTAATATGGTCAATCTATGTTTTAAATTTAGCCATCTTAGTGGTTGTGTAGGGGCATCTTATTTTTTTGTAATTTGTATTTTCCTAATAACTAAAGATGTTGAGCATATTTTCATATCTGATTTGCCTTCAATTTATCTACATTGTGAAGTGTCTCTTCAAATATTTTCCCTATTTTTATTGCATGTTTTGTATTCTTATGTTTGAATTGTAAACGTTTCTACACATTCTAGATACAAGTATCGTATGTATGTCTACAAGTATTTTTAATACCCTTTAAATTGCATTTTTACTTACCTTTTTTTTTTTTTTTGAGACGGAGTCTCTCTCTGTCGCCCAGGCTAGAGTGCAGTGGTGCGATCTCGGCTTACTGCAAGCTCCATCTCCCAGGTTCGTGCCATTCTCCTGCCTCAGCCTACCAAGTAGCTGGGAATACAAGCGCCCACCACCACACCTGGCTAATTTCTTTTTGTATTTTTAGTAGAGATGGGGTTTTACCGTGTTAGCCAAGATGGTCTCCGTCTCCTGACCTCGTGATCCACCTGCCTTGGCCTCCCAAAGTGCTGGGATTACAGGTGTGAGCCACGGCGCATGGCAGCATTTTTACTTTCTTAATAGTGTATTTTCAAAGCCAAATGATTTTAATTTTGATTAAGTTCAATTTATTGATGTTGTTCTTATATAGTTTGCTCTTTTTGTGTCCGACTTAAGAAATCATTGCTAAACACAATGTCAATAAGATCTTTTTTCTATGTCTTATGTTTTCTTCTAATAATTTTATAGTTTTAGTTTTTAAATTTAGGTTTATAATCCTTTTCAGTTACTTTTTGTATATTGTATGAAGTAGTGATTGAAATTTACTATGTTGTTAATAGTAATCCAATTGTATTCATAGTATTTATTGAAAATATTTTTTATTTATTGAATTGCCTTGTCAACTTTGTCAAAAATTGATTGAACTTCTATGTGTGAGTATCTTTATTAACTTTACTTCTGTTCATTTATACCTCAATATTTCATGGTTTTAATTACTACTACTTTGTAACAATTCTTGAAGTCATATAGTGTAAGTTCTTTAATTTGCTCTTGTCAAAATTGTTTTCTCTATTGTAAGGCATTTGCATTATCAGATAAATTTTATAATAACCTTATCAATTTCTACAGAAAAAGCCTTCTGGGATTTTAATTGTGATTAAATTAAATTTATAAAACAATTTGGAGAAAATTGATACCTTAACAACATTAAGTCTACAAATCTAAGAATACAGCTCATTTCTCCATTTATTTACATTTTCTTTAATTACCCTAAGTAATATAGTTACTTAGTGTGCTATAGTAATATGCAGGTCTTGAAAATATTTTATCAATTTGTTAATATATTATCTCAATTTCTACTACATTGCTGGTTCATTAATTTAACCAGTATATAGAATTCATTGCTAGAGTATAGAAATATAGTTTATTACTATAGATTGATGTTATATCCTGAAAACTTCCGAACTTATCATTAGTACTAGTAGCCTTTTGTAGATTCCTTAGGATTTTCTACATATCATCTCCTGATAAAGACATTTTTACTTCTTCCTTTCTGATAATGTTAGTTTTATTTCATTTTCTTACTTTATTGCTTATTGCACTTTGAACAGAGGTGGTGAAGAGTGGTTATTCATACCTTTTTTCCTAATATTGTGTGGAAAGCATTTGGCCTCTCATTTAATGTTATATTACTTGTAGGAAATTGCCCTTTACCAGGTTGGGAGAGGTATTGTCTATTCACATTTTTCTGAGAGACATTTTATCAGGAATGGATGTTGGATTTTGTCAATTGTTTTCTTCATCTATGAGATCATTATACATTTTTAGAATATTAATAAAGAAAATTAAATTGCTTTTCAAATGTAAAACCACATCTGTATTTCTGGAATACACACAACTTGGTCAGAATGTATATTTCATTCCTTTCGATTGTTGGATTTTATTAATATTTGCTGAAATTGTGTTAATAATTTTTGCAACCATGGTCATGAGAGATATTGGCTTGTAGTGGTCTTTTCTTTTTTGATACCTAATAGATGTACATATTTTCAGGGTACATGTGTGTATTATTCTGTTCTTGCATTGCTATAAAGAACTACCTGACGAATCACGAGGTCAGGAGATCGAGACCATCCTGGCTAACACAGTGAAACCCCGTCTCTACTAAAAATACAAAAAATTAGCCGGGCGAGGTGGCAGGCGCCTGTAGTCCCAGCTACTCTGGAGGCTGAGGCAGGAGAATGGCGTGAACCCCCGGGGGGCGGAGCCTGCAGTGAGCCGAGATCTCGCCACTGCACTCCAGCCTGGGCGACAGTGAGACTCTGTCTCAAAAAAAAAAAAAAAAAAAGAACTACCTGAGACTGGGTAATTTATAAATAAAAGAGGTTTAATTTGATTCAGTTCCACAGGCTGTACAGGAAGCATGGCTGGAGAGGCCTCAGGAAACTTACCATCATGGTGGAAGTTGAAGGGAAAGCAAGTACATCTTACATGGCCAGAGAAAAAGGAAGGTAGCAAAGGGGGAGGTGCTACACACTTTTAAACAACCAGATCTCATGAGAACTCACTACCACGAGAACAGCAAGGGGAAAATCTGCCCCCATAATCCAATCACCTCTCACAAGGCTCCTCCTCCAACACTGGGGATTATGATTCGACATGAGATTTGGGTAGGGTCACAAATCCAAACCATATAAATGTGATAATTTGATACATTAATATAATGTGTAGAGATAAAATAAGGGTAATTCAGGATATATATCATCTTAAATATTTATCTTTTGTTTATGGTAGGAACATTCAAATTATTATCTTCTAGCTATTTTGAAATGCAAAATCAATTATTGTTAACTACAGTCACCCTACTGATCTGTCAAACACTAGGTCTTATTTATTCTATGTAACTGTGTATTTTTACACATTAATCAACATTACTTAGTCCCCACCTCCTTCCTGCCCCCTCTGCTCCCACATATGAGTGAAAACATGTGATACTTGTCTTTCTGCATCTGGCTTATGTCACTTAATATAAAGACATCCAGTTCCATCCAAGTTGCTGCAAATAACAGAATTTCAGATATGAGGGTGAGTGGCCAAGATGATGGACTAGAAGCAGCTAGGGTGTGTGGTTCTCATGGAGAGGAACGGAAGGGGCGAGTAAATACAGCACCTTCAACTAAAACATTCAGGTACTGACATTGGGACTAATCAAGAAAACAATTTGACCCATGGTTCTTGGAGAAAAGCAAGGCAGGACAATGGCCTACCAGGGAGTGACACAGAGCCAAGGGAACCTCCCTTGCCCAGGGAAGTGATGAGTGAATGTATGATCCTGGAAACCACACTTCTCCCATGGATCTTTGCAACCCTCAGGTCAGGAGATCCCCTTGTGAATCCACTCCACTAGGGCCTTCAGTCTGATACATAGAGCTACATGGAGCTGAAACAGAAGAAGTTCCCTTATCCCCTTCACGTGTGACAGGGGTGTGGCTCACTTCTTGGGTGCCCTTCTGCTCAAACCCCTAGGGAGAGCATGCATATGGGCAGGTCATGGGGAGTGTTTTGGGGCTCTGACCCCATGGCGGTGTCTAGGGTTGAGTGTTTACAGCTCCTAAAGCCCTAGTGGGCATGTATTACAGTATGCTCCTTTAGCTTTGCTGTCTGTGGTCTGACCAGCTCAATTAGACCCTCTGTCTTGTTGCAAGGAGGGAGGACTTTCTGTATCTTGGGTTCTTGCCCTAGTGTACTGGAAAAATTGGATCACACGTGGGCTTGGAGAACGAGTGCAAGGTTTTATTGAGTGGTGGAAGTAGTTTTTAGTGAGATGGATGGGGAGCCAAAAGGGGAATGGAGTGGGAAGACGGTCTTCCCCTGGAGTCGGGCCACCCAGTTGCCAGACTCTTCCAACCACCCCTGACCGAATTCCACACCATCTGGCCATCCAATGGCCTGCCGGTGTTTGCTGGTGTCTGTTGGTATGCTGTTCTGCTCCTCTTGACATCCAGGTGCTTGTGTGTGTGCCTGCTACGGTCTCAGGTCTTTATGGGCACAGGATGAGAGGCATGGCAGGCCAGAGTAGTCTTGGAAAATGCAACATTTTGGTGTGAAAACAGGAGTGCCAGTTCTCACTTAAGTTCATGGGAACAAGCCTGATGGTGCAGCCCTTGCCAGGGATCCTGCCCTTCTCTACCCAGCACATCCCTGCCCCCCTCCCGTATCAGAGCCTTGGCAGAGCAGCCACTCAGGCATTCATGGAGACTCAGGAGCTTTAGATACTCTGGCTCTGGGCTTCCCTGGAAAAAGTAACTGCAACTCTGGTGAACTGGGAAGTTAGATCCCTGTACATACTTCTAGGAAAGAGCCTGAATCCAAGAAGCCAAGCAGTGACAGTCTGCGGTTCCCACTTCCACAGTGCCTCATAGGACAAGACCCACAGGCGGGGAATTTCAGCCAGTCACTGGTAGCAGCATTGTGCTTCCCTGGGACAGAGCTTCCAAGGGGAGGGGAAGGCTGCCATCTTTGGGCAAGCCATTCCAGCTTGTGGGCTGTGGAGAGTCCAAACCAACTGGGACAGAAGGGATCCCCCAGCACAGCACAACTGCTCTACCAAAGAATGGCCAGACTGCTTCTTTAAGTGGCCACTGATTCCATTCCTTCTCACTGGGCAGAACCTCCCAACCAGGGCCTCCAGCCAACACTGCCAGTGTTCTATAGCTGAAAGTGATTTGAAAGCTCCATGGGATGGAACTCCCAGAGGGAGGGGCAGGCCACCATATTTGCTGTTTGGGCAACTTAGCAGTTCCAGCCTTTGGGCTTTGGAGGGCCTAAACTGAACAGGAGTGGACACAGTACCCCAGCACAGCACAACAGCCCCACAAAAACATGGCCAGAGTGCTTTTTTAAGGATGTCCTTGACCCTGTTCTTCATCACCAGGTAGAGCCTCCCAACTAGGGTCTCCAGCTATCCCCACCAGTGTTCTCCAGCTGACAGAGGTTTCAGGCCTCCTTGGGA
Organism: Hylobates moloch; assembly: GCF_009828535.3. NCBI lineage: Eukaryota > Metazoa > Chordata > Mammalia > Primates > Hylobatidae > Hylobates > Hylobates moloch. Next base: position 45,956,398 of record NW_026652282.1, read on the forward strand.
CACAGCTCCCAGGAGGAGTGGCAGGCCTCCATCTTTGCTGTTTGTGCAACTTAGCCATTCCAGTCTTTGGGCTTCACAGTGTCTGAGGCAATCAGGGGCTGAAGTGGACCCCCAGCATAGCACAACTGCTGTGTGAAAACTTTGTCAGGCTACTTTTTAAAGCAGGGCCCAATCCCATTCTTCCTGACTGGGTCAGACTTCCCATCTGGGGTCTCCAGCCACCTCCTACAGATGTGTTCAGGCTGGCAACAGGTCTGGGATGGAGCTCCCAGAGGAAGGGGCAGGCTTTCATCTTTGTTGTTTCACAGACTGGTGATACTTTCAGTTACTGGAAAATCTGAGGTGACTAAGGGTGAGTGGAACCCCAGTATACTGCAGCAGCCCTACAGAAAAGTGGCCAGACTATTAAAAGAAAAACAAAAGTCCAGAGTTCAGCAATCTCAAGAATTGAAGGTGAAGAAGCCCACAAAGATGAGAAATAATCAGTGCAAGAACACTGCAAACTCAAAAATCCAGAGTGCCCTCTTTCTTCCAAAAGACCACATCACCTTTCCATCAAGGGTTCAGACCCAGGCTGAGGTTGAGGTGGCCAAAATGACAAAGGTAGAATTCAGAATGTGGACAGAAATAAAGTTCACTGAGCTAAAAGAGTATGTTGTAACCCAATGGAAGGAAGTTAAAAATCATGATAAAACATTGCAGGAGCTGACAGACAAACTTGTCAGTATAGAGAAGTATGTAACCAACCTGATACAGCTGTAAATCACACTACAAGAATTCCATAATCCCATCACAAGTATTAATGGCAGAATAGACAAAACAGAGGAAAGAGTCTCAGAGCTTGAAGACTGACTTTCTGAAACAAGACAGGCAGACAAGAATAGAGAAGAAAGAATGAAAAGAAATGAACAAAACCTCCAAGAAATATAAGATTATATAAAGTGACTGAATCTGTGACTGGTGTGCCTGAAAGAGACAGGGAGAATGGAACCAACTTGGAAAACACATTTCAGGATATCATCTATGAGAACTTCCCCAACCTTGCTAGAGAAGCCAACACTCAAATTCAGGAAATGCACAGAACCACAGTAAGATACACCACAAGAAGATCATCCCCAAGACACATAATCATCAGATTCCCCAAGGTTGAAATGAAAGAAAATATGTTAAAAACAGCTAGAAAGAAAGGCTAGGTCACCCACAAAGGGAAACCCATCAGGCTAACAGCAGACCTCTCAGCTGAAATCCTATAGGCCAGAAGAGATTGAGGGCCAATATTCAACATTTTTAAAGAAAAGAAATTCCAACCCAGAATTTCATATCTACCCAAACAAAGCTTCATAAGTGGAGGAGAAAAAGGATCCTTTTCAGACAAGCAAATGCTAAAGGAATTTGTTACCACTAGACCAGCCTTACAAGAGCCCCTGAGGGAAGCATTAAATATGGAAAGAAAAGACCATTACCAGCCATGACAAAAACACACTGAAGTACACAGACCAGTGACATTATAAAGAAACCACATAAACAAGTTTGCAAAATAACCAGCTAACATCATGATGCAAGGACCAAATCCACACATATCAATACTAACCTTATATGTAAATAGGCTAAATTCCCCAATTAAAAGACACAGAGTGGCAAGCTGGGTAAAGAACCAAGACTCATTGGTATGCTGTCTTCAATAGACCCATCTCACACGCAATGACACCCCTAGGCTCAAAATAAAGGGGTGGAGGAAAATCTACCAAGCAAATGAAAAACAGGAAAAGCAGGGGTTGCAATTCTAGTTTCTGACAAAACAGACTTTAAATCAACAAAGATTTAAAAAGACAAAGAAGGGCATTACATAATGGTAAAGGGTTCAATTCAACAAGAAGACCTAACTATCCTTAATATGTGTGCACCCAACACAAGAGCACCCAGATTCATAAAGCAAGTTCTTAGAGACCTTCAAAGAGACTTAGACTCCCACACAATAATAGGCAGAGAGTTTAACGCCCCACTGACAATATTAGGTAGATCACTAAGACAGAAAATTAACAAAAATATTCAGGACCTGAACTCAGCTCTTGATCAAATAAACCTGATAAGATATCTACAGAACTCTCCACCCAAGCACAAAAGAATATACATTTTTCTCATTGCCACATGGCATTTACTTGAAAATTAGTCAATAATTGGAAGTAAAACACTCCTCAGCAACTGCAAAAGAACTGAAATAATAACAAAAAGTCTCTTGGACCACAGCATGATCAAATTTAAAATCAAGACTAAGAAATTCACTCAAAACTATTCAATTACATGGAAGTTGAATAACCTGTTCCTGAATGACTTTTGGGTAAATAATGAAATTAAAGCAGAAATCAAGAAGTTCTTTGTAACTAATAAGAACAAAGATACAATGTACCAGAATTTCTGGGACACAGCTAAGGCAGTGTTAAGAGAGAAATTTATAGCACTAAATGCTGACATAAAAAAATAGGAAGATCTCAAGTAACAACCTAACATTACAACTAAAAGTACTAGAGAACCAACAGCAAACAAGTCCCAAAGCTAGCAGAAGACAAGAAATAACCAAAATCAGAGCTGAACTAAAGGAGATAGATACACAATAAACCATTCAAAAAAATCAATGAATACTGGAGCTGTTTTCTTGAAAAATTAATGAAATAGATAGACTGCTGGCTATACTAATAAAGAATAAAAGAGAGAAGATTCAAATAGATATAATCAGAAACTGTAAGGGGGATATTACCACAGAAATACAAACAACCATAAGAGAATAATATGAACATGTCTATGCACATAAACTAGAACATCTAGAAGAAATTTATAAATTCCTGGACACATACACCCTCCCAAGACTGAACCAGAAAGAAATTGAATCCTTGAACAGACCAATAACAAGTTCCAAAATTGAGACAGTAATGAATAGTCTGCCAACCAAAAAAAAGTCCCAGGACCAACCAGGTGAATTCACAACTAGACTCTACCAGATACACAAGGAAGAGCTGGTATCATTCCTACTGAAACTATTCCAAAAAATGGAAAAGAAGGGACTCCTCTCTAACTCATTCCATGAGACCAGCATCATTCTGATACTATAACCTGGCAGAGACACAACAAAAAAAGAAAACTTCAGGCCAATATTCTTGATAAACATAGATGCAAAAATCCTCAACAAAATACTTGCAAATTGAATCCAGCAGCACATTAAAAAACTTATCCACCATGATCAAGTAGGCTTCATCCTTGGGATGCAAGGTTGATTCAACATATGAAAATTAATAAATGTGATTCATCACATAAACAGAACTAAAGACAAAAGCTACATGATTACCTCAACAGATGCAGAAAAGACTTTTGACAACATTAAACATCCTTTCATGTTAAAAACTCTCAATAAACTAGGTATTGAAGGAACGTACCTCAAAATAATAAGAGCCAACTATGACAAACCCACACGCAGCATCATACTAAATGAGCAAATGCTGGAAACATTCCCCTTGTAAACCGGCACAAGACAAGGTTGCCCTGTCTCACAACTCCTTTTAAACATAGTATTAGAAGTTCTGGCCAGGGCAATCAGGCAAGAGAAAGAAATAAAGTGTATTCAAATAGGAAGAGAAGTCAAACTATCCCTGTTTGCAGATGACATGATCCTATATCTAGAAAACCCCATAATCTCAGCCCAAAAGCTTCTTAAGCTGATAAGCAACTTCAACAAAGTCTCAGGATACAAAACCAGTGTGCAAAAATCTCTAGCAATTCTATACACCACAAACAAGCAAGCCAAGAGCTAAATCACAAATGAACTCCCATTCACAATTGCCACAGAAAAGAATAAAATACCTAGAAATACAGCTAACAAGGGAAATGAAGGACCTCTACATGGAGAACTACAAACCACTGCTCAAAGAAATCAGAGATGACACTAACAAATGGGAAATCATTCCATGGGCATGGATAGAAAGAATCAATATTGTGAAAATGGCCATACTGCTCAAAGCAATTTATAGACTCAATGCTATTCCCATTAAACTACTATTGGCATTCTTCACAGAACTAGAAAAAACTATTTTAAAATTCATATGGAACCAAAAAAGAGTCTGAAGAGCCAAGGCAATCTTAAGCAAAAAGAGCAAAGCTGGAGATATCACGCTACCCGACTTCAAACTATACTACAAAGCAATAGTAACCAAACCAGCATGGTACTGGTACAAGAACAGACACATAGATCAATGGAACAGAATAGGGGACCTGGAAATGAGACCACATACCAATACCTTATTTTCAACAAACCTGACCAAAAAAAGCAACGGGGAGAGAATTCCATATTTAATAAATGATGCTGGGAGAACAGGCTAGCCATATGTGGAAAACTGAAACTGGACCCCTTCCTTACACCATATACAAAAATCAACTCAAGTTGGATTAAATACTTAAATGTAAAACCCAAAACTATAAAAATAGAAGAAAACCTAGGCAATATCATTCAGGACATAGGCACAAGCAAAGATTTCATGATGAAGACACCAAAAGAAATTGCAATAAATACAAAAATTGACAAACGAGATCTAATTAAACTAAAGAGCTTCTGCACTGCAAAAGAAATTGTGAACAGAGTAAACAGACAACCTACAGAATGGGAGAAAATTTTTGTAAACTATGCATCTTACAAAGGTCTAATACCCATTATCTATAAGAAACTTAAATTTACAAGAAAAACAATCCCATTAAAAAGTGAGCAAAGGACATGAACAGCCACTTCTTAAAAGAAGACATGCATGTGGCCAGCGATCATATTTAAAAAGCTCCACATAACTAATCATTAGAGAAATGCAAATCAAAACCACAATGAGATACCACCTCACACCAGTCAGAATGGCTATTATTAAAAAGTCAAAAAATAACATGCTGGCGAGGTTGTGGAGAAAAAGGAATGCTTTTACACTGTTGATGGGAGTGTAAATTAGTTCATCCATTGTAGAAGACAGTGTGGTGATTCCTCAAAGATCTAGAGAAAGAAATACCATTTGACTCAGCAATCCCATTACTGGGTATATACTCAAAGGAATATAAATAATTCTATTATAAAGACACATGCATGCAAATGTTAATTGCAGCACTATTCACAATAGCAAATACATGGAATCAACCTAAATGTCCATCAATGATAGGCTGGATAAAGAAAATGTACATATACACCATGGAATACTATGCAGCCATAAAAGAATGAGATCATGTTCTTTGCAGCAACATGGATGGAGCTGGAGGCCATTATCCTCCTGTTAGCAAACTAACACAGGAACAGAAAACCAAATACCTCATGTTCTCACTTGTAAGTGTGAGCTAAATGATGAGAACATATGGACACATACAAAAGAACAACACACACTGGGTCCTACTGGAGGGCAGAGAGTGGGAGGAGGGAGAGGATCAGGAAAAAATAACTACAAAATAAGCAATGGAAAAAGGACTCCCTATTCAATAAATGATGCTGGGATAACTAGCTAGCCATATGCAGGAGAATGAAACTGGACCCTTACCTTTCACCATATAGAGAAATCAACTCAAAATGGACTAAATACTTAAACATAAGACCTAAAACTAAAAGAATCATAGGAGCAAACCCAGGGAACACCATTCTAGACATTGACCTTGTGAAAGAATTTATGACTAAGTCCTCAAAAGCAATTGCAAAAAAAAAAAAAATTGACAAGTAGAACCTAAGTAACCTAAAGAGCTTCTGCACAGCAAAAGAAACTATCAACAGAGTGAAAAGACAACCTACAGAATGGGAGAAAATATTTGCAAACTATGTACCTGAAAAAAGTCTAATATCCAGAATTTATATGGAACATAAACAATTTCACAAGCAAAAAATAAATAACCCCATTAAAAAGTGGTCGAAAGACATGAACAGACACTTCTCAAAAGAAGGCATGTGGCCAAAAAACATATGAAAAAAATGCTCCACATCACTACTCATCAGAGAAATGCGAAGCAAAACCACAAAGAGATATCATCTCATGCCAGGCAGAATGGCTATTAACAAAACGCCAAAAAACAGCAGATTCCAGTGAGGCTTCAAAGAAAAGGAAATGCTTATACACTGTTGGTGGGAATGTAAATTAGTCCAGCAACTGTGGAAAGCAGTTTGGAGATTTCTCAAATAACTTAAAACAGAACTACCATTCAACCCAGCAATTCCATTACTGAATATATATCCAAAAGAAAATAAACTATTCTACCAAAAAGACACATGCACTAGTATGGGCATCACAACACTATTCAAATAGCAAAGACATGGAATCAACCTAGGTGCCCATCAATGGTAGATTGGATAAAGAAAATGTGGTACATGATACACTATAGAATATCACATTGCCATAAAAAAGAACTAAATAATTTCCTTTGCAGCAACATGGATGCAGCTGGAGGCCACTATCCTATGGATTAACATAGCTGCAGAAAACCAAACACTGCATGTTCTCACTTATAAGTGGGAGCTAATCATTGGGTACTCATGGACATAAAGATGGCAATAATCAACACTGGGGACTATTAGAAGATGGAGTGAGGGACTGGGGAGGAATGAAAAACTAACTTTTGGGTCCTATGCTCACTACCTGGGTGATAGGATCATTCATATCCTAAACTTCAGCATCACACAATATACCCACGTAACAAACCTGCACACGTACCCCCTGAATCTAAAATAAAAGTTAAAATCATAAAAGAAAGAAAAGATCCTTGATATGATTCCCACTTTTTTGTTTAATTTGATGAGAATTATTTTGTGGTCCAAGGTATGGTTTATTCTGGAGAATATTCCATGTGCTGATGAAAAGAATGTGTATTATGCAGCATTGGGATGAAATATTCCATGAACATTAGTTAGGTCCATTTGATCTAGAGTGTAGTTTAGCTGAAATGTTTCCTTGTCAATTTTCTGTCTAGATGATCTGTCCATTACTGAAAGTTGGGTGTTGAAGTCCTCTATTACTATTGTATTTCAGTCTATCTCTCCATTCAGACCTATTAATGTTTGCTTTATATACTTGGAAGCTCTGGTGTTGCCTGTGTAGATATTTATAATGGTTATATCTACTTGCTGAATTGACCCCTTTATCATTTTATAGTGACCTTCTTTGTATCTTTTTATAGCCTTTGATTTGTAGTATATTTTATCTAATGTAAGTATAGTTGATCCTGCTCTTTTTTAGTTTCCACTTGGGCAGAATATCTTTTTCCGTTCCTTCACTTTTAGTCTGTGTTTGTCTTTATATGTGAGATGGGTTTCTTGTAGGCAACATACAATTGGGTCTTGTTTTTATCCATTCTGGAACATAGAGTTTTATGTTTTTAATTCAAGAATTTGGTTCATTTGCATTCAGTGCTATTATTGGTAAGGAGTTACTACTGCCATTTTGTTGCTTGTTTTCTGGTTGTTTCACAATTTTTCTGCTTCTTTCTTCCTTTCTTACTGACTTCCTTTGTGGTTAAATGATTTACTCTGGCACTATATTTTAATTCATTGCCTTTTTACTTTTTATGTATCTATTATAGTTTTTTGCATTGTGGTTACCATGAGGCTTGCAAAAAATATCTTACAGATATAACAAGTTATTTTAATGAGATGACAAAAATAATAGAAACAAGTAAAAACAACCCTCTACACTTTAACTCCATCCCTCTACATTTTGACTTTTTGTTGTCTCAAGTTACATATTTTCATATTGCCTATCTCTTAACAGGTTGTTGTAGCTATTATTGTTTTGATAGATTTGGCTTTTGGGCTTCATAACTAGAAATATGAGTATACTGCTCACCACAATTACAGTATTAGCGTATTCTGGGTTTGTCTGTGTACTTAATTTTACCAGTGGGTTTTATACTTTCATATGGTTTCTTGTTGAATATTTAGTGGCTTTTTTTTTCTTTCATATTGAATAACTCCCTTTAGAATTTCTTGTAAGATGGATTTTTTTTTTTTTTTTTTTTTTTTTTTTGAGACGGAGTCTCGCTCTGTCACCCAGGCTGGAGTGCAGTGGCACAATCTCAGCTCACTGCAAGCTCCGCCTCCCGGGTTCACGCCATTCTCCTGCCTCAGCCTCTCCGAGTTGCTGGGACTACAGGCACCCGCCACCACGCCCGGCTAATTTTTTGTATTTTTAGTAGAGACGGGGTTTCACTGTGGTCTCGATCTCCTGACCTCGTGATCCGCCCACCTCGGCCTCCCAAAGTGCTGGGATTACAAGCGTGAGCCACCGCGCCCGGCCGTAAGATGGATTTGATGGTGGAAAATTCTCTCAGCTTCTGTTTGCCTAGGAAAGTATTTATCTCTTCTTCATTTTTGATGAGTAGCTTGGCTGGATACAATATTATTAAATGACTGTTATTTTTTTCAGCATTTTGAAAATGTAATAAAACTCTCTCCCACTCCCAATCTGTATGGTTTCCATTGAGAAGTTTGTTGCCAGATGAATTGGAACTCCTTTATATGTTACTTGCTTCTTTTCTTTGCTGCTTTTAAGATTCTCTCTTTGCTCTTGACCTTTGATAGCTTGATTATTATATTTCCTTGGGCAGTTTTATTTGAGTTTTATCTGTTTGGTGTTATCTAACCTTCCTGTACCTGATATATTTCTTTCTTTCTCAAGTTTTGGAAAGTTTTCTGTTAGTATTTCTTTGAATAAACTTTCTACCCCTTGACCTTGCTCAAATTACTCTTGAACACCAATAATTCTTAGATTTGTTATTTTGAGGTAATTTTCTGTATCTTGCAGATGATCTTCATTTCCTATCATTCTTTTCTCTCCTTTGACTATGTGTTTTCAAATAGCCTATCTTTGAGCCCACTGATTCTTTTTTATTCGATCCAGTCTGCAGATGAGGGCCTCTAATGAATTTTTCAGTTCGTTAGAAAATAAATATTTCTGTTCCAAGATTTCTGTTTATTTTATTATTTCAATCTCTGTCTTAAATTTCTTTGATAGGCTGGGCATGGTGGCTCATGCCTGTAATACCAGCATTTGGGGAGGCTGAAGCAGGCAGATCACTTGAGGCCATGAGTTTGAGACTAGCCTGGGCAATATAGAGAGATCCTGTCTCTACAAAAACTAAAAATAAATAAATACATACATACATACATACATAAATTTATTTCTCTCATAAATTCCACAATTGATTTTCTGTGTTATCTTGGAGATCACCGCATTTCCTTAAAACTACTATTTTGAATTATTGGTCAGAGGGCTCACATATGATCATCTCATCAGGGTCAGTCAGTTGTTTCTTGGTTTGTCCATTTGGGGAGGTCATAGTTCCCTGTCTGCTGTTGTTTCTTGTGGATGTTTCTGTGAGACCTTACACTAGTGTCATAGAAAGCTAATGATCCTTATTTAGGCCTCATTTGATCTCTAAGAACTTTGAATTTGACATTTAGATGGTGCAAGTTGGAAACACATCCCATGGCCAAGTCACTGGCTTCTGCTATTTCTCAGTTAGAACTGACCACGTAGGTCCTCTTCAGTAAGTACTCCCCTATATCTAAATAATCGTCTTTCTTTGCACGCAATTTAAAAAATGGATCTCACATTTTATAATTGCCTTGAAATAGACAATGTATATCACTACTGGTCTCTCGAGAAATCTATTATAGCTATTGCTAAGTAATATTTTGAAAATATTTGGCACAATACTTTTTGGCTTCTCACCAGTCACCACCCACACTCCCCACAAAAGGAGCTTAAGATAAAAAGGGATTATTTGATTATAAATTTTTTTCTTAACAACCACTCTGAATGAGCCTTACAAGTATGCTGGTTGATCAGCCACTTGGTTAAGTCTGTATTAACTGTTCTAAGGCTGCTAATTACCAATGGATAACACATGCTGGACTCTTACAAGTTGTCATAATGTTTTTTTCCTCTGTCCTTCCCAAATAAACACCATTGTAAAGCCATACCCATGCCACATGCACCGTTAAAAGGTAGTCAGACTTGAATCATTGTAAAATTTAACCTACCCCATGTTTCAGGAGAGAAGAAAGGAAGAGCTTATGCGAAAGCTAAAGTCACAGTATTACAAAGATTTCAGTATGGGAAGCATTTCTCCATTAGAGCTCATTAAACTATGCAAGATATTGCCCATAATACTCTATCAGGGTCAAGTAACAATTCACCCCTATGGTGAATTAAAACACTGTGGAGCTTTGGAAAAATCAACATTTAAAGAAAATGACTGTTTTCTCTGAGTCTCCTTACTCTTACAATACCTGCAAAAACATTCTTGGTATCTAATGATGATGGTTCCAATATTTTTATGGCTTGTGAAATTAAATTCTCTATTTCATTTTAGAAGTTTGATATAATGAATTTCCAATGCCAGCAGCGGGGCAAATTCCATTCGGAATTCCTTGTTTTGTCCCTGAGAAAATGATTCTGTTTCACTCCCTGCGCCCCATAGTGGGGAATTCTCCATGGCATATTATACAAAAGAGTTGATATTTCATTATTTTTATCCTTAACAACAATTAAAGGAGAAACCCTATATCAGTCTACTACCCTTGCAATATGTGTTTCCCACACAGACACATGAACGCAGCTTGCTTCTGAAAGAGGAGTGCCTTCTTGTCCTTGTCCCTTTCCCTGCAGCTTTATTACTGCTGAGATGTCAGCAACTAGTTTTTCACCAAAAGCAATGCCTAAAGTGGTACCTTTAGGTTTTAAGAACAGCTTTAATTTCTCATAGCTAATGCTAAGAGCTTGTGGTAAGGAAAAGAAAAGGGGAACATGTGGAATTTCATATTTTGATCACTGCACAGCTGTCAGGAAGATGTTCCTGTGCTTTCTTCCTGCTCCTGGCTTTCTGCTTCTCACCTTGTAGTACAACGTCCTGTCTCTCTCTCCCATCGCTCCCTCATCTCCCCTGATTCTGCCCTCTCTGTTTGCTGCTATCTATCTATCTATCTATCTATCTATCTATCTATCTATCTATCATCTATCTATCTATCTATCATCTATCTATCTATCATCTATCTATCATCTATCTATCTATCTATCTATCATCATCTATCTATCTATCTATCTATCTATCTATCTATCTATCTATCTATCATCTATCTATCTACCTATCTATTATCTATCTATCTATCTATCTATCTATCTATCTATCTATCTCTCTATCTCTCTTTCTTTCTCTCTCTCTCCCCCTCCTTCCTGCATCGTTTCAGTCCTCCAACTGGCTTTTCATTCCATCCTTCTCCCATCCATGCTTTCTCCTTCTGTATTCTAGGTTTGGGACTCTTTCATCACTTTGCTCTCCCACACACATCTCTGTCTGTTTCCCCACTACCAGGGAAGCCAGCATGTGGGAAGATCATCAGTACTTACATATATTCACCAGTCTCTCTGTCAAGCCATCCATCTTTTCCATTTGGTTTTTCAACTCATTCATTCATTCACTCATTCATGCTTCCAACAAACATATTTGAGATTATAATATATAACAGGCACTGGACTAGGCAGGCCCTTAGGATATACAGTGGAGAAGAAAACAGATGATGATAACTTTCACCCTGGGGCTTTCACTGCAATGGGGAGAGAGATGTTTCAAGAAGAATCCCTCTAAAAATATGTATCATTATGACATATACTGGGATAAATGGTATAGAGGAAGTTTCCAGACCACTAAGAGAAAGTAAAAGAGAAAAAATAATTTAAATTGAGGGTGAAGTGTTTTGTGGCCAGAAAATGCTATCATGAAGAAGTGACATTTAAGCTGAGTACTTGGAAATAAGCATGAGCTAGACAGGTGAACAGCAAAGAGGGTTACCAATTCAGGCGTATTGGGAGCAAAACTATAAAGTCAGTCACTAAGACCAACAAGGATGGCTTCAACAGGGGACTTAAGAGAAGGTCAGAATAATTCAAGCAAGGGGAGGGTGGGGATACGTTAGGGTCAGAGGTTTGAGAAAATCATTTCCAGCTCACATCACTATTCTTGCCATTCTTTTAGGCAAGGCCCCCTTCTTGTTGCCATTCATTTATTTGATCCTTTTTGTTTGCATTCTCTACTCTCACTGTGCACTGCTCATCTAAATGTACCATTCTAATATGTTTGTTATTTATCATTTTTCTTATGTGATGAAAAACACGTAAAGTGTGACATGTGTTCTTGCTTTATGTAAGATTATTTTTAGATATATAGTTATGTATGTTACATAATATGATATATAGACAGTGATATCCCATATTGTGTCTATTTTTTTTTTTTTTAGAGATAAGGTCTCACTCTATCACCCAAGCTGCAGTGCGGTGGCATCTTCTTAGCTTACTGCAGCCTGGAACTCCTGGGCTCAAGTGATACTCCTGCCTCAGTCTCCCAAGTGGCTGGGACTACAGGCATATCCCACCACACCTGGCTACTTTTTAAATTTTTTGTAGTGACTGAGTCTCACTATGTTGGTGAGGTTGATCTTCAACTCCTGGCCTCAAGTGATCTTCCTGCCTCGCCCCCGCAAAGTGCTTGGATAACAGGTGTGGGCCACCACGCCAGGCTTCTTTACATCTTTGTTAATTATAATCGACATATGTTAGACTGAGCATATTTAACATATACGATCTAATAAGTTTTGGTACCACACCTGTGAAACAATCATTATAGTAATGATAATGAACATCTGTATTACAAACTAAACTATCCTCGGGCTCCTTTGAAATTCCAGAATTTTAATAAACGTAATCTTACTCCCTGCACCCTTTTTTTTTGGTTTAGCTTCTTTCAGACAGCATGTTTTCAGATGCATTTATGTTGTCGAAAGTGTCAACAATTCATTTCTATTTAATGCTCTGTAGTATTCCATTGTATGGACATAGCACAATTTCATAATTCATCTCCCTGTTGATGGACACTTGGGTTGTCTTCAGGCTTTTGGCTATTACAAATAAACTTGCTATGAATATTCATAAACAGGTAATCATATGAAAATATATTTTCTTTTCTCCTGTGTATGTCTTGGAGTGGAATGGCTGGTTTATGGGAGGCGAATATTTTACTGGGTAAACGACTACCAAACCAATTTCCGAAGTGTTTCCATCATTCAGAAGTTCCACATCATTGCTAGCACTGGCTATAATCAGTTATTTTAATTTCAATCATGCTCGTGTATCTACAACAGTATTTAAATTTGATTTTAATCTGCATTTCCTGAATGATAAATGATGGTATCTTTTTGTGTGGTTATTAGCCATCTGTATATCTTCTTTGCTGAGGTAGTCTGTTGAAGTCTTTTTTCCATATTTATGGTTGAGTATTTGCCTTCTTATAATTGAGTTATAAGACTTCTTTATAGTCTAGAAGTGTCCTGTGTTGGATATAGATATATGAATTCTAAATATTTTATCACAGACTGTGGATTTCTCTTTCAATTTCAAAAGAATGGCTTCTAAAGGCCAAAAACTTTAATTGTGGTGGAATCAAATGTATTAATTTCTTTTCTTTTATAGTTTGTGGTTTGGGTGTCTCATTTTGAAAATCTTTGCCTAAACCAAAAAGATGAAGAAAGTTGTAATTTCCTCAAAGAGGGCATTACATAAGGGTAAAGGGTTCAACTCAACAAGAAGGCTTAGCAATCCTAAATATATATGCACCCAACAGTAGGAGCACTGGCACCCAACAACACGATCACTCAGATTCATAAAACAAGTTCTTAGAGACAAACAGAGGGACTTAGATAACCACAAAATAATGGTAGGAGACTTCAACACCCCACTGACAGTATTAGACAGATCATCAGGCAGAAAACTAACAGAGTTATCCGGGATCTGAACAGTATACTTGACCAAATAGACTGAACAGACTATTCTACAGGACTCTACACCCCAAAACAGTAGTATGTACATTCTTCTCATCTGCACATGAAACATACTGTAAAACTGACCACACAATTGGCCATAAATCAATTTTCAGCAAAATAAAAAAAAAAACGAAAAACTACCAACAACCCTCTCAGACCACAATACAATAAAAACAGAAATCAATACTAAGAAGATCATTTAAAACCATACAATAACAAGGATGTTAAACAACCTGCTCCTGAGTGACTTTTGGGTAAACAATGAAATTAAGGCAGAAATCAAGAAATTCTTTGAAATGAATGAAAACAAAGCTAACACATACCAGAATCTCTAGGACACTGCTAAAGCATTGTTAAGAGGAAAGATTTTAGTGCAAAATGCCCATGTCAAAAAGTTAGAAAGATCTCAAATTAATAATCTAACATCATACCTAGACGAACTAGAAAAACAAGAGCAAGCCAACCCCAAAGCTAGCAGAAAACAAGAAGTAACAAAAATTAGAACTTAACTGAATAAATTTAAGTTGCAAAAAACCATACAAAAGATCAGTGAAACCAGGTGTTGATTATTTGAAAGAAAAAGTAAGACTGATAAACCCCTAGCTAGACTAATTAAAAAAAAAAAAAAAAGAGAAGATCCTAATAAACATACTCAGAAATGACACAGTGGACATTACCACCAACCCCAGAGAAATACCGAAAAACCCCAGAGACTATTGTGAACACCTGTATAGACACAAACTAGAAAACCTACAAGAAATCAATAAATTCCTCCCAAATCAATCAAATACACCCTCCCAAGATGGACCTGGGAAGAAATTGGTTCCTGAACACACCGATAATGAACTCCGAAATTGATTCGGTAATAAATAGCCTAACAACAACAACAACAACAACAACAAGAAAAAAGGACCTGAGGAATTCACAGCTAATTCTACCAGATGTACAAAGAAGAGCTGGTGCCATTCCCACAGAAACTATTCCAAAAAAGAAACTGAGGAGGAGGGACTTCTCCCCAACTCATTCTATGAGACCAGCATCATTTTGATACCAAAATCTGGCAGAGACACACACACAACAAAAGAAAACTTCAGGCCAATATCCTTGATGAACATCGATGCGAAAATCCTCAACAAAATACTGGCAATCCGAACCAGGCAGCACATCAAAAAGCTAATCCACCACGATCAAGTAGGCTCCATCCCTGGGATGCAAGTTTGGTTCAACATACAAAAATCAATAAATGTGATTCATCATATACACAGATCTAAAGACAAAAAACGTATGGTGATCTCAATAGATGCAGAAAAGGCTTTTGATAAAAGTTAACATCTCTTCATGGTAAAAACTCTCAATAAACTAGATGTTGAAGGAACATACCTCAAAATAATGAAAATCCATCTGTGACAAACCCACGGCCAATATCATACTGAATGGGCAAAAGCTGGACACATTCTCCTTGTAAACCGGCACAAGACAAGGTTGCCCTCTCTCATCACTCCTACTCAACATAGTATTGGAAGACCTGGTCAGGGCGACCAGGCAAGAGAAATAAATAAAGTGCATCCAAATAGGAAGAAAGGAAGCCAAACCACCTCTGTTTGCAGATGACATGATTCTATATCTAGAAAACCCCATAGTCTTGGCCGAAAAGCTCCTTCAGCTGATAAACAACTTGAGCGAAGTTGTAGGATACAAAATCAATGTACGAAGATCACTAGCATTCCTATACACCACCACCAACCAAACTGAGAGCCAAATCAGAAAGGCAATCCCATTCCCAATTGCCACACACACAAAAATAAAACACCTAGGAATACAGATAACCAGGGAGGTGAAAGAGCTCCACAATGAGAATTACAAAGCACTGCTCAAAGAAATCAGAGCAGACATAAACATAGGGAAAAACATCCCATGCTCATGGATAGGAAGAACCAATATCATTAAAGGGGCTACACTGCCTAAAGCAATTTATAGATTCAATGCTATTCCCATCGAACTACCAAGGACATTCTTCACAGAGCTGGAAACAATTATTTAAAAATGTACATGGAACCAGAAAAGGAGCCCGGATAGCCAAGGCAATCATAAGCTAAAAGAGCTATACTGCAAGGCCACAGTGACCAAAACAGCATGGTACTGGTACTGGTACAAAAACAGGCACATAGACCAATGGAACAGAATAGAGAGGCCATAAATAATGTCTCCCATCTACAACCAGCTTTTTTTTTTTTTTTTTTTTTTTTTTTGACAAAGCTGACAAAAACAAGCGGTGGGAAAAAAGACTCCATATTCTATCAATGGTGCTGTGATAACTGGCTAGCCATATGCAGAGGATTGAAGCTGGACCCCTTCCTTACACTATCTACAAAAATCCACATGAGATGGATTAAAGGCTTTAATGTAAAACCCAAAACCATGAAAACCCTGGAAGACAACCTAGGCAATACCATCCTGGACACAGGAGCAGGCAAAGATCTCACGACAAAGGCACCAAAAGCAATCACAAGAGTAAAAATTGACACATGGGATCTCATTAAACCTAGAGCTTCTGCACAGCAAAAGAAGCTATCAACAGAGTAAACAGACAACCTACAAAGTGGGAGAAAATTTTTGCAACACTATTCATCTAACAGAGGTCTAATATCCAGCATCTATAAAAAGCCTAAACAAATGCACAAGAGAAAAACAGACAACCCCATTAATAAGGGGGCAAATGACATGAACAGACACTTCTCAAAAGAAGACACACATGTAGCCAAGAAGTATATGAAAAACAGCTCAATATCACTGATCATTAGAGAAACGCAAATCAAAACCACAATGAGATACCATCTAATAGCAGTCAGAATGGCTATTACTAAAAACAAAAAATAGCAGATGCTGGCGAGGTTGCCGAGAAAAGGAAACCCATATACACTGTTGGCGGGAGTGTACATTGGTTCAACCATTGTGGAAAGCAGTATCGCAATACCTCAAAGAGCTAAAAGCAGAACTACCATTTGACCCAGCAATCCTATTACTGGGTATAGAGCCAGAGGAATATAAAGCATTCTACCATAAAGACACGTGCACCTGGACTATTCACTGCAGCACTGTGCACAATAGCAAAAACGTGGAATCAACTTAAATGCCTATCAATGACGGACTGGATACAGAAAATGTGGTGCGTATACACCATGGAATAAATATTATGCAGCCATAAAAAAGAACAAGGCCATGTCTTTTGTGGGAACATGCATGGAGCTGGAGGCTATAAGCTCAGCAAACTAACGCAGGAACAGAAAAGCAAATCCCACATGTTCTCGCTTATAATTGGGAGCTAAATGATAAGAACTTATGAAGACAAAGAAGGAAACAACACACACTGGGGTCTCCTTAAGGGGGAGGGTGGGATGACGGAGAGGAGCAGAAAAGAGATAACTATTGGGTACTGAGTTCAATACCTAGGTGATGTAGTCACATGTGCAACAAACCCCCGTGACACGTGTTTACCTATGTAACAAACCTTCGCATGTACCCCCCAAACATAAAAGTTTTTAAAAATGTTACAGTGCAAGTCTATTGATGATCAATTCTTTCAACTTCTGTATGTCTAAACACCTACTATTTTAACTTCATTTGAAAAGATATTCATTGAGTATAGATTTAAGAGTTGACATTTATTTTTATTTCACGATCTTAAAGACGGTGTGCCACATGACTTCTGACTTGCATATTGCTAATGAGAAGTGTGCTGTCATTCTTTTCTTTGGACATCTAAATGCTTCTTATGGTTTTTTTCTGATTTCCTAGTTACTTAGGAGAAAGTGTAAATCTCTGGGAGAGCAGATGGGTAAAATGTCAGGAATGCGCACCATGGATTCTCTGTGCATAGCACCTTGGACATACTTTAGATTATGCGTGGCAACGTGGATGCCTCCTGAAAGCACAGGGCTCAGTGAAAAGAAAATTAAGAAATCTGGTGGATACTTGTATTTCCAGCCATGATGCATTAACAGGGACCGGATTTACCATCTCGCCTAAATACGTGTAAACCAAAAAGATTATAAGGCTTAACGTCATGGCGCCACCGGCATACGGGACAGTGATCCCTGAGAGAAAGGGAACCTGACCAGGTGAGCCCTCTGATCGCCCAATTCCAGCAACTTCTTGCCCGGACAGAGTTTGCAGGCTGCAGCACAGGGGAGCTGAACACAACAGAGCCCGGTGGACGGTCTGAGTGAAGGAGACAGAGTGGAGAGCTCAAGAGGGCCATGGCACCAGAATTTGCCGGGAGTAATGGAGTGGAGACAGCTGCACAGAGAGGCAGCTCTGGAGACCCTTCAGAGCTTGCCCTTCTGGATGCAGCGTATCAGAAAGGGGGGGTGGTGCTCGATGACTCCCAGTTTCTGGAGTGAGTGGTTGTGTGGATAATGGCGCCATTTACTGAGACTGTGAAGATGGGTGGGACAGGGGGAACAGGAGCGATGGGGATGTGTGAGTGTATGGGAGGAGTGAGTATACCACGTGACCAGTTTTGGACAGGCAAACCATGAAGAGCCCTTGAGACTTCCAAGTGGAGATGCCACGTAGGTGGGTGAATGTATGTACTTGGACCTCAAAAGTGAAGCTCAGACTGGGGTTGTAGATTTTTTGGAGTGATTAGCACGTAGCACTTTCTGAAGGCTTTCGTTTGCAGGGTGTGTTCCTCTCCCGCAGAGGACGTGTTACAGGGGAAGGGCTAAAGAGGCACAGGCAGCTGACAGGAGAGATTGATATACAACAGCTGGAGAAAGCCACAGAGCCAGGCAGAATGGATACTGGTCAGCGGAGAGTAAAAGCTGCTGTCCTAGCAATACCTTCCATTCATACACAGGGGTCCTGGTGAGGCTGACATAAAAACAAATATCAAAATCTACTACGAATTTTACAAACAGTCCAGGTTCGACTGCAGATGAGACCACAGCATTTTCTGCCTCAAAAGACATCCAAGTGGAGATGTCACGTAGGCGGGTGAATGTACTATGCACTTGGACCTCAAAAGTGAAGTTTGAACTGGGCTTGTAGATAGTGGAGTAATTAGCTCAGACACACAGGTGTCTAATTGTCCTGGCGGACACCAGGAGGGTCTCAGCGGCAGCGTGATTGTATCACTGATAAGGAAGAGGCCTGACAATCTGAGAGTGAACCCGGCGGAGCAATTCTCATACCTGGATGGACCCACACAGAGCCGCAGAGGCGGGGGGCGAGGCGGGGGGAGGCTCTGTCTCCCCGTGTCCTGAATGCAGAGCATGAGCTTAGGCCTTCTACAGCACAAACCTTTCTTCTTTGGGACAGATGTTGGGGTGGGGGAGGCCTGTCACTCAAACGGAGGAGGCGGTGCCTCTGTCCCCAGGCCAGCAGGAGCAGGAGGTGGGCTTTGGAGTCCGGAAGACCCGGGCCCAAATTTTGCATTTTCTGTTTCCTGGCTCTGTGGTCTAGTTCATGCAATGTGTCTGTGCCTCAGCTTCCCGATCTGCCAAATGGGGATGCTGACATCCACTTCCCAGCGCTGCTGTGAGAGGAAGAAAAGCCCCAGCACAGATCCCTCTGTGACATACAAGCTGCATAAAGGGTAGCTGAGGAAGCAGATGTTCCCAGTATGTCTGGGGGCCAGAGAGTTGGCTAGTGGAGAAGCACACAAAGCGAAGTGCCATCCTCTGGCCATGTCCATTTCGTAGCCCCGCAGGTTAAGGATTTCCACTTGTTGCAGTTAGAGACCCAGCTTATTAATTGTGAGACCTCACTAATTGTGACCTAAGGGGTCGTGCCGGGGAAACGGGGCATAGTGTATCCCAGACCAGGCTGGAGGAGTTTGGGTGAAAGGGCAGGGCACGACAGAGAAGCATTGTGCAAAAGTGGGGGGACTGAGAAGAGATGATTGGGTGGGTCGAGCTGCACTGCAGGGTATGAGTGTGCGCGCCCGCTGTAGGAGGAGGAGGAGGAGGAGGAGGAGAGGTGAAGTGGATCTGGCGGGAAGAGCCCCCCCACCCTACCTTCGACCCCACCGCCCACCCACCCGCGGAATCGCATGCGCACTGGAGACCTGGAGGAAAGGGCTTTTGTTGGGAAAGCGGGCGGGCTGGAGGGGTCCGCGCATGCGCAGGCTACCCAGCCGCGGGGGGTGCACGGAGAAAAGGGGCGGGGTGGTCCGGGCTGCTGTGCTGGCAGCAGTAGGCGAGGGCGCGGCTGCGGGGTTCCTGGTGCTGAGGACGGACGCCATTGGAGCCCCCGAGAAGGTAAGGATCCAGCCCCAGACAGGACCGGGAGAGGGCGAGTGGAACCCGACACGCTGCGCCCTCCCTCCGCCTCCGGATCTGAACAAAGCCCAAGCACTCAGAACCGGAACCCCATTAGACTCAAGGTCTAGATAGGAGCCCCCATCACCATCAGACCCAGGCGCCCCGATCTGAGCCCTACTGAAACCGGAGCCCAGGATCCTCACCCCTTTAGCAGACCCGTGTGCTCCGAGCTGAGCTCCCTTGGACCTGAGGCCCCACCCCCACCCCAGCCACTCCTAGATTACTCGAACCAACCGAGCTGACCGCTTGCCCCCTTCCTGGAGTGCCCAGTCCTCGCGTTTGAGATCTGCAGCGCTCCGATTGGAGCCTCACCTAGGTCTGAGGCCCCCACTCCATCCGCCTCTAGTGCTCGAGTCTGAGCCCCACCTAGGCCCCCCGCCCGGACCTAGCCAAAGGTCCCTGGGGTTCTGTTTCGCTGAGCTTGCGGCTTGCCACTGCCCCCGTTGTCTGAGCTCTCCCATCTGCTCCCCCTTCATCCCGGTCCCCTTCTCTGGCCCTTAAATCCAAACCCTTTGTTTCTCTCTTCCCCAATGCATCCCCTTTGGGACTCTTCGGACCCCAGCCCTCCAGAACACCCCCTCGTCAAATCTAGCCGCTGGGATGGCGAGCCTGCCCATCCTAAACTCCGCTTTCAGTGCGGCGCCTCCTGCGACCTCCTCTGCCCCTTTCCTTGGGCTCTGTCCCTGACCAGGTCTACCCCATCAGAAAGCCAAACCGTCTCCGCCCCCCACCTCCCCCCCTGCGCCCTACTGCCTAATATTGCCTAGTAACCTGATGATTGTCGCCCCTCACCTCCCGGGAGATCCCGCCTCCCATTGGATCCCGCCCCCTCCCCCTGCAGCTGCTTCACCCTCCCTCTCAGGCTGAGCGCTCATCTCCCTGGGACCCGCAGCATGGCTGAGGGAAGCTTCAGCGTGCAATCGGAAAACTACAGCGTTGAAGACATGGATGAGGGTAGCGACGAAGTCGGCGAGGAAGAGATGGTTGAAGGCAACGACTATGAAGAATTCGGTGCGTTTGGTGGCTATGGCACTCTCACCAGCTTTGACATCCATATCCTCAGAGCCTTCGGAAGCTTGGGTCCAGGCCTTCGCATCTTATCGGTGAGGCCCCTTCCTGGCCACCTGCTGGCCTGGGCCTTTCCCCTGTGAATGGGGGAGGGAGGAGGGGGGAGCAAGGAGGGTTGTGTGGGAAAGGACTGCCCAGCTTCCCCAAGCCTTCCCTCCCCTGCTCGGAAGAAGAAGATTTGGGAAGGTCTTGGGGTGTTCAGGGCTGACTGCTGGGAAGAGGCTGGCCAGCACAGGGAAGCTAACACAAGTATGTCGTCGAGCGGCCCGCCTTCCCCAACCCCTCTCTCTGGCCTTGCAGAATGAGCCCTGGGAACTGGAAAACCCTGTGCTGGCCCAGACCCTGGTGGAGGCATTGCAGCTGGATCCGGAAACACTTGCCAACGAGACAGCCGCCCGTGCTGCCAACGTAGCCCGCGCCGCCGCCTCCAACCGTGCGGCTCGGGCCGCTGCCGCCGCTGCCCGTACCGCCTTCAGTCAGGTGGTCGCTAGCCACCGGGTGGCCAGGCCGCAGGTCTCAGGAGAGGATACCCAGCCCACGACCTACGCCGCCGAAGCTCAGGGGCCCACCCCTGAGCCACCCCTTGCTTCTCCGCAGACCTCCCAGATGTTAGTCACCAGTGAGATGGCTGCCCCCGGGGCTCCGGCAACCTCCGCACAGTCCCAGACAGGCTCCCCAGCTCAGGAGGCCGCTACCGAGGGCCCTAGTAGCGCCTGTGCTTTCTCTCAGGCTCCGTGTGCCAGGGAGGTGGACGCCAACCTGCCCAGCACAGCCTTCCTGCGTCAGAATGATGTCTTTGATTTCACTCAGCCGGCAGGTGTCAGTGGCATGGCCTTCCCGCGCCCCAAGAGACCTGCCCCAGCCCAAGAGGCTGCCACAGAGGGCCCCAGTGCCACCTCCGGTGTGCCCCAGACGGGACCTGGCAGGGAGGTGGCAGCCACCCGGCCCAAGACCACCAAGTCGGGGAAGGCGCTGGCCAAGACTCGGTGGGTGGAGCCTCAGAATGTTGTGGCAGCAGCTGCTGCCAAGGCCAAGATGGCCACGAGCATCCCTGAGCCGGAGGGTGCAGCTGCTGCCACTGCTCAGCACAGTGCTGAGCCCTGGGCCAGGATGGGAGGCAAGAGGACCAAGAAGGTGAGATCCCCCTGTCCCCTGCCACCTCCACGCCCCCTTGCTCCTGTCCTTTCCTTCTCCTCGCTTTCCTGCTCCTCTCCTCCCTCTCCTCTCCCCCTTCTTCCTCTCTTCTCCTCTTTCCCCTCCTTCTCTCCTCACCTCCCCTCTCCTCCCCTCCTCTCCTCTCAGCTAGTCCATGTTTCTCCAACACAAGTTTGCTGAGCATGTTTTCACTCCACGTAGTCCCTACCCTCAGGACTGGTGGGAGAAGAGGCTGGCTCAGTGCCTGGCACTTAGTAAGCACGCAGCACATGCCAGCCGCTGCTGGTACTGCTCTCATTTCCAAGAGCCTGCTACGGGTGAGGTGTGTGCCGGGTGCTTTTGTGTCTCACTTTGGCATGGGAAGCCTGGTAGCCCTGGGTCTCTCCTCTCTCGAATGATACAGTCCAAGCACCTGGATGATGAGTATGAGAGCAGCGAGGAGGAGAGAGAGCCTCCTGCGGTCCCACCCACCTGGAGAGCATCACAGCCCTCACTGACGGTGCGGGCTCAGTTGGCCCCTCGGCCCCCGATGGCCCTGAGGTCCCAGATACCCTCAAGGCACATACTGTGCCTGCCCCCCCGCAACGTGACCCTTCTGCAAGAGAGGGTAAGAAGCCCACCCTCCCCCATCTCCCTCCTCTCCTCCCTTGTGGGCCACGTCTCTGCTGTCACCCATGCCTTGGCCTCCCCGCGTGTTCCTCCTTCTCCAGGCAAATAAGTTGGTGAAATACCTGATGATTAAGGACTACAAGAAGATCCCCATCAAGCGCGCAGGTAGGCAGCCCGTGCCCCCTTCGCCATCCCCTAGTCTGTGGGCATCCCTTTGCTTGCGTGCCGCGGCTGGTCCCTCCGTAGCCACGGGACGGGGTCCTGGCTGTGCCACCCTCGGCAGGGCTGACCAAGGGGCTACAGCTCTGTGACCCCTGCTCAGCCCAGGTGCTTTCTCCAACTCTTCCCCCTCCTGCAGACATGCTGAAGGATGTCATCAGAGAATATGACGAACATTTCCCTGAGATCATTGAACGAGCAACGTACACCCTGGAAAAGGTGGGTGCAGGATGGGAGCAGCTCTGTGGAGGAAGAGCGGGCATGCGGGTGGGGTGACCCTGCAGCCCCTCAAGGCCCAGTCTCTGGAGCCATCTCTCACCTCTCCGACTCTGAGCTTCCACTGCACTGGCAGTTTGACTTGTGCTTCCTGCTCTCGGCTTCTCTCTCTCATGCTCTGAGTGTCTCGCCGTCTGGCCAGGTGGGTCTCATCGCCTCTGCCAGCGTCAGCTCCCACAGCGAAGGTCTTCCGTGCGCTGTCTTCTTCTGCCCTCGCTCACGAGTTTGGATTCCTTGCTGAGGAGCAGTTCTAACTGGGAATCACTGTCTGCCGGCAGGATGCCCAGCATGGGGTTTGGATCTCACACTCTGTTTTCTCCCCCATGTAGAAGTTTGGGATCCACCTGAAGGAGATTGACAAGGAAGAACACCTGTATATTCTTGTCTGCACACGGGACTCCTCAGCTCGCCTCCTTGGAAAGTAAGAAAAGGAAGGCGGGTCGTGGCCTTCCTCCGTGGTGTCCCTTCCCTGCCCACACCCCTTCAGTGAAGCAGGAAGACGGGGCTTGAGTGCGGCGCACGGCTCCCACACACACAGCGAGGGCTGCCTGGTGACTGCTGGATGAAAGGAATGATAGCCTGGGGTGAGGCCTTGCTGCCATCAGGTCTCCCCAAGTTGCTGCCGGGCTTTATCCCCAAAGCTTCGGAGGAAAGTGGCTTGCCTCTTTCTCCTGCCTGCCTGGCCTGGGCCCGGCAGAGCTGGCCTAGGGGAGAGCTTCCTCTTCAGTGTAGATCCTGATGTGGCAGGGGCAGGACAGGTCTGGAGCCATCTCTGGACACACGTTTGCCATTTGCAGAGCTTCGGCTCCCTGCCTTGCCCTGTCCTCTGCAGAACCCTGTCAGGGAAGTGTTAGTACCCATGTTTTATAGAGGAGGTGATTAAGTCTCAGGCGGAGGTGTGAATGGTCTGCCAGCAGCTAGTGAACTGTGCCTGTCCTGGGAAGAGTTCCCCTCAAGCTGGGAAACCTGAGAGAGGCTAGTTGGGAGAGCCTGGTGGTGTCTCTCAGGCAAATAGCTGCCGAACAGGATTTCTCTTTCCACACCTTTAGAACCAAGGACACTCCCAGGCTGAGTCTCCTCTTGGTGATTCTGGGCGTCATCTTCATGAATGGCAACCGTGCCAGCGAGGGTGAGTGGCTGGACCTGCAACTGGGGGGCTGCCCGTAGTCTCATCTTCTGGGTGCCAAACTCTCGTACCTCCTCTCCCCTCGCAGCTGTCCTCTGGGAGGCACTACGCAAGATGGGACTGCGCCCTGGGTATGATTGGCCTCTCCGGCTCCTCCCCTCGGTGCTATCCTCTGGCCAAAGAGGTCCTGGGATTGCAATAGCCTGGTGGTCTGGCGCAAGGGCGTGGGGCGCCCTGGGCTCGGTAGAGAGCAAAGGATCTCACCGGGGCGGATGGGGGAGCAGTGCTGGACGCTGCTCAGCCCCCTTTCTGTTCTGTGGCCCCAGATGACATCTAAGAGAGACAGTCAGAGTCAGGGGTTCCATCAAATCCCTGCCTGGGGCATCCCTGACCAACAGTCCTCTGGCTTCTGCTGCATGCCCAGGCCTCCACAGCGACTCCCCGTGGGCTGGGAACTCATAGTCATGCTAGGGAGGGCCCCTGCCACCGTCTCTGCTCATGGATTCCTTTCCTTGCCCTCAGGGTGAGGCACCCATTCCTCGGCGATCTGAGGAAGCTCATCACAGATGACTTTGTGAAGCAGAAGTAAGTATCACCTGAGCCAACTGCGGCTCTCACTCGAGCATCCTTTGTGTGCTGGTCTGGCTGAGAAAGCAGTTCCCTATCCCAAATCTTCAACTGGAGGGATGGGTGCCTCTGGCCTGGGAGTGAGCGGCAGTGGGGGTATGCGAGCGTGTGGGGAGCCGAAGGCCAGGGCGGTCTTGGGAAAAGGGACCGCACATCACCTGAGAACATGGTGTGGGGTGTGATAATGGCCACCATCTCCTTGAGCACCTGCCCTGTAGACTGACACAAGAGTTCCCCCTGGTTTACACCTAAGGAACCCGGAGCTCAGAGAGGGGACGCCTCTGAGCGTGGCTCCCAGCCGGTAAGGGCCTCAGCCCAACTCTCCTGATTTTCAGGCCAGGGGCCACCCTCTCCCCGTCCCTGGAGGACTTGCCAACGCACAGGCGCGCATGCACACCAACAAAGGGTCAGGACTTGAGGAGGATGCCTGGAGCACGCTTCTCCTGGCTGATTGTTTCTTCCTCTCCAGTCGTTTCCTCTGGTGGGCCTCTCCAGGGCTCCGCCGGGGTGTGGCCAAGACCCTCGAGGTGGGGTGTGCTCAGAGCAGGGGGCCTGAAGAATGGCTCCTCTGTTTACAACACACCCAACAGGAAGCTGGGGTCATCGTGGTGAGGGGCACAATCTTGTGGCCTCCCTACAGACAAATGCCCTACATGTGGCCCTCCGGCACCTCCACATGGCTTCCGGGGAAGACCTATGGCAAAAGGCTTTGAAGGCCTCACTTTTGCAGGCAGAAGTCCTGGGAGTGGGTTTGGGAATGAGTGAAGGGCTGGAGGGGCAGGGCAGTCCTCTTCCAGGAGCTGAGCTGCGGCATCGGGTTGAGGAGGGGCCCCCTGGAACCCATCCGTTCAGCAACAGGTCTGCTTGGCTAGAAGCAAAGTTTACTTTCCTCTCATGCCAAGGTACCTGGAATACAAGAAGATCCCCAACAGCAACCCACCTGAGTATGAATTCCTCTGGGGCCTGCGAGCCCGCCATGAGACCAGCAAGATGAGGGTCCTGAGATTCATCGCCCAGGTAAGGGAGAGCCTCTGTTGGGTGCCCGGCACCAGGGGTGGTGCTCTCCACACCTTGCTTGTTTCTTGGTCGAGGCCTCCTTCCCATTACCCCATATTCCAGTGAGGGTACCAAACACTCACAGAGGCACCTGAGCACCCTACACAAGGTCACAGATGGGGCAAAATCCCAGGTCTGGCACAGGAGAGTAGGAGCCCCCAATCCCTGTGGTCCTGATTTTTGCCGCCGTCATTGCACAAAGCACACGGGAGGGGGTGAGGCGGGTCGCGGGTGCTCAGCCACTGTGGGGTAGCTCTGTGTCTATGCTCGCCCTTTTCCTCCTCAGAATCAGAACCGAGACCCCCGGGAATGGAAGGCTCATTTCTTGGAGGCTGTGGATGATGCTTTCAAGACAATGGATGTGGATATGGCCGAGGAACATGCCAGGGCCCAGATGAGGGCCCAGATGAATATCGGGGATGAAGCTCTGATTGGACGGTGGAGCTGGGATGACATACAAGTCGAGCTCCTGACCTGGGATGAGGACGGAGATTTTGGCGACGCCTGGGCCAGGATCCCCTTTGCTTTCTGGGCCAGATACCATCAGTACATTCTGAATAGCAACCGTGCCAACAGGAGGGCCACGTGGAGAGCTGGTGTCAGCAGTGGCACCAATGGAGGGGCCAGCACCAGCATCCTAGATGGCCCTAGCACCAGCTCCACCATCCGGACCAGAAATGCCGCCAGAGCTGGTGCCAGCTTCTTCTCCTGGATCCAGTAAGAGTTTCGGTATAGAAATGAGACTCTGCAGGAGGGCTGCGGAGCGGGGTGAGATGTCAGAGGGAGGGCCGGCATGGGGGCGTTGGGGGCAACGGCAACAGCATGGACGGATACTTATTTTGTGACGTGTACCCCTCCCTGGTCCGCTTGTGTCCACGGATGTTGTCACTTTGGTTTCTTGTGCTTTTATAGGCACCGTTGATGAACTGCAGCGATCTTACTGGCCAAGCCAGAGCGCCTCCTCTCAGATTCCTTCTCCACACAGCACCCTAGGCGGCTTCTTCCTGTCAGTCGGAGGTGGCATGCAAGATGAAGCTGTCTTTGCTCTTCCTGCTTTCATTTTGTGCTTTTCCTTGTGCTTTCACGTTTTGGGTATCAGTGTTACATTAAAGTTGCAAAATTAATTTAGACGTTTCTTCCTTTACCTGCACACCCATTGCCATACCTGGCCACGCTTGGGCTTGTAGCAAGGAAACTCCTTCAGGCTCTCTGGGGTAGGTGGGCCCCACCTCTGCCAAAAAGGCCCACAGGGACAGGTGGGATGCTGGGAGGTGCGGAGGTTGGTTACGCCTGAGTGTGCGACCAGGAGTTTGGAGAGGCCCCAGTGCTCATGGCTATGTGATTTTCTACAAGCCTTGCTCAGCAGCCCCAGGGACATGGCAAGAGGTGGGGCCAGAGCAGGGGCGGGGTGGAAAACTGCAGCTTGGTGCCACTGCCCCTCCCGCCGAGGGACAGGGTCCAAGGCTCTCACCAGGACCCACCTCCCACACCCCCTCCTTGGAGACGATGTTCCAGAACCCTTGGCTCATCATCCACACAGTTCAGGACCCCGTCCTCGGTACAGAGTCTGACGGACAATGAGGTGGGCCCCGCAGTGGTGTTCGCAGCCTTCCAGTGGGTAGAAGGAGGAGCCGTGATTGCTGAGGGAGCAGGATGTAATAAAAACAACGCGCGGTGCACGCGCACACAGCCCCTTGCCTGTGACGGAACGGCGGCCTGTTTGGGGCTTCGCAGCCCTTCTCCCCCAGCAGCAGGGCTCTCCCAGTGAGGACAACACCAGGCCTACCTAGGTCCTGGTGTGTTCAAGGGCTGGGTGATGTCTGGAGGGGTCTGAGGTAGGGCTGCACGTGCTTCAGGTACAAGATGGTGAGGGCAGAGACAATTTGGTCTCCTGGGAAGGGCTCAGTGGCAGGCAGGGACAGTGTCCAGGGCTTTCTGGAGTTCCCCGGTAATGTCCAGGGCTTGGGAGGACAGAGCCCTAGATAAGGAGGGAAAACATAGCAGTGGAAGGCTCCCTGCTTCCCCCCCCCCCCCCCCACCCAGCCCCAGCCTCTGTTTCCCCAGGAGGGGCTGCCATCTCCACCATGGCCAGATCCTGACCTGGACGGGGCTACCTAATTTGGGAGGCCCAGTGGAAAATGAAAACACGAGTCTCCTTGTCAAAAACTATGAAGGATTTCAAAACAACAACAGCAGAGCATGGAGCCACATGGGGAGCCCTGGTGAGCATCGGACTGCATTGGTTGCACACCCCAGAAGCTGTCCGTCAGAAAGGCTTTGGGTGGGTCTCCATGTTGGCTGCCGCTGTGATTTCTGCTTCTCTGGTGCTTGGGTCCATGCTTGGCCACACTGACATTCTGGGACTCTTGACAGAAATCCAGTCCCAAAGTTTTACTGGAACACACACACACACACACACACACACACACACACACACACAGGCACACAGTGGAGTCCCCTTCCCTTTATGTCTCCTGGTTTGTGGTCTGGGCTGTGGAAGAGATGAGGGATGCCTGGGACTCCACCCCTGGCATCATAAATTTAATGCTATTTGGCCGGAACCTCCCCAGACACCCTTGTGCACATAGTGGGCACATGCCTGTCCTTGGATCAGGGTGGGGGTAGTCACCATAAGCCACAGGAGTGAGTTTGAACACTGTGTGCAGAGGGCACTTGAGATACGGAAGCTCCGCTGGAAAGGAACAGGAAGCAGCCCTCAGAGGCAGGGTGCTGGCCAGATCACGGCCTCCTCCGGCCTCCAGGCTTGCTGGACACTCCCCCTTTCACATCACTTTGCCGCGGTGGGGCCTCACCAGGGACCCCTTCCCCCTACCCTTTAGGGGCAGCGCTGAGAGCAACTGGGAAGAGAGGAGGAGAGCAGGGAGGCGGGAGCGCCCTGGTGGGAAATGGGGGCGGACTGGACTGCGCGTCCTGCAGGAGGGTCAGACCGGCCACCCTGGAGACGGCCACCACCTCACTCACATGGCAAACAGGAGACCCAGGCAGGCTTCCCCCCTGCCCCCAGCATGGGGCCTTCTGCCGACCCCGCACTGCAAAGGCCCACAGTCCATGTCAGCAAGTGTTTTCTGAGGCCCTGCTGTGGCAGTGGACAGCACTCACAGCCTTCTCCCAGCCTGGCCCGCTCCCTCTGATCACCCCTGCCCCAGGCCTGGCGATGGACGAGCATTGGTGCATTCACTTGTTTCCAGTTATTGACATTACGCATAAAGTTGTTCTGAATATTCATGTACAGTTTCTCATCTGTGCCTATGTTTCCATTTCTCCGGCAAGCCCGAGAGGTGGGGGCAGTAAGGCCATTTCACGGTCTCAGCCAGTTGAGGCTCCAAGAGGGAAGACGCTCTCCCCAAGTCACACAGCCAGGAAGCGGCAGAGCACAGACTTGAACCCAGGACCCTCTGAGGCCAGGGTGCGTGCACTGGGCCCTGCTGTCGGCCGCCCCTGCCATCCAGGGGCTCGCAGTGTCCTGGGGGTGATACACCCACCTGCTGGGCACTCTCTCCTGACACCCACCCTCCCACCCACGTCCACATACCGCTCCCCATCTCCCTTCATTGTGCATGATCGCCACCCCTCACGGCTTCCCTGAACGACAGTTTCCACCCTAGGTTTCTGAGACCTGCCACTGCCCTCCCAGCCTCCTGAGACATCAGGTTGGGTGTTTTCCTTCCTGGGCATCCATCCTGCTGCTCCTCCTCGTTTTTGTCATCATCAGGCCCTGGGCCAAGGGCGTTTTGCCCACTACCTCATGACACCCTCAAAGATCGTCTGAGCTACTATTGTGCACTTGAAGAAACAGACTCAGAGAAGGGAGGTGACTTGCCTGAGATCTCTGACCCAGCTTTGCCGCTGCCTCCACTAGTGACCTTGGCCCAGCCTCTTCTCTTGACCAGTTGCATATCGTTTGGTGTGGCATGTGAAGAACCATTCACATGGTTTGCACATTGATTATTATTTGTCGTCTTAATACTGAATTATAAGAGTGCTTTTTTGCGTGCAAACTTTTCCATTGTCGGGTAGCGTATATTGCAAACATTGCCGCAATGAATGGTTTGCTTTTTCATTTCGCTGATGATGAAAAGCCAGAGTTCCAAATTTGATGAAATTCACTTAACGTGTTTTTGCGTGGCTATTGCTTTCTGTGTCATAGCTATAAGAGTCCTTCGCCTACAGCAAGTTTTTCAAGGCTTTATCCTGAATTCTCTTCCAGAGGTCTTATGCTTTAGCTTTTTTGTTGACATTTAGGGTCTTCACAAACTTCAGAAGTTTGAAATCATACCAATTATCTTTTCTGACCACAGTGGAATGAAACTAGAAAGCAATACCGGAAGGAGAATTGAAAAAGTCACAAACAGGCGGAAATTACAACACTCTCTTCAATAACCAGTGGGTCAAAGAACAGACCACAAGGAAATTAGAAAGTATCTTGAGACACATGAAAATGAAAACACCACATACCACAACTAAGGAGATGCAGGGAAAGCAGTGTTAAGAGGGAAGTTTATTGTGGTAAATGCTTACAGCGAAAAAGAAGAAAGATCTCAAATCAACAGCCTATCTTTGTGTTGCGAGAACTAGGAAAGGAAGAACAACGTAAACCCAAAGTTAGCAGAAGGAAGGAAGTAATAAAGATTAGAGCACAAATAAAGGAAATGGAGAATAGACAAATAATAGGAAAAAAAACAACAAAACTAAGAGCTGGTGTCTCTGAAAAGGTGAACATAGGTTAAGCAGATTAAGAAAAAAACAGAGAAGGGTCAAATAACTGAAATCAGAATGACAGAGGGGCATTACAATTGATACTACAGAAATAAAAAAGATTATAAAGAGAAGACCAGGAACAACTATACCCCAACAGATTTGATACTTTAGAAGAAATGGATAAATTCTGAGAAACATACACGCTGCCAAGACTGACTCCTGAAGAAGTGAAAAATCTCAGATCTCGACAACTCGTAAGGAGACTTAACCAGTATTCATCAACCTCCCAACAGAGAAAACCCCAGGACTAGATGGCTTCAGTGGAGAATTCTACTAAACATTTAGAGAAGAATTAGGACCAGAAACACACACACACACACACACACACACACACTTCCCAAAAGAATGTTTATGCATGCATATTCAACAAAAGTCTAGCACACCTTGTTCAACAACACATGAAAGGCCCATGACCACGTGGCATTTATTCGTGGAATGCAAGGAAGTTTCGATCAATGAAAATCAACTAATTTAGTGTACGGCATCAACAAAATGAAGGACAAAACCACATGATCGGCTCAATTGATGCACTAAAAGCATCTGACAAAAGTTAACCCCCTTCGTGATAAAAACACTCAAACTCCTTGGAACAGAAGGAAACAACCTCAACGCAACGTCACAAAAGTCCTATATAAAATACTCATTGTGAACACCGTACTCGATGGCGAAAGAGTGAAAGCTTTTCCTCTAAGATCAGGAGCAAGACAGAGATGCCCGCTTTTGCTACTTCTTCTCAACATAGTCCCGGAAGTTCAGAGGGCAATTAAGCAAGAAAATGAAATAAAAAGGCATCCTTTTTATTTCACTTCATTTTATTTTTAGAAAAGGCATCCTTTTTATTTCCTATATTCTAAATAACCCATAGCTCAAGGAAAACATCACCAATGAAATCACAAAGTATTTTGAACCTGAAGAAAACTTATGGGACATATTTTAATTGTCTAGATTGCATGAAAAAGACAGGCACAACATTTGCATCTTTCTCAACAATGTTGAACAACAGATTAAATCTGAAGAAAGCAGAAGAAATGAAATAACGATAAAAGTATAAATCAGTTAAAGATAAAACAACACAGCCAGAGGTGGTTTTTTGTAAAGATGATGTGATTAAGACATGCCTTGTGTGGGCCTGAACAAAAAGGAAGCAACCCGTGTCCGGAGTGGCTAAGGAGACATCACTATGGGCAACGAAGGCATTAAAGAGATCACTATTCAAAACCATGAGCAACTTTATGCCCACAAATGTGAAACTTTGCGTATAATTCACACATTTCAAGAAAATACAACAAAATGACAGAAAACAGACTAAACATCTGAATTGTCCTACAAATTCTAAACGGGCGGAATCTGAAGGAAACGACAGCAGCAGCCACAAGAACCTACAGACTCTGATGCCGCCACCGATTAATTCTACAAAACGTTTGTGAAGGAAGGAATGTCAATCTTACCTTCTTGCCAGGTAACATAAAAAAGGGGAAATGCTTCCCATCCCATTTTATGAGGCAAAAACCTTAAAGGGCATGGTAAGAAATGAAATGCACAGGCCTATCTTTCACATAAGCACAGAAGAAGAAATCTTGAATAAAGCACTAGCAAAGCAAATCAGTTAAATCTCCAAAAAGGAAAACGTATCACAAACAAGTCAAGAGTATTCTAGAAATGAAACGGTTCAGCGCTTGAAAAATCTATCTCTCAGAAGTAATGTATGGAGGAGAAAAAATATGGTATTCCCTACAGACGCAGGAAGGGTATTTCATGGGTTTGATTTTTTTAAATGACCATGCACTTATGATAAAACCTCTTAGCCAACTACGAACAAAAGGGAACTCTCTTGATTCCGCTGGAATACCTTTTAAAAGCCTATGAAAACAATGATACTTACTGGTGACATGTTGACAGCTTTCCCTCTGAGATCGGGGGGAAAAAAAAAAAAAAACAGATACATCCACTGTCACCACTCACAGTGCCATGAAGGAAGAAAAAGTAATCAAAGCGGTCCTGCAAGCACAGCCTTAAATGCATACGCATGTTAACCAAAGGACATCCTTGTGAATGTGCACCACAATAATAACACTAACACTCCAGCGCTGGAAACTACTGAAGAGTCCATTAGAAATAAAAGGCATGAATAAATTGTGGCATCGTCATACAATTCAAAATACTGCGCAGGAATGCAAAGAAACGAAATTCGGCTACAGAGCACAACAAAAGTGAACAGCAAGGAGAAACCCTAATGTTGCCAAGAGAAACCCGGATTATAAAATACGTACTATACTGATTCTACTCATGTGCAATGCGTTCACAAACAGGCAGGATTATCTTCAAGTGTTAAAAGTCACAAGAGTGGTTAGATTTGCTGAGGTGGAAGACAAGAGTGACTGGCATGAGAGTGCTTTTGAGCTGCCGGCAACACACTACACCACTTCTCAACCCAGATCGTAGGGGATCAGACGTCCCTGTGGAACCATTTACTGAGTGGTACCCTCATTTTGCGTGCAACTCCATTTTTGTATTATATTTCATTACAGTGTACATAAAGATATTTAAATGAATACTATCCCGGGAATGTCCATAAGCAATGGATTCTTCAGCGATTTGTATATTCTCTGACCACAATGCCACAATGGGATCTAGAAATTAATAACAAAAGATCATTACAAACCCCCGTATATGTTTGTAAATTAAGAAACATCCTCCTAAGTAACCCATGGCTCTAAGAAAAACTAACGTTGAAATAAGAAAATATTTTGAGCTTACTAATGAAGCAAACTCCAGAGGTCTTTGCCTGCCAATATCACTAAGTCTCCTCTCTGGGGAAGTTTAGATTACACAGGAAGACTCCCCTGCATCTCTGAGAAGGGGCAAGATGCCAGCAATCTGGACGCCAAACTCCAGCGGAGGTGAGGGACTGAAGATTGCTGTAGACAGCAACTGAAATCCCTACGCCGAGTTGGGATGTATGCCTTCAAGTGAGCCTGAAGTTCCAAAGCCCATAAATCTGCTGGTTCATGCTCTGCAGAGAGTACATTGGTCCTCCATCTCCCAGAGTTGGGGGAGAGCGATTTGTCATGCTACGAGGAGCTGAGAGGGGATCTGGGTGTCTAAGTGATTTGTAAATACACTTTCTAGAGCAATCGTGCAATTTACAGCCCCCACCGTTACCAACAACGTGCCGGGATACATGGCAATGTCAGTGTTGCAGACAGTTGGAAGGTCTGGTGAAAGGGGATAAGTCAGTTGCTTTCCTGCCGTCCTCACTGCCAGTTGATGTTCAAGCTCTCTTGGCAACACAAGTGAGACTCCGTCTGTAAAAAAACAAAACATAAGAAAAAAACTAACATGTACTCCCAGCTACTCTGGAGGCTGTGGCTGGAGGATCCCTTGAGCTCAGCAGTTCGAGGCTACAGGGAGCTATGATCGTACCACTGCACTCCAGCCTGGGCGACAGAGCGAGAACCCCCCACACCCTCAAAAAAGATCAAGCTCTCTTAATCAGCTAAGTCAGTGTCACTCACCTGTTTCCTTCCCATCTTCTGCTACTTTCTTTCTTTTGTCTCCTCAGCTAGTTTCTTTGTCTTTATGGGGTAAAGCCTTAGGAGAAAAGGGTGCAGCCAGGAAAGAGGGAGGGGGAAGAGAGGTGAGAAGTGAACGTGAGAAAGAGAAGGGGTGAGTGAAGTACATGACCAAAGGTGCCCTGGGGAAGCTGGGAGCAGGAACAAGGGTCGCCGGGCGAGTTGAAACTACCCCTCGTGCTCTTTGGCCTGTTGGGTGCTCAGGTTGCAGGGAATGGGCAGCCAGTTGGACCTCATGAGAACTCACACCTTGGGGTGTGGAGGGCAGGACACCATGAGAGGAGTCCCACCCTGCTGCAAAGGATAGAAGAGGAGAGTTGCCCCCAACGTAAAAGGGAAGGCAGTGACAGAAAGAGGCAAGCAGAGGATGGTGGATGGCAGAACAAGGACTATCATCAATGACATTTTCTTCACTGAGCCCACCCCAGAAATGAGCTCCCTTCCTGTGCGCTCTCACAGCTCCTTGTCGTTGAATCTCATATCACTGATGGTAATTTGCAGAGGAATAATTAAGTTGGTGATTCACTTTAGGATGTACTGCCCTCCGAGGCTGAAAGCTAAACACATAGAGCCCACGTTACGCCCAGTACCACTTAAGGAACTAAGGATTAGTCACTGGGTAAATATCAGGGGAGGGGAGGGAGGGGAGGGTGAGGGGAAGGAACGGCATAGAGAGAAGGAAAAAGCAAAATGAGGGGAAAACCAGGGAGGACAACATGAGAAAGGAAAGAGGGAGAGAAAGGGCAGTGAGGGATATGGGAACTGGGAGGGAGGACAAAGGGAAAGATAAGGCATGGAGGAGAGAGAGCAGAGAGGGGAGATGAGGGGTGATGACAGAGGCTGAAGTGAGGTAGGAAGAGAGAGGAAAGAGGAAAGGAGTGTAGAGGAAATGGATGAGGGAGTACAGAGAAAGGAACAAGGGGAGAGGTCCTTTACCAAAGGGCGATTGACGAGCAGGGGGCAAGATGAAGGGGCAGTGAGGGAGAAAGGGTAAGGAGGAGAAAACTGCCAGCTTTGAGAACTCTACCCTGCCCCTGGAAAGAGGGGATCCCCATCCCAGGTCAACCTGGGGCTCCCCGTGGGACTATCTCAGAGGGAGGAGCTGGATAAGCCAAGAGCAAAGGGTGCACGGGACCGCTCTTGCCTTGCTGCATGTGTCATTCAGGGCCTTCCCACCCAAACAGGGGGACCGGTCACATCAACAGCCACCTCTGCTGAATCCAAGCTCTGCACCGGATCCTCCTTTCCCCTGCCGGATACGGGTTTCAACAAGCAAATTTAAGGGAATCACTCCCCTTCCTGGGATCCCTCCCTGACTGTATCAGTTGCAACCCCTTTCGTGGTCACAGAGGCCTGGCCTCTCCCACAAGAACCCTGTGGGCCAGCCAGTGTGATGCTCTGTACATCATACCTGTTCAGGATGAAGCCTGTGTGTGTGTGTGTGTGTGTGTGTGTGTGTATGGGGTAGGGGTGTGTGGGATGTGTGCGTGTGTGTGTGTGTACTAATAATCACAAGGATCAATATATCTGTGGGGATTGTGAATTCTTTCGATGTGACTGCCTTGCTAGAATCCCCCCTCCCAGGGGCCTTTATTTCAAGGACCAACTCTGCTTTTCTCCCACAGCCCAATGAATGCATCAGACACTCAGCTTCAGTTCCCATGGCAACAGGGGCTAATGGCCTAGAGACTAAGGATGAGACAAAGAGAAACGCAGAGAAATGTGCGTGTTCTGTCTTCCTCTGAGGTACGCAAGCCCCTTATTCAGGAACTGAAAAGAACATTCGCTTTAGTTCTACCCTGCCCTCCCCTCAATGCTGGGTGGAGGAGGGCAGAAACACAGACGGGCCTGACATGAATCCAGAATTTCTACATCCTCTCAATGCACCTGCACGGTTTGGAGACAGGCTTCTTTGTCCCCGAGCCATCATGTTACCACCAATGTATTGTACCTGCAAACCATGCCTGTGGAACCTAGGATTCCTGCTACCCCAACTCACTTTCCTCTTTACCACCCTCTAGCCTCTATCATAGTAGGGGAGTTTTTCCAGTCATTCCTATTTTCTGACAGAAAGTTCCAGCCAGCCCAATTTCAGAAGCGCTGTCTCAGGAGGGCTCCCTGATCCTTCCTGCCAGAGTCACACAGGACACACCTCCTCCCTCTTCTCCTCTGTGGCCTGGGAGACCTCTGCCCAGACCATGGGACAAGTTCCTAGGGCTCCCGCTTCCTGCCACACTCCTGTTCCACCAGGGCCTTGGGGACACTCAGATGAGAGAGGTTTCTGATAGTCTCCCACTTCTGGAAGCAGCCAAACTAATGAGAGGCCTCTTGCCTGCCCCTCTTCCTGAGAAGCCCACCACCTCCTGTGTATTGACTCCCCTTACCAGAGGCTGGACAAACAGGGTGCCAGGCAGGACATGAGACATCCCACACTATAAATTTGTGATAAACAACAACTCAAAAGCTGGGCATATGCCCCCAACTTCCCCTCCCTTCTTTCCATTTATTCCAGTGAGTCTCAGAAGTCCCTTTGTCCAGCTGCACTCTCCTCTCCTGGGACCCAGCTGCCCTCCATTTCCCATGTCCTGGAACCCCTCAGTCCAAAATATCTAAGTAAACTCGTCTTCGCTGCAATGGTGCAAACCACACCCACAGCCATGCCCTACGCCAGAAGGAACCACATGAAGTTCTGCCCATCTTCCTGACCTCTACAGATGTTGTGCGACATCCAGTCTCCTCTGGGTCAGGGGGTTTGTCTCATATGCACTCCTGAGTGCCCACCTGCCAGTGACTCCCCTGTGTTTCACACCCCTCTTGGGGGATCTCAGATCCACTCGGCTGCTGGTCTCTGTCTGGATGACCACGACCAGTTTCCCTTGGAGAAGGACCAATGGGGAACGGCAATGCCAGGAAGGCAACGCTTCGCTTGACTGCTCTGCTCCTTAAATCCCCCAAAGCACCACTCACAGGACTATAGACGCTATGCCAGTTACAGACTTCAGTGAAGGGTCAGTAGTGACCACATGAAATTATAGTGGAACAAACTACTAGGGAGCGATGGCTAAGTATCCATGCTGCTAGAATCCAAAAGGAATCACCCATCCCCTGCCTCCCACGGAAAAGATAAGGTCTTCTGAGGACATTCCATTTCCAGTGAATTCCTGTTCATGGCTTTTCTTCCTGTTTTGAGCACTGCCCTTTTCTCTCCCTGCAAAGGAGGAAGTCCCCTCCATTAATCTGCTTCATTGTAGGGAGTTCTTTATTTCTCAGTAATGGGATCTGTCTATGTCTCCACCTCCCTGTGAACATATGAACACCCAGAGACAATCACCAAACACTAAGGGGCTATGAGTGTCACATCATAATCCCTCACCTAGCTCTGTGCAGTGGCTCACACCTCTAACCCCAGCTATGCAAGACACCGAGGCAGGAGGATTGTTTGAGGCCAGGAGTTGGACACGAGCCTGGTCAATGTAGCGAGACCTCATCTCTAAAATTATAAAAACAGAAAAAGTTAGCCTTATATGGTGGCACGCATCTGTGGTCCCAGCTACTCGGGAGACTCATGCAGGAGGATCACTTGAGCCCAGGAGTTTGAGGCTGCAGTGAGTTATGACAGCACCACTGCACAGAGCTTTGGGAGGCTGCACTTTGTAGCCAGGAGTTCAAGACCAGCTTGGGCATCACAGCAAGACCCCATCTGCAGAAAAAAAAAAAATTAAATTAAAAAAAATTAAAAATATCTCTGACCGATACATTTCTCAAAATTTGAATTTGTCAGTTTACATTAACCTTCGTTACTCAGCCTGGATCCTACGGACTCCAAACTTCATTTCCTCATCCTCTGGACATCTCTGCCCTGCCAATCCCTCATTCTCAATTTGGCCATCCCCGGGGATGGAGGTTATCAGCATGGCTTTAACTGAGAGCATGAAGCATGGGGCTGGTGGCTCATATTTTTAACAAAACCAGCCTCTCTGGTTGACACCATCTTTACCCCTCACTGTTTCACAGTTTGAATTCCTGCAGATGTCCACTGTTTCTCTGCATCTTCAAATTCTCCTGCTCCAGTGGCTATTCCCATCAGCATACAATTATGCTCCACTGTCCTCCATTTTAAACAAATACCTTCCCTTGGCGACACTTCCCTAGCAGCTGTTCTCCCACATACCTGCTGCCTTTCACAGCAAAACTTTTCTGGTAAGTTGTCTGAACAGGTTGTCACCACTTCCTCATCTCCACCTCCGATGTCTTGCATGGCCTTCTGTCCTTTTTTTTGTTTTTCATGCTCTTTAGTAACTTACATGATGTCAAATCCAATTATCATCCCTCTGACCTGGCTTGCCCTCTTAGTAGCATTGAACGTGCTGGCCACGATTGGTCTCTTGAAATCTCGTGGATTCCATGAAACCATCCTCTTCTGGTGATCTTCCTTCCAGGATAGATCCTATTCTTTGAGTTGTTTCCTGGCTCCTCTTCTTGTAAACTCCTCTACTTTTTGATATGCTCCAGATTGTGGCCTTGTTTCCTCCTTTTCTACATTTTTTCTCTAAGAAGTTTCCTTTCACTTTATAGATGTAAATAACACCTACATCTGCCACCTCCTGTGTCCATCAGTATGTTTGGTTAGCAACAACAGAAAAACGCTCACGATTGCTTAACCAAAAAAAAAAAAAGAAAACCTGATACAAGAATATCAGGTTGCACACGAAGTCAATAAGAGGGCTGCATAACCAGGATTGGAAAGCAGGTAGGATCCATGGGAGTCTGAGACATAGAAACAATCACGAAGGTCATGCCTGAGAAATAGCTTTGTTTTGACATTGTTCTTGCAAACTTGCTACTCTGCCGGAGAGGCCGCTTTGGAAGCCTTCTACCACGTTTAATTTTTCAGCCTTACGGAAGTCTTCGTATAGGTTTCGTTTTGCAATAATTCAGAAATATCCCTCCAACTTGTATCCTAATATACTAGCATGTATGTTTAACTTAGGAATAAGTTATGAACATTTTGAATTCCCTCAGAGATTCTTTCCTCCTTCATTAAAAGAAACAGCTTTATTGAGATATAATTCAGATACCACAAAGCTCACCCTTTTAAAGTGTACAGTGCAGTGGTTGTTAGTATATTCCAAAAGTTGAGCAACTCCCATTCTGTAGGTGGCCTTTTCACCATGTTGATTGTTTCATTCGGTTCACCATAGGTTTTTGTTTTTGTTTTTTGCTTTTATTTTTTTTTATTTTATTTCTATATATATATTTATTATACTTTAAGTTCTAGCGTACATGTGCACAACGTGCAGGTTTGTTACATATGTATACATGTGCCATGTTGGTGTGCTGCACCCGTTAACTCGTCATTTGCATTAGGTATATCTCCTAATACTAACCCTCTCCCATCCCCCCACCCACAACAGGCCCCGGTGGGTTCACCATAGGTTTTTGGTCCGACGTAGTCTCACCAGTCTAACGTGGCTTTTTGTTGCTTGTGCTTTTTGTCATATTCAAGAGATAATTTCCAAGTCAAATGCCATGGAACTTTTCACCTATGTTCTCTTCTAGGAGATTGACAGGAAAAGATATTTGAAAAGGATATATATGATCAGGGATTAATATCCAAGCCATACAAGGAACTCCTACAACTCAATACCAAAAAAGAAGACAACAAACTGACTAACGAATGGGCAAAAGACTTGAATAGACGTTTCTCCAAAGAGGACGTGCACATGCCCAACAGTATATGAAAAAGTGCTCAGCATCACTACTCATCCGAGAAATGCAAATCCAAACCACAATGAGCTATCACCTCACACTTTGAAAGATAGCTATTATCAAAACAAAAAAGAAAGAAAGAAGAAAGAAAGAAAACAAAAGGAAAGAAAAGGAAGAAAAGAAAAGAAAAAAAAGAAAAGAAAAGAAGAAAAAGAAAAGAAAAGAAAGATAACAAGTGTTCTTTTGGAGAAGATGCGTAAAAATTCCAACACGGGCACACTGGAGTAGGCACGTAAAGCTGTGCAGCCACTATTGAATACACCATAGTGGTTCCTCAAAAAATTAAAAATAGAACGACCATATGATCTAGCAATCCCACTTTTGGGTATATATCCAAAAGAATTGAAATCCGGACCTTGAAGGGATATATGCACTCCCACCTTTACTGAAGCATTACATCTAACTGTCAAAATTTAAAAACAATGTGGAAACAACCTAAATGTTCATCGACAGATGAATGAATATTAAAAACGTGGTATACACATAAAATGGCACATTATTCCGCTTCCATGAAGAAGGAATTCCTGTCATCACACACAAATAATGTGGGTTCTAAATATTTCAGCTATCTAAAATAGTCAAACTTAAAAACTAGAGTGCAATGTCGGCTGCTTGAACCTGGAGGGAGGGGAAAACAGGGAGTTGCTATTCTTTTTTTTTTTTTTTTTTTTTATACTTTAGGTTTTAGGGTACATGTGCACAATGTGCAGGTTTGTTACATATGTATCCATGTGCCATGTTGATTTCCTGCACCCATTAGCTCGTCATTTAGCATTAGGTATATCTCCTAATGCTGTCCCCGCCCCCCCCACCCCCCACCCCACAACAGTACCCGGAATGTGATGTTCCCCTTCCTGTGTCCATGAGTTCTCATTGTTCAATTCCCACCTATGAGTGAGAACATGCGGTGTTTGGTTTTTTGTCCTTGCGATAGTTTACTGAGAATGATGTTTTCCAGTTTCATCCATGTCCCTACAAAGGACACGAACTCATCATTTTTTATGGCTGCATAGTATTCCATGGTGTATATGTGCCACATTTTCTTAATCCAGTCTATTGTTGTTGGACATTTGGGTTGATTCCAAGTCTTTGCTATTGTGAATAGTGCCGCAATAAACATACGTGTGCATGTGTCTTTATAGCAGCATGATTTATACTCCTTTGGGTATATACCCAGTAATGGGATGGCTGGGTCAAATGGTATTTCTAGTTCGAGATCCCTGAGGAATCGCCACACTGACTTCCACAATGGTTGAACTAGTTTACAGTCCCACCAACAGTGTAAAAGTGTTCCTATTTCTCCACATCCTCTCCAGCACCTGTTGTTTCCTGCTATTCTATGGGTATAAAGTTTCCCTTGTGCAAGGGAAATACATTCTTGAGATCTCCTATACAACCCTGTGCCTATGGTTAAGAATATGGTATTTTGCACTTAAAATTTTAGTGAGGGCAGATCTCATGTTACGTGTTCTTAGCACAATAAAATAAAATTTAAAAAACAGAAAGTTGTGCAACTATCAGAACCATGTAATTTAAGAACTTTTTTATTTAAAAAACATGCTGTATGTATTTAAGTGACCTAATTTCCCCTCTTCTTCAAACCACTGGTACCCTCTGATCTATCTTCTGGCTCTCTGATTTTGCATGTAGTGAATGTTTCCTATAAATCAGATCATACAATACATGACCTTTTTGACCGGCTTCTTTCAGTAAGCACTATGTTTTCCAGA
The DNA here is from genome assembly GCF_009828535.3 of Hylobates moloch. Lineage (NCBI taxonomy): Eukaryota > Metazoa > Chordata > Mammalia > Primates > Hylobatidae > Hylobates > Hylobates moloch. Next base: position 45,998,571 of record NW_026652282.1, read on the forward strand.
TTAATCAATGTTGTGGCTCGTGCATTCGATTAACTGCCATATAATGATACCACATATTGGTTACTCATTCAACTGTTGATGGACATTTAGATTCTTTCCTTTTTGGCTATTATGGAAGAGGCTGTTATGGACACCCTTGTACAGGATTTTACCTGAGTTATTTTTTCAAATCTCTTGGGTGAACACCTGGAGTGGACTTGCTGGGTCATAAAGGAACTCTTACTTTTGGAGGAACTGCTGCACCCTCTCCCAAAGTGATTGAGCCATCTTACAATCCCACGAGAAATGTCTTAAGATTCCAGTTCCTCCACAACCTTGCCAACATTTGTCATTGTCTGTCTGTTTGATTTCAGCCATCTTAGTGAGTGGGAAGCAGTATCACAATGTGGATGTGACTTGCACTTCCCTAATGACTAATGACACTCAGCATCTTTTCTTGAGCTTATTAGCCATTTGTATATGTTCTTTAGAGAAATGTCTACTGCAATCCTTTGCCCACTTTTATTTGGGCTGTGTGTCTTTTTTATTAGGCAGTCATAAGTGTTTATTAGATATTGCAAATAGAGTCAAATATGAGATATATGGTTTTCCAATCTTTTCAGTCATCTCATAAGTTGTCTTCCCTGTCCTTGATGGTGAGCTTTGAAGCACAAAAGTATTTAATTTTAATGAAGTACAATTCCTCTGTGTTTCATGTTTTTCACCCGTGATATGGGTACCATATCTACAAAGTCAATTCCAATTTCAAGGTCATGAAGATTACCCCCAAAGTTTTTTTCCAAAAGTTACATAGTTTTTTTCCCCTTAGGTTTATGTCTATCATTCATTTTGAATTAATTTTCAGGCATGGCATGAGATGGTGGGTCCACTTCATTCTTCTCCTTGGGCATAACCATTTGTCCCAGCACCCTTTGTGGAAAATGCTATTCTTTCTCACTTTGAGTTGCCTTGATACACTTGTCGAAAATCAACTGAACTTAAAAGAAGAGGTTTATTTCTAAAATTTGCATTTTTATGACACTGATATATATGCCTAAATTTATGCCAGTACCACAACACATTGATTACTGTAGCTTTGCAGTAAGTTTTGAAATAGAGACATGTGAGTCCTCCATCGTTGCTCTTTTTCAAGATTGTTTTGGCTTTTCTGGGTCCCTTCCATTGCCAAGGGAATGTTAGAATCAGATTGTCAATTATGGCAAGAAGATCCTGGTGGGATTTTAAACAGAGAGTACGTTGTACCTATAGATCCACTTGTGGACTGTTACTATTTTAATGACACACAGTCTTCCCCATCCATGCATAAGGGACACCTTCACATTTCTTTAGGTCGTCTTTAATTTCTTTCAATAAGGTTTTGTAGTGTTCTGCGTACAAGTCTTACACTTCTTTTGTGGAACTTATTTCTAACTATTGTGTTTCTTTGGATGCTATGGTAAGTGGAATTGTTTTCAAAACGTCCTTTATTGGATTATTCATTGGTAGTATAAAGACATAAAATTGTGTGTTTACATTGATGTAGATATTATATGGAATAAACTCAATGACTCGTCCTGATAGTATTTTCTTTTCTGGCTTCTTTAGTGTTTTCTATGTACAAGATAATGTCATCTGTGAGCAGAGACAGTTTTGCTTATTCCTTTCAAGTCTGGAGGTCTTCTGTCTCTTTTTCTTGCCTAAATGCATTAGCTAGAAGCTCCTGTACAATGTTAAATAGAAACGATGAGAGCACACATTGTTGCTTGTTGAGGGTGAAAGTTTTCAGCCTTTCACCGTTAATCATGATGGCAATTGTGAGTTTCTGGTAGAGTCTACTGAGTTGCAGAAGTGCCTTTTTTCTCCAGTTTCTTCATATTTTTTTAATTGTGAAATGGTTTTGGATCTGTCACAAGTTTTCTCTGTGTCTACGGAAATGATAATATGGGGTTTTTATTTGGTTAGTGTGGTATATTATATTGATTGATTTTTGTATGTTGAACCAACTTTACATTCCTGGAGCAAGTTCCACTCAGTCTTTGTGTAAAATCTTTGTGTGTGTGTGCCTGCGTGTGTGTGTGCGCACGTGTGTGTTGCTGGATTAGGTAGGTGTGTAATTTGTGGAGGAGATTTGCATATACATAACAGATATTCATCTGTAGTTAGGTTAGTTATTTCCTTCTGATGCCTTGTCTAATTTTGGAGTTTGGTTAAAGTTTGGCTCAAAAAACTAGCTGGGAAGGGTGCCCTTCTGTTCTTGAGCAATCCTGTGAAGCTTTGGTGTTAAGTGTCCTTTAAATATTTGGTAGAATTCCACCAGTTAACCCTGGACTTTTCTTTGGGGGAATATATTTGTTGGTAATTCAATCCCTTTACTTGTTGTAAATCAATTCAAATCTTCTACTTCACCTTTAGGCAGTTTCAGTAGTTTGTGCGTTTCTGGACATTTGTCCTTTTCACAAGATTATCTAATTGGTTGCCATGCTGTTGTTCACAGTATTTCCCATAACGTTTTTATTTCTGTAAGATTGTATTAATATCCTATATTCTAGTTTTGATTTTTGTAATATGCATCTTTTCTATTCTTTCTTAGTCTGGCAAAAGCATGTCAATTTCATTGATCTTTGTTAATGAACCAGCTTTTGGTTTGGTTAATTTTCTCTATTATTTCCTATACAGTCCTTATTTCCTTCCTTCTGCCTGTTTGGGGTTAGTTTACTTTTCTTGCTCCTGTGTCTTAACATAAAAATTTAGGAGAATTTTTTGAGAGCACTACTCTTTTTTTAATATAGGCATTTATAGCTATACATTCGCATCTAAGAGCTAATTTAGCCGCATCCTACAAGGCTGGGATCTTGTGTGCATCTTTCTCCCTTCAGTTGTGTCCATTTTTGCTTCGTGTATTGTGGGGCACTATTGCTATGTGTCTATATATTTTTATAACAATCTTTGTATCTTCTTGATGGATTCAGCACTCTACCATAAAACGTCCTTCTCTGTATCTAAATCGAATTGTTGTCTTAAAGTATATTTTTGTCTCAGAGAATATTAGTAGAGCCACTCCAACTCTCTTTTCATGATTGTTTCCACGCTATACTTTTTCCATGCTTTTATTTTAAGCAATTTACGTCTTTGAAAGTAAAGCACACCTCTTCAAGATAACATGTAATTGGAGCATTTACACAAATCTGTTCTGCCAATCTCTCCTTTTGGTTTTGTTGAGGGCATTTTCTTCTACATTTACAAAAGATATTGTTCTGTAGTATGCTCTTCTTGCGATGTCCTCTTCTGCCTTTGGTTTCTGGGTAATATTGGTCTCATGGAATGACTTCAGTGAGTTTGAGCAAGTTACTTAACTTTCGTGAACCTCAAAGACTAAGAGGGATGTGAATGGGCTGAGTCTGGGAGGTCTTCTTTTCTCTAAGCAGTCTTCTCCAGGTGGTGGTGGGGCGGAGGCACCTGCTAGGAGTAGAATGAGGAGTGGATGGATAGTGGGGTCAGATGTCATCTTGTGCATCCCTTATCTCCCAGGTCCTCCCTTCACCTTCCTGCCCATCCTGTCTCCCTCCCCATTTATAGCTACCACAAGGAATTCGAAGGAGTTTGCAGAACTTTAGATGAAATTTCTCTTCCTCCAAAAGTGGGTTGGATAAGAGGAGCTCAAAATATTTCTGAACCCAAATATTTTTCAGAGAACATAGGATGATGAAGAAACAATGTGCCGTTGAACTTCTATACTCTCTTCCACACAGTGAAAAGCATATTTAGTCTTTACAGTGGGTAATAAAATCCCTGAGTCCAGAAAATGAAACCTGGGGGAACGAAGAGGCTTCACTGAGGCTTCAGTGTTTTGGCAATCTTCATAGCCAAGGAAGGGCTTGCTGGGGCGCTGTATGCCGTGTGATGGCTGTAGAATCACACGGCATACAGAATGGAAGATCATGCTTCCTCTTACCACGGGAACTCCCAATCTGGTTTGAAAAAGGGGACCCATACATGACATTATTCAGTACAGTGAAAGGTGCTATAGAAGCTGAAGAGCCTTCGAAAAGATGGACGAGAATTAGTCACTGCCATTGAGAAGTTCAGAGTCTGGTGGGAGAGATAAGGCTCATAGACGATGATACTTATCATAGTGAATATTACCTTTCTTACAGGAACAAAGAGGAGAGAAGAAACAGCTTCCTGAGGGAGTCAGGAGCACTTGCTCCAAGTTTAAGCGACGAGTTGCAGGTTATCAACCATCAAAGCTGTGGCAATGACATTCTGGGAAGAAGGAACAGAGTTTGCAAAGAAGGAAGCTTATTTGACACACGTTTTTTGAGAACTCTGTCTTCCCCAAATACTGTGCAAGGTTTGAGAGCTACAGAGGAAATGAACCATGCCTCTGTCCGGATCACTAATGAATCCATGTACCCTGAACTGGCAAGGGAAACATTCACAAACCAGTTCTCATCATTTTAAAAGGTATAATGACTCCAAGGATGCCTGGGGAAGGCCATCTCGTCATCCGGTCAGGTCCCCCACAGGGGAAGTCAGTACCATGCTATGATCACCGTTATTCCCAGTTTTGTAGGTGCAGCAATTAAACGTTGTCCACACATCCAGAGGGAATTGGGCTACAGAAGACTGCCTCACATTGATAAAATTTACCAAAATTATACCCATATGGTACACAAAATGAGGTCAGGTGCATCATTTGAATGAAACATTGACAATTTTAAAACACATTAAATAATTTTTCCTAAATGATACATTTTGCCTCACTTACACTTGTTTTTTACAGTAACTTTCTATTTATGACAAGTGATGTTGGATTTCCACTGATGGTAGTGATATTGTTTCCTTTGAAAATATTGATGAAAAACTATTTTGTTCAAAGGAAAACACTATGCCTTCTAAACACGACAATGAAGATAGCATGTGATATTAATGAATTGAAATTCTAAACAAACAATAAGAAATGCAAGTGAAATATTAATGTAGATCGGAAGCATTTGGTATTATAATAGTTTTACCACAATTACATATGGCAAAAAGAGTGAAGGTGGTAAACGGATGATTACTGAAATCAGGGACCAACTCGAATTTTCTCCCAGAGTCCAATGAATGCGTCAGACACTCAGCTTCAGTTCCCATGGTAACTAGGACTAATGGTCTCGGGACTAAGAACGAGACAAAGAGAAACACAGAGAAATGTGCACATTCTGTCTTCCTGTGAGGTACACAAGCCCCTATTCAGCAAATGAAAAGAACATTCACTTTAGTTCTGCCCTGACCTCCCCTCACTGCTGGCTGGAGGAGAACGGAAAGGCGGAGGGATCCAATACCAATCTTAAGCGTTTACATCCAGGCTTACTTGTCCCTTAGCCGCCATCTTACCAACAATGTATTGTACCTCCAAACCATGCCCGTGGAATCTAGGATTCTTGCTATCCCAATCTACTTGCCCTGTTCCCCACCCACTAGCCTCTATCATAATATGGGAGGTTTTCAGTCATCCCCATTTTATGTCAGATAGTTCCAGCCCGATTTCAGAAATGCTGCCCCAGAAAAGTTCCCTGACCCTTCCTGTCAGATCGCACCCTTCCTGTCAGAACAGAACAGACTCCCTCCCTTTTCTCCTCTGTGGCCTGGGAGACCTCGGCCCAGATCATGGGACCAGTTCCTAGGGCTCCCCCTTCCTGCTACACTCCCATTCCACCAGGGCCTGGGGGGAAACCCAAAGGAGGGACGTTTCTGACAGTCTCTTGTTCTGGGAAGCAGCCAAACTAATGAGGGGCCTCTTCCCTGTCCCTTTTTCCTGAGTAGCTATCTCCTTTGTATTGGCTCCCTGTATCACAGGCTGGACAAATAGGGTTCCAGGCAGGACATGACACATTCCACACCATAAATTTGTGAAGAAAAACCACACAAAAGCTGGGCATAGGCCCCCAACTTCCACTCCCTTCCTCCCATTTATTCCAGCGAGTCTCTGAAGTCCCTTTGTCCAGCTGCACTCTCCTTTCCTGGGACCCAGCTGCCATTTTCCATGTCCCAGAAACTCTCAACCCAAAATACCCAAGTAACTTCATTGTACTATTCCTTTCTTGCATTGCTGTAAAGAAATACCTGAGACTGGGTAATTTATAAAGGAAAAAGGTTTAATTGGCTCACAGCTCTGCAGGCTGTACAGGAAGCCTGATTTGGCATCTGCTCGGCTTCTGGCAAGGCCTCAGGAAACTTGCAATCCTAGCGGAAGGCAAAGGAAGAGGGAGCACTTCACAGGGGGAGGGAGCACTTCACATGGGCGGGGCAGAAGGAAGAGGGTCAGGAGGAGATGCTACACACTGTTAAACAACCAGCTCTCATGAGAACTCTATCCTGATAACAGCACTAGGGAAATGATGCTAAAGCATTGGAAACCACCCCCATCATCAAATCACCTCCTATCAGGCCCAACCTCCAACACTGGGGATTACAACTGGACATGAGATTTCGGCAGAGACACAGGTCCAAACCATATCCCCCATCTTCACTGCAGTGGAGCAACCCACACCCATAGCCGTGCCCCCCACCAGAAGGAACCACATGAAGGTCTGCCCATCTTCCTGACCTCCATGGACAGCAGGCGATGTCCAGTCTCCTTTTGGTCTGGGGGTTTGTCTCATATGCTCTCCTGGGTACCCACCTGCCAGTGACTCCTCTGTGTTTCACACCCCTCTCAGGGGATCCCAGATCCACTTGGGTGCTGGTCTCTGTCTGGATGACTAGGACCATGGAATCTGTCTACATCACCACCTCCCTATGAACATATGTACACACAGGGATACTCAAACAAACGCTAAGAAACCATGCGTTTCACACAATAATCCCTAACCAACTCACTTTGCAAAATCTGAATTTGTCAGCATAGGTTAACCTCCATTACTCAGTCTGAGTCTCAGAGTCTTCAAAGTTCAATTCCTCGTCCTCTGGACATCTCTGCCCTGCCAATCCGTCTTTCTTAATTTGGCCATCCCTGGGGTTACAGGTTATCAGCATGTCTTTAACCAATAGCTTGAAGTGTAGGGCTGGCGGGGTGACTTTTTTTTTTTAATTAAACAAAGCTAGCCTCTCTGGTTCATCTCATCTTTACCTCTCACTGTTTTAAATGTTTTATTTCTGAAGATGACCATTGTTTCTCTGCATCTGCAATTTCTTCTGCTCCACTGATACTTAATATCAGCATACTCCACCATCCTCTATCTTAAATACCTTCCCTTGTTCACACTTCCCTACTACTTATTGTTCCATATATTTGCTGCCCTTCACAACAAAACTTTTCTGATATCTTATCTAAACTGGTTGTCCCCACTTCCTCATCTCCACTGTCAATGTCTTGTAACCCCTTCAGACCTTTAAACATGCCTTTCTTCATGGTCTTTAACAAATAAATGCAATAGCAATCCTTAGAGGAAAGTTTATAGTAATAAGTGCCTACATTAAAAAGTAGAAACTAAGTCCAAAGTTAGCAAAAGGAAATAATAAAAAAATAGATTAGGGCAGAAATATGTCAAATACATAACAAGTCAAACAGAGAAATGGTAAAGAAAATGATCAAAATTAGGAGTTTCCTTCTTGAAAATATTAACAAAATTGAGAAGCCTATAGCTAGACCTACTAAGAAAAAAGAAGCCACTAATAAATAAAATCAGGTTTGAAAGAGAAGACATTTCAATGGATGCCTCGGAAACAAAGAATATCATAACGGAAGATTATCAATGTATATACACCAACAAATCAGATAACCTAGAATGGATACATTCTTAGCAACATAAAACCTATCAAAACTGAATAAAGACGAAGTAGAAATCATGAACAGACCAAAAAATAAAGGTATTGCATTATTAATTAAAAATAGCCCAACAAATAAAACCCCAGAAGCAGATGGATTCGTGGGTGATTTCTATCAAACATTCAAAGAAACAGTGCTAACAGTCCTTCTCAAACTCTTCCAAAAAATAGAAGATGGAATACTGGCAAACTCATCTTATAAAGTTAGCATCACCCTGATCACCAAAGATACCAAAAGAAAATACGACTGCTGACCTATATCCCTGACAAACATAGATGCAGAAATCCTCAGTGAAATATTAGCAAATTGAATTCAACAGCAAGTTAAATGTATCATATGTCATAACCAAGTAGAATTTATCTCTGGGATACAAGAATGATTCTTCATGCTCAAATCAATCAGTGTTGTACATCACATTAACAAAATGAACATAAATATACCCCACATGATTATTTTGATAGATGCACAAAAAGCATTTGGCAAATTTCAACATCGATTGATTAATCTATCCATGATTAAAACTCTGAACAAGATAGATGTAGAAGGAACTTACCTCAACACAATAAAGGCCATGTATGAAAATCCCACAGCAAACTTTATAATCAATAGGGAAAACCTAAAATCTGTCCCTCCAAGTTCAGGTACTAGGCAAGTATGCCCACTCTCACCAATTCTATTCAATAGAGTGCTGGAAGTCTTAGAGTTCTAGCCAGAACAACGAGATACAAAAAAGAAATAAAATGCTTCCAAATTGGAAAGGAAAAAGTAAAATTATCTCTGTTTTCAGCATCATCATAAAAATGTTTTGTTAAAACAATGTTTGTAAAACGATGATGTTTTGGCATCATCATAAACAAAGAAGACCATAAAGAGTCAACCAAAAGTAACGTTAGAATTCATAAACCAATTCGGTATAATTGCAGGATATAAAATCAACATACAAAAATTAGTCACATTTCCGCATACAAACAATGAACTATCCAAAAACAAAGTTAAGAAAACAACCCATTCACAAGAGTAACAAAAATAATTAAATAATAAAATACTTAGGAATAAAGCCAACTGAAGAAGTTTAAGACCTGTACACTGAAAATTACAGAACATTGATGAAATAAATTAAAGAAGACACAGATGAATGGAAAGACATCTTGTGTTCTATACATTTCCAGTATGTATAGAAACTCCTAAAAGTCAATAGCAAAACATGTATTAAAAATTTAAAAATGGCAAAAGACTTGAACGGACATTTCTCCAAAGAATACAAACAAGTGGCCAACACATATATGAAAAGATGCTCAATATCACTAAGCATAAGGAAAATGCAAATCAAAACTAGAAGGAGATATCACCTCATGCCTGTTAGAATAGTTGTAACAACAGAAAACACTAAGGGCAATATGTATTGACAATATTGCAGAGAAATTGAAACCCTTTTAAAATATGGTAGGAATACAACGTGATGCAGTCATTATCAAAAACATTATGGGGTTCCACAAAAAAATTGCCATATGATCCAGCAATCCCACTTCTAGATATATTAAAAAAATGAATACAGGATCTCAAAGGGATATCTGCACTCTATGTTTGCTGCAGCATTATTTACAATAATCAAGTGATGGAAACAACCCAAATGTCAATTGACAGATGAATGGACCAAGAAAATGTGGTGACACACAATGGGATATTATTCAGACTTTAAGAAGGAAGACTTCCTGTGGAGGAGGTAGAGCAAGATGGCAGAATAGAAGGCTCCTCTGATCGACACCCCCATCCCTACTCCACAAGGACATCAATTTATCTACACACAAAAATATGTTCATGAGAACCAAAAATCACAGTACCTGGTTTTCACTTTGTATCACTGAAAGACGTACTTAAGATGTAAAAGGGACTGTCTTGAATTGCTGACACAACCCATCCCACACCTCCCAACAGCAGTGGTGTGGTGTGGAGAGCACTTTTGAACGCTGGTGGAGGGAGAGCACAGCAACTGTGAGGCACTGAACTGAATGCTGTCCTGTTAGAGCAGAAAGGAAAACACGACCATCAACTCAGCTGATGCCTACCCACGAAGGGAGCATTTAAAACAGCCTAGCCAGAGGGGAATTGCCAATCCCAGCAGTCAGAACTTGAGTTCCCACAAACCTCGCCACTGAGGAGTAACATGCTCTGGGTCTCTAAGTAAACTTGGAAGGCAGTCTAGGCCACAAGAACTGCAACTCTTAGGCAAGTCCTAGTGCTGAACTGGACCCAGAGACAGTGGACTGGGAGGGCACCTGACCTACTGAGACACCAGCTGGCATGGCTAAGGGAGTGCTGGCATCACCCTCCCTGAACCCCAGACTGCACAGCTTGCAGCTCCAAAAGATATCCCTTCCTTCCACTTGAGGAGGGGAGAGGGAAGACTGGGGAGGACTTTGTCTTACATCTTGGATGCTAGCTCAGCCACAGCAGGATAGGGCACCAGGCAGAGCCATAAGGCCCCCATTCCTGGCACTAGCTCCCGTACAACATGTCTAGACACTTCCTGGGCCAGAAGGGAACCCACTGTCTTGAAGGGAAGGATGCAGTGCTGGCATCATTTATCACCTGCTAACTGAAGTGTGCTTGGGCTCTTAAAAAACAGAAGTGATACCCAGGTACTATGTTGAGGGCCCTGGAAAAGTCCCTGAGACTTTCTGGATTCAGGAGAGACTCAGCACATTCTTAGCTGTGGTGGCTAGAGAGCGAAACTCCTTCTGCCTGTGAAAAGCAGAGGGAAAACTAAAAGGGACTTTGTCTTGCACCTTAGGTACCAGCTTGGCCACAGGGGAGTTGAGGACCAAGCAAGCTCTTGGGGTTCCTGATTCTAGGACTTGACTCTTGGATGGCATTTCTGGACCTACCCTGGGGCAAATGGGAGCCCATTGCCCTGAAAGGTGAGTTCCAGGCCGGGCAGCATTCACCACAAGCTGACTTAGGAGCCCCTGGGTCTTACAGGAACATCAGTGATAGTCTGGCAGCACTCCCTGTGGCCTGTGGTGGTATTGGCTATAGGGTGAGGCTCCTCTGCATTTGGAAAGAGGAGGGAAGCGTGAGAAAGGATGCATCTTGTGGTCTGATTGCCAGCTCAGCCACAGTACAATAGAACACCAGGTGGACTTCTAAGGTTTTTGACTCTAACCCCTAATTCCTGGATGGTACCTCTGGACCCACTTGGGGCCTGGGGGACCTCACTGCCTTGAAGGGAAGGACAGAGGTCTGGCTGGCTTTGCCCCCTGCTGATTGTGGAATCCCAGGGCTTTGAGTGAACATAGGCAGTAGCCAGGGAGTGGTTACATCAGGCCTTGGTCAAAACTCCGTGTTGTTCAGGCATCAGGTCTGACCCAGTGCAGTCCCAGTGGTGGTGGTCACAGGGCAACTTGTGTCACTCTATCACCAGCTTTAGGTGGCTTGGAACACAGAGAGAGACTCCGTTTGTTTGGGATAAAGTAAGGGAAGAAAATAAGAGTCTCTGCCTGGTATTTCAGAGAATTGTCCCAAAATCTGTCCTAGACCATCAGGGTGGTACCTCTGCACATCTGCAAGAATGATAGCATTATGGGCTTGGGGTGCCCCCTAAAGCAGATACAGCTTAAATCACAACACCAACTCCTTTTGAATAGCTGGAAAGCCTTACTAAGAAGGACAGGTACACACAAGCCCAGACAATGAAGACTACAATAAATACCAAACCCTTCCACTGCACAGACACTGACAAACATCTATAAACATCAACATCATCTGGGAAAACATTACCTCACCAAATGAACTAAATAAGGTACCAGAGACCAATTCTGGAGAAACAGAGATATGTGACCTTTCAGACACATAATTCAATATAGCTGTTTTGAGGAAGCTCAAAGAAATTCAAGATAACACTGAGAAGGAATTCAGAATTTTATTGGATAAACTTAACAAAGATATTGAAATAATTAAGATAAATTGAGCAGAAATTCTGGAGTTGAAAAATGCAATTGGCATACTGAAGAATAGATCAGTGTCTTTTAATACCAGATTGATCAAGCAGAACAAAGAATTAGTGAGCTTGAAGACAAGCTATTTGAAAATACACAGAAGAGACAAAAGGAAAAAGAAAAACAAACAATGAAGCACACCTAAAGGATCTAGAAAACAGCCTCACAAAAGCAAAGCTAAGAGTTATTAGCCTTAAAAAGAAGGTAGAGAAAGAGATAGGGGTAGAAATTTTATTCAAAGGGAACATAACAGAGAACTTCCCAAACCTAGAGGAAGATATCAATATGCAAGTACTAGAAAATTATAGGGCATCAAGCAGATTTAACCCAAAGAAGACTAGCTCAAGACATTTAGTAATCAAACTCCCAAAGATCAAGGATAAAGAAAGGATTCTAAAAGCAGCAAGAGATAAGAAACAAATAACATATAATGGAACTCCAATACATCTGGTAGCTGGCTTTTCAGTAGAAACTTTACAGGCCAAGAGAGAGTCACATGGCATATTTAAAGTGCTGAAGGAAAGAAAAGCTTATCCTAAAATAGTATATCTGGCAAAAAAAATATCCTTCAAACATGAAAGAAAAATAAAGACATTACCAGACAAACAAAAGCTGAGAGATTTCATGAACACCAGACCTGTCCCACAAGAAATGCTAAAGGAGGTACTTCAACTGGAAGGAAAGGACAATAATGAGCATCAAGTAATCACCTAAAGATACAAAACTCACTGGTAATAGTAAATACACAGAAAAACACAGAATATTATAACACTGTAACTGCAGTGTGTAAACTACTCTTTTTCTAAGTAGAAAGGCTAAATGATGAGCCAATCAAAAATAATAATTAACAATGGTTTTTTAAGACATGAACAGTACAATAAGATATAAGAGAAAAAAGAAAAATTTAATAAGTAGGGGGACAAAGTTAAGGAATAGCATTTTTATTAGCTTTCTTTTTGCATGTTTGCTTATTTATGCAAACAGTGTTGTTATCAGCTTAAAACAATTGGTTATAAGATAGAAATTGCAAGCCTCATGGTAACCTCAAACCAAAAAAAATACAAGGGATACACACACACAAAAATCAAGAAACCGACCTATATCACCAGTGAAAATCACCCTGACTTGAGGAAGACAGGAAGGAAAGAAAGAAGGAAGAAAAGACCACAAAACACCAGAAAACAAATAACAAAAGGGCAGGAATAAGTTATTACTTATCAGTAATATTTGTATTAGTTCATTCTAATGCTGCTTTAAAGAACTGTCTGAGACTGGGTAATTTATAAAGAAAAGAAGTTTAATTGACTCACAGTTCCACAGGGCTGGGGAGGCCTCAGGAAACTTGCAATCACAGCAGAAGGGGAAACAAACACATCCTTTTACACATGGCAGCAGGAAGGAGAAGTTTTGGGAGCAAGCCCCTCAAAATCTGGCCATAAACTGGCCCCAAAACTGGCCATAAACAGAATCTCTGCAGCACTGTGATGTGTTCATAATGGCCCTAACGCCCAAGCTGGAAGGTTGTGGGTTTACAGGAATGAGGGCAAGGAAGAACTGGCCCGCCCAGGGTGGAAAACCGCTTAAAGGCATTCTTAAGCCATAAACAATAGCATGAGTGATCTGTGCCTTAAGGACATGCTCCTGCTGCAGTTAACTAGCCCAACCTATTCCTTTAATTCGGCCCATCCCTTTGTTTCCCATAAGGGATACTTTTAGTTAATTTAACATCTATAGAAACAATGCTAATGACTGGTTTGCTGTTAATAAATACGTGGGTAAATCTCTGTTCGGGGCTCTCAGCTCTGAAGGCTGTGAGAACCCTGATTTCCCACTTCACACCTCTATATTTCTGTGTGTGTGTCTTTAATTCCTCTAGTGCTGCTGGGTTAGGGTCTCTCTGACCGAGCTGGTCTTGGCAGAGAAGTGCTAAGCAAACAGGGAAAAGCCCCTTATAAAGCCATCAGATCTTGTGAGAACTCACTCACTATCATGAGAACAGCATGTGGTAACTGCCCCCATGATTCAATTACATCCCACCAGGTCCCTCCCATTACGTGGGAATTATGGGAACTACAATTCAAGGTGAAATTTGGGTGTGGACACATCCAAGCCATATCAATATTGAATGAAAATGGATTAAACTCTCCAATCACAAGACATAGACTAGCTGAATGGATAAAAAACAATACCCATCAGTCTGTTGCCTACAAGAAACACACTTCACCTATAAAGACACACAAAGACTGAAAATAAAGGGGTGGAAAAAGTCCATAGCAATGAAAACCAAAAAGCAGCAGGAGTCACTATACTTACATCAGACAAAATAGATGTCAAGACCAAAACGATAAGAAAAGAAACAGGTCACTATATAATGCTGAAGGGTTCAACTTAGCAAGAGGATATAACAATTTTAAGTATATATGCACCCGACACTGGAGCACCCAAATATATAAAGCAAATATTATTAGAGTGAAAGAGACAGGCCCCAATACAATGATAGCTGGAAACTTCAACAATCCATTTTCAGCACTGGACAGATCTTCCAGTCAGAGAATCAAGAAAGAAACATCAGATTTAATCTTTACTATAAATCAAATGGCTCTAATAGTTTGCAAGAGCAAATCAAACCCCAACATTAGTAGAAGAGAAGGAATAATAAATATCAGAGCAGAAATAATGTTGAAGAAAGAAGGCAAAAGATTAATGAACTAAAAAGTTGCTTTTTTGAAAACTTAAACAAAATTGACCAACCTCTAGCCAGACTAAGAGAGAAGATCCAAATAAATAAAATCAGACATGAAAAAGGAGACATTACAACTGATACTACAGAAATTCAAAGGATTATTAGTGACTAATATGAGCAACTAAATGCCAATAAACTGGAAAATCTAGAAGAAATGGGCAAATTCCTAGACACATACACTCACCAACATTGAACCTGGAAGAAATCCAAAACCTGAACAGACCAATAACAAGTAACAAAATTGAGGCCATAATAAAGTCTCCCAGTAAAGAAAAGCCCGAGACCCAATGGCTTCCCTGCTGAATTCTACTGAACATTTAAAGATGATCTAATACTAACCCTACTCAATACTACTCTGAAAAATAGAGGAGGAGGGACTACTTCCAAACTCATTCTATGAGGCCAGTATTACCCTGATACCAAAACCAGGCATCAAAAAAAGAAAACTACAGGCCAATATCTCTTAGGAATATTAATGCAAAAATCCTTAACAAAATACTACCCAACTGAATTCAACAATACATTAGAAAGATCAGTCGTCACGACCAACTGGGATTTCTCCCTGGGATACAAGGATGATTCAACATATGCCAATCAATCAATGTGATACATCCTATCAACAGAATGAAGGATAAAAACGACATAACCACTTCAATGGATCATTTCTATATAAAGCATTTGATAATATCCAACATCCCTTCATGATAAAAACCCTCAAAAACTGGGGATAGAAGGAATATACCTCAACATAATTAAAGTCATTTATGACAGACCCACAACTAGCATCACACTGAATGGGGAAAAACTGAAAGCATTTCTTCTAAGATCTGAAACACAAAAAGGAAGCCCACTTTCACTGCTGCTATTCAGCATGGTACTAGATGCCCTAGCTAGAGCAATCCGACAAGAGAAAGACATAATGGACATCCAAGTTGGAAAGGAAGAAGTTTAATTATTCTTGTTTGCAGAAAATATGATCTTATATATGAAAAAATCTAAAGACTCCATGAGAAAACTATTTGAGCTAATAAACTCAGTAAAGTTGCAGGATACAAAATTGACATACAAAAATCAGTAGCATATGTATATGCCAACAGTGAGCAATCTGAAAAGGAAATAAAAAAAGTAATCTCATTTACAATAGCCACACATAAAATTAAATACCCAGGAATTAACCAAAGAAGTGAAAGATCTCTATAAAGAAAACTATAAAACACTGATGAAAGAAATTGAAGAGGACACGAAAAAATGGAAAAATATTCCATGTTTATAGATTGGAAGAATCAATACTGTTAAAATCTTCATACCACCCAAAGCAATTTACAGATTCAATGCAATCCCTATCAAAATACCAATGACATTCTTCACAGAAATAGAAAAAACAATTCTAAAATTTATATGAAACCAAAAAAGACCAAGAATAGCCAACACTATTTTAAACAAAGAAAAATAAAACATTATGAACTTAAAATTTATACTACTGAGCTATAATAACCAAAAAGCATGGCACTGGCATCAAAAGAGACACAGAGACCAATAGAACAGAATAGAGAACCCATAAACAAATCCACACACCTACAGTGAACTCATTTTTGACAAAGGTGCCAAGTACCTACAGTAGGAAAAAGACAGTCTGTTCTATAAATGTTGCTGGGAAAACTGGATATCCATACGCAGAATAATGAAACTAGGGCCCTATCTGTCACCATATATAAAAATCAAACCAAAATGTATTAATGACTTAAATCTAAGACCTCAAACTACGAGACTACTGCACGAAAACATCGGGGAAAATTTCCAGGACATCAGACTGGGCAAAGATTTCTTGAGTGATACCCCACAAGCACAGGCAACCAAAGCAAAAATGGACAAATGAGATCACATCAAGTTAAAAGGCTTCTTCTGCCCATCAAAGGAAACAATCAAGAAAGTGAAGAGACAACCCATAGAATGGGAGAAAATATTTGCAAACTACCCATCTGACAAGGGATTAATAACCAGAATATATAAGGAGGTCAAACAACTCTACAGGAAAACATCTAATGATCCAATCAAAAAATGGACAAAAGATTTGGATAGACATTTCTCAAAAGAAGACACACAAATGACAAAAAGTCATATGAAAAGGTGCTCGACATCACCGATCATCATAGAAATGCAAATCAAAACTACAATGAGATATCATCTCACCCCAGTTTAAATGGCTTCTATCCAAAAGACAGGCAATAACAAATGCTGGCGAGGATGTAGAGTAAAGGGAACTCTTGTACACTGTTGGTGGGAGTATAAATTGGTACAGCCACTATGGAGAACAGTTTGGAGGTTCCTCAGAAAACTAAAACTTTAGTTACCATATGATCCAGCAATTTCAGTGCTGGATATATACCCCCAAAGAAAGAAAATCAGTACATCGGAGAAATATCTGCACTCACATATTTGTTGTGGCACTATTCACAATAGCTGAGATTTTGAAGCAACCTAAGTGTCCATCAAGAGATGAATGGATAAAAAATATGGTACATATACACAATGGAGTACTATTCAGCCATAAAAAGAATGAGATCCTGTCATTTGCAACAACATGGATGGAACTGGAGATGATTATATTAGGTGAAATAAGCCAAGCACAGAAAGACAAACATTGCACGTTCTCACTTATTTGTGGCATCTAAAAATCCAAACAGTTGAACTCATGGACACAGAGAATAGAAGCCTGGTACCAGAAGCTAGGAAGGGTAGCAGGGGCTGGTGAGAAGGTAAGGATCATTATTTGGTACACAAAAATAAAAAGAATTTATAACACCTACTATTTGATAGTATAACAGGGTGACTGTAGTCAATAATAACTTAATTGTACATTTAAAAATAACTAAAAGAGTGTAATTGGTTTCTTTTATTATAACACGAGGATAAATGCTCGAGGGGATGCATATCCCATTCTCTATGATGTGATCATTGTGCAGCACATGCCTGTACCAAAACATCTCATGTATGCCCACAAAAATTAAAAATTTAAAAATTTAAAATAAAAAAAGGAAATTCTATCTTTCATGACAGCATGGATGGACCTAGAAGATACTAGCTAAGTGAAATAAATCAGTTGCAGAAGTACAAATACTGCATACTTTCTCTTCTATGAGGCATCAAAAATAGTCAAACATGTAGAAGTAGAAAATAGAGTGGTGGTTACCAGGAGATGGGGATGTGGGATATTAGGAGCTCTTTTTTCAGTGGTTATAAAGTTACATTTATACAAGATGAGAGGGTTCCAGAAATTTCCTGCACAACATAGTGTCTATAGTTAACAATGAAGTATTGTGCACTTAAACATTTGTTAAAAGGGTATATTTCATGTTAACTTTTCTTATAAAAAGAAAAGTTAAAAAACAACATTAAAAAACAACAACAAAGGAACACAAGGAAACTTTTGCAGGTTACAGATATGCTTATTACTCTGATTGTAGTGATGGAGACATGAGTGTATACATATATCCAAACTCATCAAATTGTACACATTATTTAGGTACAGTTTTTATATACCAATTGTATCTCAGTAAATCTAGAAGCAGGAAGAAATCTTGTGTCACTTCATCAAAAATACATAACCATCCAAATATGTTATCAGCTAATTCCAGAAATCCAAAATACATGAAGAAAATATTGACAATAATAAAATAATAAATAGACAAATCTACAAATATAACTGAAGACTTTCAACATCTTTCTGCCAAAAATTTACACAAGTAGACAAAAGAAAACCAGAAAGAACATTTTAAAAACTAAACACTACCAACCAGCTTGACCTAATTGATGTTTATAAAGCATAGCACCTAACAACTTCAGAATACATTCTTTGTGAGTCCATAAGAAACATCTGCCAAGATTGACTGTGTTCTAGGCTCTAAGGCATGTCTCAATAAATATCAGAGGACTGAAATTCAGATTATATTTTCTGATCAGATCATTATTAAATGAGTTATCTATAATAATAATATACCAAGAAATATCTATTTGGAAATTAAACAACCCACTTTTAAATAACTAATCGATTCAGGAATAAATCATAGGGAATTTATAAAATATTTTCTACTGAATTGCCATCAAATTTTTTAGGCAGATCTCAAATCAATCATCTTATGCCTTAAGACTCAAGAAAAGGAATGTAAAATTAAACCCAAAGTAAATAAAAGAATAAATAATTAAAACGGTAGATGTCATCATGAGAAAATATAAAAAATAAAAAGCAACAAAGTCAAAAGGTCATTTAAAAAATATTAGTAAAGTTTACATAACCCTAGTCAGAGTGATTAAGAACAAAAATGACTCAAAATACCAAATAAGGAATGTAAAAGTGGAAATTACTGTAGACTCTAGTGAAATTAAAGGAAAGTAAAAACATATAAAAACTGGATAACAAAAATTTGGAAAACTTGGATAAAATGAACAAAATTTCTTGAAAAATATAATTTAACAAACTTACACATGAAAATATAGAAACATGTAAGTGGTCCCATATAGAACTTAGTCAAAAGCCTTAGCTTCACCAGTGTATTCTCTTGATAATCAAGCAGGAAAACAATGCCAATTCTACAGAATTTCTTTCAGAAAATTGAATAGAATTAAAAACTTCCCAACTCATTCTATGAGACCAGCATCAACTAGATAAAATGTTAAGTTTTTTAAGTATTTCCAAATCAAGCAATGTAATATATCTCATTAACAGAATAAAGGAATGATAGTGTAACTATCTCAATAGATTAAGAGAAATCTTTTGACACAATTTAAGACACACACGTGATTTCTTGAAACCAATTTCTAGATGTTAGGAGCTACTATTTGTATCTTTCTTACAGAAAGTCTTAGTTGTAATAATCTTTTGGGGTAAATAATTTTAAGTTTACATAAAAGTTCCAAATATAGTACAAAGAATTCTTGTATAGCCTCTACCAAGTTTCCTTTAATGTTAACATACCAATGATACATTTGTCAGAACTAAGAAATGAACATCATTGGTACAATGCCAATAGATATAGACATTATCAGATTTCACTAATTTTCTAATGTAGGGGCAGAAAAGGTGTGATACCTTTCTTCAACCATCATAACAGTCATGGCCAACATTCTTATAACAAAGACAGATTAACGAAAGAAACGTACAACAAGTTTATTTAATCAAAGTTTTACATGACATGGGAGAATTCAGAAATGAAGGCTCAAAGACCCAGGGAAAACTGCCCATGTTTATGCTTAGATTCTATGAATAATGGACAGCCATATGGAAACGTGATTGGACAAAAAGCTAAGACCTAATGATAATAGGCCAAGTGGGGAACCTGGAAAGGCCTGTCCAGATTCTTCTTGGCCTCTCTGTTTAGCATTCCTTCCTCCATGGTTTGGAGCAAGACACTTCTGGAATGGAGGTCCTATGACCTACTGTCAGACAAGTTAGTTCAGAGAATTTCTTCATGGCCAGTTCTTACACAGAAAGGAGGGGGTAGGTTAAAGTAGTATTTCTAGGTTTTATGGCTGACTCTGGGGGAGAGGAGTTGTAGTTTCTGTAACTATCCTTGGGGAAGAAGAATTTTGTTTCTATGACTTGTTTGAGGGGAGAAAGAAGGGTGAGAGACAGGAGGGCAGGAGAAGGTCGGAGAGACTTTGCTTCTGCGGCTACTTCTGAGGTCTTCTGATCTCTTTTAGTTCAAAGTACTCGTCATGCAAAAGCACCATACTTTGGGGTATTATTTTCTGAGCCCTAACACCACTAATATCCCTTTACTGATAATATACAGTATATCACATTACATTTTGTTATTGTGTTTCTGTATTCTCCTCTACTCAGTGATAGTTTTTATTGTTTCTCTTTTTTTATGGCCTTGATACAGTTGAAGCGTTCTGTTAAGGTAATTTGCAGCATGTTCCTCAATTTGAATATAGCTGATGTTTTCTCATGATTAAATGGGGTTATAAGTTTGGGAGAAGCATATCAGAAAAGGTGAGGTTTCCTTCTATTGCATCTTTCTCTCCAGAAGCTGGAGCTTAATTTCTTCCTTTAGAGTGTGGGCTGAATTTTGTGACTTGCTTCGTAACAGTAGATTATGAAAAAGGTAAATAGCAACTTTACAGTGAAGAAACATGGCAGACAACACCTTAAACAAGTGATCAATATTAACATCACGCTTGATGTAATGCAATGAGAAGTGAACCTCTCATGACCAGTGTTAACGCATGCCCTCAATCTGAGGGACCTGCATCTAACTCCAGGTGGATAATGTCAGAATTGAATTAAATCATAAGACACATGATTAGTGTCCACTGAAGAACTGTTTGGTGTGGGGGTAAGCCCTTACACATCTGGTCACAGAAGTGATCTGTCTTGGGAGTATAATAGGAGAAAAAACAATTAGCTTGTTTAGTTTTTTTTTCCTACTTTACAAAATGTATTTTGTGTGATCTCTATTCTCTTAAGTTTGTTAAGACTTATGGCCTGGAATGTGATGTCCCTTGATGAAGAATATATATTGTCCTAATGTTGAGTAGAGTGCTCTATAAAATGTTCAATTGGTCAAGTTGGTTAGAAGTGTCATTCAGGTAATCTATATCTTTATAAATTTTCTGCCCACTTGTTCTATTGATTACAGAGAAATGAGTTTTAAAGTCCCCAACTATTACTCCGAAATTGCATGTTTCTCCTTTCAGATCTACCCATTTTTGTCTCATGTATTTTAAATAATGCTCTGTTGTTAGGCACATACATATTTAGGATTGTTATGTCTTCTTGGAGAAGCGACATCATTATCACTATGCAATGTTCCTCTTTATCTGTTATAATCTTATGCGACCTGAAGTCTACTTATCCAAAATCAATATAGCTATTCCAGTTTCCTTTTAGTGTTAGCATTGTATACCTTTCTTGATCCCTCTACTTTTAACCTAAGTCTTTATATTTAAAGTGGCTCTCTGTAGACAACAAATAGCTGGGTCTTGGCTTTTAATTCAATCTGATAATCTCTATCTTGTTTTTATTTGTAAAAATTTAAGAGGTACAAGTGCAATTTTGTTACATGGATATATTGTATAGCAATGAAGTCTGGGATTTCAGTGTAAACATCACCTGAACAGTGTACATTGTACCCATTAAGTAATTTCTCATTTCTCATCCCTCATCCCCCCTCCCACCCTCCCATCCTTCAAGTCTCCAATGACTATTATTTCACACTATTTGTCCATTTGTACATGTTATTTAGCTCCCACTTATGAGTGAGAACATGTAGTATTTGACTTTCTGTTTCTGAATTGTTTCACTTAAGATTAGGGCCTCCAGTTCCATTCACATTGCTGCTAAAAACATGATTTTATTCTTTTTTATTGCAGAATAGTATTCCATTATGTGTGTGTATGTATATATACGTATATATCACAGTTTTATATCTACATATATTTGTGAGATATATATGTATATATGTATGTATATATCACATTTTCTTTACCCAATCATCCATTGATGGACATGTAGGTTGATTCCATATCTTTGCTATTGTAAATAATGTTGTGATAAACACATGAGTGTAGGTACCTTTTTGAAATAATGATTTCGTTTTCTTTGGGTAGATAATAGTGGGATTTTGCTGGATCAAATGATAGTTCTATTTTTAGTTTTTTGAGGAATCTCCATATTGTTTTCCATAGAGGCTGTACTAATTTACATTCCCACCAACAGTGTATAAGTATTCCCTTATTTTGCATCCTCGCCAACATCTGTGGGGTTTTTTTGTCTTTTTAATAATAGCTATTCTGAGTAGTGTAAGGTGATACCTCATTATGATTTTAATTTGCATTTCTCTGATGATTAGTGATGTTGAGCATTTTTTCATATGCTTATTGGCCATTTTTATGTTTTCTTTTAAAAATGTGTGTTCATATCCTTTGTCCACTTTTTAATGGAGTTATTTGGGAGTTTATGTTGAGTTGAGTTCCTCGTAAATTCTGGATATCAGTCCCCTGTCAGATTCATAGTTAGCAGTTTTCTCCCATTCTGCAAATTGTCTGTTCACTTTGTTGATTATTTCTTTTTTTTCCTTTTTTTTTTTTTTTTGCTTTCTTGATTTTATTTCAAAAGTACACAAGGTCACAAAACTAGAGCAAGTTGTTTTTCTTAACAAATTTTGTTCTTACAAATGTCAAAATCTGCACCATTGGATATATAAGCCAAAAATCATATATACGAAATCTGAAACTGACACTGTCAATTCTATACTTTGCGCATGTGAAGTGTCAAAATATTTTTCTCAGTAGTACAAGTGTATTTATCACTAAAATTCACAATTAGGGAAAAGAATAAGTGAATCAATGAATTGTGGTTCTCGTAAAACTTGTGTCATTAAGTAAGTTAGCAGAAAACACACAGTTCTGTTTTGATGGAACTTTTAGTCTTGATGACTAAAACCAAACCCAACTAATATGTACTATATTCTTAAATTATAAAATAAGATAAACTATAAAAGTTAA
Organism: Hylobates moloch; assembly: GCF_009828535.3. Taxonomy (NCBI): domain Eukaryota; kingdom Metazoa; phylum Chordata; class Mammalia; order Primates; family Hylobatidae; genus Hylobates; species Hylobates moloch. Next base: position 46,021,606 of record NW_026652282.1, read on the forward strand.
CCTTAATGAATAAGAGGCTGGTTGTTGTGGGAAGTCAGGGACCCCAAACGGAGGGACCAGCTGAAGCCACGGCAGAAGAATGTGTATTGTGAAGATTTCATGGACATTTATTAGTTCCCCAAATTAATACTTTTATAATTTCTTATGCCTGTCTTTACTGCAATCTCTAAATTGTGAAGATTTCATGGACATTTATTGGTTCCCCAAATTAATACTTTTATAGTTTCTTATGCCTGTCTTTACTGCAATCTCTAAACATAAATTGTGAAGATTTCATGGACGCTTATCACTTCCCCAATCAATACTCTTGTGATTTCCTATGCCTGTCTTTACTTTAATCTCTTAATCCTGTCATCTGGTAAGCCAAGGAGGATGTATGTCACCTCAGGACCCTGTGATAATTGCGTTAACTGCACGAATTGTAGAGCATGTGTGTTTAAACAATATGAAACCTGGGCACCTTGAAAAAAGAACAGGATAACAGCAATGTTTAGGAAACAGGAGAGATAACCTTAAACTCTGACCACCGGTGAGCTGGGCGGAACAGAGCCATATTTCTCTTCTTTTAAAAGCAAATGGGAGAAATATGGCTGAATTCTTTTTCTCAGCAAGGAACATCCGTGGGAAAGAGAATACGCACCTGGGGTTGGGTCTACAGATGGCCCCCTTGGGTGTGGTTGTCTTCTATGGTCGAAACTGTAGGGGTGAAATAGACCCCAGTCTCCCATAGTGCTCCCAGGCTTATTAGGAAGAGGAAATTCCCACCTAATAAATTTGGTCAGACCAGTTGCTCTCAAAACCCTGTCTCCTGATAAGATGTTATCAATGACAATGGTGCCCGAAACTTCATTAGCTATTTTAATTTTGCCCCGGTCCTGTGGTCCTGTGATCTTGCCCTGCCTCCATTTGCCTTGTGATATTCTATTACTTTGTGAAGTACATGATCTTTGTGACCCACACCTATTCACACACTCCCTCCCCTTTTGAAACTCCCTAATAAAAACTTGCTGGTTTTGCAGCTTGTGGGGCATCACGGAACCTACCGACATGTGATGTCTCCCCCGGATGCCCAGCTTTAAAATTTCTCTCTTTTGTACTCTGTCCCTTTATTTCTCAAACTGGCTGACGCTTAGGGAAAATAGAAAAGAACCTACATGACTACTGGGGCAGGTTCCCCGATAGCTGGTATCATCTGCTATAAGATAAATGATCAGCCTTCCCTAAAGATAAACTGAACCACAATTCACAAATTTGTTTATTATTCTTCCCTGCTTCTATAACATTTATAAAAAGAATTTGTCCTCAGTTATGGCCTATTTTAGTGTTAAAATAGATAAATGAGTAAGAAATCCTATTGCAGAACATAATGCCTTTATTGCTGGAATATCCAAAGGCATTCAAAATATTAAAACTTGCCCAGAACATTTACACTACTAAACACAGGAATGTTATAAAGATATACGTACATATATATATAATGTCTCAAGCCACTAAGAAGTTAAAATTCTGCCAACATTTTATACAAACTACTCTTTACGTGACACATCAAAGCATTAACCACGTAAAATATGAACTTTTTCTGTTCCCACTGGAACAAGGCATCTGAAAGCCCTAAACACTGCTGAAGTGAAAATTAGAAGAAAAAACACTTAACATTCACATAACACCAAATGTACATGCTGCACGCACACAAAAGACACTGAGAATATTTTTAAGATTATTTCTTTTGCTATGTAGAAGCTCTTTAGTTTAATTAAGTCCCATTGTCTATTTTTTGTTTTGTTGCTTGTGCTTTTAAGGTCTTAATCTCCATCTTTTAATTGGTATATTTAGATCATTCACATTTGAAGTGGTTATTGATACAGTTGGATTAAAATATATAACCTTTCTAGATCTTTACTATTTGTTTTATTTGTTGTTTCTTTTTTCCTTTTATATCTACCTTCTCTGGGTTTAACTGATGTGTTTATGACTTTTCTATATGCTTTATTGAATTATTATTTATACCTCTATTTTGCTTTTTACATGATTGTTCTTACATTTGCAATGAATATTTTTAAATAACCTAAGTCCAATTTCAAATACTATTATATGAATTTTTGTGTAGTGTAAGAACCTTATAATGTAAGAACATCCCCTATTGTCCCCTCTCATACCTTGTGGCATTATGTTTCATTTTTACATAAGCTATCAACACATAGTATTTTGTTACTATTGTTGTTTTAAATAATCTGTCCTATTTTCTAGTAAATATGAGAAGGAAGATTATATTTTATCCTCATGTATTATTCCATTTTCAGTGTTCTACATTTCTTTGTGTATATCCAAGTTTTTGGCCTTATCATTTTCCTTTTGCCTGAAGAATTTAACATTTCTACAAATGGTCTGCTAACAATTAATTATCTCAACTTACATTTGTCTGAGAAAGCCTTTATTTCTCTTTTACTTTTGAAGAATAGTTTCATGAGAGATAGAATTCTGGGTTGAAAGGGTTTTTTTTTTCTTTCAGCACTTTAAATATGTAACTTCGTTGTCTTCTGGCTTGCATGATTTCTGATGAGAAGTCTGCTCTAATTGTTATTATAGTTTCTCTATAGATAATGTGCCCCTTCCCATCCATTGGCTACCTTCGAGAATGTCTTTCTTTGGTTCTCTAAAACTTGAATATGACTTGACTGTATGTGGTTTTATTTTGGTATCTATCCTGTTTGATGTTTTCTGAGCTTCCTGGACCTGTGTGGGGAGGGGTTGTTTGTCATTAATTTTGGAAAATTTGGGGCTATTTTTCTGCTCAAATTTATCTTATGGCCCTTTCCTTCTCTTTCTAAGATTTCAATTATGCATATATTAACTTATTTGATATTGTCTAATAGATGTTGGAAGCTCTATTCTGCTTTGTTTTCACTCTTTATTCTATGTTTCAGTTTATGAAATTTTGCATGGTATTTTTTCAAGTTCAGTGCTTCTTCCCTTGGCTATATTAAGTCTACTGATATACCCACTGAAGGCATTCTTCATCTTTGCTACTATGTTTCTTATTTCTACCATATACATTTGACCTGTTCTCATAATTTGCATCTCTCTGCTAAAATAATCTGTCTGATCTTGCATGCTGTCTACATTTCTCATTAGAGATTTTGATACATTAATCACAGTTACTTTTAATTCTTTGATAGTTACAACATGTGTTTCATACCTGAGTCTGGTACTAATTATTGCTTTGATTCTTCAGAATGTGAGATTTTTGTATACCTCATAATTTTTGTTAAAAGCAGGACATGTGTATAGGACAGGAGATACAAACATAAATATTACATTTTATGCTTGGACATGAGTATGGCTTTCATTTTGCTAGAACTTTATTATGGGGAGTTTGCTAATACAGTAAGGAGTTGACCTGGGCATTTGAAGTTCCTTGTTGCAATGGTTACTCTACATGAACCAGAGATTTAAGATTGATACATTGAGACACTTTCTCGGGGAAGCAGGACAAAGGGAAGATGCAAAGGAAAGGGGAGTAGGGAGACAAAAACAAGACAAAAAACTTCTCCTCCTGCTCCTTCCCAAGGAGGAGCACTGGTTTTCCTTTTTTCCATGTTCCCCTCCTACAGCCAGGTTACAGTTTTGATACCTCTTTCCCTATAGATTAAACCTTTTGTACTGTAAGGAAAATAGGGAAGACAAGTCAGCTGGAACTTTTGGTAGAGGCTTCTGTTTCTCTCTCCCAGCAAGCTCTATTGGTATTCTTTCTAAGGATCCTCTCAGATCTTTTTGTGAGCATCTAGAGAGGTTCTTGGAGAAAAAGCTCAGAATACAATGTGAGACCCCTCTGAGGACTTTATACTCTCCTAGTAGCCCACACTCAGCCTTGTCTTGAAATTGCAGACATTTCTTGAAATTTTCTATTTTAATCTTCTTAATGTCTTATGTCAGTGTCAGTGGTCTAGTCCTCAAACTTTTTGGCACCAGGGACCAGTTTCGTGGAAGACAATTTTTTTTTTTTTTTTTTTGAGATGGAGTCTTGTTCTGTCACCAAGGCTGGAGTGCAATGGCGTGATCTTGGCTCACTGCAACCTCAGCCTCCTGGGTTCAAGAGATTCTCCTGCCTCAGCCTCTGGAGTAGCTGGGATAACAGGCGTGTGCCACCATGCCTGACTAATTTTTGTATTTTTAGTAGAGACGGGTTCCCCATGTTGGTCAGGCTGGTCTCAAACTCATGACCTCATGATCTGCCTGCCTCGGCCTCACAAAGTGCTGGCATTACAGGCGTGAGCCACCGTGCCCAGCCGGAAGACAATTTTTCACGGACTGGGCATGGAGTATGGTTTCGGGATGATTCAAGTGCATTACATTTATTGTGCACTTTATTTCTATTATTATTACATTGTAATATATAATGAAATAATTATACAACTCACCATAATGTAGGATCAGTGGGAACCCTAATCTTGTTCTCCTGCAACTAGACAGTCCCTTCTGGGGGTGATGGGAGATAGCGACAGAGCATCAGGAATTAGATTCTCATAAGGAGCGTGCAACCATATCCCTGGCATGCACAGTTCACAACAGGGTTCGCATTCCTATGAGAATCTAATGCCTCCACTGATCTGACAGGAAGTAGAGCTCAGGTGTAACCAAGTGATGGGGAGTGGCTGTAAACACAGATGAAGCTTTGCTCACTCACTCTCCGCTTACCTCCTGCTGTGCGACCCTGTTCCTAACGGGCCACGAACCAGTACCAGTCCGTGGCCCAGGGGTTAGGGACCCCTGGCTTATACGGCATTTGGGCAGTGTCTGTCCCAGGCAAGCAAATGCTCATGTCCTCTTTCCACCTGCAAGCACCTGAGTTTCACTAATTTTTGTGTTAAATGTATTTCATGAGACCTTAGTTCTCTGAAGGGTTCCCAAGAAGTCATTACTTTGCAGTTTTTCCACCTCTTTTTCTTGTTTTATGAGTAGGAATGATGCTCCTGACATCTATGGGCATTTCTGAGCTCAAACCATAAGCACCCAGCAAAAATCTTTTTAAAAGATGGTGCTGATTAGTTGAATATCAATATGAAAAGAAATTTGATCCTTGATCCCGATCAGATTTCATATATGGTCCTTCACCAAATAGCAATATTTCAGTCAATGACAGACCATATATATAATGGTGGTCCCATAAGATTATAATACAGTATTTTTATTGTACCTTTTATATGTTTATATATGTTTATGTATACAGATACTTACCATTGTGCCACAATCAGTTATAATATTCAGTATAGTATCATACTGTAAGTACAGGTGTGTAGCCCAGGAACAATATGGCTAGGTGTATAGCAAGCTATATAGTCTAGGTGTGTAGTAGGTTATACCATCTATGGTCATGTGAGTACACTCTATGATATTTGCACAATTATGAAATTGCCTAACAATGCATTTCTCAGAACATATCCCCATCATTAAACAATACATGATTGTACATCCTTATCTTATTACTGTCCACTGTTTGGGCCTCTTGAAGACACCAATCTGGCAAGCTACTCTACATGCTCTTAGAAGTTCTACTGGCTTTTTCTTACTCCAGTAAAGTTCCTTCACCTATTATTGTTCTGATACCTTGTTCACCATTGCACAGACTCATCACATAACTCTAGAAGCTAGTGATCTTTGTTCACCAAACAAGGACATGTCTTATTATGGAATTTAGTTTCTTTAAATTTATTTGTCTACACAGCTCTTTTGTGTCTTTACAAATGAGTACTTTTTTGAGTTTTATTTTGTCAGTTTTTTGTCTTAGTTGATACAATTGTCACAATGGTCTGTCTTGATATTCTACCTCTGAAATGGAAGTGACACATCTATTAATAGTTATTTAAATGGTATGTTCAAAGAAGGTACATTAAGGATTGCCTGACACAAGTCATTTCTAACTAAAAGCCACCACAAATTATTCCTGACTAGACGCCTTCATGTTTATTTTTTGAAAAAAAATCAAAATGATACTCCATAAAACCTTTTGTAAATTTTATATTCTATGTATTAATGACATATTTGGATATTTGTACATAATCTTTAACTATATATTTATTAATGCCTGTATACTACAATGCCATATAGATGTACCATAATTTATTTCAACACTCCCCTGTTGGTGGTCATTTAGATTTTTCTCCTGGTGATAAGTAGGAAAGCCTACAGGTTTGAGCAATAGCTACACACAATATAATTGGTTAGGTAGTTTTTTAAAGCACAGTCATGTTCTTAATTATTCTTGAAGATTATATTTAATGTTAGAAGAATTTTAAAGGACTAAATTAATGTAGTTAGTAGAAAAACTCTTAGTCAATAAATTATGAGGAGACAGAGATGAGATTTTAAAAAAAAAGAAGACTATTGCCAGTCGCTATGGCTCATGCCTGTAATCCCAGCACTCTGGGAGGCCGAGGCGAGTGGATCACCTGAGGTCAGGAGTTCAAGACCAGCCTGGCCAACATGGTGAAATCCCGTACTTACAAAAATTAGCCGGGTGTGGTGGCGCCTGCCTGTAGTCCCGGCTACTTGGAAACATGCGGCAGGAGAATCGCTTGAACCCAGGAGGCAGAGGCTGCAGGGAGCCAAGATCACACCACTGAACTCCAAGCTGGGTAACGGAGTGAAACTCTGTCTCAAAGAAAAGAAAAAGAAGACTACAAATATTCTCAAGGCTAAGGACAATAAAATTTAACTGAACTAAGGATATAGCTGGAATCTGAGAGAGTGGGGGACACGTTTCATGTAAAACTGAAGGGACGAATCTACTTCAGGTTTTTCCATTTATGAGAACCACCTCCTCACCTCTCCCCACCCACCCGCAAGGGCACATTGCTCTTGAAATTATATGAGGCAAATCCAGCCACAAGTTAAATAAGTAGAAATGAAGAGCAGAGATACATGGCTTTTATGAATTTTAACTAGGGGGAGAATTTGGGAGATGTTTGACTAGAGAATAAAGGAATAAAGTGTGACATTCTATGGAGAAGGACTTGAAGCTAAACGATGTATTTTGAACCTGCAAACTTGAGAAATTCTTGCTTTGTATCTGCCTGTCATCTCCCCAGCTGCAATGAGTAGGATCAAGGTAAAATAACCAAGTCTTTTTTTTTTTTTTTTTTTTGAGTCAGAGTCTCGCTCTGTCACCCAGCCTGGAGTGCAGTGAAGCGATCTCGGCTCACTGCAAGCTCCGCCTCTGGGGTTCATGCCATTCTCCTGCCTCAGCCTCCCGAGTAGCTGGTACTACAGGCGCCCGCCACCTCACCAGGCTAATTTTTGTTGTTTTTTTTTTGTTTTTTTTTTTTAAGTAGAGACGGGGGTTTCACCGTGTTGGCCAGGATGGTCTCAATCTCCTGACCTCGTGATCCGCCCACCTCAGCCTCCCAAAGTGCTGGGATTACAGGCGTGAGCCACCGCGTCTGGCAACCAAGTCTTTTTTAAGTCCAAACTGCATATTTCTATTATATTTAGAAGAGACTAACAGGAGAGAGGAGAGGAGAGGGAAAGCCTGGGTGAAGGTATATCTGGGAGTGGGTGGTGGCTTATTTGTTTTGATGGGAGTTGTCAGCTCTTCTCAGTCCACTATCTTGACTTATCTTCTTGCCTCTTGCTGCTGCCAAAGATCACCAATTTACTCAGAGTTAGTTGAATGGGAATACCTCGGAAGTCTTAGACAAACAATTTATAATATCTTATTCCAAATACTGTTGTAATGGGCATACTGTACATAAAATTCTTATTAGGCCAGGGAGGCTGAGGTGGGAGGATCACTTAAGACCAGGAGTTTGATACCAGCCTTATCAACATAGTGAGACCCTGTCTCTAAAATAAATAAATAGCCAGGCAAGGTGGCACACACCTGTAGTCCTAGCTACTCGGGAGGCTGATGTGGGAGTATTGCTTGACCCCTGAAATTTAAGGCTGTCATGAGCTATGATCATGCAACTATACTCCAACCCAGGTGACAAAATGAGACCCTGCCTCTAAAGATAAATAAATAATTATAAATATAAATATAGATTCTCATTAATCTCTGATTTTTTCCTTAGGATTAATCTCCAGAAGTTGTGCTAACAGATTATTTTCTCCTATATTGCCAAATTCCACTGTAGGTTCTTCTTTTAGTGACCAACTCCAAGAAGTTTCTACATGATTTATTTTCCCCAAATAGGGCGTAAATCATGAGAACATTACAAGAAAGGACATAAACAAGCAGTGGAGAAAGGATTCCCTATTTAATGAATGGTGCTGGGAAAACTGGCTAGCCATATGCAGGAAACTGAAACTGGACCCCTTCCTTACACCTTATACAAAAATTAACTCAAGATGGATTACAGACTTAAGTAAGACCTAAAACCATAACAACTCTAGAAGAAAACCTAGGCAATACCATTTAGGACATAGGCATGGGCAAAGACTTCATGACTAAAACACCAAAAGCAATGGCAACAAAAGCTAAAATAGACAAATGGGATCTAATTAAACTAAAGAGCTTCTGCACAGCAAAAGAAACCATCATCAGAGTGAACAGGCAACCTACAGAATGGGAGAAAAACTTTGCAATCTATCCATCTGACAAAGGGCCAATATCCAGAATCTACAAAGAACTTAAACAAATTTACAAGAAAAAAACAACCCCATCAAAAAGTGGGCAAAGGATATGAACAGACACGTCTCAAAAGAAGACATTTATGCAGCCAACAAACAGATGAAAAAAAGCTCATCATCACTGGTCATTAGAGAAATGCAAATCAAAACCACAGTGAAATACCATCACATGCCAGTTAGAATGGCGATCATTAAAAAATCAGGAAAGAACAGATGCTGGAGAGGATGTGGAGAAATAGGAACGCTTTTACACTGTGGGTGGGAGTGTAAATTAGTTCAACCATTGTGGAAGACAGTGTGGTGATTCCTCAAGGATTGAGAACCAGAAATACCATTTGGCCCAGCAATTTCATTATGGGAACCACCTGGGTATACACCCAAAGGATTATAAATCATTCTGCCATAAATACACATGCACACGTGTGTTTATTGTGGTACTGTTCACAACAGCAAAGACTTGGAACCAACCCAAATGCCCATCAATGATAGACTGGATAAAGAAAATGTGGCACATAAACACCATGGAATACTATGCAGCCATAATAACGGATGAGTTCATGTCCTTTGCAGGGACATGGATGAAGCTGGAAACCATCATTCTCAGCAAACTAGCCCAAGAACAGAAATCCAAACACCACGTGTTCTCACTCAGAAGTGGGAGTTGAACAATAAGAACACATGGACACAGGGAGGGCAACATCACACACCAGGGCCTGTCGGGGGGTGGGGGGCTAGGGGAGGGATAGCATTAGGAGAAATACCTAATGCAGAGGACGGGTTGATGGGTGCAGCAAACCACCATGGCACTTGTATACCTATGTAACAAACCTGCACGTTCTGCACATGTACGCCAGAACTTAAAGTATAATAATAAAAAAAGAAACAAAACAAAAAAGCTAATAATGTTTTTAAAATAAGCAAAGGACTAGATAGACATTTCTGTAAAAAGAAGACATACAAATGGCCAATTGGTATGAAAAATTGTTCAACATCACTAATCATCAGAACAACATGAATCAAAATCACAAGAAAAAGTAACAAGTGCTGGTGTAGATGTAGAGAAAGGAATGCTTACAACTGTTGTCTGAAATATAAATCGATATATCGATTTTGAAAATGATTATGGAGGTTTCTCAAAAAATTAAAAACATAGCTACTATATGATCCAGTAATTTCTTTACTGGGTGTTTATAAAAAATGAAATCAGTATATCAAAAAGATACCTGGACTATCTCATGTTTATTATAGCACTAATCACAATAGCCAAGATATGGACTAAATCTGAGGATCTATCAATAAAGGAATTGATAATGGAAATGTGATATATATACACAATAGAATACTTAGCCATAAAAATAAAACCCTGTCATTTGTAGCAGCATGGATAAACCTGGAGGACATAATGTTAAGTGAAGCAAGCCATGAGTGTGCATGCACACACACACGCAAATATTGCACAATCTCACTCATGTGTGATGTAACAAAGATGGTCTCAGAGAAGTACAGAGTTGAATAATGGTTATGAGAAGCTGGAGAAGGCAGAAAAAAATATGATGGGGAAGAGATTGGCCAATAGGTACAACATTACAGTTAAATAAAAGAAAGAAGTTCTGGTGTTCCATAGCACAACAGGATTACTACAGTAAACAGTAATACTGTGTGTATTTCATGAGAGGATTTTGAATGTTCTCACTACAAATAAAAGATAAAGTTTTGAGGTAATGGATGCACTACTTACCATGATTTGATCATTATATAATTTATACATGTATCAAAACATTATACTGTACCCCATAAAATATGTATAATTACAGTGACAATTGACAACAAAATAAAAATAATAAAATTTAAATTTGAAGAGGCTATGAAGACTTCTTCAGAGAAATAAAAATTGCAAGGATTTGCTACTAGTAAAGCTGCTCTATAAGAAATGTTAAAAGGAGTACTTCACAGAGAAGGGGAAATATATAGGTCAAAGCTCAAATTTGCATAAAGAAAGGGAGAATATCAGAGAAGGAATAATTGAAGGCAAAATGAAAACTTTCATTTTTCTAATTCTTAACTGATTTAACAGATAAAGTTGTTCAAAATAATAATACCAACCAACATTAGGGTACCAAAACAGACATATAGACCAATGGAACAGAACAGAGGCCTCA
>NW_026652282.1:46032489-46068158 GCF_009828535.3 Hylobates moloch
GCACATGTACCCTAAAACCTAAAGTATAATAAAAAAAAAAAAAAAAAGAAATCACACTGACTGCTGAGCCCACAATCACCTACAGGTATTCAGGGATTTCAGTTACCAGTCCAGAGATTTAAATGTGCAATAACACAACGTAAAAAAGTAAAGAGGCATGAATGTATTGAGTCTACAGAAATAGTTAAAGTCATTGTATACATGGAAGAAAACCCGGAACCAGAGAAGGAAGTGATTAATCAACGCATGTATAAAAATTGGCCCAGGTGGGAAGATCACTTGAGCCCATGTATTTGAGACCAGCCTGAGCAACACAGTGAGGCCCTACATCTAAAAAAAACAAAAACAAAAACAAAACATTAAATAAATTAGCTGGGCATGGTGACATCCACCTGTATTCCCAACTACTCAGGAGGCTGCAGCATGAGGACTGCTTGAGCCCAGGAGATGGAAGCTGCAATGAGGTATGATCATGCCACTGCTCTCCAGCCTGGGCAAGAAAGCAACACCCTGAAAAAAAAGCATTTGTAAATATGGACATAAAATTCCTTATTTCTGTCACAGATCTTTCTGAGACACATCCTCCACTAAGGGTGACACAGGACTGTCTGTTCCCAAAGTTTCTGGATGCATGAGAATAGTTAGGTAAGAGAGAGAAAAAAAAACCTGGCCGGGTGTGGTGACTCATGCTTGTAATCCCAGCACTTTGGAGGGTCAAGGCAGGCGAATCACCTGTCAGGATTTCAAGACCAGCCTGGCCAACATGGTGAAACTCCATCTCTACTAAAATACAAAAAATTAGCCAGGCATGGTGGCGCGCACCTCTATTCCCAGCTACCCTGGAGGCTGAGGCAGGAAAATTGCTTGAGCCCAGGAAGCAGAGGTTGCAGTGAGCTGAGATCATGCCACTGCACTCCAGCCTGGGTGACAGAGCAAGACTCTAAAAACAAAAGCAAACAAAATCTCAACTCCCTTTCTTTCTACTACAAACAGCCTGAGGATGTGGGTCTGGAGACAGCAGGAAAGCCCTAGCCGGCCCTGCATGTGCCTGACTCAATGTGCATGCTCCTTGCTGCCCAACGCCCTTGTTGCCCATGCACTGTGCTGTCTGCCTTCTGTCCCTGCAGAGCTGGGTGAGGAGACGTCGTGACTTCCTTCTGTCGTACCAACTACAAATAAGTCGGTAGATGCTCACATCAATCCTACCAGAAGTTGAAGTGTGAGTGAGTGTGAGGAGGAGCCCGTGGGCGTGGTCTGTGGCTTCCTAGGGAGAAGGGCCTTGAGGTCCTTATCCTTCTCCTAACAGGCAGTGATGCAGCCAGAGGCTTGCTGTCATGGGCAGCCCAGACGCAGGAGTAAGGGGGGCCATAGAGGGGAGGAATGTCAAGTGAACATGGAGTATTTTTGTTGTTGTTTGTTTTGTTTTTGAGACAGGGTCTCACTGTGCTACCTAGGCTAGAGTGCAGGGGCATTATCATGGTTCACTGCAGCCTCAACATCCTGGGCTCAGGTGATGCTCCCACCTCAGCCTCCCACATAGCTGGAACTGCTGGCAGGCACAAACATGCTCAGCTAATTTTTTGTATTTTTAGTGGAGAAGGGGTTTCACCATGTTGCCCAGGCTAGTCTCAAACTCCTGGTAGAGTGAGTTTTGAGCAGGGAAACTATGTGTGTTATTTGAGTACCAGAGGCATACGAAACTGCTCACAGAGGACAGATCCAGAAATGCTCATTTGGGACCTGGGAGAGAGCAGAGGACCACAGCAGGGGATAGGGTATTGTGAGGCGGGTCACCAGAGCCCACAAGGCAGGCACCAATCTCACTGCGCATGCTTCTTGGGGGTTGGCCTCTGGGCACATATTCATTGTGTGTCTTCCCATGGGCCCCTTCACCCACGTGGCGAACGCGGGGAAGCTGTGAAGGTGTGAAGGTCACCTTTCCAGCAGTCTGGACTCTTTCTCCCCTACTGAGACTCAGCTGGTAGGTCTGCAGGCCAGTCCTCCCAGGAGTTGAAGTGTGAATGAGTGTGAGGAGGAGTCAGTAAGCTTTGGAAGGGTCGGGTGATGTGGTCCCTGGCTTACAGGGAGAAGAGTTTCAAGTTCATGGTCCTCCTCTTGTGGGGGCGCCGCCATGGGCCCTATTGTGGGGAGTGTCAGAATGAGGGAGGAAGGAAGGCTGAAGACAGGGGATCCGGGGTCAGGTGAACACGGGGTGAGTGCTGGGGGTGCTGTTGTGGGTATCTGAGTGCCAGAAGGGCCTGGAACTCCCGACAGAGGACAGATTCCACACTCCTCGGTGGGGACCCAGGAAAGGGTGGCGTGGGCACTAAGGAAGGGGCCTGGAAACTCGGAACGCTGTGGGCTAATGACCATGGCTCCAAGGTCTGCAGAGCTTCTGGTAAAGGTGTCCAGGTAGGAGCACCCAGTGCTGTGTGACAACTTCTCAACTCCACCCTGGAGTTTCTAATGGGCAGGGCTGTGCATTCCAAAAAAACTTGATTTTGGGGGAGGTGTAAAATAGGCCTAGAAAATGGGTGTGTGATGAAAGCAGTGGTCACTCCAATTTTAATTCTCTAGGTGTGTAAACTTAAATGTCTCCACAATGGAGAGTCCAGTTGTGAAACCAAACGTCATTGGAAATACTGTGTGTCTCTTGCCAGAAGCCTTAAGCCATTGCTCAACTAGCTTGACCAACTTAAATGACTGTGCAAGCATTCTATTCAGAAGGCTCACACACTTACAACTGCCCTAAAGCATACTTTCAAAGTATTTCCATTCTTTTTAAAAAAAAAACAAGTTAACATTTGTCCATGGATGTGGACAAATATAGCTATCCTCTCAAGTGCATTTTCCCAATCACAGTACTCTGTTTGCAGAGTGACATATGAGTTGGTGAGGAAGATCAACATATAGGCTTACACCGAAGTAATATTTACAACCTCTTCACATGATTGGGCCTCTCCTTGTAAGTGACTTAACATTCAATGTTTTCTACTAGGAGCAATTTGTTTTTGCGATAGTGTTGTTGAACCAGTATCGATACACTGATAAAAGTCTCCCATGTTGATAAAAAGTGATTGTGGCATCTCATGAAGGAAAGAGTAACCCAAGAGGGCTACATCCTGGTTTTGCCTGAATGTGTGAACTTGTTTTCCCCAGATTTGACTGGTGATTTCCTCCTCATGCTTATTCATAGAGCATTACACATATTCAACCCAACATAAATAAAAATGGCTACCCAAGCTTTTGAGGGTAACAGTCTTAGAGTAACCACTCTATGGGAAGAGTAACTTTATGAAGAATAAGTATGTGGAATAGTGTTGGGATAGTGTTGGAGCATGTCTTTAAAATGCATATGATTAGAAGTATCTATGTAATCTTTATTCATATTATTCACAGGCATTGATAAGAAATTTTTTATCTGCACACACACACACGCACACACACACAAACACACAGGAACTTGAGTGCATGCACACACACACACCCCCCTTTTCCCAGGAGCCCAGTGTGTCAGAGCCTCAACAAGAAGAACCACCAGCTGAAAGTTGGGATCCTACACCTGGTCAGAAGAGAGAAGAAGATCAGGGTGCAGCTGAGATTCAAGGTGCTGGGAAGGGGAAAAAAGAATGTTTATTGGGAGAAGGAGGCCTATATGGGCATCATGGCTTATGCTATGACCAGTAACAGGAGGAAAGAAAACATGAGGAAAGGATCTCAAACATTTGCTGAGAGTTGGCTGGAAAGGTGACAGGCATAGTTTGCAGCTTCCTGCAGTCCCTGGATATGATGATTCTTCTCTTTTTCTTCTAGATGCATTTTGTATGCTTGAAAATACAGTCCTTCCTAAATCAGATAAAACCATTTAATTGGTTGTATAAAAATGTACATTATTTCACTAGCTTAATTTGATCTTCTTAGGATGTTGCAGTGTGACCTCCTCAGCCATGCTGTCCACAGTGTTGTAAGCACCCTTTAATAGCATGTGGAGTGCCAAGTCACCCTACCTTGTAACACCTTGAATAAAGCCCACTTGCAAAGGGATGTTAGCTTCATTTTATAAAAATGAGGCCAGATGGCGCAGTGGCTCACGCCTGTAATCCCAGCACTTTGAGAGGCCTACGCGGGATAACCTGAGGTCAGGAGTCCAAGATCAGACTGTCCAATATGGTGAAACCCCATCTCTACTAAAAATACAAAAATTAGCTGTGCATGGTGGCACACCCCCGTAATCTCAGCTACTAAGCAGGCTGAGGCAGGAGAATCCCCTGAGCCTGGGCGGCGGTGGTTGCAGTGAGCCGAGATTGTGCCACTGCACTCCAGTGCGAGTGGGTGACAAAGACTCTGTTTCAAAATAAATAAATAAATACACAAATAAATGAATTTAAAAAAATGAGAAAACTGTGCCTCAGAGATTGAGACTTACCAAGAACAATTGACTCATGGAGAAGGAATTAATATTTTTGTTCCAAGGTTTGCATTCTTCCTACCATCTATGTTAGAAAATGTGAATGATTTTGCTTAAAAATGTTTAATACTCAAAAGCATCTATACTGTAAGGTACTTCACTACTGGCTCAGGACAAAATGCAGTTCAGTGAAGCAGGATAGCAACTCCAGAAACAAGGTCAGTGAATGAAAGCCACTGTTTATTTGAGGTGTAGTTTTGACAGTATGTTTGGTAAAAGCTGGATAATTCAGGACAGTGGCATACAGGTAACTATATTAGTAGGATTTTCAAGGGGGTTTTAAAAGTTGTTTCAATATTTTTATAATTAGAAAACTCAAAGTACAATAAGATTATCATGAAACAGAAATTGTTTTCTCAACGGATAGCATTTTCAAACTAAAGATAGACAGAATTTGGGCCATGGATTATTTTAGCAATTCACCCTTAAGGGGTTTCCAGAATATGCCTGTCAACAATACCCATTGATTTCTTTGCACTTCAGTTCCCGTACTCTCACTGGAAGACAGTGATTTTGCTGTTACATTGCATATATTTTTCTTAATGACATTCATGTATGGAAAGTCACAGAAAGGGCATTTGGACCTAAGCATTACTTTAATTAAGTTTAACCCCAACAATTTCAAGGTACCTCAACAGGGTATGAGTGTCAGAAGTATAAGATTTTTCCTAGGTCCACCAATACATCGATCTAATCCTAGAAATTTACATTTAAGTTTTGATTAAAATGTTATCCATGGGGCAGTCTTCAGATTTCCCAGGTAGCTGTGTGTGTATAATACACAATGGTAAAGTATGGGAAATGTAGGTGTGCTGAGACTTATCCTCCCTGAAATGACTGCCTTCTGACAGTTCCCCTAAACCAAAGATGCAAATCAATTGTTTGGACTGGACGAGGGACCTTAGAGGGAAAGGTCCCTCAGTGGGAGGTCATATCGGGGGCCTTGGCCAGCTCCTGCCTGATGACTGTATGTCCTGCTGGGGGTGCCCTAATAAGGGTAAATTCTTGGTGTCCAGGGGTATCACCTGTGCCCTCTGGGATTGTTCTTACCTGTACTCCCTGACTAGCCCATCACTGCCTCATCCCTGGAAGGCATTTACATCAGCTTCAGCTTCCTGGCAAGAATTGTGCTGAGCCAGAAATGGTGGCTTGGGCTGGACAAAAATATAGAATCTTAGTTAGGAAGTCACCTGTCTTTGTCAGATAGACCTTCACCATTAATAGGATTTGTATAAGATGGCTGTGATGGGAAATCTGATGTGTCAACTTTGCTAGGCCAAGATGCATGAGAAATGTTCACTTTGACCAGGGTATATGTCTCTGTGAAGGGTTTTCTTTACATGAGAACTAGCATTTAACTCAGCAGACTTCGAGTAAACCTAATTGCCTTACCCAATATGGGTGGGCCTCTTCCAGTCCCTTGAAGGCCTTCAGAGAAGAAGACTGGGGTCGTCCTCAAGTTGAAGAAATTCTGCCTCCACACTGCCCTTGGATTTGGGCTCTCATATCACCTCTGCCCTGGCTCTCAAGCCTGACATCCTGCTCTGCGAGATTCGGACTTGCCAGTCGCAACAGCTGCATGAGCTAGGTCTTCAAACCCCCTCTCTCTCTCTGTCTCTCTCTCCACACACACAAACACACACACACACATACACACACATACACACACACACACACACACACAACCAGAGGAACCCTAACAAATAGGGTGCTTATATCTGGGACCCTTGAAGGGCATAACTGAGATCAGTACTGAAGGTTAGTCTCACTCTGCTGCATGGCTTCTAAGGCAGAGGCCTGTTGCGTTCTCCTCCCACCCTCTGCAGACTGACATCCATGTGGCTCATCACTGTGACTCAGGGTTTGGTCATCCAACCATGTAGAGATCACTAATATTCCACAAGTGTTCCCTGCCCTCCTTCTGCCTGTGAGCTCCTCTATCCCATCCTGAGGACACAGAGATCTACTGGGTATGTTTCCAGTCTTCCAGGAAGGAGCCAGGAGCCTGGTGAGGGAGATACAACTGCAGCAGCAGTAACAGCAAGGGGCATAGCCAGTGTGTTCACGAACTCATGAGAGATCACACTACCAACATCTCCCACTTAAGTTTCCCCATCAACAAAGAGCTTATCCTGAAATTATCGTGTTCATAGGCAAGCTGGATTCCCCTTATTCTATTGGCCCCCAATATGCACAGATACAAAAAAACTGATACTGGAATGTTCTGTCAGAGTGAAATCCAAGAATGGAATGCCTTGTTGTGGTGTAATTTTCGAAGCAATCAATAAGGCTTTATAAGTTCCCAGATGAAGCAACATACGGGCCTCCCTCAGTTTAAAGGGAGTGACATGTATGGGAAATTCAGTTTATTGAAGACTCTGGAAAAAGACGTTTGCCTGCCTGTAACACTCAGTACCCAAATGCAAGTAGCACCTGCCAATCATTCCAAAAACTGCAGCTGCCCTCAGAAATTTCTAAAATGCCCCAAAGTGGGCGAACATATTCTGGCTATAAACCACAAGTTTAGGATTCAAAAGAAGTATCCTCAAACTTCTTATTTACATCAAAAGAATAGGAATGTTGCAGCTGGTACAGAGAAAATAGCAGGGTAGCGTGGAGAAGGACACAATGTTCCCCAGGAGGGCTTGCAGGCACCTTCCTCCTCTGTCCTGCTTTCTGTGATAAGAAAGTCGTTCAGGGATAGGTGAGGTGGCTCATGCCTCTAATGGGGGTTGAGGCGTGAGTATTGCTTGAACCCAGGAGTGTGAGATCAGCCTGGGCAACATAAGGACACCCCACCTCTACAAAAAAAGAAATTGGCCATGGGCAGTGGAGCCTCCATGTAGTGTAACTACTTGGGAGGCTGAGATGGAAGGATCACTTCAGCCTGGGAGGTCAGGGCTGCACTGAGTCATGATTTTTCCACTGCATTCCAGGCTGAGTGAAAGACCCGGTCTGAAACAGCAACAACAAGTGGTTTGGGGCCAGCTGGGGTATGCCGGGAAGCTTATCCTGGAAAAGATACTGTTGCTAGGTAAGTTGGATTCCCTTCATTTTTTCCCCAGGCATGCAGAGCTACTAAGCAAACTGATACTGGAATGTTGTGTCAGGGTAGGATCCAAGAATGGAATGGCCTGCAGTGATGTGATTTTCCAAAGCAGTCAATAAGTCTTTCATAACTTTCCAGGTGAAGCAACATACCAGCCTCCCTCAGTTTACAGGGGAGTGACACGTATGGAAAATCCAGTTTATTTAAGGCTCTGGAAAAAGATCTTTGCCTCCCTGTAACACTCGGTCCCCAAATGCCAGTAGCTCCTACCAATCATTCCAACAACCACAGCTGCACTCGGAAATGACCAAAATGTTTCAAAGTAGACAATGATATTCCGGCTATAAACCATGAGTTTAGGATTGAAAAGAAGTATCCTCACACTTCTTATTTACATCAAAAGAGTAGGAATATTGCGGCCAGTACAGAGGAAATAACACGGCACCAAGGAGGAGGACACAATATTCTCCAGGAGGGGTTGCAGGCAACTCCCTCCTCTGTCTTGCTTTGTTTTCAGTGACAAGAAAGTGGTTCAGGGATAGGCATGGTGTCTCAAGCCAGCCTGGGGTACATAGGGAGACCGCCATATTAAAGAAATTTTAAAAAACAGCCAGGCGTGGTGGAGCATGCCTGTAGTCTCAGCTACTTGGGAGGCTGAGGTGGAAGCATTGCTTGAGCCTGGGAGTGAGCCATGATTGCTCTACTGCACTGCGGGCTGAGAAAGAGAGTGGGACCCCATCTCAAACAAAACAAAAATAAGAGAAAGTGTTTCAGGGCCAGTGGGGGTCTGTGGTGAAGCTTCATTTCAAAAGTCAATCACTGCTATGGGACACTGATGCTCAGGATGTTTCCTTGGTAGTCATAGCTCTGAGATCCCAGGACTGATGCCCTTCTCGGCGAGGACAGCCCTCTCCAGGCTGGGGGCGCAGGAGGAAGGTGCCAGGCTAGGTTGTCAGGCTACCATGGACAGCTGTCTGCTGTGGAATCACAGATGAGAACAGGAAAAGAACAGCTGAAAGGAGGAGAAGGGAGACAACCTCCACAGTTGACGGGCAGGTGTCTGTTAGTGAAGGGAAGACATTGGCCCTAAGTCCTGACATTGCTCTAGGCTCCCGTGGAAGGACATGATGCTGCCAGGCAGAATCCAAGGCTGGTGAGAGGAACAGAATAGCTGGGAACACCTCCCACCTATGTGTTCAATGGTCCCTGAGAGAAGCCCATGCCATTTTGGAATCTAAAAGGTTATTTTTTGACATTCCCTCCATTCACCGTCCATGAAAAGAAGGGATTTGAGATAAACTGAGGCCTTCAGGGAGAAAGGCCAGACGGAGTTGTGAGGCCTTCTCAAAAGTCTCTCTGCCCCACCCTTATTGTGAGTCTCACTGTGCTCATCTTGTCCTGTGTGCCACTTTGCTCTGATGTCAACCTCCTCAACCTCATGTCTGTCCTGGGAACAGTGGGTATATTGCAGACAGTCTTGCTACCTAGGCGATTTAATAAGGTTTCTGAAAGTTCCCGAGGCTGAGCAGTAAATTCCAAGATCCTAGGACATCATTGTGGCCACGCTACATGATATTCGCCAGGTGTGAATTATGGAATCTTCATTTTAAAGGATCCTGGGTTGCAACCTTAACAGAAACTTGTCTGAGAACCAGTAGCGGAGCAGAATAATCCGCTTTCCCAGCAAGACAGCTTCTTTCTCCTTTGTGAAGGTATAGAAGGAACAGGTTTGGTGTATTCTCTGATGTACAAATCCAAGACCTTCAGGTGAGGAGACTGACACTGACGTGCTGCCTGTTATGGAAATGACACACTCAGGGCACCATCTCCAAATGATACCCAGGCCAATCCTTTCAAGTCTCCATCTCTTAACTATTTCTAAAGAAATAGAATGTCTCTTGCCTGTGCAGTCTCATGCTATGAAATTCTAAATATTTTGCAATAGCCTTTGGACCTTACTCTTGATTCCACAAATATGCAGCACAGTAGAGTTTTACATGATGTCTCTAACCTGTGGCTCCAGCACTCACTGCTGGGTGACACTGAGAAAGTTACTTAACATCTCTGTGATTCCTTTCTCCATTAGTACCACTGAAATACTACTAGTAATTACATCTACTTCTTGGGGCAGTTTAGATCACTGACTGTGTGAAGACATGCACAGTTGTCAGGACTGTCCCAGGCACATTGTCACTTTCCAATGATTTCTAGCTGTTACTGTTTGGCTGTTTATATTGTTGCTGTTCCCACATTTCCCTGGAGCATGTTCCAGAGATACAATGTCACGACTACATTTGACCCCTTCCATGATCTTTTGATTATCACTTTATTTCTTCAGGGACTGAAGGACTGAGTCTGTGGGGCAGGGCGAGGCCATATTTTTAAGAGCATAATGAATATTCAGCTCTCCTTACAGGGTATTGTGGAGCCCAAATGTAATGCTGGGATTTCATCATCATGAGCTTGTACGAAAAATTTGAATGGAAATTTTTCTAGGAAATTGGAACTCTAATGACCTCTTCATGTGATTTGTATAATGCTTGGAAAACTAACTAGTGACTGGATAGGGATAGCACATAAGGATATAAATATTTAAAAGATTATGAATTTTCTATTTCTTAGTTTCTGCTTTTTGTATCCTGTCTTTGTTTTACACAATGCCACAGGTTCTCTTACATTTTATTCTAGAAGTGTCACAACATTAGCTTTTACATTAAGTTCTATAATACATTTTGAGGTAACTTTTTTATATCGTGTGAGATAAAGGTTGAGGTTCACTTGTTTGCATGTCAATGTCCAATTATTCCACCATCATTCTCTGAATACAACATCCTTTCCCACTAAATTATCTTGGCACCTTATGGAAAAAATCAATTTAACATGACTATATAGGTCTAGCTTTGGCCCCTTATTTCTTTTCTTACGCCAATATCACACAGTCCTAATTACCACAGTTATGAAATATGTCTTGAAAACAGGTATTGAGTCCTCCAATATTTTTGTTCTTTATGAAATTGTTAGACTATTCTAGTCCCTTTGCTTTTCCATATAGATTTTAAGGCCAGCTTATCAGTTTGTAGAAACAAAAGGCTTCAAGGATTTTTATTGTGTTTACATTGAATGTATAGTTCATTTGGGAGTAACTAACTTATTCACAATCTTGAGTGTTGCAATCCATTAACGTGGTATACCTTTCCATTAATTTCAGCCTGCTTTAATATTTCACAGCAATGTTTTTTGGCTTCTGAGTACAGTTTGTGTGCATATTTTGTTAAATTTTGCCAGTAAATATTTCATGGATTTTTGCTGCTATATTAAGTGGTAATGATTTTCAATTTTCAATTCTTTGTTGATGATATCTAAAAATCACATTGACTTTTGCATACTTATCTTGTGCCATATTACTTTGCTAAATTCACATATATGTATATATATTCAAGTCATGGGATGAATCTCATTTGGCCATGATGTTGTATATTTTTAATACATTCCAGTTCTGAACTGCTATTATTATAGCATAGATATGTATCATCTATGCTTTTATGAACATGAGTTATGTTAGTCTGTCATGTTATTTTCTCATGATGTTTGTCTAGTTTTGATATAAGGCTGATGTGGGCTCTGTAAAATGCTTTGAAAAGTGTGATCTCTTTCAATTATCATAAAGAGTTTGTGTAGAATCGATATTATTTCTTCTACAAATGTTTGCAGAATTAACCAGTGAAATCACCAGAAACATGAATTTTATTTGAGAAAAAAAATTTTTTTCATTTCTTTGTTGGTTTTATTGAATTCAATTTCTTTAATTGGTATAAACACTATATATGTCATCTATTTCTTTGGGGGGAATGAGGTTTGCTAGCTAGTGTCCTTCAAGGAATCTTCCCACTCCATTAAAAAAATAATATTTTGAATAGTGCTTTTCACCGTGTTCCCTATCATATATTTAATATCTGAATGATTTGTATTGATGTGCCCTCTGGTGCTACTGATATTTGTGATTTGTATTCTCTCTCCACTTCTCTCATCAGTCTGTCTAAAGGGTTATTAATTTGGCTGATTCTCCCAAACAAGCGACTTCTGGTTTCACTTATTTTTTTAATAGATTTTCTCATTTATATTTATTTCTATTCATATCTTTATTAATTTTTCCTTCTTGTTGTTTTGGGTATAATCTGATTTTATTTTTTCAGTTTCTTATTTTATTTATTTGTTTAGGTTTTTTTTTTTTTCATAGACAGTCTGGTGCTGTCACCTAGACTGGAGTGCAGTGGCATGACCTTGGCTCACTGCAACCTCTACCTACTGGGCTCAAGCTATTCTCCTGCCTCAGCCACTATGCCCAGCTAATTTTTTTTTTTTAGACAGTCTCGCTCCTTCACCCAGGCTGGAGAGCAATGGCACGATCTCGGCTCACTGCAACCTCCACCTCCTGGGTTCAAGCAATTTTGCTGCCTCAGCCTCTTGAGTAGCTGGGATTACAGGTGTGTGCCCCCACAGCCAGCTAATTTTTGTATTTTTGGTAGAGCCAGGATTTCACCATATTGGTCAGGCTGGTCTTGAACTCCTGACCTTGTGATCTGCCTGCCTCGGCCTACCAAAGTACTGGGATTACAGGCATGAGCCACCATGCCCGGCCAACTGTTTTTCTAGTTTCTTAATGTGGAAGCTTATGTAATTGACTTGAGACATTTCTTCCTTTCTTATATAAGTATTGAATGCTATAAATTTCCCTCTGTGCACTGCTTTACTGTGTCATCTTGCATTTTTTGATAGGTTGTGTTTTCATTTTCAAATTTTCTCTACAATTTCTTCTTTCATCCCTGCATTAATTAAAAGTGTCATTTAATTTCTAGTATTTCAGGGATTCCATATATCTTTCTACAACTAATTTCTATTTCAATTCTTTTGTGGTCACAAACCATGTTTTGTAAGATTTCATTCCTTTAGAATTTGTTGACATTTGTTTTTTGGCCCACAATAAGGTCTATCTCAGTGAATATTCCATGGGCACTTGTGAAGAATGTATATTCTGTTGTTGTTCTATAAATAACAATTAGGCCAATTTGGTTGATACCATTATTCAAGACTTCTGCATATATATATATATATATCCTGATTTTCTTGTACACTGTTTCTACCAATTGCTGAGAGGAATGTTGAAATCTCCTACTATAAGTGCAGATGTGTTTGTATCTTCTTTCTCATGTATGGGTGTTCCCCTCACGTATTTTGAATATAATATCTAATTAAATACACCTAATGTATTATTAATACTCCTAATGTATTTAATTATTTTTTCAGACGCAGGGAGTTACTGTGTTGCTCAGGTTGCTTTCAAACACATGGGCTCAAGTGATTTTCCCATTTTGGCCAATTTTTATACACGCTTTGATTAATCACTTTCTCATCCGGTTCTGGGTTTTCAACCATGTGTACAATGAATTTAACTACTTCTGTAGACTCAATCAATTCACACCTCTACCCTTTTTTTTTAGGTTGTGTTATTACACATTTAAATCTCTTGACTGGTAACTAATTTCCCTGAATACCTGTAAGGTGATCGTGGGCTCAGCAGTCAGTGTGATTTCAACGTTGGCTCACAACAGCTTGGAAAGCCTGCATGGGAAGTATTGCTTGAGGAAAAGTGGAGAGTTTCCAGGAACAGTTTTGAAAAACGAAGACAACCGATGTCATCCTTCCCTCCCTTGCCTCTCCTCATGTGCCAGGTTTTCTGTTTCCTCCAGCTGATAGAAAATCAGCATGAAGTATTCTGTGATGAAAAGTTTTTATCCCTTTAATCATCCCATTTCTTCCTCCAAACCTTTAATTTTTCTGGAAGGGTGGTATGCAGAAGGAACAAAAGCATTTTCAGAAAAACACATTATAATATAAATTTAGTGAAAAGATTCATCATGTTTAAGAAATGGTCAGGATGAAATCCTGAATTTGTAAAAATTGTAAAAATCAGTTTACATAACCTCCATCCCTTTTGTCTCTATCACTTATACAGTCAGAAGTGTAGAAAAGATGAATTCCTTATTTGTGGCTGCTGCCAACGTTGAGTAATCAAACTGCTGGCCACCTTCCATCAATATCATACATCCAGATGTAATAGCCACAAAATGCAAGGCCTGTTTAAAACTTTCCCTGATTTCATCCATCTCATTGAAATTTCCATCAAACTCCTAGCAGTAAATTCAGCATTCAAAGAGTTACAAGTACTGTGGCTAAGAGAGATCCTGGCTCAAATGTTGGGAGGGGGCTGTAGCAGTGGTTGCCCAGCTGAAGACAAGGCTGGAATGTGTCTTCACATCCCCCACACCCTTTTTCAGACAGGGTTTCTCTCTGTTGCCCAGGCTGGAGTACACTGGAGGACTCACAGCTCACCATGACATGAAACTCCTGAGTTAAAGTGATCCTCCTGCCTTACCTTCCTGAATAGATGGGACTACAGGCATGTGTCACCATGCCCAGCTAATTTTTTAAATTGTGTAGAGCAAGAGTCTCACTATGTTGTCCAGGCTGGTCTTGAACTCCTGGCCTCAAGTGATTCTCCTGCCTCAGCCTCCAATAATGCTGGAATTACTGGTGTGAGCCAGTACATGCAGCCACTTTTACCCACCTTTTAAAATCTAAAGCTTAAGGTTTGTCTGAGGCTTTGCTCCAGCCCAGGAAGCTGATAATTTTCCTTCCACTTGGATGAAAAGCAATTCAAATGTTCAGGATTTTTGGCCTATGCAAAGCTCTTTGGCAATTATTGAGTCCTTTGTCTACCTGCCTGCAGGAGAAAACAAAAATTAACGTTAGCATGAGGCTGCACCTTTCTCCCATATATTATCTGGAGCAGAACAGTGGTTAAGGGATCCAGGGTTCCAGCTCTCTTGCAGTTGGAGGGACTATTGTTAAATGCTGTGAGTAGACGCATTTTTCATAATAGACAACAGCTTCGGCTACTGCTTCATATTATGGGGAAATCCATGGTCTCCCAGGCATGACAGCTTCATCATGTCTACCCCTTCACTCTTCCTTTATTCAAACAAGGCTTTCACCATATTGTATGCAGTTCCTAATGTGACATTAACTGATTTCTCCAAAGATAATTTTCAGGCTATTTCCAGGAGCCTATTAGGCATCCAGATCATAGTTTGAAGCCAAAACATTAAAAGCGAGTTTACAGAAAAAGTACACATTATTTGTAAATTCCTTTAGTTTCTTAGGTATTTTGTGTTGTGGTGATATTTTGAGTAAAACTATGCACATGTTTGGACCTTGGACTGTCTTTTGGTATCCTTGCAGGACTAGAAAGCAGGGTGTGTTTTAAAAATGTTTTTAATGCATATGCTTGGACGTTTATCGTCAAAGTCTCTACAGAGGTTTACCTCAATGTAAGCAAAAGGGTGACTCTTAGACTTCTGGTTTTTGTCCACTGTATAAAACTAAAACTTTGGTGTCCTTCCCATATCTTTCATTTCATCTGAATATAATTCTCCTAGTAATGTTCCCAACTTTTATGTTTCTATAGGAGAAAGGCAACCACAGGTTTAAACAAAGACAAGCTGAAACAACACAAACTGGTTTTATATTAGAGATATTTGAATTAAAAATATTAAAATAAAGTTTTGCAACTTTCACCAAAAAAGTCTTGCACATCTTTTGTTCATTTTATTCCCAGGTATTTGATACTATTGAAAATTGTGGCTTGATGTGGTAGCTCAAGCCTCTAATCCCAGCACTTTGGGATGCTGAGGCAGGAGGACTGATTGAGCACAGGAGATGAGACCAGCCTGGCCTATAGAAAGAGACCCCCCTTTTTTTTCAAAAAAAGAATAAATGCATGAATGTATGCATATATGTATGTAGCTGTAGTCCCAGCTACCCTGGAGGTTAAGGTGGGATCTCTTGGGCCCCAAGAGGTCCAGGATGTGGTTAAATTATTTTTGGAATGGAGACTCAATTTCAAAAAAAATTAGTATCATTTTTGAAATTTTGTATTGTGATTGAGCTGGTATGCACAGGTGTGATATTGTAAAATACATATTTGGTTCTAGAACCTGCTTCCAGGCATACAACTGCAATTTTTAGAATCGCCACAAAGTGGTGTCTTTTTGTATGCTAGTGAGTTGACTGATGGCTGGCAGCACCTAGGTGTCTCTAGGTTGGGGAAGAAGAGAGTTGGGCCTTTCAGCCCCACCCACAGCCTTCAGGGAAGGGAGAAGGGCTGAAGGTTAAGTTGATCACCAATGGCGGGCCAACAGTTTAATCAATGACACCTACATAATGAAAACCATAAAGGACATAGTTCAGAGAGCTTCCGTCTAGCTGAACACACGGAGGGCAGCTTGTGCATAGAGGGCATGGAAGCTCCCTGCCCCTTCCCCCGTACCTCACCTTATGTGTCTCCTCATCTGCTTCCTTTGTTACGATATCCAATTTGTCACAAAATATGTAAGAAGTCCCTAGGCTGCAGAACTGGATGGAAGAATTAGGGCCTAGGTAGAAGAAAGGGGAAAGCAACCAGGGCAACTTGCTGAAGCAAGATGACTTGGGTCCTACCTACACTGTCTCTTTAGAGGCCATGGCACGAATTAGCCATGGGTTTCCATCCTGCCTCTCACACACTGGCCTTGAGATGGTGGGCAAGATACTTGCAATGTTTGGGATCATTTCCTCATTTCTAAAGTAGAAATTACAATATTTACACTAATTACTTGCTATGAAGAATCAATGAAATAACATACCAAGTAGGCATTGCTTTGCAGATAAATTTGGTTTACTAGATTTCCTTGTTTCCTTTAAAATTTCAAACTTTTTCCTTCCATATTTCTTCAAAACTACATCTCCTGTATGTGATATCTGCTTTTGAATTTCAAGTAGGAATGTCAAGTTACCTTATAAAATGCATTTGATTTCACAAAATTATTTGATTTCAATGAATAGTTAATGAGTTAGCAGTGTAGCTGGTGTCAGACACGGCATCAATTCTAAAGTGGATTTCTAAATAACTGAGGTGTGACAAGGCCAAACCTAAGTCAATTGTCCGTGCAGAAAACTTGTTTGCTATGTGTGATGCCATGAAAAATAAATCAATATTCTGGGCATGCAATACCACACAACTCAATACAGTAGTGTGTCCAGTGCTTAAGCAGTCCCTAAGCAGCCCTGGCCACAAGGATCACCACTGCAGTTGTTAGTTTGCCGTGTAAGATATTCATAGATTTGGTCAATAAGGAGATAATGAGCCCAAATGGATCCAAGTAGTTGATTGCTTGCAGACACAACAAAAGCAAGAGCAGAATGTGGTGTAGGTACCGTGTCCCTAGTCCCATAATACAATGCTGAAGAGCAGGTACTCAGTGACAGACAGCACAGATGGTGGGTCTCTCTGCCTGTGAGGAGCCCACAGCCATACCCTAAAGCAGTGAGCAATTTTATAACAAGTTAGGGTAACAGCTGTACCCTAAGTTATGGAAAGGCCTGTGGTTTTCTGAAACTAGAGCAATGGATGAAAATGGACTCCAATGAAGTGAAGTTGTATAAGTTCATGAAGTTTTGCTGTGAAGGGCAGCAAATAAATGTGTTAGTATCTACAGAAGGACATGGGGGAAGAAGGTGAGTTCCTCCTTAGCTTGGGGAATAATCCAGTATAGAGGGAGCCATTGATGGTTCAGGGGCAGGAGTGATCATTGCAGGATCAAAGCTCCTGGGAAAGTGGAAGTTATGTAATCCTGAGCTGAGGTGAGGGGCTGGCTTCAGTCAGGAGCAACTGCATGCAGAAGGGCCACAGAGAATGCCAGAACAGCACAGGTAGGCTGGGTTTGGGGAGCTCTGAGAGTTCCCAGCAGATTGCTTCTGTCTTCTGAATGAATCATTAGGGGAGGTCATTCAAATGGAGGAGGGTTCCTGGCATTTTGTGAGAGTATTGTAGTAGTGGAAGTAGGAAGAGCATGAAAGGGAGAAAATTCTCTCCTGGTCATGGACTTAAGGTAAAATAATTCAGAAGGTTTTGAAGTTTCTCATCACTGCTCAGTTGCTCAGATACAGGCATCACTATGTGGTCATTAAATTAGTAGGAGGAGCAGCAGTGCTAGCTCATTAAATGGATAAGATAATGCTCGCCTCCTGAGGGGTACTAAAAGGATTTTTATTCATTTGTTAGGGTTGCCATCATAACTACCACCGACTGGGTGGCTTAAACAACGGAAATGTATTTTCTCACAATTCTGGAGGCCACACGTCTGAGACCAAGGTGTCAGCAGAGTTGGTTTCTTCTAAGGCCTCCTTCCTTGCCTTGTAGTCATCTGTTTTCTCCCTGTGTCTGCCTTAGTCCTCCCTCTGTACATGTCTGTGTCCTCATTTCCTCTTCTTATAAGGGCACTGGGTAAATTGCCTTATGGCCCATTCTAATGACCAAATTTCTCTTAATTATCTCTTTGAAGACCCCACCTATGTCACATACAGTTACATTCTGAGGCACTAGGGGTTAAGACTTACCATATGAATTTTGAGCAGACACAATTCAGCCCATAATAGTATTGCTGCTAGCTTTATCTTAATACCGTTTTTTATTTCTGAGACAGGGTCTCATTCTGTTGCCCAGGTTGGAGTGCAGTGATGTTAATGTGGGTCACAGCAGCCTACAACTCCTGGGTTCCAGGGATCCTGCCATGTCACCCTCCCTAGTAGCTGGTAGTACAGGCATGTGACAGCACACCAGGCTAATGGTTTAATTTTTTTTTGGCATGGGTCATCCCACTATATTTCCCATATTTCCCAGGCTGGTCTGGAACTCCTGTGCTCAAGTGATCCTTCTGCCTCGGCCTCCCAGAGCACTGGGATTACAAGCATGAACCAACAAGCCCAGCCTTATTTTAATACTATCTTCACTATTATTGTCACTATAATTTATTTTATTCTTACAATTACCTGGAAAGGTAGGAAGTAGTCACTGAAGCTCAGAAAGTTCATCTATTGCTGAACCTCACCAGGAAAGGAAGTACTAGTCAAACAGACAAAACTCATGTGTTTTTGAGTGGAGTATAACTGAGAAAGTCAGATTTGTTAGATTTCTTATCATGAATTTATTTGTTATTATTAAATTATACATGCTCAGCATCAGTAAAGAGTAATGAAAAATCATTAAGCCCAGAGAAAAATCCACACACTTACGCTCTATTGATTTTTGACAAAGGTGCCAAGCACAGACAGTGAGGGGAGGGCAGCCTTCAATAAATGTTATTGGGGAAATTGTACATCCACACACAGATGAATGAAATTTGACCCTCATCTCTCACCATATACAAATCATAAACTGAGGGAGGCTGGTATGTTGTTTCATCTGGGAACTTATAAAGATTTATTGACTGCTTTGGAAAATTACATCACTGTAGGGCATTCCATTCCTGGATTCTGCTCTGACACAACAGTCCAATATCAGTTTACTTTGTAGCTGTGCATGCCTGGGGGAAAGAATGACGGGAATCCAGCTTCCCTACCAACATGACCTTTTCCAGGATCAGCTTCACTGTATTCCTTGTTTTTAAAAAATTGTTTTCTACTTTGATGGAGAAAATTTTAATCCCAATTTTGCCTTATTTTTCATTCTAAAATTACTGGATTGCATAATTATTTTCATAGCTTTGTACTTTGAATTGTTTTAGTACTAATTTTTTATTTTATTGTGTTATTTATTTGTCTTGTTACTTATGTAGTGCTTTAAATTTATTTTTCATTTCAAGGGTATTTTTTGTCTGTGAGAAGAATATCAACTCTACATATTATATAAAGACTAATTTTTCTGTATATATATTGTTCGAAGGTTGTTGACTTATTATTTTTTCTTTTTTAAAACCTGTTTAATTAACAACTATTATATGTATTTATGGGGTACAATGTGATGTTTTTATATATGTATACAACTTAAGAGTTGCATCAGTTATAAAACGTACTGGATAGAAGTGCAACACATTGTTCACCTCAGACTGGAGAAATTGTGGTTAGTGTTTATTCTGCTATTCCATATTTTACAAGTTTCTATAAAAAGCGTCTACTACTTTTTAATCAGAAAAGAAATATTATTTTACATCAAGAAAATCAATATTAAATTCCCTCAGAGAGAAAATACCATCACAAATCTTTGATAAAATAAATAGCAGTGTGCTATCTTGAATACATATTCTTGGCATATTAGCCGGGGTTCTCTAGAGGGTCAGAACTAATAGGATATATATATATATCCTATATATATGTGTGTGTATATATATATCTCCTATATATATGTGTATATATATATCTCCTATATATGTGTGTATATATATATACACACACACATATCTACATATATACATATATATACACATATATATCTACATATATACATATATATACACATATATATGTATATATATGATTTTAGTATTAACTCACAAGATCACAAGGTCCGCAACAGGCCATCTGCAAGTGGAGGAGCAAGGAAAGCCAGTCTGAGTCCCAAAACTGAAGAACTTGGAGTCCAATGTTCGAGGGCAAGAAGGTTCCAGCATGAGAGAAAGATGTAGACTGGAAGGCTAGACTGCTCTAGCCTTTTCACATTTTTCTGCCTGCTTTATATTCTAGCTGCACTGACAACTGGTTAGGTGGTACCCACCCAGATTAAAGGTGGGCCTGCCTTTCCTAGCCCACTTACTCAAATGTTAATCTCCTTTGGCAACACCCTCACAGACACACCCAGGATCAATAATTTTCATCCTTCAATCCAATCAAGTTGACACTCACTATTAAGGTCACACTTGGTTATGTCAATTTTCCTTTTTAGGTATCACTTAGGGGTGGAGGATAGAGAGGACCTTAGTTTCCATTTTTTCTTGGTTAAAGTTAATGAATGTTGCTTTCTGTGAAAGAAGGAAGGCTACAATATTTGCTATAGTAGTATTTCATGACATCAACACCATCTTTATCTTTATTTCTTTCATCATTACAACAAAGGGAAATAATCATGGTGCTCAGTCATCAGACAAGAAGCAAAAGTCCATCAATGTGAATGCCCAAGGATATCTTTGCTTCTCAGAGTAGCCATTTAGCAATCTGTCATCTGTAAATTTGCCTTAACCTCTTCCAAATATTTCCTCATCTGTCCTCATTTAGGGATTCAGAAAGTGGCTATTTTCGTATTTTTTTGTCCAAAACTTACTTAGGTTGGCTCCTTTACTAACTCCCAATCTTCTCCACTATAATGACTCTGGAACCAGTCCCTTTTCTGTGAAAGCAGCATCAACAACATTGATTCTTCTACCTCAGACCCACTGGATAACATAATGAATGAAATTTTTAAAATTAAAATTGGAATGAAAACATTATAGAATTAGCAATGGCTAAATTGTGTAACTCAAAGCAGTTAACAATTAAGAGAAACTTTGTCCCTCAAAAAGTGAAAATTACTTTCTTCTTTTTGATTCTTCTCAGATTTTTTTCTGAACTGAAAATGTAACAAATTCATAAAGGCCGAACACAGGCAAATTTTCTATTTTTTAATTTTTAATTTTTGTGAGTACATAGTAAGGTGTATATATGAGTATATGAGATATTTTGAAACACGCATACAATGCATAATAATCACATCAGGGCAAATGAGGAATCTATCCCCTCATGTACTTTGATTTTTAATCCAAAATGTTAATTCTGCCTTTAAGTTTTTTTTCTTTTTTTTTAGCACGCATTTATTTTTTTTTTAAGACTGTCTCACTCTACTGCCTGGGCTGGAGTTCAGTGGCGCAATCAGCTCACTGAAACATCTGCCTCCCATGCTCAAGTAATTCTTCTGCCTCAGCCTCCCAAGTAGCTGGGATTACAGGCACCTGCCTCCAGTCTTGGATAATTTTTGTATTTTTAGTAGAGACGAGGTTTCACCATGTTGGCCAGGCTGATCTTGAACTCTTGACCTCAAGTGATCTGCCTGCCTCGGCCTCCCAAAGTGCTGGGATTACAGGTGTGAGCCACCGTGCCCAGCCAGCATCCATCTTTTTAATGACTATTTTAGTTTTAAAAACAATAAATTTCTCCGGACGCAATTCCTTTGAAAAAAATTATGACAAAATTAAATTGAATTATGCAATTTTTAAAATTATAATGATAAATTTACATGTCTCTGAGCTGGGTTTGATGGTTCACACTTGTTTTTGTTTTGTTTTGATGGTTCACACAGGTAATCCCAGTTCCCATGGTAGGTCGAGGTAGGAGGATCACTTGTGCCCAGGAGCTCAAGGCTACAGTGAGGTAGCAACACACCACTGCAGTACAGCCTGTGTGACAAAGCCAGATACTGTCTCAAAAACAAAGAAAGAAAAACTTTAATTAATTTGTCCTTAACCAAATTGCATATCCTTTCAGGGAAGAGGCTATTGAGCATCCTTTTACCTCCTCATAACTTCTAACACCTAAACTTATAATGATGGATCAATTCTCCAAAGGAAAGAATATAGAGCAAAGCCAAGGAATACATGAAAACTGACAGAGAGAGGCAAGGACAACAAAATTGAGGAATATAAATCTGGAAAGAGAACTGAAGTATTATGGCATCCCCAAAATAGACATGTGACCCAAAGGAACAGAATAGAGAGCCCAGAAGTAAATCCATGCACTTACCGTCAATCGGTTTTTGACAGAGATGCCAAGAACACACAGTAAGGGAAGGGCAACCTTCCATAAATGGTATTTGGAAAATGATATATCCCCATGCAGAGGACTGAAATTCCATCCTCATCTCTCACCATATACAAAAGTCAACTTAAAATAAATTAACATTGTATAATGTAAGACCTGGATCTATGAAACTGCTAGAAGAAAACATAGGGAGAAAGCTCCATGACGTTGGTCTGGGCAATGAGTTTTTGGATACAATCCCCAAAGCACAGGGAACAAAAGCAAAAGTAAACGGATGAGATTATCTCAAACTCAGAAACTTCTGCAGAGCAAAAGAAACAATCAACAGTGTGCAAAGACAACCTATGGAATGAGAGAATACATTTGCAAACCACACATCTGAGAAGGGGTGAAAACCTAAAATATATAAGGAACTCAACAGTAAGAAAACAAATAATCTGATTAAAACCTGAGCAAAAAGCCCAGCACATTAGCTCACATCTGTACTCCCAGCACTTTGGGAGGCCAGGTCAGAGGATCGCTTGAGGCCAGGAGTTTGAGACCAGTCCTGGCAACATAGTGAGACCCTGATTCTACAAAAAATAAAAATAAATTAGCTGGGGTAACAAGGCAGCCATGGGAACTGATACCAAGGGTGGCTAGTCTCTCTGAGGAGAGATGAGACACACAAACTGCATCACCTCTGGCAGAGCACATGTGGAAGAAGTGACAGTCATAAGAGGGGATAAGAAGGAAGTAATTGAAAATGTAACAAATTCATAAAGGCCAAACACAGGCAATTGGGAGAGCTGGAATCCCAGAAAGTCTCAGACACAAGTGGAATCCACATTCACTTGCCAGCTTTTTCCTGCACACCACCATCTGGCATTCATGAGGAAGACTGGAGGAATCCACAGAGGCCTGGGGCCATCTTCATGGGCAAGAAACCCTGATTGCTTCGAAAACCTTGTCCCTTTGAAAAAAAATTCATTGTGTGTATTTGAGGTTTACAACATAATGGCATGGAATACATAAAGACAGTAATGTGGCTAATGTAGTGAAGGAAATTAACCTATTATATCATCTCACAGTGACTTTTGTGTGACAAGAACAGCTAAAATCTACTTATTTAACCAAAGTGCCTAATATAATATATTAGCAACAATCCTCATGTTGTAGCTTAGCTCTCTAGACTTGTGCATCCTACATATCTGCTACTTTGTATCCTTGGACCTTCATCTCCCCATTTCCTCCCCTATCCTTCCCTGTCCCTGATCCCACCAATTTATTCTCTATCTCCCTATTGTTTGCTCTTTCTTCTATCTCCCTATTGCTCTTTCTTTCTTGCTTGCTTGCTTGCTTGCTTGCTTTTCTTTCTTTCTTTTTCTTTCTTTCTTTCTCTTTCTTTCTTTCTTCTTCCTTCCTTCCTTTCCTTCTTTCTTTCTTTCCTTCTTCCTTTCCTTTTTTCCCTTTCTCATTCTCTTTCTTTCTCCCCCTCACCTTTCTTTCTGATTCCACACATAAGTGAGATCATACAGTACTTTTCTTTCTCTATCTAGCTTATTTCACTTGGCATAATGTCCTCCACATCCATCCATATTGTGGAAAATGAAAGGATCTCCTTACTATTTACCGCTGAATAATATTCTCTTGTATAAATACACCAACAAAACCTTCTCTTACAGAAGCAATGTCACTAGTCATTGGAAGAGGGACAGGAAATTCTCTCAACATAAATCCCTAGTGAAAGTCTAAGGAGGAATGGAAGCAAAGATATTTGAGTCAGGAGATAGGAAAGGAAACCCAGTTTGTCACACTAACCCACACTGATATAAAACAGAAGTCTGCTATTTTGGGGGAAGGAATGTGAAATTCCCACACAAGATCCCCCAGTGAAACAGGGAAGAATTTGGCCAACACAAAGGGAGGCTGACAGGAATGCTGAGAAAGTCCTGCCCCTGAGGGTTAAGCATAAAGCACTTGCCTAAGACTGAGGTTGAGCGGGAGAACTGAGAACCCTCCTGCCTCCACCAAGAGCAGCAGCAGTCATGCCCTAGGAGAGAGTCTATTGTGGCCCAGCTGTGTATGCCATGCTGAGTGCCACATCAGGAGTAGGATTGTAAGGGGTGGAAGGTATCCAAGTTACCAGCGGCAAATCAATGCAGATCTTCGGCAACCTCAATTCTTGCCTCCTCAGAAGAAAGAGTTGTACCAACGGGCATAAGGCAGGAGAGACTGAGGCAAGTTTCAGAGCAGGAGTGAAAGCTTATTAAAAAGCTTTAGAGCGGTAAGGACAAGAAGGAAACAAAAGAAAGGAAGGAAAGTACACTTGGAAGAGGGCCAAGCGGGCAACTTGAGAGGCCAAGCGCGTGGCTTGACTGCTTGATTTGAAGTTTTCTATGTTGGCATACTTCCAGAATCTAGTGTTACTTCTCCCCACTCCTGACATCTTATTGGGAAGCTGCTGATCAGTTTCAGGTGTTTTCTATCTATTGGGAGACGGCCTTTCCTTGGCGCCAGCTGTGACCAATTATTACTTTAGAGAAACAGTTAACAACTGCCTGACCATCACCTGATGAGCGCCCAACACTCCTGGTGTGTGTGCTGGGGAGCAAACACAATTGAAACCCAGCTCAGCTACTGACATGATTGGCTCAAACACCAATGCTAATGCCCAGAAGAGAAGAAAAAAAGAGAGACATGTTACATACAGAAAAACAAACTTAAGAAGGGAGGTAGAACTCTAATCAATTCTAGCGTTTTCTGAAAAGTAAAAGTAAAGCAAAAACTTTAAACAAGCAACAAACAAGCAAAAAGCTGACATTATTCATTATCAGCAGATCTGCCCTACAAAATTTGTTAAAGGAAGTTCTTGAAGCAGAGGGAAAATTATATCAGAAGGAAATTTGGAACCACAGAAAGGACAGAGCAGGAAGTGATAAAATTGTGGCTAAATGAAATGCTTTTCTTATATTTAATCTCTTTAAAAGATAATTGGCAGCTTAAAGAAGAAATAGTAATGTAAGGTTTTTCACATGTGTAGAATTAAAACGTAAGACAATGAGAGTATACAGAACAGAAGGAAAGAAAGGGAAATAAGGTATTGCATTGTACTTGTAGTGGTGTAATATTATTTGAAGGCTTACTCTGACTTAAAGATATATATGGCAATCCTTAAAGCAATCCCTAGAAAACAAAGGTGTAACTAATAAGCCAATAACGGAGATGAAAATGGTGTAGTACAAAACGTTAAACTGGACTAAAGGAAGGGAAGAAACAGGGAAAATAATAAAAAACGGACGTGATAAATAAAAATATACAGCAAGTTTGAAGATTTAAGGTTAACTGTTTCCACGTTAATTTGCTTACACTTGTCTATTAAAAGAGTTTGGCTGGGCACGGTGGCTTATGCCTCTAATCCAAGCATTTTGGGAGGCCAAGGCGGGAGGATCCCTTGAGACCAGGAGTTCAAGATCATCCAGGGCAACATACTGACACCTTGTCTCTACAAATATAAAAAAGACTAGGCAGGTGTGGTGATGCACACCTCTAGTTCCAGCTCCTCCGGGGACTGAGGTGGGAGGATCACTTGAGACCAAGATGTTGAGGCTGCATTGAGCTATGATCACACCACTACACTCCAGTCTGTGTGACAGAATGAGACCCTGTCTCAAATGTAAAAAGTTAGAGATTGTAGGGCTGGATAAAACGAACCAGAACAAATTATATGCTGTTAAAAAGAATCACAGTTTAAAAATAAATGAGTTAAAAGTAAAGGATGTTAAAAGTAAAGGGATAAAAAACATACATTGTAAATATGAATCACGTAGAAACTGGAGGTGCTCAATTAATACCTCATAAAGCACACTATATAGTGGAGATTATTACAAAGGACAAAGTGGGACATTACATATTAATTATAAAGGGGTGCATTGATTCAGACGACAGAAACACCATGAGAATGTATGCACCTTCAAAATACCTGGGGGAAAAACCGATACATGATAAAAAAGAAATAAACACATCTGCACTTATAGTAGAAGACTTCGACTTTCCTCCCAGCAATTGGTAGAAAAGTTGTACAACAATATCAGGATATACACATGCAGAAGGCTTGAACAACAGTATCAACCAACTTGGCCTAATTGTTATTTGTAGAACAACAGCAGAATATACATTCTTCACAAGTGCACATGGAATGTTCACCAAGATAGACCTTATCATGGGCCAAAAAAACAAATCTCAACAAATTCTAAAGGAATGAAATCTTACAAAACATGTTTTGTGACTGCAAATATTTGAAACAGAAATTAGTTGTAGAAAGATATCTGGAATCCATGAAATATTGAAAATTAAACGACACTTTTAAGTAATGCAGAGATGAAAGAAGAACTTGTAGGGAAACTTTGAAAATAAAAACACAACATATCAAAAAATGCAAGATGACACACTAAAGCAGTGCTCAGAGGAAAATTTATAGAATTCAATACTTATATCAGGAAGGAAGAAATGTCTCAAGTCAATTACATAAGCTTCCACATTAAGAAACTAGAAATATAGTTGGCGGGACGCGGTGGCTTATGTTTGTAATCCCAGCATTTTGGGAGGCCAAGGTGGGCAGATGACATGAGGCCAGGAGTTTGAGACCAACCTGGCCAACATGGCAAAACCCCATCTCTACTAAAAATACAAAAATTAGCAGGGCATGGTGGCTAAGGCAGGAGCATCGCTTGAACCCGGGAGGTGGAGGTTGCAGTGAGCTGAGGTTGCGCCACTGCACTCCAGCCTAGGTGAGAGTGCCAGACTCCATCTCTGAAAAAAAAAAGAAAAAGAAAAAGAAAAAGAAACGAAATAAATAAATAAAATAAGAAACTGGAAAAATAAAATCATATTATACCCAAAGCAAGAGGAAGGAAAAATTAGTAAAGATATGAGGAGAAATAAATTAAATAGAAATGAGAAAATCTATACAAAAAAAATCAGTGAAACCAGAAGTCGCTTCTTTGGGAGGATCAGTCAAATTAATAAACCTATAGCCAGACTGATGAGAGATTTGGAGAGAGACAATACAAATCACAAATATCAGTAATGCCCGAGAGCACATCAATACAGATCCTTCAGATATTAAATGTGTGATAGGGAACATGGTGAAAAGCACTATCCAAAAAATATTTTTTTTAATGGAGTGGGAAGATTCCTTGAAGGACACTAGCTAGCAAACCTCATTCCCCCCAAAAAAAACAGATGATACATATATAGCATTCATACCAATTAAAGAAACTGAATTCACTAAAACCAACAAAGAAATGAAACAATTTTTTTCTCAAATAAAATTCATGTTCCTGGTGATTTCACTGGATAATTCTGCAAAACATTTGTGGAAGAAACAGTGTCCATTCTACACAAACTCTTTATGATAATTGAAACGAGATCACATGTTACAGAACATGCATCAGCCTGATATCAAAACCAGACAAACATTATGAGAAAATAATATGACAGACTAATATAACTCATGTTTATAAAAGCATAGATATATATTTATGCTATAATAATAGCAGATCAAAACTAGGAATATATTAAACATTTACAACATCATTGCCAAATGAGATTCACCCCATGACTTATATGTATATATATACATATATATACACATATATATGTTTAGCAAAGTAGTATGTTACAAGATAAGTATGCAAAAGTCAATGCAATTTTTAAATATCATCAACAAATAATTGAAAATTGAAAATCATTGCCACTTAACATAGCAGCAAAAATCCATGAAAATTTACTGGTAAAATTTAACAAAATATACACATGACCTGTACTCAGGAGCATAAAAAGCATTGCTGTGAAATATTAAAGCAGGCAGAAATCAATGGAGAGGCATACCATGTTAATAGATTGCAACACTCAAGATTGTGAATATGTCAGTTTCTCCCAAAAGAACTACACATTCAATGTAAACACGGTCAAAATCCGTGCAGCCTTTTGTTTCTATAAATTGATAAGCTGACCTCAAAATTTGTATGGTGAAGCAAAGGGACTAGAATAACAATTTTATAAAGAACAAAGAATATTGGAGGACTCATTACCTGTTTCCAAGACATTGATATTGGCATAAGAAAATCAAGACATTGATATTGGCATAAGATGTGATATTGGCATAAGAAAAGAAAAAAGGGTCCTAAGCTAGGCCTATGTAGTCACGTTAAAATGATATTTTCCATAAGGTGCCAAGATAATTTAGTGGGAAAGGATGTTGTATTCAGAGAATGATGGTGGAACAACTGGACATTGACATGCAAACGAATGAACCTCAAACTTTATCTCACACCATATAAAAAAGTTAACTCAAAATGCATTATAGAACTTAATGTAAAAGCTAATTTTGTGACACTTCTAGAAGAAAATGTAAGAGAACCTGTGGCATCGTGTAAAACAAAGACAGGATACAAAAAGAGAAACTAAGAAATAGAAAATTCATAATCTTTTAAATATTTATATCCTTATGTGCTATCCCTATCCAGTCATTATTTACTTTTCCAAGCATTATACAAATCACATGAAGAGGTCATTAGAGTTCCAATTTCCTAGAAAAATTTCCATTCAAATTTTTCGTAAAGCTCACGATGATGAAATCCCGGCATTACGTTTTAGACTCCACAATACCCTGAAAGGAGAGCTGAATATTCATTATGCTCTTAAAAATATGGCCTCGCCCTGACCCCACAGACTCAGTCTTTGAGTCCCTGAAGAAATAAAGTGAGAAAAGATCATCCAAGGCATCAAAGGTAGTCGTGACATTGTATCTCTGGAACATGCTCCAGGGAAATGTGGGAACAGCAACAATATAAACAGCAAAACAGTAACAGCTAGAATTGATTGGAAACTGACCACATGACAGGGACAGTCCTGACAACTGTACAAGTCGTCATAGTCAGTGTTCGAAACTGTCCCTAGAAGATAAAGTTACTAGTAGTATTTCCGTGGTACTAATGGAGAAAGGCATCACAGAGATGTTAAGTAACTTTCTCAGTGTCACCCAGCAGTGAACGGTAGAGCCACAGGTCAGAGGCATCATGTAAAACTCTACTGTGCTGCATATTTGTGCAATCAAAGGTAAGAGCCAAAGGCTATAGCAAAATATTTATAATTTTATAGCATGAGACTGCACAGGCAAGAGACATTCGATTTCTTCAGAAATAGTTAAGAGATGGAGACTTGAAAGGATTGGCCTGTTTGGAGACAGTGCCCTGAGTGTGTCTTTACCATAACGGGCAACACGTCAGTGTCGGTCTCCTCACCTGAAGGTCTTGGATTTGTACATCCAAAACACACCAAACCTGTCCATTCTATGTCTTCACAAAGGAGAAAGAAGCTGTGCAGCTAGGAGAAAAGAATATTCCCAGGCAGTACTAGTTCTCAGACATGTTTCTATGAAATTTGGAACCCAGAATCTTATAAAATGAAGATTCCATGATTCACACCTGGCAAATCTCATGTAGAGTGGCCACAATGGTGCCCTAGGATATGGGAATTTACTGCCCAGCCTTGGAATCTTTCAGAAACCTTATTAACTCCCTTAGGTAGCAAGACTGTCTGCAGTATACCCACTCTTCCTAGGACTGACATGAGGTTGAGAAGAGTGACCTCAAAGCACATAGGAACACGGGACATGATGAACGCAGTTTCAGACTCACCGTAAGGGCAGGTCAGATGGACATTTGAAAAGGTCTCACAACTCCGTCTGGCCTTTTTCCCTGAAGGCCTCAGTTTATCTCAAATCCCTTCTCTTCATGGGTAGTGAATAGAGGGAATGTCAGAAAATAACCATTTAGATCCGAAAATTGCAAGGACTCCTCTCAGGAACCATTGAATACATAAGATGGGAGGTGCTACCAGGTATTCTGCTCCTCCCACCAGCCTGGGATTCACTCTGGCACCATAATGTCCTTCCACGGGAGCCTAGAGCAATGTCAGGACTTAGGGCCAATGTTTTCCTTTCACTAACAGACACCTGCCCCTCACCTGCGGAGGTTGTCTCCCTTCTCCTCCTTTCAGCTGTCCTTTTCCTGATCTCAACTGTGATCCCACAGCAGACAACTGTCACTGGTAGCCTGACAACCTAGGCTGGCCCCTTCCTTTTTTGTCCCAGCCTGGAGAGGGCTGTCTCACCAAGCAGTACATCAGTCCCAGGATCTCAGAGCCATGACTATCACAGAACCATCCTGAGCATCAGTGTCCCATGGCAGTGACTGACCTTTGAAATGAAGCTTCACCACACTCCCCAGCTGGCCCTGAAACACTCTCTTTTATTTTTGTTTTATTTGAGATGGGGTCTCACTCTGTTGCTCAGCCTGGAGTGCAGTAGAGAAATCATGGCTCACTGCAGCCTTGACCTCCCAGGCTCAAGTGATCATTCCATCTCAGCCTCCCAAGTAGCTGGGAAAACACACAGGTTCCACAGCCCCTGGCCATTTTTTTATTTTTTTGTAGAGGTGGGGTATCCTTATGTTGCCCAGGCTGATCTCAAACTCCTGGGTTCAAGCAATACTTATGCCTCAACCTCCCAATGTGCTGCAGTTAAGGGCATCAGCCACGTCACCTATCCCTGAATCACTTTTTTATTAAATCACAGAAAGCAAGATAGAGGAGGAAGGAGCCTGCAAGCCCTCCTGGGGAAAATTGTGCCCTTAATGCTACCCTTCTATTTCCTCTGCACCAACTCCAACATTCCTATTTTTTCACGTAAATAAGAAGCTTGAGGATACTTCGTTTCAATCATAAACTTGTGGTTTATTGCCCCAATATCTTTGCCCACTTTGGGTCATTTTAGAAATTTTTGAAGGCAGCTGCAGTTGTTGGAATGATTGGTAGGGGCTACGGGTATTTGGGGACTGTTACAGGCAGGCAAACGTCTTTTTCCAGAATCTTCAGTAAACTGGATTTTCCATACATGTTACTACCTTTAAACTGAGGGGGGCCTGTATGTTGCTTCATCTGGGAACTTATAAAGACTTATTGACTGCTTGAGAAATCACATCACTGCAGGGTATTCCATTCTTGGATTCTCCTACGACACAACATTCCGGTATCAGTTTGCTTTGTATGTGTCCATTCCTGGGGAAAATAGAATAATGGGAATGCAACTTACCAAAGAACGTGACCATTTCCAGGATAAGCTGTTAGTTGATGAGGAAACTTAAGTGGGAGATGTTGGTAATGTGATCTCTCATGAGTTGGTGAACACACTGGCTATGCCTGTTGCTGTTACACATGTTGCATGTGTATGTCCCTCTCCAGGTTCCCAGTGCCATCCTGAAGGCTGGAAACATGCCCCATAGATCTCTGTATGCTCAGGATGGAACAGAGGACCTCGCATGCAGAAGGAGGGCAGGGAACACTTGTGGAATGGTAGTGATCTCTACATGGTTGGGTGACCAAACCCTGAGTCACAGTGATGAGCCCAATGGATGTCAGTCTGCAGAGGGTGGGAGGAGAATGCCATGCAGCAGAGTGAGATGAACCTGCAGTACTAATCTCAGTTACGCCCTTTAAGTGTTCCAGATGTGTTGTCTTCAAAGCATCTTTATTTCTGCCTTCATTTCATTATTTACCCAGTAGTCATTCAGGAGTAGATTCTTCAGTTTCGACGTAGTTGTGTGGTTTTGTGTGAGCTTCTTAATCCTGAGTTCTAATTTGATTTCACTGTGTTCTGAGAGAAAATTTGTTGTGATTTCTGTTCTTTTGCATTTGCTGAGGAGTGTTTTACTTCCAATTATGTGGTCAATTTCAGAATAATTGTGATGTGCTGCTGAGAAGAATGTATATTCGGTTGATTTGTGGTGGACAGTTCTGTAGATGTCTATTAGGTCCGTGTGGTCCAGAGCTGAGTTCAACTCCTGGATATCCTTGATAATTTTCTGTCTTGTGCATCTGTCTAATATAGACAGTGGGGTGTTAAAGTCTCCCAGTATTATTGTGTGGGAGTCTAACTCTCTTTGTAGGCCTCTAAGGACTTGCTTTACGAATCTGAGTGCTCCTGTATTGGGTGCATATATATTTAAGATAGTCAGCTCTTCTTGTTGAATTGATCCCTTTACCATTATGTAATGGCCTTCTTTGTCTTTTTTGATCTTTGTTGGTTTAATGTCTGTTTTATCAGAGACTACAATTGCAACCCCCCTTTTTTTTGCTTTCCATTTTCTTGGTAGATCTTCCCCCATCCCTTTATTTGCAGTCTAGGTATGTCTTTGCAGTGAGATAGTTCTCGTGAATACAGCACACTGATGGGTCTTGACTCTTTATCCAATTTGCCAGTCTGTGTCTTTTAATTGGAGTATTTAGCCCACTTACATTTAAGGTTAATATTCTTATGTGTGAATTTGATGCTGTCATTATAAGGTTATCTGGTTGTTTTGCCCATTAATTAATGCAGTTTCTTGATAGTATCGATGGTCTTTACAATTTGGTATGTTTTTGCAGTGGCTGGTACAGGTTGTTCCTTTCCATGTTTAGTGCTTCCTTCAGGAGCTCTTGTAAGGCAGGCCTGGTGGTGACAAAAGCTCTCAGCATTTGCTTGTCTTTAAAAGATTTTATATCTCCTACACTTATGAAGCTTAGTTTGGCTGGATATGAAATTCTGGGTTGAAAATTCTTTTCTTTAAGAATGTTGACTATTGGCCCCCACTGTCTT
Organism: Hylobates moloch; assembly: GCF_009828535.3. Lineage (NCBI taxonomy): Eukaryota > Metazoa > Chordata > Mammalia > Primates > Hylobatidae > Hylobates > Hylobates moloch. The sequence continues at coordinate 46,065,343 of NW_026652282.1, forward strand.
CTGGCTTGTAAAGTTTCTGCCGAGAAATCAGCTGATGGGCTTTCCTTTGTGGGGAAACTGACCTATCTCTCTGGCCGCCCTTAACATTTTTTCCTTCATTTCAACTTTGTTGATTCTGACAATTATGTGTCTTGGAGTTGCTGTTCTCGAGGAGTATCTTTGTGGTGTTCTCTGTATTTCCTGAATTTGAATGTTGGCCTGCCTTGCTAGGTTGGGGGAGTTCTCCTGGATAATATGCTGAAGAGTGTTTTTTAACTTGGATCCATTCTCCCTGTCACATTCAGTCACACCAATCGAACATAGATTTGGTCTTTACTCATAGTCCCATATTTCTTGCAGGCTTCATTCGTTTCTTTTCACTCTTTTTCTCTAATCTTGTCTTCTCACTTTATTTCATTAATTTGATCTTCAGTCACTGATATCCTTTCTTCCACTTGATCGAATCTGCTATTGAAGCTTGTGCGGAGGTGGTTCCAAGAAGACCGAAAGGGAACAGCTCCAGTCTACAGCTGCCAGCATGAGCGACGCAGAAGATGAGTGATTTCTGCATTTCCAACTGAGGTACTGGGTTCACTTCACTTGGGAGTGCTGTACAGTGCGAGCAGGACACTGGGTGCAGCACACCAAGCATGAGCTGAAGCAGGGCGAGGCATCACCTCACCCGGGAAGTGCAAGAGGTCAGGGAATTCCCTTTCCTAGCCTAGGGAAGGGGTGACAAACGGCACCTGGAAAATCGGGTCACTCCCACCCTAATACTGCACATTTCTAATGGTCTTAGCAAATGACACACCAGGAAATTATATCCCGCACCTGGCTCAGAGGGTCCTATGCCCAAGGAGCCTCGTTCATCGCTAGCACAGCAGTCTGGAATCGAACTGCAATGTGGCCGCGAGGCTGGGAGAGGGGCGCCCACTATTGCTGAGGCTTGAGTATGTAAACAAAGTGGCCGGGAAGCTTGAAATGGGTGGAGACCACCACAGCTCAAGGAGGCCTGCCTGCCTCTGTAGACTCCACCTCTGGGGGCAGGGCATAGCCGAACAAAAGGCAGCAGAAACCCCTGCAGACTTAAATGTCCCAGTCTGACAGCATGGAAGAGATTAGTGGTTCTCACAGCGCAGAGCTTGAGATCTGAGAACAGACAGACTGCCTCCTCAAGTGAGTCCCTGACCCCTGAGTAGCCTAACTGGGAGGCACCCCCGAGTAGGGGCAGACTGACACCTCACACGTCCAGGTAATCCTCTGAGACGAAACTTCCAGAGGAAGGATCAGGCAGCAACATTTGCTGCTCACCAATATTCACTCTTCTGCAGCCTCCACTGCTGATACCCAGACAAACAAGGTGTGGAGTGGACCTCCAGCAAACTCCAACAGACCTGTAGCTGAGTGTCCTGTCTGTTAGAAGGAAAACTAACAAACAGAAAAGACATCCACACCAAAACCCCATCTGTATATCACGATCATCAAAGACCAAAGGCAGATAAAACCACAAAGATGGGGAAAAAAGAGAGCAGAAAAACTGAAAATTCTAAAAATCAGAGCACCTCTTCTCCTCCAAAGGAACGCAGCTCCTCACAAGCAACAGAACAAAGCTGGAAAGAGAATGACTTTGACGAGTTGAGAGAAGAAGGCTTCAGACAATCAAACTTCTCCGAGCTAAAGGAGGAAGTTCAAATGCATCGCAAAGAAGTTAAAAACCTTGAAAAAAGATTAGACGAATGGCTAACTAGAATAACCAATGCAGAGAAATCCTTAAAGGACCTGATGGAGCTGAAAACGATGGCGGGAGAACTACGTGATGAATGCACAAGTTTCAGTAGCCTATTCGATCAACTGGAAGAAAGGATATCAGTGAATGAAGATCAAATGAATGAAATGAAGCAAGAAGAGAAGTTTAGAGAAAGAAGAATAAAAAGAAATGAACAAAGCCTCCAAGAAATATGGGACTATGTGAAAAGACCAAATCTACATCTGACTGATGTACCTGAAAGTGACAGGGAGAATGGAACCAAGTTGGGAAATCACTCTGCAGGATATTATCCAGGAGAACTTCCCCAACCTAGCAAGGCAGGCCAACATTCAGATTCAGGAAATACAGAGAATGCCACAAAGATACTCCTCTAGAAGAGCAACTCCAAGACATATAATTGTCAGATTCACCAAAGTTGAAATGAAGGAAAAAATGTTAAGGGCGGCCAGAGAGAAAGGTCAGTTTACCCACAAAGGGAAGCCCATCAGACTAACAGCTGATTTCTCGGCAGAAACTTTACAAGCCAGAAGACAGTGGGGGCCAATACTCAACATTCTTAAAGAAAAGAATTTTCAAACCAGAATTTCATATCCAGCCAAAGTAAGCTTCATAAGTGAAGGAGAAATAAAATCTTTTAAATACAAGTAAATGCTGAGAGCTTTTGTCACCACCAGGCCTGCCTTACAAGAGCTCCTGAAGGAAGCACTAAACATGGAAAGGAACAACCTGTACCAGCCACTGCAAAAATATGCCAAATTGTAAAGACCATCGATGCTACGAAGAAACTGCATCAAATAATGTGCAAAATAACGAGCTAACATTATAAGGACAGGATAAAATTCACACATGACAATATTACCCTTAAATGTAAATGGGCTAAATATTCCAATTAAAAGACACAGACTGGCAAATTGGATGAACAGTCAAGACCCATCAGTGTGCTGTATTCGGGAAACCCATCTCACATGCAGAGACACATAGGCTCAAAATAAAGGGATGGAGGAAGATCTACCAAGCAAATGGAAAACAAAAAAAGCAAGGGTTGCAATCCTAGTCTCTCATAAAACAG
>NW_026652282.1:46068168-46070379 GCF_009828535.3 Hylobates moloch
GTATGTAAACAAAGTGGCCGGGAAGCTTGAAATGGGTGGAGACCACCACAGCTCAAGGAGGCCTGCCTGCCTCTGTAGACTCCACCTCTGGGGGCAGGGCATAGCCGAACAAAAGGCAGCAGAAACCCCTGCAGACTTAAATGTCCCAGTCTGACAGCATGGAAGAGATTAGTGGTTCTCACAGCGCAGAGCTTGAGATCTGAGAACAGACAGACTGCCTCCTCAAGTGAGTCCCTGACCCCTGAGTAGCCTAACTGGGAGGCACCCCCGAGTAGGGGCAGACTGACACCTCACACGTCCAGGTAATCCTCTGAGACGAAACTTCCAGAGGAAGGATCAGGCAGCAACATTTGCTGCTCACCAATATTCACTCTTCTGCAGCCTCCACTGCTGATACCCAGACAAACAAGGTGTGGAGTGGACCTCCAGCAAACTCCAACAGACCTGTAGCTGAGTGTCCTGTCTGTTAGAAGGAAAACTAACAAACAGAAAAGACATCCACACCAAAACCCCATCTGTATATCACGATCATCAAAGACCAAAGGCAGATAAAACCACAAAGATGGGGAAAAAAGAGAGCAGAAAAACTGAAAATTCTAAAAATCAGAGCACCTCTTCTCCTCCAAAGGAACGCAGCTCCTCACAAGCAACAGAACAAAGCTGGAAAGAGAATGACTTTGACGAGTTGAGAGAAGAAGGCTTCAGACAATCAAACTTCTCCGAGCTAAAGGAGGAAGTTCAAATGCATCGCAAAGAAGTTAAAAACCTTGAAAAAAGATTAGACGAATGGCTAACTAGAATAACCAATGCAGAGAAATCCTTAAAGGACCTGATGGAGCTGAAAACGATGGCGGGAGAACTACGTGATGAATGCACAAGTTTCAGTAGCCTATTCGATCAACTGGAAGAAAGGATATCAGTGAATGAAGATCAAATGAATGAAATGAAGCAAGAAGAGAAGTTTAGAGAAAGAAGAATAAAAAGAAATGAACAAAGCCTCCAAGAAATATGGGACTATGTGAAAAGACCAAATCTACATCTGACTGATGTACCTGAAAGTGACAGGGAGAATGGAACCAAGTTGGGAAATCACTCTGCAGGATATTATCCAGGAGAACTTCCCCAACCTAGCAAGGCAGGCCAACATTCAGATTCAGGAAATACAGAGAATGCCACAAAGATACTCCTCTAGAAGAGCAACTCCAAGACATATAATTGTCAGATTCACCAAAGTTGAAATGAAGGAAAAAATGTTAAGGGCGGCCAGAGAGAAAGGTCAGTTTACCCACAAAGGGAAGCCCATCAGACTAACAGCTGATTTCTCGGCAGAAACTTTACAAGCCAGAAGACAGTGGGGGCCAATACTCAACATTCTTAAAGAAAAGAATTTTCAAACCAGAATTTCATATCCAGCCAAAGTAAGCTTCATAAGTGAAGGAGAAATAAAATCTTTTAAATACAAGTAAATGCTGAGAGCTTTTGTCACCACCAGGCCTGCCTTACAAGAGCTCCTGAAGGAAGCACTAAACATGGAAAGGAACAACCTGTACCAGCCACTGCAAAAATATGCCAAATTGTAAAGACCATCGATGCTACGAAGAAACTGCATCAAATAATGTGCAAAATAACGAGCTAACATTATAAGGACAGGATAAAATTCACACATGACAATATTACCCTTAAATGTAAATGGGCTAAATATTCCAATTAAAAGACACAGACTGGCAAATTGGATGAACAGTCAAGACCCATCAGTGTGCTGTATTCGGGAAACCCATCTCACATGCAGAGACACATAGGCTCAAAATAAAGGGATGGAGGAAGATCTACCAAGCAAATGGAAAACAAAAAAAGCAAGGGTTGCAATCCTAGTCTCTCATAAAACAGACTTTAAACCAAAAAAGATCAAAACAGACAAACAAGGCCATTACATAATGGTAAAGGGATCAATTCAACAAGAAGTGCTAACTATGCTAAATATATATGCACCCAATATAGGAGCACCCAGATTTGTAAAGCAAGGACTTAGAGACCTACAAACAGACTTAGACTCTCACACAATAATAATGGTAGACTTTAACACCACACTGTCAACATTAGATCACCGAGAGAGAAAGTTAACAAGGATATCCAGGAATTGAACTCAGCTCTGCACCAAGCAGAACTAATAGACATCTACAGAACTCTCCACCCTGAATCAACAGAATATAC
>NW_026652282.1:46070389-46151701 GCF_009828535.3 Hylobates moloch
GGGGACTGTTGTGGGGTGGGGGGAGGGGGGAGGGACAGCATTAGGAGATATACCTAATGCTAAATGACGAGTTAATGGGTGCAGCACACCAACATGGCACACGGATACCTATGTAACAAACCTGCACATTGTGCACATGTACCCTGAAACCTAAAATATAATAATAATAAAAAAAAGAAAGACACCGTAGAGACAAGAAGAGTTGCCTGATACATGACCCTAGCAACTCTCTAGCTGCTAAGGGAGGAAACAGAGCTGGGACCAACGTAGCCAGTCCACCTGTGAGAGGGCTCAATTTCCCACATGACCAGGGCTTCCCATCCTCCATTCATGGGAATCTATGACCAAACTTAGATTTCCACAGGATGTTGGGTGGGTGGGACAAAGTCTACAGATTCTCAGCAGCTGGCAACTTTCAGGGTACCAGAGTAAACACTGTCACGTAAGCTCAGATTGCTTGGTGGTTGAGGTCAAATTATTTACTACCTACCATTTTCAGTGCAACTCTCCCACTTGGCTCATAAAATGGGAGCACCATAGGGGAATGGAGGTCCCTGTGCATTCACAGGGAGGTCCCCGTGAATGCATGCAATGCATGACATTCAGCTATGCTGCAGTCCAAGCAAAGCCTCCACATGATATCAAGAGAACAACAGGTCACTTATATTTTCTGTCCCTTTTGCCTGTGAGTTCCCATCTGTCTAAGTAAGACTTCACCTGTGCAAAACAGACAATGATATCTGCAGATGAAACACATTTCATCAGTAATTGTATATTTTGTAGTAGACTTTGTGGCCCATAACAAAGATGATATTTTTGTCTGAAAACACTGAATTGCAAAGGAGGTGGACAAAATTGGGTTCTCATGCATATTTGCATATATTCTATAGTAACATTTATCAACCATGGGGGATGTTCTCTGAAAAGGCTGTAATCATTTCTAAACTGGTTTTTAATCCATAGTGGGTCATAAGATTAATGTTGTCAGCCACAAACAGCATTTTAAAGAATGGAGATAAAATAAATTACTAAATAGCCTTCACTGCATATAGAATGTACAAATACACTATACATCCCCATGAACAAACATATATTTATTTGCCTAGTTGACTATATATAAACTGTGTATTTCTCACACATTGTCATAAAAGAGTTTGAACGTCACTACTTTAGCGGTTATCAGATAAAATATTTACAGGCCATTTCTATAGCCATCTGTGAAGATGGTGGATTAAGACATGCTCAGAATAAGTTCACTGTTGTCTGTGGCTTTCTACATAATGCTTGAAATAGCACTCAGTGATGTTTAAACTGGTCAGTTTTACTGTGGGCATTTGACCCTCAGCAAACTCATTTGTGAACTCATGAGTTGGTGAGAAGGAAGGCTGATGAGTGGTGGGCTTTACTTCCTACCATGTCTTTCTGCAGCTGCAGGGTGTGTTCATGTGTGTGCTTCTGCACTCGTCTGATGGTGCCTTGATATGTTCCCTTTTTTCTCCCCCTTTATTATTGTCTGTGTCTTATAGTTCCTATTATGTACTTCATTAGCATCCAGTGACAGCGACATCTGTGGTAATCAGTGTTGATCCAATTTACACAAATTTTAAAAATATTTTCAAGTCTGAATATTTTTTCTTACCAACTTTCCTTAAGTACTTCAAGGAGTCAAATGCAATTCAATATTAGTAGTTGAAGTTAGATCATACTGGGGTACAATCCTGGAAAATTGCTGATCATACTAATGGTTGCTATGCCTCGGCTTTTATGTCACTATAATGCTTAGATAAATGACACAATGACCAACACATGGAAAAAAGGATTCTGAATTATTGACATTTTTTATTTCCAAAATTTACTTTAAGTTCAGGGGTACATGTGCAGGATGTGCAGGTTTCTTACATAGGTAAATGATGCGTGCCACTGTGGTTTACTGCACACATCATCACATCACCCTGGTATTAAGCCCGGCATCCATGAGCTATTCTTCCTGACCCTCTCCCTCCTCCCACCCCCGCACTCCAGTAGGCCCAGTGTGTGGTGCTTCTCCCATGTGTCCATGTGTTTTCATCATTTAGCTGCCACTTATAAGTGAGAACATCAGGTATTTGGTTTTCTGTTCCTGCATTAGTTTGCTAAGGATAATGGCTGCCACCACCATCCATGTCCCTGTCAAGGACATGATCTCATTCTTTTTATGGCTGCATAGTATTCCGTTGTGTACATGTACCACATATTCTTGATTCAGTTTCTCATTGATGGGATGGACATCTCAAATATCACAAAGACACGTGGTAATTGTTGTGGGAAATGTCGCACTGTGGTGGGGCAGACAGACAGAAGAGCAGTTGAAGAGCAAAGGAGAAACACAGGGAGAGTAACAAGAGGAATAAAAACCAATTAATATAGTGGCCATGAGACAGGGGAAAACAACACAGTATTTTTAAAGGGTCATCTTTCTCCTTTGGCTTTGCGACTTTTCTGAAAATCAACTTATTAGGTTTGTGAGTCTATTGCTGGCTCTATTTTGATTTGCTGATTTTTCTCCAATACCATACTGTCTTGAATACTAGAGAAGTAACACAATTGCCATATGGGGTTGGATGATTAAGAATCATAATCAACAACTTCATGCAATGCTTCCTAACTCAAGGCAGCACTCTCACCTCAGCTGAGGATCCCATGCCTCCCACCTTCTCAGGGGTTCTGCTCCTGCACTGATCACTATTCTCTCCTGAACCGTCAACGGCTCCCTCTATATCGGCTCAATCCCCAAGCCAAGGGGGAAGTCACCTTCTTCCAATGCACGGATAACATAATCAATCAATAAATATAATAGAATTAATGTGAATCTTGACCTCCTGTAGGGTGAATTCCCCAAAGTTAAACTTCAGAATTGTTTTGGATATTCTGGTTCATTTTCCTTTGTAGATAATTTTGAAAATGGACTCCAGTGAAGTGTGTTGCATAATTTCGTGCAGTTTTCCTTTGCACGGCAGGAATTAAATGTGTTCGTAGCTACAGAAGGACATGGGGGAGGAAGGTGAGTTTTCCCCTAGCTTGGGGAATGATCCAGTGTAGAGGGAGCAGTTGATGGTTCTGGAGAGAGGAGTGATCACAGTAGGAGCAAAGCCTGTGAAAATGTGGGAGGCATGATATACTGACGTGAGGTGAGGGGGCTGGCTCTAGTCAGGAGTATTGTACACAGAAGGGTAGCAGAGAATGTATGTGAATCACTGAAGGTGAGGGTGGCCTTAGAGGTCCCTGACACATTGGCAGAAACCGTGTGATTCACCAGCAGGACCCTGACTCACTACAATATGGTGAAACTTTCTCTGAGTAAGGGAAGAGCGAAGGGGTAGAGATGAGGAAGCTGTCACTCCTGGGAGACTATGGATTTCCCCAAAATATGAAGCAGCACCTGAGCTGTTGTCTATTATGAAAAATATAGGTACTCACAACATTAACAGTAATCCCTCTAACTGCAAGGGAACTGGCTCACTGGATCCCTCAATTGCTGTTCTGTGCAGGATAATGTATGGGGGAAAAGCGCAATCTTTAATTTTTGTTTTCCCCTGCGGGCAGGTAGAGACTGGATACAATTGTTGCCAATGAACTTTCAGTAGGCCAAAAATCCTGAAGGTTTGAATTGCTCTTTCCTCTAAGTGGGAGGGAAAAAATCAGTTTCCTGGGCTAAAGCAAAGCCTTAGGTAAACCTTAAGTCTTAGATAAAGGAAAAAAAGTGAGAAAAAAAAAAGACCACTGGCAGTGGCTCACACCTGTAATCCCAGTATTTCGAGACGCTGAGGGAGGAGAATCACTTGAAGCCAGGAGTTCAAGACAAGCCTGGGCAATATAGTGAGACCCCTGCTCTACAAAACTTTTAAAATTAGCTGGTCATCATGGCATGTGTCTGTAGTCCCATCCACTCAGGAAGGTAACACAGGAGGATTGCTTGAGCCTAGGAGTACTAGGTTGTGGTGAGCTCTAAGTCCTCCAGTGTATTCCAGCCTGGACGACAGAGAGAAACCCGGTCTCAAAAAGGGAGTGTGGTATGTGAAGACACATTTCAGCCTTGTCTTCAGCTGGGCTGCCACTGCTGCAGCCTCCTCCCAACATTTGAGGCAGGATTTCTCTTGGCCATGGTACCTGTAACTCTGTGAATGTTGAGTTCAGTGCCAGGGGTTTGATGGAAATTACAATGAGATTAAAAAAAAATGGGTACAGTTGTAAAATGTCTTTGTGTTTTGTGGCTATTACACCTAGATGTGTGATATTGACAGAAATGGTCCAGCAGTTTCACTACTTAATGCAGTTGCCACAAGCAAGGAATTCATTTTTTCTATACTTCTCACTAGATAAGGGATAGTGACAAAAGGGATGGATGCTATGTAAACTGATTTTTAAAATTATTATGAATAGGGGATTTCATCCTGTCCATTTCTTAAATACAATGAATCTTTTCACTAAGTTTATATCATAATCTGTTTTTCTGAAGATGTTTTGTCCCTTCTGCTTACAACCTTCCAGAAAAAAAAGGCCTGGAGGACGAAATGGGATGATTAAACAGATAAAAACTTTTCGTCACAGAATACTACATGGTAATTCTGCAATAGTGGAGAAAACAGAAAACAGCTGCATGAGCTAGGTCTTCAAACTCAATCTCTCTCTCTCTCTCCACTCAATTACACACACACGTGGGCGCACAGCCCACCCCTCCACATACACACACACAGAGGAACCCTAACCAATAGGCTGCTTATATTCGGGGCCCTTAAAGTGCATAACTGAGATGGATACTGCAGGTTGATCTCACTCTGCTGCATGGCTCCAAAGGCAGAGGCCTGTGGTGTTCTCCTCCCATGCACTGACATCCATGCTGCTCGTCACTGTGACTCAGGGTTTGGTCATCTAACCATGTAGAGGTCACTACAATTCTACAAGTGTTCCCTGCCCTCCTTCTGCATGTGAGCTCCTCTGTTCCATCCTGAGGACACAGAGATCTACTGGGTATGTTTCCATCCTTCCAGGAAGGACCTAGGAGCCTGGTGAGGGAGATACACCTGAAACAGCGGTAACAGCAACGGGCATAGCCAGTGTGTTCACCAACTCATGAGAGATCACACTACCAATATCTCCCACATAAATTTCCCCATCAACAAAGAGCTTATCCTGGAAATGATCGCGTTCGTAGGTATGTTGGATTCCCCTTATTCTATTTTCCCCAGGAATGCACAGATACAAAGAAAACTGATGCTGGAATGTTGTGTCGGAGTGCAATCCAAGAATGGAATGCCCGGCAGTGATGTGATTTCCGAAGCAGTCAATAAGTCTTTATAAGTTCTTAGATGAAGAAACATACAAGTCTCCCTCAGTTTACAGGGAAGTGACATGTATGGAAAATCCAGTTTACTGAAGACTTTGGAAAAAGGTGTTTGCCTCCCTGTAACACTCATTCCCCAAGTGCCAGTAGCCCCTACCAGTCATTCCAACAACCACAGCTGCACTCAGAAAACTCCAAAATGCCCCAAAGTAAGTGATGATATTCTGGATATAAGCCACAAGTTTATGATTGAAAAGAAGTATCCTCAAACTTCTTGTTTACATAAAAAGAGTAGGGATATTGTTGTTGGTACAAAGGAAGTAACAGGGCACCAAGGAGGAGGACACAATTTCCCCGGGAGGGGTTACCAGCACCTTCCTCCTCTGTGTTTCTTTGCTTTCCGTGATAAGAGAGTGGTTCAGGGATAGGCATGGTGGCTCCCACCAGCCTGGGGGATATAGGGAGACCCCTTTTCTACCAAAAATTTTGAAAAACAGCCAGACGTGGTGGAGCATGCCTGTAGTCTCAGCTACTAGGGAGGCTGAGATGGAAGCATCGCTTGAGCGTGGGAGTGAGCCATGATTTCTCTACTGCAATCCAGGCTGAGCAACAGAGTGGGACCTCATCTCAAATAGAAATAAAAGAAAGTGTTTCAGGGCCAGCTGCGATGGGTGGTGAAGCTTCATTTCAAAGGTCAATCACTGCCATGGGACATTAATACTCAGTATGGTTCTTTGGTAGTCACAGCTCTGAGATCCTGGGGCTGATGTCCTTCTAGACGGGGATAGCCCTCTCCAGGCTGGGACACGGGAGCAAGGTGCCAGGCTAAGTCATCAGGCTACCAGGGACAGCTGTCTGCTGTGGGATCACAGATGAGATCAGGAGAAGGACAGCTGAAGGGAGGAGAAGGGAGACGACCTCCTCAGAAGAGGTGCAGGTGTCTGTTACTGAAGGGAAGACATTTGCTCTAAGTCCTGACATTGCTCTAGGCTCCCATGGATGGACACGATGGTGCCAGAAAGATCCAAGGCTGATGGGAGGAGCATGATAGCTTCCATCACCTCCCATCCTATGTGCTCAATGGTCCCTGAGAGAAGTCCATGAAATTTTGGAATCTAAAGGGTTATTTTCTGGCATTCCTTCCATTCACCACCCGTGAAGAGAAGGGATTTGAGATAAACTGAGGCCTCCAGGGAGAAAGGCCAGATGGAGTTGTGAGGCCATCTCAAAAGTCCCTCTGCCCTACCCTTATGGTGAGTCTCACACTGCATTCATCATGTCTTGTGTTCCTGTGTGCTCTGAGGTCTCTCTTCTCAACCTCATGTCTGTCTTGGGAAAAGTGGGTATATTGCAGACAGTTTTGCAACCTAAGGGATTTAATAAATGTTCAGGAAGTTCCCTAGGATGGGCAGTAAATTCCCGGATCCTGGGGCACCATCCGGACCACACTACATGAGATTCACTGGGTGTGAATGGTGGAATCTTCACTTTTAAAGGATCCTGGATTCCAACTTTCATGGAAACTTGTCTGAGAACTAGTAGAGCAGGGGAGTAGTCTCCTTTCCCAGCTACACAGCTTCTTTCTCCTTTGTGAAGGTGTAGAAGGGACAGGTTTTTTTGTGTTCTCTGATGTACAAACCCAAGATCTTCAGGTGAGGACATGCTGCCTGTTATGGTAATGACACACTCAGGGCACCGTCTCCAAATCATACCCAGGCCAATCCTTTCAAGTCTCCATCTCAACTATTTCTGAAGAAATCAAATGTCTCTTGCCTGTGCAGTCCCATGCTATAAAATTCTAAATATTTTGCTGTAGCTTTTGGCTCTTACCCTTCAGAACTCACCCTTGCAAAAATATGCAGCACAATAGAGTTTTCCATGATGCCTCTGACCTGTGGCTCCACCACTCAGTGCTGGTGACACTGAGAAAGTTACTTAACATCTGTGTGATTCCTTTCTCCAATAGTACCACAGAACTACTACTAGTAAATTTATGTAGTTCTTGGGGCAGTTTAGAGCACTGAGTGTGTGAAGAAGACATGTGCGGTTGTCAGGAAATTCCCTGGCATATGGTCAATTTCCAATCAATTCTAGCTCTTACTGTTTTGCTGTTAATATTGTTGCTGTTCCCATATTTCCCTGGAGCATGTTCCAGAGATACAATGTCACGACTACTTTTGACCCCTTCCATGATCTTTTGATTATCACTTCATTTCTTCAGGGACTCAAGGACTGAGTCTGTGGGGGCAGGGTGAGGCCATATTTTTATGAGCATAATAAATATTCAGTTCTCCTTACAGGGTATTGTGGAGCCCAAATGTAATGCTGGGGTTTCATCATCATGAGCTTGTATGAAAAATTTAAATGGAAATTTCTCTAGGAAATCAGAAGTCTAATGACCTCTTCATGTGATTTGTATAATGCTTGGAAAAGTAACTAGTGACTGGATAATGATAGCATGTAAATATGTAAATATTAAAAACTTTCTGAATTTTCTATTTCATAGTTTGTGTTTTGTATCCCATCTATCGTTGTTTTACATGTTGCCACAGATTCTCCTACATTTTCTTCTACAAGTGTGATGCATTTTGAATAAACTTTTGTAAATGGTGTGAGACAAAGGTTGAGGTTCATTTGTCTGCATGTCAATGTCCAATTGTTCCGCCATCGTTCTCTGAATACAGCATCCTTTCCCACTAAATTATCTTGGGACCTTATGGAAAAAAAATTAACGGAATATATAGGTCTAGTTTGGCCCTTATTTCTTTCCTTATGCCAATATCACAGTGTCCTGATTACCACAGTTATGAAATCAGTCTTGAAAACAGGTAACGATTCCTCCAATATCCTTTGTTCTTTATAAAATTGTTAAACTATTCTAGTCCCTTTGCTTTTCCATATAAACTTTGAATTCAGCTTATCAATTTACAGAAAAAAAAGTTGCACGGATTTTTATTGTGGTTACATTGATTGTGTAGTTCATTTGGGAAAAACACATGTTCACAATCTTGAGTATTGCAATCCATTAACGTGGTATACCTCTCCACTGATTTCAGCCTGCTTTAATATTTCAGAGCAATGTTTTTTAGGCTTCTGAGTAGAGGTCTTGCACATATTTTGTTAAATGTTGCCACTAAATATTTCATGAGATTTTGCTGCTATATTAAGTGGCATTGATTTTCAATTTTCAATAGTTCGTTGCTGCGAAAGTCATACTTTTCTTGTACATATTACTATGCTAAGCTCACATATACATGTATAAATATATTCAAGTCATGGTGTGAATCTCATTTGGCTATGAAGTTGTAAATTGTTAATATATTCCTAGTTTGATCTGCTATTATTATAGCATAAACATAAATCTATGCTTTTATGAACATCAATTATATTAGTCTGTCTTGTTATTTTCTCATGATGTTTGTCTGGTTTTGATACCAGGTTGATGTGACTCTGTAAAATGTTTTGAAAAGTATGATATCTTTTCAATTATAAAGAGTCTGTGTAGAAATTTCTTTCACAAATATTTTGTAGGATTATCCAGTGAGGTCACCAGAAACGTGAAATTTATTTGAGAAAAAATCTTTATTTCATTTCTTTGTTTCTGATTTATTTCTTCTTTTCTGATGTATAATGTAAAATGTGTAATCTTTTGCAAACACTCTTTTTAATGTTCTGGCTTGAATCTATGGTCTATATGCCAAATGGGCTCCTGGAAATAGTCTATCTTGGAAGAAAACGGTTAATGTCACCTTAGGAACTGCATCAGGGAAGTGAATAAAAAGGCCAGCACTGCTTTGGTTTTCACTCTATTGTGCAGAAGGGCAAAAATATTTATTTGGCTCGTTTACCCTTCTGTGGTTTTTAAGGTACAATAACCGTTTGTACCCAGTTTTCTCCTACAGTGATGTCAACATGCATGATGCCTCTTTTTACACTTGAAAGTATTCCCATTTCTATAATTAAATATAAGGTCACATTACTCTTAAGCTATCACTGTATGTGTTGTCATCAATGTGTGACAGCATTATGAACTGTTGCACACATGAAAAAATGAAGGGATATGGAAATGGAAAACATTAGTAAGACACCTGAAAAAGTCAAAATCTGTTTCTAAAAGTAAATGTTTTTGAGGGACAACTGGAAAATTTCAGTTTCTTCCACAGGCATTGTGATGCTTAATCAGGTATTACAGAAATAAATAATGGATGCTTTCTGAGCTTATCAACCATTTCACTCATGCTCTGAAAATATTAGCGTTCAAGATTGTATTCACTTTCAATAATGCCCTATATTAAATCACTCTGTCTTGTTCATATTCCTTGTCTTGCTTTTTCCATTTTCTTCAAGATGGTGTAAACTACTGAATACTCTATTCATAGCTATTTTTCAAAAGACCATTCTTTTAAATGTATTACATTTGAATTATTTTTTCTTTTACTAATGATCTGTAACTGTCTTTTATTCACTACCTCTTTCTTTTTCCTTTAAGTTTATTCTGTGGCTCTTTTATTATTATTTCTCAGTATTATTTTCTTTTATCATGTAATCTGCTATTTATTTTAAGAAGATTTGCATTTAAAGCTATGATCTCCCAAAAAATAAAACTGAGTCTTGTTAAATAGACTCCTGGAAATAGTCTGAGAACTATCTTTTAATGTAAATAGTGTAATGGAATGGTTCAGCAGAGGAGAGTAAAAACATTTAGGTAATTTCTCCCTTAAACATGGAGTGTTTCCTTTAACTTCAAGAGGTATTCTAATTAACAGTCACCAATTTGGAAAATAATTGTAAAATATACTTATGTCAACTACTCAGGAATTAGCACATTACTGTTATTGAACTTTAAACCCTGTCATCTAATGTGTCAAGGCGGAAATCTGTAATGTGTAACCTATGGTATGGTTAGAGGTGACTCTACTATATGAGTCTTTAATCTAATTACATGAAGTAGCTCATGAAAACTGACTGACAAGAGGGCAGGGAGCATGCTTAGCAGAAGCATCTTACACCCACCTGGAGCATCACTGACCTACATGCATTCTCCCTGCTACATTGGCCACAGAAACCTGAAGATCTCTTGCCATTTTATCATTCAGTCATTCAAGGCTTCACTGCGGGAGGGCTTTAAAATGCAATTATTCTTTAAGAGCCAGAGAATTCCTTTGGCAACAACCTCTCAGACACACCCAGAAACAATACTTTGCACCCTTTGATCCAATCAAGTTGACACTTAATATTACACATTACCTGCAGACCTGGACTTCAATGATTCCTGAGTGGCCTCACTCCAGCTTCAAAGGGCAGGCTTGAATTTCTTGCCAAATTTGGACTTTCTGCTGCCATTCCTGTGGGCCATAACTCCGGACCTGCTGAATGAGTTCAAAGGATAATTATAGCATTGGGATTGGGAAAGTTGTGAAGGAGCCCTTGTGACAAACAGGAAGCAGCAGAAAGTATGAAAGACACTGTAGAGAGACAAGAGGAGTTGCCTGATACATGACCCTAGCAACTCTCTAGCTGCTAAGGGAAGAAACAGAGCTGGGACCAACACATCCAGTCTACCTGTGAGAGGGCTCAATTTCCCACAGGACCAGAGCTTCCCATCTTCCATGCATGGGAATCTATGACCAAACTTAGATCTCCACAGGATAGTGGGTGGGTGGGACAAAGTCTACAGAGTTTGAGCAGCTGGCAAGTTTCAGGGTACCAGAGTAAACACTGTCACGTGAGCTCAGATTGCTTGGTGGTTGAGGCCAAATTATTTACTACCTACCATTTTCAGTGTAGCTCTCCCACTTGCCTCATAAAATGGAGCACCATAGGGGAATGGAGGTCCCTGTGCATTCACAGGGTGGTCTCCATGAATGCATGCAATGCATGACATTCAGCTATGCTGCAGCCTAAGCAAAGCCTCCTCATGATACCAAGAGGAGAAGAGGTCACATATACTTTCTGTCTCCTTTGCCTGTGAGTTCCCATCTGTCCAAGTAAGACTTCACCTGTGCAAAACAGACACTGATATCTGCAGATGAAACACATATTTCATCAGTAATTGTATATTTTGTAGTAGCCTTTGTGGCCCATACCAAAGATGACATTTTTGTCTAAAAGCACTGAATTGCTAAGGAGGCCGACAAAATTGGGTTCTAATGTGTTTTTGCATATATTCTATAGCAACATTTACCAACCATCCAAGATGTTCTCTGAAAAGGCTTTAATTATTTCTAAACTGGTTTTTAGTCCATGGTTGATCATAAGATTAATGTTGTCAGCCACAAACAGCCTTTTAAAGAACAGCACTTTAGAGAATGTAAATAAAATAAATTAATAGCGTTCACTGCATATAGAATATACAAATACACTGCACATCCCTATACACATACATATATTTATTTGCCTAGTCGACTATATATAAACTGTGTATTTCTCACACATTGTCATAAAAGAGTTTGAATGTCATTACTTTAGCGGTTATCAGACAAAATGTTTACAGGCCTTTCCCATAGCCATCTGTGAAGATGGTGGATTAAGGCGTGCTCATAATAAGTACACTGTTGTTTGTAGCATTCTACATAATGCTTGAAATAGCACTCAGTGGTGTTTAAATTGGTCAGTTTGACTGCAGGGTGTGTTCATGTGTGTGTTCCTGCACTCATCAGATGATGCTTTGATATGTCTCCTTTTATTTCCTCCTTTATTATTTACTGGGTCTTATGGTTACTATTGAAAGAAGAGAGAGACTCTCTCATATTGTTTTATATTGTTTTATACTCAGTACCTGTTTTAAGAAAAAAAAACAAGGAAGTAAAATCAAAGACGGGCAGCCCAGCGCCGGGCCCAAAACCTGACCTGGGCCTTCCTGGCCTAAACCTAGTAGTTAAAAATCAACTCATGACTTAGAAACCAATATTATTCATAGATTCCAGACATTGTATAGAAGAACATTGTGAAACTCCCTGCCCTGTTCTGTTTCTCTCTGACCACCGGTGCAGGCAGCCCCTGTCATGTACCCATTTCTTGCTCAAATCAATCACGACCCTTTCATGTGAAATCTTTAGTGTTGTGAGCCCTTAAAAGGGACAGAAATTGTGCATTCAGAGAGCTCGGATTTTAAGCAGTAGCTTGCCGATGCTCCCAGCTGAATAAAGCCCTTCCTTCTACAACTCAGTGTCTGAGAGGATTTGTCTGTGGCTCATCCTGCTACACTATTATGTAATTCATTAGCATCATGACAGTGACGTCTGTGGTACTAAGTGTCGATCCAATTTACATGAATTTTAAAAATGTTTTCAAGTGTGAATAATTTTCTTACCAACTTTCCTTAAGTGTTTCGAGGAGTTGAATGTAATTCGATACTGGTAGTTGATGTTAGATCATACTGAGCAATAATCCTGCTAAATTGCTAATCATATTAACTGTTATGCCTCAGCTTTCATATCACCATAATGCTTAAATGACACAAAGACCAAAACATAGAAATAAGGATTCTGAGATATTGACATTTTTTTTAATTTCCAAATTTTACTTTAAGTTCAGGGGTACATATGCAGGATGTGCAGGTTTCTTTTTTTTTTTTTTTTTTTTTTTTTGAGACAGAGTCTCACTCTGTCACCCAGGCTGGAGTGCAGTCGTGCAATCTCGGCTCACTGCAAGCTCTGCCTCCCGGGTTCACTCCATTCTCCTGCCTCAGCCTCTCCAAGTAGCTGGGACTACAGGCGCCCGCCACCACGCCCGGCTAAATTTTTGTATTTTTAGTAGAGACAGGGTTTCACCGTGGTCTCAATTTCCTGACCTCGTGATCCGCCCGCCTCGGCCTCCCAAAGTGCTGGGATTACAAGCGTGAGCCACCGTGCCCAGCCGCAGTTTTCTTACATAAGTAAATGTGTGCCACAGTGATTTACTGCACACACCATCACATCACCCACATAATAAGCCCAGTATCCATGAGCTGTTCTTCCTGATCCTCTCCCTCCTCCCACCCCCGCACTCCAGTATGCCCCAGTGTGTGATGCTTCTCTCATGTGTCCATGTGTTTTCATCATTTACCTCCCACTTTTAAGTGAGAACATCTGGTATTTGGTTTTCTGTTCCTGCATTAGTTTGCTAAGGATAATGGCCGCCACCACCATCCACCTCCCTGCCAAGGACATGAGCTCATTCGTTTAATGGCTGCATAGTATTCCATGGTGTATGTGTACCACATTTTCTTGATTCGGTCTATCATTGATGAGATGGATATAGCAAATAGCCCAAAGACACTTGGTCCTTGCTGTGGGAAATATCGCACTGTGATGGGGCAGACAGACAAACAGAACAGCAGTTGATGTGCAAAGGAGAAACCCAGGAAAGGAAACCAGAGGAACAAAAAACAATTAATGTAGTGGCCACGAGGCAGGAGAAAATAACACAATTTTTTAAAACATAATCTTTTTCCATTGACTTTGCCTCTTTTCTGAAAATCAACTTATTAGGTTTGTGAGTCTATTGCTGGACTCTATTTTGATCTGTAGATTTTTCCCCAATACCACACTGTCCTGAATACCAGAGAAGTAACATAATTGCCATATGGGCCTGGATGATTAAAAATCATAATGAATAGCCTCATTCAATGCTCCTAACTCAAGGCAGCACCCTCACCTCAGCTGAGGATCCCATGCCTCCCACCTTTTCAGGGGTTCTGCTCCTGCACTGATCATTCCTCTCTCCTGAACCATCAACGGCTCCCTCTATATTGGATCAATCCCCAAGCCAAGGGGGAAGTCACCTTCTTCCAACTCACTGATAACATAATAAATAAAAAAGAATTAATGTGAATCTTGACATCATGTGGGGTGAATTACCCCAAGTTGCACTTCAGAATTGTTTTGGATATTCTGGTTCATTTTCCTTTGTAGAAAATTTGAAAAATGGACTCCAGTGAAGTGTGTTGCATAAGTTCATGCAGTTTTCCTTTGCAGGGCAGCAGACACATGTGTTCGTAGCGACAGAAAGAACTGGGGGAAGAAGGCCTAGCAGCATGAGGGCACTTCTGCAGAGCCCCGGGCAGCAGGACACTCTCTGGGGGCTCAGCCGCCCAGGGTGCAGCAAGTCTGTTCCTATCTCAGGACAGACCCAAGGATTTTGGGCTATTTCTCTGTTGGTGTCCTCTCCCAAAATTCCCCATGTACCTGGACATCCAGGGCTCATGGCTTCTACAGTGCAGCTTTGAGCAGGCATGCTGAACTCCTCTTCCT
The DNA here is from genome assembly GCF_009828535.3 of Hylobates moloch. Classification (NCBI taxonomy): domain Eukaryota; kingdom Metazoa; phylum Chordata; class Mammalia; order Primates; family Hylobatidae; genus Hylobates; species Hylobates moloch. Next base: position 46,084,943 of record NW_026652282.1, read on the forward strand.
TCCACATCTGCTCTGGACACCGCCAGGACCAATGGACAGGCCCATCCCTACAACCCCAGCAGGGCTCCAACAACCAGACCTGAACCAACCCACTGAAAACCCAGAGGTAGGACCACAGAAACTCCCCTTGCATGGTGGCACCTCGACCTGACATTTCTCTGAGAATAGTGACCTGCACAGCCCCAAAGCAGTCAGTACTACTGCTAGGCCATATGGGATCAATATCAGTGGGAAGCTGGGCCCTCAGAGGCTGCTGGAGGGGAGAGTGACTGTGGATCTGCACAGCCCCAGCCAGCCAGCAGCATATCACATGTCCTCATTTCTGCCCATTTGTGTGACAGAGCCTCTCTCACATGGCAAGCATCCTAGAACCATGGGGCTGCAATCCAGCCCAAGCCTTCCCCAACCAAAGCCCTAAGAGAAAAAGGACCCAGGGGAGCCATGGGTGCCCCAGAAACAGCTAAGATGAACACACAGATGACTGAGTTCCTGGGACACTGGCCAGAACTAGACTGTGGCCCAAGGCAGGGCAAGCCTCTTAAAGCAGTGTGTGGGTATGCAGGGCCTGTGCATGCCTGGCAGAGCCAAGCCAGTGACATTACCAGGCTCAAAGAGCAACTATCCATGACGGCCATGGTGGGGTGGGAGCAGGTGGACCAGCCCCCTGCTTCATCAACTCAAGGAATCAGGGATGGCTGGGTTCCCAGGCCCTGAGTGCCCACCACCTGACCATTAGTGAGGCAGAGACATGAGGCCAATCACATGATCCTGGGGCCCTGCTTCCACCTTACAAGAACTCCTTCAGCTCACAGCACCAAGAAAATCCTGGGCAAGTGAGGGTCCAGGAGGCCAGGTTCCTACCTCTATTCTCCTTGTCAGGTGCGTTTTGCCGTTGGGAAAAGTCAGAAAAGGTGGCCTCAGTCCATGTAAGCAGGCTCCAAAGCGGGCACCATAGCTGCAGGGGGAGAAGGAGCTCCTGGCAGCACTGGAATAGGCTCTGGCAGGATCCCAGATTCTGTGGTTCTGTCCCCCACAACCTTTTTTTTCCCTTGAGTGCATGGAATCGTCCCCATTTTACATGGAAGCTGCAGCCATTGAAAATCGGTTTATTAGAGGACTTTTCAGCACCCACTTCTGTAGCCACACTGTGGAAAGCTGGATGAAAGGCACACTGCTATCTCTGCACAACAGTGACCATCTGGATCTTACCAACAGGCAGAGACAATTTCTTAAGTCTGTCTGAGTAATGGTATCTGCCAGATCACTAACATACACTGTGGTGGAATCCTTCTCTGCTGGTGAGTCAAGATGAAGCGTGGTTGAAGCCTGCTTTAGAAGCTTATCTGCTACAGGGTCATTATTTCCACAATATCGATCTTTAATATTCTGACCAGCAACGAGGGTCATCCGGATCTGCAGGCTTCTCATGTCTTTGCAGACAGTCCTCTCCTTTCACCTGGAAAGAGCACATGTAAGGCTTATTCCTCAGCCAGTACAGTGTGGTCCGGGCCAGTCTGAGCAGCATCTCACTATTGGTTGTGGCTTTCCCCAGCAGAAAAACTGGCCATGTTCTATCCTCTGCCCAAATCTGCAGTCACCTTTAAAGGCAAGTCTGTGTAAGGAACCTGTATGGGCAGTCATACTCCAGGTCTAAGAGGCAAGTCTGACAGACATTTCCTGCAGGCTTGGCCCCCTTCTATCTTCTTGGTATGCATGTACTCCCCCAGGCACCAGCCAAACACTGAATAGCCTGACAGAGTTTGCATTATTTCTTATAGTTCTCCTTGGTCATGTTTCTCTGAGACATATCTGGCACAGAATGGAGAAATCGACGCCCTCCCAGTTTTGCCTGTTTTAGGTGCTGGAACCCAGAGAGGTCGCCATCTTGAGAGAGTCGGCAGGCAGCAGTAGATTTTCAGATGGGAGAGAGGACCCCCACAATCCCACCAGACCCAGTTCTCCTTCCTGGTGCTGTTCTTGAGGCCCTGGACCATTGCCTTTCACCGTACATGAGTCATCTTTCTTGAGTCAAGGTGAACCTCACTTTCAAGGAATCCCTATTCTTGAAGGACACTCTGTGCTTCCTGGTCTCTCCAGGAGCTGGCTGAAATTCCATGCTTTTTCATTGGAATACTGAGATAGACAACGTTGAAGTGCAGTTTTTTTACAAGTGTCTTTATCCAGCCATGGCATTAATTTCCCATTTGGTAGGAGGACAATAGTCTTATTTTCATCAGTATGTGTAGCGCATGTTAGTGCACAGCGTGAACCTTAGAGGAAGACTTTTACCTTGAGATGTGAAATGCATCAGGAGCTTTTGTGGAGTTAATAAACTTGCTCTACCTCCACAAGTGTCAGTTTCCTCACCCATAAAATGGGAATCACACAAGGACTTCTTCAAGTTGTTGCCAGAATTACATTCACCCACATATTTAAAAGTACCTAACTACAAGGGTCCACATCATTAATAAAACCGCATCAGACGTCAATGCACACAAAAGGAATAAAGTACATGTGTCCAAAGGCGAGATGAGCAGCTTTCTAAGCAGCCTGATGAGCATCAGAATGAGATCTATATTTAAGTAGAATTATTCACGGCTCCACTGAAGAGGACACACATGGGGGCTCCAAGAAAATAAGCACATGGCCATTGCTCAGTAACTGGTGTAGTGTGGATGGAATCCCTGAAGACTCTCTGAAATATCATTACACAACTGGCTCTCAGGGAACACTGGAACAAATCAGGAAACTCAGCAGATGCTACAGGAACTGGGTGAGCAGAGGGGGGTCACATCCCCAAATTTAAGCAGAAGACACCAAACCGCAAGGAGCTCCTGGCTCTGCAACAGCAGCTGTGGTGGCATCGGGGCCAATCTTCTGAGACAGCTGCTGTGGGATTGCTGAGACCATGTGTTTTTGCGGCCACACACCCAAAAGCAGTGCCTTTGAAAACGGATCACAAAACTCTCCTCTCCATTCATCTTTATTTTAAGATGATGGATATCCTCACATTGCAACATCCCCACCAACACTTGTGGACAATCATATTTAGAAAATCCCACCTAAAGAGTAAACAGTCAGGAGTAGGATGAGGATATTGAGGGATGGGGGAGAGATGCGGGTACTTCACCCCAGACTCTGTTTGAAACAAGAGCCATTGTGCTGTGGTCTCCCTACACTTCCTCATTTTGCCACATTCGTAGATGCCACCTGGTTTTTGTCCCTTTATTTACAAAGGTGCTGATGAGCCCATGGGTAATTAATCCTGAAGGAGGAAATCCTTCACATAATACAATAACAGAGTCTAATTTCAATGACCAGGTTTTTTAGTTTTTTTTTTTTTCATATTATCCCACATTAAAAATCACAAATGAAACCTGTTGGAATGTGTGATATGAACAAAGTCTTATTTTCATGTAGATTAACAACTTGGATTTTACGGATTACACATAAAAGCATAAAAGCTGGTACCGTCCCAGAATCAAAGGAACAGTACCTGAGGACATACGGAATTTAGTGACATCAATTATCAAGAGGCTACACGAAACTGGAAGTGCTCCCAGAAGTTTTCATTGTCTAGACAGAAAAATTCAAGACATCAGCCCCAGCGAGTAAAGGTACGTCCCTGGCTGCTGTGGGTGATGAGCTTTTCATTCAAAGCAGAGATATGAAGTCTGAGGTGTCTCAAAGGCACCCCAAGTGCTCCACACCTTGAAAGTCACTCCCACAAAGCTGGAACACCATCTGTTCCCGAAGGATCAAGTCATGAACTGTATCTTTGAGACACTGGGCTGTCAGGCCTCAGTTGAGATGAAGCCAATGATTTCAAGTGTAAAATGCCTAAAACCAAATCTTTAGGTAGCTATTAGGAGCCCCGTCCACTTAAATGGGTTGGTGAACATGGCCCAGCAGACAGACACACACCTGAGCACTGGGGTTTTCTCCTCTGTTCTTAGCATCCCCTGGGTAAACCAGTAATTACCCTCCCTCATGCCTCAACGTTCACATCCGTGAAAAAGGTGATGGTGAGGTTGGCCTTTCCAGGAAAGCAGAGCACATGTCAACAGCTGCTAAGATCTGAATTTGTGCGTGGGCCCAGGCGACGGATTTCTCCAGAAAGCAGCTGAACTGGGACTCTGGCTGAGGTCAGCAGCACAATGCACAGACCCTGGGACCTCAGGCCAGTTCCATAGCAGCTTAGGAAAGCAGTTGGGTCCCTAGGCGGGAGGAGGCCCGATGCTCTGGAAAGATCCAGGGTGCCGGTGGAGTGGAAACGGAGCTGAGCAGTGAGAGGTGGGGTGAGCACCACGTCCATCCGGTTTGGGCAAAGGCAAGGTGTCCTTTGCACTGTCACATCCTCCTCACTGCTGAGCCCAGAACTGCCTCTCATGGCCCTCTCCAGACTCGCTTCCCATCGCCAGGAGGTGGCACATGATCAGTAGCCAGCATCATTCTTCTATACAGTTAAATTCTTATTGACTACCGTCTCTCAGTTGTGCTATCAGATACGACATCTTATTCAGTCTTTCTAACTATGTTTTTGGTACCCATTAACCATCCCCATATCCCCCAAGCTCCCCACTACCCTTCCCAGCCTCTGGTAACCATCCTTCTACTCTCTATGTCCATGGGTTGAATTGTTTGGATTTTTAGATCCCACAAACAAGTGAGAACATTTGATGTTTGTCTTTCTGTGAATGGATTATTTCACTTAACATATTGATCTCCAGTTCCATTCATGGTTTTGCAAATGAGTGGCTCTCATTTTTTTTTAATGGCTGAAGAGTACTCCCTTGTGTGTATGTGCCACATTTTCTTCATTCCTCGGTTGCTGGACTCTTAGGTTGCTTCCAAATCTTAGCTATTGTGAACAGTTCTGCAACACACATGGGAGTTGCAGATATCTCTTCGATATACTAGTTTCATTTCTTTGGGGCATAAACCCAGCAATAGGATTGCTTGATCATATGGAAGCTCTATTTTTAGTTTGTAGAGAAACCTCCAAACTGTTCTCCATAGTTGTTGTATATTACATTCCCACTGACAGTGTATGAGGGTTCCCTTTTCTCCACATCCTCACCAGCATTTCATATTGCGTGACTGTTGGTTAAAAGCCATTTGAACTGGGGTGAGATGACATCTCATTGTAGTTTTGATTTGCATTTCTCCGAAGATCAGCGATGCTGAGCACTTTATCACATGCCTGTTTTCCATTTGTATGTCTTCCTTTGAGAAATGTCCACTCAAATTTTTTGGGCATTTCTTGATCTTATATTAGATTTTTTCCTATAGAAATGTTTGTGCTTCCTATATATTCTGGTCATTAATCCCTTGTGAGATAGGTAGTTTGCAAATATTTTGTCCTATTCTGTGTGCTGTCACTTCAATTTTTTGATTGTAGCCTCTGCTGTGCAGAAGCGTTTTAACTTGATGCGATCTCATTTGCCCGTGTTTGCTTTGGATGCCTATGCTTGTGGGGTATTACTCAAGAGATTTTTGTCCAGGGAAATCTACAATCTAAATGTCTTGTAGATTTTCCTCAGTATTGTATTGTAGTCGTTTCATAGTTTGAAAGCTTAGATTTCTTTAATCCATTGATTTTATTTTTGTATATGGTGAGGGATAGGGGTGTAGATTCATTCTTCTGCATATGGATATCCAGGTTTCCCAGTGCCATTTATTAATGAGACTGTCTTTCCCCAGTGTATGTTCTTGGCAACTTTGTGGAAAGTGAGTTCACTCTGTGTATTTCTGGATTCTGTATTGTGTTCAATGGGTCTGTATGTCTGTTTTAAAGTCAGTACCGTGCTGTTTGGGTTACTATCTCTCTGTAGTACTATTTGAAGTCAGGTAATGTGATTCCTCCAGATTTGTTCTTTTTGTTTAGAATAGCTTGGGTGTTCTGGGTCATTTGTTGTTCCATATGAACTTTATGATTCCTTTATCCATTTCTGTGAGAAATGTCACCGTCTTTTTTTTTTAAGGGGTTTCATTAAATCGGTAGATTTCTTGCTTGTATATGTTTTAGAATGAATTTTGCTAGGTAGTGTCCTTCAAATAATTTTTTCAGTCAATATAAATATAAGTTTCTGGGTAAGGTTTCTTGTAAGGTTCCCTGTTGTACATTTAATATCTGAAGGATCTCTACTGATGTAACGAAACTCTGGGTTTACTGATATTGGTAATTTGTAGTCTCTGTGTCTCCCTCTCTCATCAGTCTGGATAAAGTTTTATTAATTTGAGTTGGCTTCTCAAAGAAACAATGTCTGAGTTTCACTGATATTTTCTATAGATATTTATCAATTCTATGTAATTCATTTTTCCTCATGTCTTTTAAAGTTTTTTCCTTCTTTTTATTCTCCTTTGTTTTTTTTTTTTTGAAAGAATCGTGCTCTGTAACCCAGGCTGGAGTGCAGTGGCGTGATCTCGGCTCACTGCAGCCTCCACCTCCCAGGTTGAAGAGATTCTCCTGCCTTAGCCTCCCGAGTAGCTGAAACTATAGGCGTGCACCACCAGCCCAGCTAACTTTTGTATTTTTAGTAGAGACGGGGTTTTACCATGTTGGCCAGGCTGGTCTCGAACTCCAGGCCCCAGGGGATCGGCCACAGCCTCCAAGAGTGCTGGGATTACAGGCATGAGCCACTGTGCAAGGCCTAACACTTTTCCTTCTTACTTTGGGTATAATTTGATTTTATTTTTCTAGTTTCTTAATGTGGAAACAGATAATTGATTTGAGACTTTTCTTCCTTTCTGACGTAAGTATTGAAGGGTATAAGTTTCCCTCTATGCTTTAGTTTCATTTTGGAAAGTTTGATAAGTTTAGTATTCATTTTAAAATTTTTTTCCTGCAATTTCTTCTTTGATCTCTGAGTTACTTAAATGTGATGTTTAATTTCCAAGATTTCATGAATTGCAGACATCTTTCTACAACTAATTCCCATTTCAATTCTTTTTTTGGTCATAGAACAAGTTTTATAACATTTCATTCCTTTTGAATTTGTTGAGATTTGTTTTTTGGCCCACAATATGGTCTATCTTGGTGAACATTCTATGAGCACTTGAGAAGAATGTGCATTCTGCTGTTGATCTATGAATATCAATTAGGCCATGCTGTCTGATAGTGTTGTTCAAGCCTTCTGCATTTATATATCCTGATTTTTTGTACACTTTTTTTTACCAAATGCTGGGGGTAATGTTGAAGTCTTCTGCTAAAGGCACATGTGTTTATTTCTTCTTTGTGATGTATCAGTTTTCTCTCAAGTATTTTGAAGTTGCCTACATATCCATGATGTTTCTGTCTTCTGAATCAATGCACCTCTCTATGATTATTATGTAATGTCCCACTTTGTCCCTTGTAATAATCTCCACTATAAAATGTGCTTTGTGAGGTATTAATTTGACACTTCGAGTTTGTGTGATTCATATTTGCAGGAAATACCTTCTTCCATCCTTTATTGGTATCTTATTTATATTCAGAGTGCAGTTCTTTTTTTTCAAGATACAGATTACTGACAAATATACTGTGAAAAGCAAGATCCTCTTGCAACAGTGCAACGACAATAAAAATACCGAAAAATTAGATGCAGAAGTTAATATACAACTAAAATATTACGCAGAAATACACAGAATAATCTGCTCGGCTCTTCAAAAGAATCTCAATCAAACTCTTTGACAGCCTTCATAGAAAGATATCTTGATATTAAAGTGGTATATTTATATGAAAAATATAATTTTATCCCCCTATTTTCTACAGTAGGGTTTTGGGTAAAATTTCATTTCACAAAGGTGTTCTTTTGCTAAAAATTCCTTGAAAAACAACTATATAAAATGATCTCTCAGAGCTCTCTTAGCTTTGAAATTTGGGGATTCAAGTATCCCTCTGTAGATTGAGGAGGAGATGTAAAAAAAAAAAAATCACGGGGGAGGAAATGTTGGTCTCCTGCACTTTTCTTTTCTTTTTCTTCCTAGACTAACCATTCTGTGTTGGTCCTCACCTGGGCTGTTAATCCAGGGAAGAGTTGCCCTTCTGAAGAATACATGGATTTAATGGAGACCAAGGCAGGTTTGAATCGCTCAGAAACAACAGCCAGAATAACTTTTGAAGGGCTGTAAATGAAGATGATTAAAATCCTCTGATTTATGTTACTTTTCACTCAAGTTTCTAAAAGTGTCTTCCCATCAAGAGCTGTTTGGCTAGGGACAGAAATATTTGTTCAGCCCTATTTTTCTCTCTCTCTCTTTCCTTCCTTCCTTCCTTCCTTCCTTCCTTCCTTCCTTCCTCCCTTCCTTCTTGCTGTCCTCCCTCCCTCCCTGCCTCCCTCCCTCTCTGCCTCCCTCCCTCCCTTACTTCTTTCCACCCTCCCTCCCTGGCTCCATTTGTCCTTATTTTCTCCCTTCTTCCCTCGCTCCCTTCATGCCTCACTCCCTTCCTTCTTTCCTTCCTTTTATAAAAAGAAATGAACTGATATTTGTATTGTAAAGTAGAAAGATGGGAAGAGTTCACAATTTTTTGCGAGTTTTCTTTTAACTTTTATTTTGGGTTCAGGGGTGCATGTGCAGGCTTGTAATATAGGTAAACTCATGTCATGGGGTTTGTTGTACAGATTATTTCATCACCCAGGTAGTAAGGCCAGTGCCCATTAGCTATTTTGTTGATCCTCTCCCTCCTCCCACCCTCTACCCTCTGATAAGTGCCGGCGTGTTGGCCCTCTCTGGGTGTCCATGTATTCTCAGCAATTAGCTCCCATTTATAAGTGACTTCATGTGGTGTTGGGTTTTCTGTTCCTGCATTAGTTTGCTAAGGATAATGGCCTACAGCTCCATCTGTGTTCCTGGAAAGGACATGATCTGACTGTTTTTTATGGCTGCATAGTACTCCATGGCGTATATGTACCACATTTTAAAAAGTGCAGTTTATTATTGATGGGCATTTAGGTTGATTCCATGTCCTTGCTATTGTGAGTAGTGCTACAATGACTATACATGTGCATGTGTCTTTATAATAGAAAAATTTATATACCTTTGGGTATAGTCCCAGCAATGGGATTGCAGGGCCAAATGGTATTTCTGTTCTTAAATCCTTGAGGAATTGCCACACTCCTTTCCACAATGGTTGAACTAATTTATACTCCAACCAACAGGGTGTAAGCATTGCCTTTTCTACACAAACTCACCAGCGTCTGTTATTTTTGTTCTTGCTTTTTATCCAGTCTTATAGACTCTGACTCTGTTTTTTGAGACAGGATGGCTTTCTGTCTGTGAATGTGAATTCCACTGGTATCTGAGACTTCCCAGGATTCCAGCTCTCTCAAATGCCTGTGTTTGAACTTTATGAACTTGTCACATTTTCAGTGGTTTTCTTCTCACCCCCTGTTATGGCTGTCACTTCTTCCACACATGCTCTGCCAGAGGTGATGCAGTTTATGTGTCTCATCCCTCCTCAGAGGGACTAAGTCACCCTTTTGGATCAGTTCCCGTGGCTGCCTTGTTGCCTCAGGTCTCTCATGATCTAAAAACAAAGCAAAACAAAAGATAACGTTATAGATTATTAGGCTTTTTCTCATTTTCAGGGCTAAAGTGACTTTCTCTTGAGGCTTTCTAAATCTTACCTGGTGGTAGAACTCTCCTTTGTTAATCTTTTGACTACTGGTACAAAAATACAGCATTCAAATATGTGAAGTAAAAGATAATCCAGGGGCTAGTTGACTATGGCTTGAGATCTAAATACAGCCCATGGCTTGTTTTGCATAGCCATTGAGATAAGGATTTTTTTCCATTTAAAAGTATTATTGCTAAAGAGCAGAACACTATGCCACAGAAAGTACATGACCCACAAAGACTGAAGTAATTATGATCAGATCTGTTAAAGCAAAATTTGGTGATGCCGTATTAATCAAATACCTGTTATTCTGCTTTGCGTTATTGCATACATCTTTTCATCCATTAATTAATTTACACATGAATTGAAAATATGGATGTTACTCTATCCCCTCAAGAAAGCATCCAGCTTTATGATACCATGATTTCAGTTTGGAAAACTTGTCCCAGGGATCAGGTCAATACACAAACATACATTTGAGATAGGAGACAGACAGGAATTGCTTTCTGGTCGTAACTGAGCCTAGAGCCTACAGTCAGAATCTATGGCTATTTCTGAAACATACACTGTCTGAATGACCTACAGGTATACTCAGGGAAATCAGTTACCAGTCCAGAGATTTAAATGTGAAGTAACACAACCTAAAAAGAAAAAAGTAAACAGGTGTGAATGTATTTAGTCTACAGAAGAATTTATTCCATTACGTTTATTGGAAGCATGGCAGAAAACCCAGAACCAGAGAACAAAATGATTAATAAAAGCATTTATAAAACTGGCCAAGATGGGAGGATCAATTGAGCCCAGGAAATTGAGACCAGCATGGGCAACACAGTGAGAACTCTAAAAAATAAACAAACCAATTACCCAGGTGTGGTGTCTGCATTTGTAGTAGCAGGGACTGGGGAGGCTACATCGGGAGGATTGTTTGAGCCCAGGAGATGGAGGCGTCAGTGAGTATGGTCATGCCACTGCCCTCCAGCCTGAGCAACAGAACGACAGTCTGTCTGGAAAAAATAAAAATAAAAAAGGATTTATAAATAAAGGTATGAAAATAATTTATTTCTTCCACAAATGTTCCTTCTGAGACACATCCTCCAGTAAGGTAAGGGACTGTCTGTTCCCAACGTTTCTGAATGCATGAGATTGGACAAAGAGAAACGAAAGCTCTCAAGTCCCTTTTTTCTACTACAAACGCTCTGGGGATGTAGGTCTGGGGAAAGCGGAAAACCCTACCCTGCCCTGCAAAGTCCCTGGCTCAATGTGCATGTCCCTTTCTATGAAAGTTCCTTGCTGCCTATGCGCCTTGCTCTCTGCCTTCTGTCCCTGCACAGCTGTGAAAGGAGACGTCGTGACTTCCTTCTTCCGTGCTGACTACGACTTAGCCAGTAGGTCTGCAGATTAGTCCTCCCAGAAGTTGAAGTGAGTGTGAGGGGGGGCGTGGGGGGCTTCCTGTGGGTTGTGCCACTTGGTCCATGGCCTCTGAGGTCGTCATCTTTCTACTAAAACTCAGCGATACCACCATGGCCTTGCCGTTGTTGGGTCCTGGGCATGGGAGGAAGGAGGGCCATAGAGGGGAGGAGGATCAGGTGAACATGGAGTGAGCTTTTTTTTTCACGGAGTCTTGTTCTGTCACCAGGCTGGAGTGCAGTGGGGCAATTTAGGCTCACTGCAACCTCCGCCTCCCGGGTTCAAGCGATTCTCCTGCCTCAGCCTCCTGAGTAGCTGGGAGTACAGGCACACGCAACAACACCCAGCTAATTTTTGTATTTTCAGCAGAGACAGGGTTTCACCATGTTGGCCAGGATGGTCTCGGTCTCTTGGCCGCATGATCCACCCACCTCTGTTACCCCAAAGTGCTGGGATTACAGGCGTGAGCCATCGCACCCGGCCATGGAGTGAGTTTTGAAGGCTGACATTATTTGAGGTATTTGAGTCCTGGGTGGGGGGGAAAGACCCACACACAGCGAGGAGGGATTCCAACGTCGTTAATGGGGACCTGGGAAGGAGCATAGGACAGGGCAAAGCGGGATAAGGAGGGGCACCACAGCCCTTAAGGCAAGAGGGGACCTCACTGCTCATGCTCCTTTGGTGCCCACCTCAGTGCGCATGTTCACTGGGCATCTTCCTATCTGCCCCCTTGCCAGTGTGGGGAAAGCGGCGGAGCTGTGAGCCGGCAACTCAGGTGCCTGAGGTCTGGATTCTTTCTCCGATACTGAGACACAGCGGGTAGGTCCACAGGCCGATCCAACTGGGAGTTGAAGTGTGAGTGAGAGTGAGGAGGAACCAGCGGGCTTCTGGAGGGTGGCGTGGTCAGTGACTCAGAGCGAGAAGGGCCTCGAAGTCATCATCCCTCTCATGCGGCACCGCACCCATGGACCTTCTTGTCTTGTCACGGCCATAACTAGGGAGGAAGGAGGGCCGAGGAGTGGAGGGGCTCAGGTGAAGCTGGGGCGATGCTGGGGTGCTGTTGGGGGTATCCGAGTCCCAGAAGCACCTGAAAGCCCGACAGAAGATTCTAGACTCCCCAGACAGGACCAGGGGAGGGACGGCATCAGCGGTATGGGAGGGTCCTGGAGACGGGAAAGGCTGCGGGCTAGTGACTGCAGCCCCAAGATCTGTAGAGTGCCTGGCATAGGTGTCCTGTGAAGAGTGCTCACTGCTGTGTAGCAAATTCTCAACTCCACTGTGGAGTTTCCAATGGGCGGGCTCAGAGTTCCTAAAAAAGTGATTTTGGTTGTGGGGGGGTGGGAAGTGGGCCTAGCAAATCATTACGTTTTAATTCTCTAGCTGTAATTTCCTACTTGTCTCCCTGATGGAGTGTCCAGTTGTGAAACCAACCTCATGGGAAATACCCTGTGTTTTTTGCCGGGAGCCTTAAGACATTGCTCAGCTAGCTAGACCTACGTAAGCGGCTTTGCAAGCATTCGATTCAAAAGTTGCACACACGTATACTTGCCCTGGGACTTTCAGAGTATTTCCAAATTAAAAAAAAAAAAAAAGAGCAAGTTAACATTTGACCGTGAAAGTGGTCAAATCTAGTTGTCCTGTCAAGTGCATTTTCCCAATCACAGTATTCTGCTTACAGAGTGAAATATATGTTGATGAGGAAGATCAACATATAGGCCTATACCAAAAAGAAGTTCACAACCTCCTGAGCTCATTGTGCCTCTGCTTGTGAAAGTCTTAACATTCGATGTTTTCTCTTAGCAGAAAGTTATTTTTCTAATAGTGTTGTTGGACTAGTATAGATACACTGATAATGGTCTCCCATGCTGATAAAAAATGATTATGGCATCCCATGAAGGAAAGATTAGTCCAGAGGATTATATTTGGGTTTTGTGTGGATGGATGATCGTGTGTGCCCAGATTTTGTCCCTAACTTCCTCCTCGTGCTTATTCAGAACAGATTACACACATTCATCCCAACATAGATTAAAACGGCTTCCAAAGTCCTTGAGGATATCTGTTTTTGAGTAACCTCTCTGAGGAAAGAATAATGTTATGAAGAATAGGTATATGGGGTAGTGTTGGAGAAATGTCTCTAGAGGTACTTATGATAAGAAATATCTATGTATTTTGTATATTTATATTATTGACATGTATTAACAAATCTTTTTATCTGCACACACACACACACACACACTCACACACACACACAGCCAGTCCCAGGAGCCCAGTAATGGAGAGCCCCAAGAAGAAGAACCAGCAGCTGAAAGTCGGGATCCTACACCTGTTCAGGAGACAGAAGAAGATCAGGATACAGCTGAGATCCCAGGTGCTGGGAAGGGAAAGAAAGCATGTCTATGGGGCGGGAGAAGGTCTATGTGTGTGCATCGTGGCCTATGCCATGAGCACTAACAGGAGGAAAGAGAACATTAGGAAAAGATACCAAACATTTGCTGAAAGTTGGCTGGAAAGGGGAGAGTATAGTTTGCAGCTTCATGCTGTCCCTGGATATAATGAATCTGCTCTTGTTCTTCAAGATGGATTTTGTATGCTTGAAAATACAGTCCTTACTTGAAACCATTTAATTTGGTGTATAAAAATGTACATGATTTCACTAGTTTAATTTGATCTTCTTAGAATGTTGCTGTATGATCTTCTCAGCCATGGTGTCCACAGTGTTGTAAGCACCCGTTCATTGCATGTGGAGTGCCAAGTCACTGGACCTTATAACGCTGTGAATAAGGCCCATTTGCAAAGGGATGTTAGCCCCATTGTATAAATAAGAAAACCGAGGCTCAGAGATTGAGGCTTGCAAGAACATTTGACTCATGGAGAAGGAATTCATGTTTTGTTCAAAGGTTTGTGTGCTTCCTACAATCCATGTTGTAATAATAAAACGTGAGCAGTTTGCCTAAGATGCGTAACACTCGATTGTGTCTGTACTGTAAGGTACTTCAGTATTGGCTCAGGACAAAACAGTTCAGTGAAGCAGGATAGTAACTCCAGAAAAGAGCTCAATGAATGACAGCCACTGTTTCCTTTGATCAGTCTTTTTGACGGTATGTTTGATAAAAGTTGGATAATTCAGGACAGTGGTATACAGGGAGCTGTATTAGTGTGATTTTAAGGGGGTTTTAACAGTTGTTTAAAAACTTTCATAATTAGAAAACTCAAAGTAGGATAAGATTATCCTGAAACAGAAAATGTATCCTCAACAGATAGCATTTTGAAGCTGAACATTGACAGAATTTGGGCCATTGATTATTTTAGCAATTCACTGTTAAGATGTTTCCAGCTATGACTGTCAACAATGCCCATTAATTTCTTTGCACTCAACTTTCTGTACTCTCACTGCAAGACAATGATTTTCCTGTTATTTTTGGTACATTGTTCTAAATGGGATTCTTTTATGTAAAGTTAACATACAGGGTTCTTGGACCTAAGTATAGCATAACGTTAATTAACTATCCAAACAATTTCCAAGTTACCCCAATAAGGTGTCACAACTGTAGGATTTGTCAGAGGCCCGCCAATACATTGATGTAATTCTTCGCAAAATTACATTTCATTTATGATTAAAGTGGTATTCATGCAGCTGACTTCAGATTTCATAGACAGTTGATACTCGCTGTTCATAATACACAATGGTAAAGTGTGGGAAATTTATGTGTACTGTGATTTATCCTTAGACTGTAATTCAAGATAAGACATTGGGCCAGGAGCTCATGACTGTAATACCAAAATTTTGGGAGGCTGAGTTGGGCAAATCTCTTGATCCCAGGAGTTGAAGACCAGCCTGGACAACATTGAGAAATCCTTTCTCAAACAAAACAAACAAACAGAAATTAGCCTTGGCGGTGGGGTGCACCAGTAGGCTCAGCTACTCCGGAGGCTGAGACAGGAGGTTCTGTTGAGCCTGAGAGGTTGGGCACACACTGGGCCTTGATTGTGCCACAGCACTCCAGCCTAGAAGAGAGAGTGAGACCCTGACTCAAAAAACAATAAAATAAAATAAAATATCATAAAACAGGAAAACAAAGGTGTACCATCTTTGCACGACGTTCATTACCACACTGACAGTTTTTTCTTTTTCTTTTCCTTTCTTTTCTTTTCTTCTCTTTTTTTTTCTTTTTTTTTTTTTTTCATGTGGCAGAGTCTCATCTGTCATTCAGCCCGGATTGCTGTGGCATGATCTTGGCTCACACCCACCTCCAGCTCTTGGGTTCAAGTGACCTCGGCCTCCCAAAGTGCTGAGATTACAGGCATGAGCCACTACGCCTGGCTCAGGCTTTATTTCATAACGCGAAGGAAAAGAATATTATCATTTCCTTATTTATATTTCATGTTGGAATGCTTAAATCGATAACCTTTGTATATTGAAGTGCGTGACATGGAAGGTGATCTCCAAGAGGTGCGTCAGTCAAAGACCGAGGATAAATCTGGATTTGGGTTCTGGCATCAAGGTGAAGATTATACCTAAAGTAGAACACTGTAAAATGCCAGAAGCAGGTGTGTTATCCATCAAGATGCAAAGTTATGTGCTTTCTCATTTACACAATATTATACTTTTGATAATAGAGGGATAACATTACTGCTACTTTAAAAACACAGTGCAAATGCAAATTTTCTTTGAAACGTCATTCAGACCCAAACGCCAGATTGCAAGACTTAGACACTATCAGATACAGAAACAAACTGGGTCAAAGCCATATTGAATCAACAAACATGGCAGCATTTTCTTAGTTTGGTGTATAACCAACAGCTAACAATTTTCAGATTCTTTTCTAATTTCTGCTTTTAACAAATACATAATGCATTTGTAATACCAGTTTGTGTGAAGTATGCTGAGCCCTGAAGCAGATTCTAGTACCAGCTCTACCATAATTTGTGAGAGTCTGGATGAATCGTATAAATTCCACACGCATCCTTGCTCTTAGTGAAAAGAGTGGATGAACATCAGATAGATTAAAATCCATTTTGTTGCTGATTTCCGCATGCTCTGGTTCTGCTGGATAGAAGACCAAGATATTCTGATTTTCATGATTTGTTTATCATAACAATCAGCATCAGGCCAATTATAAAGTCTGAGTTGAGATTTCATGGTTCCTAAGAAAATGAGTGGGCACGCTGCTTGATATTTGTTTTCCTGTATGGAGCCCAGTATGAGTGTTCTTGGGTTTTGTCAAATTCCGAATTCTCTGGCTCTTAAAGAATAATTGCATTTTAAAGCCCTCCCGCAGTGAAGCCTTGAATGACTGAATGATAAAATGGCAAGAGATCATCAGGTTTCTGTGGCCAGGAGAATGCATGTAGGTCAGTGATGCTCAAGATGGGTGTAAGATGCTTCTGCTACGCATGCTCCCCGCCCTCCTGTCAGTCTTCGTGAGCTACTTCGTGTAATTAGATTGAAGATTCATACAGTAGGGTCACTTCTAACCATACCATAGGTTACATATTACAGGTTTCTGCCTTGACACATTAGATGATAGGGTTTGAATTTCAACAATAGCATTGTGCTAATTCCTGAGTAGTTGACATAAGTATGTTTTACACATATTTTCCAAATTGGTGACTGTTAATTACAATACCTCTTGAAGTTAAAGGAAGCACCCCATGTTTAAGGGAGAAACTACCTAAAGGTTTTTACTCTACTCTGCTGAACCATTCCATTACACTATTTATATTAAAAGATAGTTCTCAGACAATTTCCAGGAGCCTACTGAACAAGCCTCAGCTGTATTCTCAGGAAGATCATAGCTTTAAATGCATGTCTTATTAAAATAAATAGCACATTATATGATAAAGGAAAAGAATACTATGAAATAACAATAAAAGAATAAACTTAACGGAAAAAGAAAGAGGTGGTGAATAAAAGACAAGTATGAGTCATTAGTAAAAGGAAAAGTAGTTCAAATGTCATAAATTTAAAAGATTGGTGTTTTGAAAATTAGCTATGAATAGAGTATTCAGTAGTTTACACAATCTTGAAGACAATGGAAAAAGCACGACATGGAATATGAACAAGACAGAGTGATTTAACCCAGGGCATTATCGAAAGTGAATACAATCTTGAACGCTAATATTTTCAGAGCATGGATGAAATGCTTGATAAGCTAGGAAGGCATCCATTATTTATTTCTGTAATACCTGATTATCTAAGCATCAAAAAACCTGTGGAAGAAACTGTGAAATTTTCCAGTTGTCCCTCAAAAACATTGACTTTTAGAAACAAATTTTGGCTTTTTCAGCTGTCCTACTCTTGCTTTCCATTTCCGTATCCCTCCATGTGTTCATGTGTGACAGTTTATAACGCTATCACATAATGATGACAAAACTGATAGTGATAGCTTAAGAGTAATGCGACCATATACTTAATTATACAAATGAGAATACATTCAAGTGTAAAAAGAGGCATGATTCATGTTGACATCACGGTAGCAGAAAACTGGGTACAAACGGTTACTGTACCTTAAAAACCACAGAAGGGTAAACGAGCCCAAATAAATATTTTTGCCCTTCTGCACAACAGTGTAAAAACAATTGCAATGCTGGCCTTTCTATTCACTTCCCTTGTGCAGTTCCTAAGGTGACATTAACCGCTTTCTTCCAAGATAGTATTCAGACCATTTCCAGGAGCCCATTTGACATCCAGACCACAGATTCAAGCCAGAACATTAAAAGAGTGTTTGCCAAAAATTATACATTTTTTGTAAATTCCTTTTCTGTTTCTCAGTATCGTTGTGTGGTGCTGGTATTTTGAGTAAAACTATGCACAATGTTTGCTTTCTACTTTAAACCCCTTTTTAGTAGGTTCACTTCATTTAATGTGTTCGGACCTCGGACTGTCTTGCTTTCCTTGTAGCACTAGAATGCAGGGTGTGTTTGAAAAATATCTTTAATGCGTACGCTTGGACGACTATTGTCAAAGTCTCTAAAGAGGTCTACCTGAATGTAAGCTAAAGGGTGGCTCTTAGGCTTCTGGTTTTGTCCACTGTGGAAAACTAAGACTTTGCTGTCTTTTCCATATCCTTAATGTCATCTAAACACACTTCTGCTAGTGATGTTCCCACCCGTTATGCTTGTATTATAGGAGAAGGGCAAACACAAGTTTAAATGAGGACAAGCTGAAACAACGCAAACTGGTTTTATATTAGATATTTGACTTAAACTATCTCAATAAAGTTTTGCAGCTTTCTCCAAAGAAGTCTCGCTCATCTTTTGTTCACTTCCTTCCCAGGTATTTGATAATATTGGAAATCATGGCTGGGTGCGTTTGTCCATGCCTGTAATCCCAGCACTTTGGGATGCTGAGGCAGGAGGATTGCTTGAGCTCAGCAGTTTGAGACCAGATGGGGCAACAGAGCAAGACTCTCTCTCTACAAAAATAAAAGAGTGAATGCATGAATGTATGCACGTCTGTATGTAGCTGTAGTCCCAGCTACTCTAGAGCCGAAGGGTGGAGGATGCGTCGAGCCCAGGAGGTCCAGGATGAGGTTAATTTTTTTTTGAGATAGAGACACTATTTTTAAAAAAAATTAAGTATCATTTTTGAAATTTTGTATTCTGATTGAGCTGGTATGCACAGGTGTGATATTGTGTAATACATATTTAGTCCTAGACCCTGCTTCCTGGCATACAACTCCTACAATTTTTAGAATCTCCACAAAGTGCTATCTTTTTGTATGCTCGTGAGTTGACTCAAGGCTGGCAGCACCTAGGTAGCTCTAGGTTGGGGAATACGAGGGTTGGGGCTTTCAGCCGCCCCCCGCCCCAGCCTTCAGGAGGGGCAGAAGTTTAATTTGATCCCCAGTGGCAGGACAACAGTTTAATCAGTCACGCCTACATAATGAAAACCTCCATCAAAACCAAAAGGACAGGATTCAGAGAGCTTCTGGCTAGCTGAACATATGGAGGGCAGCATGCCCCTAGTGGGCACAGAAGCTCCCTGCCCCTTTCCCCATACCTCGCGCTTTGTCTCTCCTCATCTGCTTCCTTTCTTAGGGTATCCCATTTGCCACAAAACATGTGAGAAGTCCCTAGGCTATAGAGCTGGATGAAAGAATTAGGGCCTAGGTAGGAGTAAGGGGCAAGCAACCAGGGCAACTTGCTGAAGCAAGATGACTTCGGTCCCACCTACACTGTCTCTTTAGAGTCTACGGCATGAAGTAGCTATGGGTTTCCATCTTGCCTCTCACACAGTGCCCTTGATATGGTGGGCAAGATACTTAACACCCTTTGGGACTGTTATTCCATTTCTAAAGTAGAATTTACAATATGTACACTAAAAATATTTGCTATGAAAAATAAAGGAAATAACATCAAGGAGGATTTACATTGCAGATAAATTTGGCCTACTACTTAGATTTCCTTTTTTCCTTTAGATTTCCAACTTTTTCGTTTCATTTTTCCTTGCAACTACATTTCTAGTGTGTGATAACCTGCTTTTGAATTTCAAGTAGGAATGTCAAGTTAACTTTCAAAATACATTCGAATTCAGAAAATTATTTGATTTCAATGTTAATTTAGTAGCAGTGTAGCTGATGTCACCCGCGGCATAGATTCTGAAGTTGATTTGTAAATAACTGAGGTGTTACAAGGCCAACCCTAAGTCAATAGTATGTGCTGAAAACTTATTTGCTGTGTGTGATGCCATGAAGACTATATCAATATCCTGTCTATGCTACACCACACAACTCAATACAGTAGTGTGTCAATTGCTCAAGCGGTCCCTAAGCAGCCCTGTGTTGTCCTAAAAGGGCCACGAGGATCACCACTAAAGTCGTTAGTTTGCTTTTTCACATATTCTTAAATTTGGCCAATACGGAGACAATGAGCCCAAGCAGATCCATGTGGTTGATTGCTTGTAGAGAAAGCAAAAGCAAGATCAGCATCGTGTAAGCACCGTATCCCTATTCCCATAGTGTGACAGTGAATCGGAGGTACTCAGTGATGGACAGCAGAGATAGTGGGTCTTTCTGCTGGTGAGGAGCCCACACCTGTGCCCTAAGGCAGTGAGCAATTTTATACTCCACAACTCTACCCTATGATGAAGAAAGGCCAGTGCTTACCTCAAACTAGGGAGATGGATGAAGAATGGCCTTGTGTCAGCCTCCAGGCAGATAGGGAGCTGGTGCAAAAATACCTGTGGCAGCTCCCACCACGCTGCCTATCTTTCCTTGTTCCAAGGGCATTCAAGATATTCTGCCCAGACTCAGGTTAGCTTGTAGTCTAGCTTTGCCTACTTCCCCTATGTGGTGACCTGCAGGAGCTCCAGAGCACCATACAGAGCCATTACCCTAGAGTGTCCAGCACAAAACCAAAGACCATATGTAAGATGCCTAGAATCATATCATCTCCAATAATGACTCCAAAACACAGGAGATGCTTTTCTGCTAGGATCATTACAAAAGGTTAACTCATCAATTCAGTAGACATGCATGAGTGGCCTGCCATGTTACAAGAAATATACCTGGGATGCTGGAAACTGGAAGAACAACCAACAACACACACTACTTACTGTGGGGGCTGTCACACTGTGGTGGTGCAGAGAGGCTACTAAACAGAAGAGCAGCTGAAATGCTCACAAATCCATTCTGATTTGTTGATGGCAGCCCTAACAAACCAATAGAAATACTTTTAGTGCCCCTAAGAATGCAAGCATTATCATATCTATTTTATGAGCTAGAACTCCCGCTCCTCCTACTAATATAATATAATATCATTACATAATGATGCCTGTATCTGAGCAACTGAGCAGTGATGAGAAACTTCAAAACTTTGGAATTATTTTACCTTAAGTCTATGACCACGAGAGAATTGCTTCTCCCTTTCGCACTCATCCTACTTCCACTACTACAATACTCTCACAAATTCCAGTAACTCCCACTTTCCCAGGGGCTTTGCTGCTGCAATGATCGTTCTTCTCTCCTGAACCATCAACGGATCCCCCTATATTGGATCACTCCCCAAGCTAAGGGGAAACTCACTTTCTTCCCCCATGTCCTTCTATAGCTACGTGCCCTTCAAAGCAAAACTGCCTCAACATATAAAACCCACTTCATTGGAGTCATTTTCCAAAATTACCTGGCAACGAAAATGAGCCAGAACAGCCTAAACAATGCTGAACTATAACTTTGGGGAACTCACACTAATAGTAATAGTGATGTTAATTCTATAGTAATCAAGAGCTCGTCAGGTTGCTTACAAAGCTGATGATCTCATCTTAGGTCATGTGTACTTTATTCCTTTTGTGTACTTTGAAATCTGACGCTATTTCATTCATGATGTGGACCATTGCAGTCAGGTACTTTTAAATATCTTTCTGAATTTAACTCTGGCAACAACTTGAAAAAGTCATCTTGTGATCCTCATTTTATGGGTGAGGAAACTGACACTCCTAGAGGTAGAGTAGCTTTATTAACCCCACACTAGCTTTTGATGCATTTCACATCTCAACATAGAACTCTTCCTCTCACGTTCATGCTGTGCACTAACATACAGTACACATAATGATGAAAATAAGACTGTTACCCTCCTACCAAATGCGAAATTAATGTCATGGCCAGATAAAGACAGTTGTAAAGAAACTTCCCTTCAAGGTTGTCTATCTCAGTATTCCGACGGAAAAACATGGAATTTAGCCAGTTCTTGGAGAGACCAGGAAGCCCAGAGCATCCTACAAGAATGGGGATTCCTTGGAAGTGAGGTTCACCTTGACACAAGAAAGATGAATCATATACAGTCAAAGGCAATTGCCCAGGGCCTCAAAAACAGCATGAGAAAGAAGAGCTGTGTCTGGTGGGATTGCGGGGGTCCTCCCTCCCTCCTGAAAACTACTGCTGCCTGCCGACCCTCTAAAGATTGCGCCCTGTCTGGGTTCCAGCATCTAAAACGGGCAAAACTGGGAGGATGCAACCTTCTCTATTCTGCACCAGATATGTCTTAGAACCCATATTATCTGAATGACCAAGGAGAACTATGAGAAAAAATGCAAACTCTGTGTCAGGCCATTCGGGTTTTGGCTGGTGCCCTGGGGAGAACGTGCATCCCAAGAAAAATGAAGCGTGTCAAGCCTGCCGGCACTGTCTTTCAGACTTGCCTCTTAGACCTAGAGTATGACTGCCGATCCAGGTTCATGGCACAGACGTGCCTTTAAAGGTGACTGCAGATATGGACAGAGGGACTTCCCTTCCTTCCTTCCTTCCTCTTCCCCTCCCTCCTTCTCTCTCTCTCTCTTTCCCTTTTTCTTTCTTCTTTCCTTTTCTTTCTTTTTCTTTTTTTCTTTCTTTCTTTCTCTTTGTTTTTCTCTTTTCCTGTCTGCCTTCCTTCCTTTCTTCCTTCCTTTTTTTTTTTCGACAGTTTCACTCTTTATTTTCCAGACTGGGGTGCAATGGCGCGATCTCGGTTCACTGCAACCTCCGCCTCCTGGGTTCAAGCGATTCTCCTGCCTCGGCCTTCCCAGTAGCTGAGAGTACATGCATACACCACCACACCTGGCTAATTTTTGTATTTTTAGTAGAGATGGGGTTTCACCATGTTGGCCAGGCTGCTCTCATACTCCTGACCTCAGGTGATCCACCCGCATAACACATAGCAAACAAGTTTTCAGCACACATTGCTGACATTCAGTTGGCTTTGTAACACGTCGGTTATTTACAAATAACTTCCGAATCTATGCCATGGGTGACACCAGCTACACTGCTATTAAATTAACATATTTAAATCAAATAATTTTCTGAATTCAAATGTATTTTTAAAATGCACTTGACATTCTCCTATTCCCCAACCTAGAGCTACCTAGGTGCTGCCAGCCATGAGTCAACTCACTAGCATACAAAAAGACACCACTTAGTGGAGATAAGGATTTTTTTCCATTTAAAAGTATTATTGTTAAAAAACACAACACTATGCCACAGAAACTTCGTGACCCACAAAGACCGAAATAATTAAAATCAGATCTGTTAAAGCAAAATTTGGTGATGCCATATTAATCAAATACCGGTTATTCTGCTTTCCATTGTTGCATACATCTTTTCATCCATTAATTATTTACACTCGAATTGAAAATATGGATGTTACTCTATCCCCTCAAGAAAGCATCCAGCTTTATGATCCCGTGATTTCAGTCTGGGAAGCTTGTCCCAGGGATCAGATCGATACACAAATATATATTTGAGGTAGGAGACTGGCAGGACTTGTTTTCTGGTCATAACTGAGCCTAGAGCCTACAGTCAGAATCTATGGCTATTTCTGAAACACGCACTGTCTGAATGAACTACAGGTATATTTAGGGAAATCGGTTAGCAGTCCAGAGATGTAAATGTGTAGTAACACAACCTAAAAGAAAAAAGTAAACAGGCGTGAATGTGTTTAGTCTACAGAAGAATTTATTCAATTACATTTATTGAAAGCACGGCAGAAAACCCAGAACCAGAGAACAAATTGATTAATAAAAGCATTTATAAAACAAACCAAGGTGAGAGGATGGCTTGAGCCCAGTAAAATGAGACCAGCACGGGCAACACAGTGAGAGCACTATGTGACACTATCTGAAAAATAAATAAACCAATTACCCAGGCATGGTGTCTGCATCTGTTGTAGCAGGGACTGGGGAGGCTACATTGGGAGGATTGTTTGAGCCCAGGAGATGGAGGCTTCAGTGAGGTATGGTCATGCCACTGCCCTCCAGCCTGAGCAACAGAGTGACACTCTGTCTGGAAAAAAAAAAAAAGTAAAAAAGGCTTTATAAATAAAGATATGAAAATAATTTATTTCTTCCACAAAAGGTCTTTCTGAGACACATCCTCCAGTAAGGTAAGGGACTGTCTGTTCCCAGCGTTTCTGAATGCATGAGATTGGACAACGAGAGACGAAAGCTCTCAAGTCCCTTTTTCTACTACAAACGCCCTGGGGATGCCCTGCAAAGTCCCTGGCTCAATGTGCCTGTCCCTTTCTATGAAAGTTCCTTGGTGCCCTGCAGTCATACCTCCTGCAGTAGTGTGAGAAATTGGCATAGACTATCCAGGGACATGGGGAAGGGAAACCAGGAAAGACCTGAAACAAAGTAGGAGATAAAAGATTGGAAATTGGCGACGGAGAGTGTTATGCGCTAGGGTGTTCTGGATTGGCAAATTCTGGAATTCTTGTTAAGTACAATGAGGCTGGTCCTATAAGGGAAGGAGAATAATTTGGAGGTGAACAAATTTCTAGATGTGGGTCTGGTGCTCTTTTTAGTTTAGAATGGTGCATTCGGTGTGGAAAGGATGTTAGCTTTGGCGCTGTGGGAGTAGTTAGCATCACCTGGTGAGAACCCCTCCCCTTAGGTTGGAGAGGGGAGGAGGAGGAGTCTGTGATTCAGACCCAGTTCCCTGGTTGTAGGGACAGGAAGGCGTGTTTTGAGGATGGACTTTCAGGCTGGGTCAAGTAAGCATTTGCGTACTGTCTTATTAGATGTTGAGTGAGGTGTAACGCCAGCCAAGTATTCCATATAGAAGGGGGAGAAAATACGGGGATATTTTGGAGGATAAAGGGGCCTTTGTACATGAGTTTAAATGGGCTTAGGCGGAGGGGCTTTTGGGAAATAACTCATAAACACATGAGGAAAAATGGGAAAAGTGAGGTCCAGGCCATTTTAACCTTTAGGGAGAGTTTGGTTAGTTGTTGTTTTTTATAAAATTTTTCCTGAAGATTCAGGGTGGTAAGGAACATGCAAAGCCGATTTAATGTTTAGAGCCTTTGCCAGCTGTTGGTTAAACTGTGAAACAGATTGGCCCATTGTATGACGGGATGCAAGAGCGAGTTTAAACCGGTGGATAATATGAGTGAAGAGAATAGAAGCGATGGTGTGTGCCTATTTGGTGGTGGTAGGAAAAGCTTTTGTCCATCCAGAGAATGTATCTACTATTATCAGAAGGTATGGGACTCACTTTCTGGGGGGCATGTGAGCGATGTTGATTTGCTAGTCGTGCCCTGGTAAGTGTCCTCAGGCCTTGTGTGTTGGTAAGGAGGTGGTTTGATAGCTTCCTGAGGGGAAGTTTGAGTGCAAAGGGAACATGCCTTAGTAATATCTTTGAGATGGGCAGCCATGGTGGAAGAATATATATAAGTTTTTAAAAGCTAGAGTAGGGGCAATAACCGGCATGGAAATGGTTGTGCACATATGAAAGTACAGAACGTTTTTTAAACTTGGACAAGACACTTTTATCATTGAGGTGGAACTATTTTTTCCTGAGTGGCCCCAGTCCGGGCAAGTGGGGTTCATTCCTACTGGGTATATACAGGGTGTATGCTGGGAAAAAATGAGCAATAACGATGGGGTTTTAAGGGCTGCCTGCCAGGCTGCCAAATTTGTTGAAATGTTTTTCTCGGTTTTGGCATCTGTAGCCTTTCAGTGTCCCTTGCAATGGATAATGGTGGCCTTTAGTGGTAGTTTATCCACCCCCAGCAGCTTATGTATAAGTTTGCCATTTTTTATGGGAGTTCCTTTTGTAGTTAGGAAACCCTGTTCCTGCCAGATTACGGCATGAGACTGCAGGATATAGTATGCATATTTGGAATTGGTGTCAATGTTGACCCTCTTTCCTTTTGTTGGGTGAGGGCCCTGGTTAGGGCAACTAGCTTTGCCTGTTGAGAGGTAGCATGGGGTGGGAGAGCATTGGCTTCTAGGAGTTTATTTTCAGCAATGATGCAATAGCCAGCTGCTGGACATGGCTCCCTAAAAGAGCTTCCATTAATTAACCATGTATGTGTTCCCTGCAAAGGGGCATCTGAAGTGTGTTGGAAGGGGGAGGAGAGGGAGTCTAAGAGGTCCAGGCAGGAGTGAGAGAGCTTAAAGTCGGAAGTGTTTACAGGGAGGAGGGTGGCTGGGTTGAGGGTTTTATGTCTCTGGAAGGTGATTAGAGGGTTACCTATGAATAAGGCATGTACCTGATGTAAGTAGGATGGTGTGAGGGATAGAAGAAATTGATGGTTTATGAGGTCTTGTAGGTAATGGGAAGATGCAATAGTAATGTGTTGGTAAAGAAGAAGTTTCCGTGCCTCTAAGGCCAGCAATGTGGCCATAGCCAAGCCTTTTGTCAGAGTGACCAGCATTGGATGACAGAGTCCAGTTGTTTTGAGAGATGTGCAATGGCTTGTGCGGCGTCGCCGTATGTTTGGCAGAGTAGTCCAAGGGCAAGGCCTTGGTCGGAATGTACATACAAAGTAAAGGGCTTGGTGAGGTTGGGCGGTCCTGGTGCCAGGGCAATTAAAAGGGCATTTTTAAGTTTTTTGTTTGTTTGTTTGTGTTTTTGTCTTGTTTTAGTAGGAATTGATGAGGTAAGCTGGGTTTGGGGGTTTTAGGATGGGCCCATGTGAGGCCATGTAGAGTGGCTTGGCCAGCAAGTCAAAGTTGGGAATTCACGGCCAAAAGTATCCCACAAGGCCCAAGAAGGAGAAGAGGTCCTTTTTTTGTGTGGGGAAGGGGCATGTCCCAAATTAGCTCCTTTCATTGTGTTGGAATGGTTCGAGAATTAGGGGTTAGGACAAACCCATGTTTGTGCTACTTGAGATTTTGTGGGTTAGGCCCAATCTCCTCGATCATGGAGGAAGTTGAAAACCTGAGTGGTGTGTTGAATGGACAGGTTAAGGAAAGGGCTACAGAGAAGGAGGTCATTGACGTATTGGAGGAGGGCACTAGGAAAAAGAGGAAGTTCAGCTAGGTCCTTGATGAGGGCCTGTCTGAATAGGTGGGGCCTATCCTGGAACCCCTGTGGGAGTATAATCCATGTTAGTTGGGTGGACATGTGAGTATTAGGATTTGGCCAAGTTAAAACAAAGAGACTTTGGTAAGCTGGGTTTAAGGGAATAGTGAAATAGGCGTCTTTTAGCTCCAAAACAGAGAGTGTGTGGTAGATGTAGGGGTACAGGAGAGTAGAGAATATGGGTTGCAGACCACCAGATGGATTCGTACCACTGCCTGGTTAACAACTTGGAGATCCTGGAAAAAGGAGTAAATCTTGTCTGTCTTTTGGAAAGCCAGAATAGGGCTGTTGTGGGGAGAGTTGACAGGCTTGAGAATTTCAGCTTGCCAAGGTTTACAAATAAGATTGAGGCCCCTTCATCCAGCTGGATTAAGGGGATATTGAGACTGATAAAGGAAAATGGAGGGGTTCTGAAGGGCTATTTTAACTGGGATGTGATGTGTGGCTATTGTGGGTTTAGAAACATTCCAAACTTTAGAATTAACAGAAGGTAACAGGGTAAATAATGAGGATGAGTGGAGGGAGAGGGAAGCATTTCGGTGTCAGAGTAAAATAAAAGGGGTAGAATTGTAAGAATCACATTGCATGGAGGCCTGGAATTTACTTAATATGTCCCATCGCAAGATAGGTGTAGGGGCTGAGGGATAACCAAGAAAGAGTGGGTGAAGCCGGGTGGTGAATAGGTTGTATAATAAAGGACGAGTCTGTGCCTAGAGGGGATCCTATTGACTCTCACAATAGAGATCGAAGAACTGGAAAAGGGTCTAGAATATTCGGGTAAAACCGAGTAACTAGTTGTCCCATTGAGCATCCAATAGGAAAGACAAGGGCTTACTAGAGACTGACAGAATTACCCTGGGTTCCGAGGTGGTGATGGCACTAGGGGTGGTGGACTCTAGGCCCCGTCTGTCTTCAGGTATAGGTGGCGAAGCAGGATGAAGAGTTTCACTGAGCACAGTCTGACTTCCAGTGTTGCTTGATACCACAGATGGGGCAAGGTTTCCAGAATGTCCTGGGATTAGTGTAGGCTTTTTCCCAGTGTCCGTCTTGGACGCACTTATAACAGGCTCCTGGAGTTGACTGTTGCCAAGTTGAGGAATTCTGTATGCCTTGGGAACCCTGTTGACTGGCAGCTACCAACATTTGGTATTTAGCTTGGTCCTTCTTTAGGTTTGGGGTTTTCAGTTCGTCCTCTTGGGCGAGGTTTCTTGGGGAGGTTTGAGGGCCATCCTCCATTTTTTTAAGTTCTTTTCAAATGTCTGGGGCTGACTGGGAGATAAAGTGTAAATGGAGGTCGATGTTGCCCTTATTGTTATTAGGGCTTAAGGTGGCATATTTACTTGTGACCTTTGGAAGGCAGGAGAGGAAAAGAGCAGGGGCGACTTTATTTATGCCGGCTAGAAGGCATGATATGATATGGCCTGGTTTCTGTCTGTCTATGAAATTTGCCTGACAATTCCAATTGGGGTCAGTTTTGGGGACAGCTAGGGTCCCTATTGGGTTGTGAGAAGCATCTTTTTGTTGGAGGGTGTTCTCATGGGCCTGGGTGCCAATAAAGATGTGTTCCCTGTCCTCCAAGGTGAGGGTAGAGGAGAGGATGACATATATGTCATGTCAGGTAACGTCATAAGATTTAGGGAAGTACAGAAATTCCTTGCAGAAGGAGGTAGGATCCATTGAAAAGGTGTCAAATCTCTTTTCAATGTGGGAGAAGTCAGCTAGGGAACTTGAATTCAGATTATGCCTTCAAGCCTCGCAACCTCCTGCAAGGGAAAGACTTTGGAAGGCCTTTGGGCATGTGCCTGGTTTTCGGCGAAAGAGGGTTGGGTGTGAGACCTGGTTTGAGGTGGAGAAGGAAGGGGGATGGAGGGCGACAGTAAGCGGGTGGAGGAGCTGGATCCCAAGGAGAAGGTGGAGGGAACAGTAGTGGGCAGGAGGCAGAGGAAGGGGTTTGTTGGCCAGGTTGAAATTCAGAGGAGGAAGGCTTGTCCAGAGGAGGAGGCATTTTGGGGGGTTTCTCCTTGAGGAGTAAGATTTGAAAAGGTGAACAAGATTGGCAGAGAGGGAGAGTGAGCTGTGAATGAAGATAAGCAAAGCACTTCAGATTATTTACCATTGTGTTGGAGAAAGCTTTTTTAGATTATGGTGAATTTGGAAGTTGAATGTTTTGTTTCTTTGGAAGAGGGGAGTGAATACTCTGGATGGGAGTGAATACCCCTGAGGAAAATGAGTACCCTGGAAGAGAGTGAATACCCCAGGGGGGAGTGAGTACTCCAGAGAGAAGTGAATACAACAGAGGAATGTGAGTACTTGATTCCGCCTGGAAGAAGGGACCTGGAGAGTCAGGGCAGCCCCCTAGTATTCATGCTCCCCAGAGGCTGGAGCGGCCAGAGTGGCAAACACTCTGAGGCTGTCCCCTGAAAAGGGAGGCTGCGGTCACCTGGTGACTGGGGAGACCTCTCACCCAGTACTTGATTGTTTTTTGGAGAACAGGCAGAAATAGAGAGGAATCCAGAAAGGAGAAAGAGGGAGACTCATCCACTAATTGACGCCCAGGGTTGGATGTGATGTCCGGAAATGGGGGTGATCCTTGTTGCAGCAGCCCAGAAAGGGGAAGGAAGGGAAGTGAAAAAGGTCAAGAGTTTGATCAATATCTGGAGGTTATCCCAGGTCTGGAGAAGACTAGAGTATAAGGGGAAGGGGACTAGGAACAGGGAGATCACTCAGGATCTGGAAGCAGGCCCCAGTCTAGTTTGTGCTGCTTTCTGCTTTCCCGGTTGCAGGAGAAAACTTACCCATTAGAACCCAATCACCACTCCAGGTTTTGACACCAAAATGTTAGGTTTTGAAGAGAAAGTGAGGATGAAAGAAAGACACATAGAGAGGGGGCAGCTCAAACAGCAACACAGGAATACTGCAGACACTTGTGGAAGTGGGGATCAGCTTAATGCCAGATCCCACCACTGCTTACAGCCTGGGGTACTTACAGGTATGGGTGGGAGGGATCTGGGCAGTATGGCTTGCTGCCCTGCAGGATATTGATAAGATGTTATGACCAGGTGGTTTGGCCCTCTTTCTGGTGGAATATCATTGTGGTGCTCCTTAGAACTTTGCCAAGCAAGATATGATAGGGATGTTTCTTTAGTTGGGCCTTTGTCTCCCTTGTGGACAGGCGGTTAGGCAGGATGTTTCTCATGGCCTGAACCCCCATGGGATGTTTCACTTTGACCAAGGTCTGCAAAACAGCAAAGAACTTACAAAATGGTGCAGTTTGGACTAACAGATGACCCTACCCATGCTCCTCTTCTTCTTCCCCATAGATCCCTGCCCTGTGATTCAACCTTGTTCTTCTCTGGATCAAACCCCTTCCTCAACCTGCATTCCTTCTCATAAAGCCCCCCTTGCTATCCAGTTTCTATCCTATTCACCCAAAATAATGTCTTTCTGGCCTCTCACTGTTTTCTTAACAGATGCAGGAGACACCAAACAGGGACTTAGCCCCCGAACCGAGTTTGAAAAAGATGAAAACATCAGAATATTCACCAGTATTAGTGTTGTGCTACAGGAAGACTAAGAAAATACATTCAAATCAACAGGAGAATGACCAGTCCCGAGAGAACTCCATCAGTCCAGTCCAAGAGGAGGTGGATGAAGGCCTAGACTCTGCTGAAGGATCTTCACAGGAGGATGAAGACCTAGACTCAGCTGAAGGATCTTCAAAGCAAGATGAAGACCTAGACTTACCTGAAGGATCTTCCCAGGAGGATGAAGACCTAGAATTACCTGAAGGATCTCCACAGGAGGATGAAGACCTGGGGTTATCTGAAGGATCCTCACAAAAGGATAAAGACCTAGACTCAGCTGAAGGATCTTCACAAGAAGACGAAGACCCAGACACATCTGAAGGATCTTCAGAGGAGGGTGAGGAGGACTAGCCAAACACGGAGAAACCAAATTGGACAAATCCTCACCACCAACGGCGATGATTACAATAAAATCAAGTTTGAGAAGCCGATGGCTGTGTATATCTCTGCCTGTTTTCTGATGGTGGTGGGGGGAAGGGAAGGGAAGAGGTAGGCATTTGAGAAGGGAGGGATATGAGGTCCTGTAAGGTCGGTTGACAGACCCACAGGTTGACAGTAAGCCAGACATTGTAAATAAGGCCTGGGGGAGGACTGAGTCCTAAAGAAAATTTTCTTCTTAAAATTTTATCTCACGGGAAGTGGAGATGTGTATATGTTCACGCAACTGTACCAGGCAGCACATAGTTCTGCTGAATGTACATATCAAAGGTATTCCCATCCCCTTTCCATTTGATATTTTCCTAGGTTAGAAATATATGCTTTATAAAGAGTAAATGTTCTGTAAAACACAAAGCACAATACAAAAGAAGCTAGTAGATGTAGGAGTAAGTAAACAGCAGGAAAGCATTGCTTGTAATGAAATGATTGAAAAGCCCATTCTAAAACAATATTTTCAATGCATCTTAAATATTTGTGTTACTGTTTTGATAACCTCAACAGTCTTTAATCAAGATAAGTATGCTTTAGAAATGTGTTGATATCCGCAAAGTGTGAATATTCAAAATCGCCACGACTTGGGAAAAGGAAAGTAAAACACTCTAAGTATGAGGAGCTTTTTTCCAGGGAATGTGACCTGCAAGGTGGTGAGAAGGGTTAGGTGTGATGTGGTGAGATCATTTTTAGGAGAGTGTGTCTATTATCGGCTTTATAACGCTTCCATCTTGCATGATAATTTCCTGAAATTCATCATTTAATTAAGGCTATAGATTTTGATTACAATGTTTCTTAAAATGTCAAACAGTATAATATTTATAGCGAAAAAGAAAACTGCTTGGTGGATACCCATCAGTTAGCAGGAAAAGACACCACAGGGATTCACCATGGAGTCACCTGTGGATGGCGTTTTAGTTTCTGTCCTTGAATTGACCTTCACATAGTGCCTACCTGTTGAGAGTTCAGGGGATGTTGGAGAGACAATTCGGTAAAACAAGAAGGTCTTCTCAGGATACATGAGGGAGTTAAATAAAAATGCAGGAGCAATTACAATTTTAGTTATTTGTAACTGTTGTTTGCTAAGTCATAACATTGTCATTGATAACATGAAAAAAATAAAATATACTAAATATCAATAGACAAAAACCAGTTTTCTTTTCTCCAACCAAATACCTAAATACCTAGCTCTGATTTCCAGAACAAAATCCCTCACATACCATCTTTGGAATAAAAGAATATTCTTTCAAATTGTCGGACCACGAGGTAAAAACAAAAAATCCCAATGCTTTTTTTCTTACTCTTTGATATGTAGAGTTGAAAGTATTTCTCATTGCAAACCAATATTTCCATCCAGCACGTGACATTAAAGAATTTTTCATATTTAGGATAGTAATACGGGATCACATTCTTTAGCCTTAGGCATTGCAGAGGAAAAACAAAAAACAAACAAACAAAAACAAACAAACAAAAAAACAAAACTAAGCAGAGAGAGGCGGAGCAAGAAAAGCAGAATAGAAGGCTGCACAGATCAGCCCCCTCACAAGGACACAAATTTAACAACTATCCACACCTACACCTCCATAAGAACCCAAAATCAGGGGAACTCCCATAGTACCTGGTTGTATCACTGAAAGAGGCACGGAAGAGTTGGAATAAACGGTCTTAAATCGCTGACCCCACCCCTTCCCTACCCTAGGCAGTGGCAGCGTGGTGTAAAGAGCATCTCTGGAAGCTGGAAGAGCAAGAGCAGAGCGGTTGTGGGTCACTGAACCCAGTGCTGTCTCTTACAGGAGAAAGGAAAACCAGACCAAACTTAGCTGACTCCTATCTGGGAAGGGAGCATTTAAACCACCTCTAGCCAGAGGGAAATTACCCATCCCAGTAATCAGAACTTGAGTTTCGGCAAACCTTGCCACCAAGGGCTAAAAAATTGTTCCAGGTTTCTCAGACAACCTTAAAGGCAGTCTAGGCCATAAGATCTGTAACTCGTAGGTGAGTTCTAGCATAGAATTGGGCCCAGAGGCAGTGGATTGTGGCGGGTATGTGGAGGGGTGCACATGACCTACTGAGATACCAGCTGGGGCAGCCAAGTGAGTGCTGGTGTCACCCCTGCCCTAGCCCCAGCCTGCCCAGCTAGCGGCTCCATAAAAGACCCCTTCTTTCCATTTGAGGAGATGGAAGAGTGAGGAGCGTTTTTTTTTCTTGCATCTTGAATACTAGCTCAACTACAGCGGGACAGGGCACTGGTCAGGGTTGTGAAGCCCCTGTTCCAGGCACTAGCTCCTGGATAACATTTCTAGACACACCCTGGGCCAGAAAGAAACCTGCTGCCTTGAAAGAAATGAAAAGAGAACACCTATGCACTGTTTATGGGAATGTAACTTAGTACAGCCGTTGTAGAAAGCAGTTTGGTGATTTCTGCAAGAACTTAGAATTACCATTCATCTCAGCAATCACATTATTGGACACACACCCAAAGGATATATATCATTCTACCATTAAGACATATGCATGCGTGTGTTCTTGACAGCACTATTCACACAACAGCAAAGATATTGAATCAACCTAAAGGCCCATCAACAGTAGACTGGATAAAGACAATGTGGTACATAACGCGGAATACTATGCAGCCATAAAAAAACGAGATCAGGTCTTTTGCAGCAACATGGATGGAGCTGGAGGCCATTATTCTAAGCTAACTCACATGGGAACAGAAAACGGAATACCACCTTTTTCCATTTATAAGCAAGAGCTAAACATCGGTACACGTGGACACAAAGAAGGAAACAACAGACACCAGTGTCTACTTGGGGGTAAAGGATGGGAGGAGGGTGAGGATTGAAAAGCTACCTATCAGCTATTATGCTGATTACCTGGGTGATGAAATAATCTGTACACCAAACCCGTGTGACACACAATCTCCCTATATAACAAGCCTGCACATGTACCCCTGAACCTTAAACAAAAGTTAACAAAAATTTAAAAATAAAGTAATAAAAAATTAAGAAGTCTCATAGAAGTAGAGAGTAGAACGGTGGTGACTAGGGGCTTGGTGGTGGTGGCTGGAAAGACATTGGTCAAAGGATACCAAATTTCTGTTAGACTGGAGGAATAAGCTCCAGAGATACATTGTACAACATGGTGACTACAGATGATCATAATATGTTGTATTATTGATAAATAAGAGAGTAGATGTTAAGTGTTCTCAATACAAAATGATAACTTTGTGGGATGATGCACATGTTAATTAGCTATATTTATTCATTCTACAGTGTATATACTTCAAACATTATATACATGATAAATATATTCAATTTTATCTGTCAGTTTAAAATAATAAAAATAAAGAAGAAAGAAATGTCCAAGTGTTCTGTCTGGGAAGATGGGCCTGAGAGGGTCTTACATAGTTAATCATGTACTATGTTTTTGTGTGCAGTACAGCAGAGGGAGTGGGGCTACCTGAGAGCAGCACATAGTCAGTAAATGGCCTGTAACAGCTCTACTTCCTTTCCTGAAGAATCAGAATGGTGAAAGAAAGCAGTTTAATGTTTCCCATGCCCCTAAGAAGGACACTAAAGTGTTTTCAAGAGAGTTGGATCTGAAGGTGCCCTGTGGTTGGGATTGAGGGATGACATGAAAATGTTCTGCATGAATCAGCCATTTAGGGCCAGATGGGATGATACGCATCTCAGGAGATGTTCGATGGATACAACATTGGGAAATTGATTAAGTGTGAGACTCATGCATATTAAGTGCAATTACATAAAATGGCATTGCATTTCTCATTCAGCCAAGCATTGTAACCAGGTATATTCATGTGCCAGCTATTTCAATAAAAAGTGGTATCTCTCACAACCATTTGCATTCCAATACAATTTTCTGAATGTAAGAGAAACAGATATAGTTATAACCAAGGTGTTAATAAATGAGAATAGTTTGCATCTTATCTTCTCTATTCTGCAGAAAGGCCCTTGAAGAGCATATTGCATCACTTTCTTCATGGCCAAGAAAATCAAGAATCACTGATCTGGCCAGGTGCAGTGGCTCATGCCTGTAATCCCAGCACTTTGGGAGGCCGAGGCTGGCGGATCACCTGAGGTCAGGAGTTTGAGACGAGCCTGGCCAACATGGTGAAACCCTGTCTCTGCCAACATACAAAAAAATTAGCTGGGCATGGTGGCGGGCGCCTGTAATCCCAGCTACTGGGGAGGCTGAGGCAGGAGAATTGCTTGAATCCACGTGGTGGAGGTTGCAGTGAGCCAAGATCCTGCCACTGCACTCCAGCCTGGGTGACAGAGCCAGACTCTGTCTCAAAAAAACAAAAAAAAAAAAAACAAAATATCACCGATCCATTTGAAAGTCAGCAAATACTTTGTCATTGACTGTAGACCCTAGAGAGTGATCCCCATACACCACACTGCAACTTGAGACTGATTCTACTTCTTAATCATCCTTTGGAGGTCATCACGTTTTTGAACTCTTGTAATAACAGGGGACTTGAACTCATTTCAGACAGCAAACATTGTCTTACGTTATCTTATGCTCTGGGAGGAATCTAAAAGACAAGGAAGTAAGGAAGAAAGAGAGGAAGGAAGGGAGGGAGGGAGGGAAGGAGGGAGGGAGGGAGGAAAGGAGAAGAGGAGAGAAGAGAGGAGACGATCTCTAAACCTAAACTGGTAGAAAGCTTCACAAGTCTGAATACTTAAAAAGTTAAATTAAGTAGCTAAAGATGTTTTTGAAAATCATCTGAGCAAACAAAAAATAATTCTGAAAAATAATTTGTAATGTGATAATGACAATGGGTTATTTCTTCTATCCTTGATCTCCTACAATATATTTTAAGCCAGATCATGTTTTTCCTTTGATGAAAACTCCACAGACTTTTCATCTTGATTAAAATAAAATCCAAATTCCTAAGACTGTACTTGATTTGGGCACCTATTACCTCTCTGACATTAATACTTATTCTTCTCATGAATCACTCTGCTTCTATCACACTCCCCAATCTGTGACTCTTGTAACTCACCATGCATGTGATTCCTCTAACCTGCCATCCATATCAGGGTCTTTGCATACTTCTGCCTAGAAGGTTCTTCTCTAAAATATCCACTATGTATCCTAATTTTCTTTTCTTTTCTTTTTCTTTCCTTCTTTCTTTTCTTTTCTTTTTCTTTTTTTTTTTTTTTTTTTTTTTTTTTTTGAGACGGAGCCTTGCTTTGTCGGCTAGCCTGGAGTGCAGTGGTGCATTCTTGGCTCTCTGCAACCTCTGCCTCCTGGTTTCAAGCAACTCTCCTCCCTCAGCCTCCTGAGTAGCTGAGATTACAGGTGCCTGCTACCACGCCTGGCTAATTTTTGGATTTTTAGTATAGATGGGGTTTCATTGTGTTGGCCAGGCTGGTCTTGAACTCCTGACCTCGTGATCTGCCTGCCTTTGCC
The DNA here is from genome assembly GCF_009828535.3 of Hylobates moloch. Lineage (NCBI taxonomy): Eukaryota > Metazoa > Chordata > Mammalia > Primates > Hylobatidae > Hylobates > Hylobates moloch. The sequence goes on from NW_026652282.1 coordinate 46,121,179, forward strand.
TCCCAAAGGGCTGAGATTACAATCGTGAGCCACCATGCCCGGCCTATGTATCCTAATTTTCTTAAGGTCACTAGTCGGAAGTCACTTTATTGGAAAGGCTATCCTCCATTTAATGGTGAAGACATTAAATGGTACTTGTACTTCTTTCAAAAAAAAATGATACTTTTATCAGTTATTTTACTACAGTACCTGGAACATGTAAACTTTCAAGAAATATTTGATGAATGAAGCATGTTAATCTGAACTTAGTATTGCAGTCTTCATTATTAGAAAGCATTTACATGTTTTAACTGTCAGGGAGCAACACTGGTAAGTGATTAATTCCCTATCAATAAAATGGATAGAGTACTATTCAGGCTACATGTTCTCACAGTTGTGGCAAGGGTTATTAAATTGCCAGCTGTAGTACTAAACTTATATTAATGTTGTACTCCTTAGTATTACTCTTGTTATGTTCAGAGGAAATATGGAATAAAAGTAAGATCATAGGCCTGGTTCAAATCTGAATTCTGCTACTTCCAAGTTGGGTGATCTAGGTCAAGTTTCTTAACTCCTCTGAGTCTTTGATTGTTTGTATGAAAAATGGAAAAAATGCTAGCACCTACTTCTCAGGATTGTTGTGAAAAACAAATTAATTAATATATTTAAACTTTTAGCACAGAGCCTAGTACATAGTGTGTTCGGTAATTACAAACTATTACTAGCGAGTATAATAGGATGTGAAAATTCATGACATCAAACAAATAGAACTGAGATTTTTATACACACACTCACATATGTATACACACACACACACACACACACACACAAACACACACACATATATATATATATTTTTTTTGCAACAGAGTCTAGCTCTCTTGCCCAGGCTAGAGTGCAGTGGCGTGATCTCGGCTCACTGCAACCTCTGTCTCCCGGGTTCAAGCAATTCTTCTGTCTCAGCCTCCTGAGCAGCTGGGACTACAGGCGCGTGCCACCATGTCTGGGTAATTTTTTGTATTTTTAGTGGAGATGAGGTTTCACCATGTTAGCCAGGATGGTCCTGATCTCCTGACCATGTGATCCACCTGCCTCACCCTCCCAAAGTGCTGGGATTACGGTGTGAACCACCACGTCTGGCCAGATTTTTGAAATAGAGAAAGCATTGGACATCATTTTATCATAGAATATTGAAGCTGGAATAGACCATAGGATCATAGGAACCCATAGTCTCTTGCAAGAATCCAGGTCTCCAAACTCAGAAACATGCTAATTGTTGCTTCCTGAAAATGCACATTAGGCATGGCATAGCTTTTGCAATCAGTGACGATACCAAGGCATCAGGGGCTAGAGGCTTAGGACATCATGGACAAAGCAGGAGTACTGCCATCTTGAACAAGATCTGTCATTTTAAAATTCACCTTAATCAAAAACCGCCAAAACCCAAAGGGCATCAGCCTAATGGCTAAGGTCAGCATGACCATAAACCACAAATAACATCTCCAACCAGAAACATTCCAAACTCCTCACAGACCAGAGACAAGCTAGCCCCAAGGTAACCCCACCCTGGCCAGGAAGATGCCAGCCCCAAGATAACCTCCCCTCCACCCAGAGACATTCCAACCCCACCGTAAACTTCTCCCCCACACAGAAATATTCCCAGCTTGTGATAAGCCCCCTCACCCTAAAACCAATATATACTCTTAGTCTGTAAAAAAAAAAAAAAAAAAAAAGGGCTCCTCACCAAAATCGCCCAGAATCCCCTCTCAGGTTTTTTCTAAAATAAATGTGTCTTTAACTGTAAAGCTGTGTTTCATGTTTCTCTCCTCTCTCTTTAACTCTTACATTGTGCTGAAACCCGGGACAGGTGCTGGGAGCAGAGGACTTCCTGCAACCCAAGAAGCAGTGGGCAAAGACAGCTCATCCTGAGTTAATTTCTGAATCCTATGGGTCTCTGGCCACCCACCCCATCTATTTCTCTCACTTCACTTTTCCCTCATCCTCCCTTTTCTCTCTCTCTCTTTCTCTCTCTCTCTCTTCCTCGTGTGGCTGCAGTCCAAGAGCCCCTTTGGCGATTCCAACCAGAACATCCAACATTGGACACTAATCCAGCTGACTGGTAAGATCTGCCCTCCCCTGGCTTTCTCTCAGTACCCAGGAAAAGTCAGGTCTGCCATCCCAGTCCTCAGAGGACCAGTGGGACTAAGCTAGAGGAAATCTTGGGGACGTCCAGTTTCTTCTCAGCTTGACTGTCCTCTTTAGAAAGAGGACTCTGGGTCTCTGTCTTTTGTCTGGGGATGCCTAGAACCAAAACAGACACCCTTGGCTTCTTCTCGCCAGTCCACTTGCAAGCCAAACAATCCCACATTTCTACACCCTCTCCACTGTACTCTCTCCTTCACAACCTCGTCAAACTTGGCTTAAGTGTTTAGTCTTTTATGGTAACATGGCCTGGCCCCAATACACATTAGATAATGACAGCCGATGGCCCAAAATTGGCACCTTTAACTTGAAAATTTTCAAGAACCTTAACAACTTTATAACCAGGAATGGCAATGGCAAGAGGTTCTCTGTAGTCAGGCTTTCTTCTACTTCTACCATAAATCCCCACCCTCCCTGTGTCACGCTTGCACCTCTCATAAAATCTTTCTTCCTTATAAAAACTCTCCCTCCTCAGGTCTCTCCCTCCTCTGAAACTTTTAACCCATTGTTTTTACTCCATTTAACCCACTCTCCCTCTCCAGGAAGTGGCTGGGGCTGAAGGCCTTGCTCGTGTTCATGTCCCTTTCTCTATGTCTCATTTGTCACAAATCAAAGGTATAAGTATATTCAAAAGGGCTTTATGGTTTTTGATTTGTTTTGTTTTGTTTTGCTTTGTTTTGTTTTGTTTTTTGACATGGTGTCTCGCTCTGCAAGCCAGGCTGGAGTGCAATGGCGTGGTCTCGGCTCACTGCAACCTCCACCTCCTGGGTTCAAGTGATTCTCCTGTCTCAGCCTGCCAAGTAGCTGGGACTACAGGCGTGTGTCTCCACACCCAGCTAATTTTTGTATTTTTAGTAGAGACAGGGTTTCACTATGTTGGCCCAGCTGGTCTCGGAACTCCTGACCTCAAGATCCGCCCACCTCGGCCTCCCAAAGTGCTGGGATTACAGGCGTGAGCCACAATGCCCAGCCGTGTTTATGTTTTTCTCTTCATAAATTTTGTTTTCCTGGAAAAGGTTTTTTCCTGGTCAACTAAATTACTTTTCTCACTCTATCTTGCCACTCTTGGTGCATGTATGAAAGACCCTAAAATGACTCCTGGTGGCCTGGGACTCCTTGGGAAAACAAAAAAGGTGCCACAAATCCCGTTTTGGGAAAAATCTGTTTTCCTTATGAAACCCCTAGACTTAAATAAGTACCTCTCAAAAATCTGTCTTTGTCTTCCAACTGTACTTGTTTATTAGGCCCTAGAAACCGTTTTCTTAGCTCTGTTCTTAAAAGGCCTCACCCGAAGGCCAATAATCCAACTGGAAAATTAGCAGAAAAGAAATCTTATAACTACTAAATCTTCTTCTGATTGTCTGTGTGGCTATATATGTTTTATGTGTGCAATGTCTATGAAAAGAACTCTAATTGGCCAAAAAAATAAGCACTTAAATCAAATATTTGTAAGGGAAAATAAAAGCTGTGGGGCCTTTCAGTTCTCGTAACTTTAATCTTTAAAACTTACTGGTACAGCAAAGTTAAAAGTGTCTTAACAGTTGCCAGCGTACATTTTTATTTGCATTTGTTAATCAAGCAATTTCATACTTATCGCTGCAAAATACTATAAGGTGTCAACATCTGGCATAGAGGCTACAAAACTACAACTCAGCCCAAACAAAATAATCTTTGCTTGTGTAATTTTTTAAATAAATAAAGCATTAATATTGGTTTAATGAAGATAGCTATATCTTAAACTATTTAGTAAAATATCCTAACTTCTAACCTTGTGGCCTTAGGCAGTCTAGTCCACAGACATGAAGGAAATTTGTTTTGGGAAATAACTGTTATCATCTTTAATATTAAAGAAAAGATAATTTGTATAAGAAAGAATCTTATATGGTAAATTTGTGTCCTAAAGTAAATTAACTGTTGTTTAAAAAAAGGGATGTTTACAACAAGTCAGAAAGTTAAGGCATGTCAGCAATTGTCTGTGAAAGTCGGGAAAAATTTTATAAAACGGAATTTGTGCAAGAAATGTTGTATAATTTAAAAGTAATTAGGCCTCCTGAATGCTTTAAAAAATTTCACTCTAACTCTTAGCTGTACAACTTGCCTGCTTTGCAGCTAAATAAAACCTAGGACACATGGAGTTAAAGGCTGGAATAAGCCAGACCTTATCTGCACTTCTGTCTAGGTCCTAGGCCCTACACTTAGTACGTAAGTAAATTCCCAAACTTACCAAGGTTTTCATCAAAATTAAAGGTTGCTGAAAGTTAGCAGTGTAACATATATTTAAAACTATTGAAGAAATAGTTTATGAGCAAGGTGTGTAAGGAAAGTAAAATATACTTTTGGTAAAAAGATTATAAGAAGGCTTAAGAATGTGGATTTTTGCCTACATTAAAAGGTTAAAAAATTGTTTTAAAGGCTTAAGCAAGTTTTGGAAGGTTAATTGTAAAGAAAATTTCGTGTGTATACGTATTGGCTAAAGTTAAAGGGGTATCATTCAGTTTTTCTGTAAATTGAGCATTAAAATAAAAGCACAATGGGTTTCTGTTAACGCACTAACCTGCTCTTTAACAAAAATTATAAAGGGTTAAAAAGGGTCTCTAAAAATCTTACCTTATGGTCAAACATTAAAATTGGGTAAATGCGTCTACAAGGTTTTATTAAAAATGGAGTTTAACATTAATAGCACACTAATACAATGGTAAAATTTGGCTTATTTGATATAAAATCATACAGGAAGCATTGTCAAATATAAAATGGTATTTGGCTTTCTTTGGGCTATATTTGTATAAATATGCTATTGGTATGTGTTCCAACGTTATGGCAGATTCCTATAATTCTAATATATCTTAGTGTACATTATCAGTAATAATTATAATTGTTTTGTTAAAATTATTGTGTGCCACAGAGGTAACAGGTATCTTTGTCAATTGTGTCTTTAACTATGGCTACCCTAAAACTTTTTGTCACCCATAAACAATTGTTGTCTTGTTTTAGTCCTCTTTAAAGGTGGTTTTATAATCAGCTATAAAGCTGATTATGCAGGTTTCTGATAAAAAGCAGGACAGGAATTAACTGCATAAACCAAACTAATAGGAAACTAATCTGTTTAACGTTTTGCTTAAAATATTGCTAACCCTTTGTTTTGCCTTTCAAAGTCAAAGAAACCTTTTTTAAGCGATTAACAGCTTTTAACTGTTAACTGTTAACTGCTAACTCCCATATGGGAGTTAACTGTTCACTTTCCACTGTTTAACTTTTAACTGTTAACTCCCGTAAACAAAATCAAATACACCCCTGATTTGAAACAAGACTAAGATACACGGTAAAGAATGTTTATTCTCTAAAGTTTTGACAGACTGAAGGCCGTTATTTCAGATTGGAAATAGGAAACTTAAAAGAACTACATGGACATTGGGTAAAAGAACATGGGTTGAAATTTGCCTGGCAGTAGCCCAAAGGTAAATGGTCTTCAAGGTGCATATGAAGGAACTGTAAGAGGGAAATGGGATAATTCACATCTCCACCAATAAGTAAATGTAGCCACACTAGCTTGGGGGATTTGAGGTGAGACATCGAAAATACTAAGTCATGGTGAGGGCTGGAGGACAAAAGAATGAATCACTTAATAGGAATGGCTGTGGGGAAGGGATGGAAGGAATCATCCTCTGACTTCCACGTGAACCATGAGCATTAAACATGGAGAAATGAGGAGCAGCGGCAGATCGGTTTGGGATGCATCTTCAGGGGATGCTGAAGCAACAACAGCATTTGGCTTGCTCTACACCCCTGTCACCCCTCGCCCGCAAGCCCAGGGAGTTGTCAGCAGTGGTGCTTTGTGATGTCTAAGCCACCCTAGGGCTGCCATTGGCTGGGACACTGCCTGTATGATCAAACAAAGTTCAAGGGTGTGGCTTTGCCTTGTCACCAGGAGGGTATACATAGGGAGGGCAAGAGCTCTGGGCCACTGGGAAGATTCAAAAGCTACAAAAGCCTCATTATGGATAGTAAACCTCCCAGCACCAATGGGGAGAAGAGGAAGAGCCCCTGTGAATGCAACGATGAAAATGATGAGGTATGATAGGTTTTGAAGCGAAGGTGAGGGTGAAAGAAAGACACACAGAGCAGGAGGGGCTCAAACAGCAACACAGGAATATTGCAGACAATTGTGGAAGTGGAGGACCCGCTTAATGCCAGAGCCCACTGCCGCTGACAGGCTGGGGTGCTTATAGGTATGGGTGGGAGGGCCCTGGGCAGTATGGCTTGCTGCCCTGCAGGATATTGATAAGATGTTCTTATGATCAGGTGGTTTGGCCCTTTTTCTGGTGGAATATCATTGTGGTGCTCCTTAGAACTTTGCCAAGCAAGATATGATAGGGATGTTTCTTTAGTTGGGACTTTGCCTGCCTTGTGTCCAGGTGGTTAGGCAGGATGGTTCTCACGGCCTGAACCCCCATGGGATGTTCACTTTGACCAAGGTCTGCAAAACAGCAAAGAACTTACAAAATGGTGCAGTTTGGACTAACAGATGACCCTACCCATGCTCCTCTTCTTCTTCCCCATAGATCCCTGCCCTGTGACTCAACCTTGTTCTTCTCTGGATCAAACCCCTTCCTCAACCTGCATTCCTTCTTCTCATGAAGCCCCCCTTGCTATCCAGTCTCTATCCTATTCACCCAGAATAAGATCTTTCTGGTCTCTCTCTGTTTTCTTAACAGATGCAGGAGACACCAAACAGGGACTCAGCACCCGAACTGACTTTGAAAAAGATGAAAACATCTGAATACTCAACACTATTAGTGGTTCGCTACAGGAAGGTTAAGAAAACATATTCAAATCAACTGGAGAAGGATCACTCCCCAGAGCACTCCATCAATCCAGTCCAAGAGGAAGAGGACGAAGTCCTAGAAATATCGGCTGAAACATCTGCCAAGGAGGAAGAAGACCCACCAGGGGACGAAGAAGACCCATAAGCATCTGAAGGATCTTCTTCACAGGCTGGGGAGAACTGGTGAAAAATGGAGAAACCAAATTGGACAAATCCTCACCACCAATGGCGATGATTACAATAAAATCAAGTTTGAGAAGCCGATGGCTGTGTGTATCTCTGCCTGTTTTCTGATGGTGGGGGGGGAAGGGAAGGGAAGAGGTAGGCATTTGAGAAGGGAGGGATATGAGGTCCTGTAGGGTTGGTGGACAGACCCATAGGTTGACAGTAAGCCAGACATTGTAAGTAAGGCCTGGGGGAGGACTGATTCCTAAAGAAAATTTTCTTCTTAAAATTTTATCTCACGGGAAGTGGACGTGTGTATATGTTCACGCAACTGTACCCGGCAGCACATAGTTCTGCTGAATGTACATATCAAAGGTATTCCCATCCCCTTTCCATTTGATATTTTCGTAGGTTAGAAATATGTGCTTTATAAAGAGTAAATGTTCTGTAAAACACAAAGCACAATACAGACATACACAGACACCTCTTCTCACTCTCTCTAGAGGGATATAATTTAAAACATTGGTTATAGGGCCGGGCACAGTGGCTTGCGCCTGTAATCCCAGCACTTTGGGAGGCTGAGGCGGGTGGATCACCTGAGGTTTGTGAGGTTTTCAAAGAAAGATCTTGATCAAAAGAGGGAATGTGAAAGCTGACTGTGCGAATGAACCAGCTTCTCCAGTGCCAATGAGCCCCATTTCAAAGCAGTGGAGATAATTAGAAAATTGTACTGTTACTATAAAAGAATAACAAAAGGGGGAAACTGTAAGCGTAACTAAACATAAAATGGAGATTTTCCCGTTGCCAAAAGAGCAAGAAGAGACCTTCCCCATTTCACTTTCCTTAGAGCATTTCCTTGAAGAAATTTGTATTTATAAACTCTTCCTTTGATATGTAAGCCTCTGTCCACCCTAGAACCCAGGAATGTCTTGAACTTGAACTCCAGTCCTCAAGGGATCCTCCAGCCTCAGCCTCCGGAAGTGTTGGGATTACCGGCATGAGCCAGGAAGCACCGTCACCAGGAATGTCTTTCTTCAGGGCCATGGAGCCATCTCTTTGAAAGGTGAACGTCGAGGAAGATGATGTCCCTGTCTCCCTGTCTCCCTGTCACCAGGGGAGTTTAACCTAGGTGCTTTGCTCCAAGCTGTAAGCACCTGCTTGTCATAGAGATATGAGTTTTATTTTTCCTTCAGATAAAGGCAATTAACTAACACAGATGGGTACTCCAGTTACTTGATGAACTTAGGACTTGCCTGGGAGCATTTAGCGTTCACCCTTGGCTGCTGCTGTACAACAAGGCCAATTACCTACATATCTGGACTTTCTGATTTCTGCTACCACTTTTTATTTTTTGTTTTGCTTTTCTTGTTTGTTTGTTTTTGAGGTGGAATCACCATCTGTTGCCCAGGCTGGAGTGCAATGGTGCAATCTCAGCTCATTGCAACCTCTGCCGCCCAGGGTCCAGCGATTCTTCCTCCTCAGCCTCCCGAGTGGCTGGGATTACAGGCGTGTACCATCATGCCCAACTAATTTCTGTATTTTTAGTAGAGACGGGGTTTCCCCATGCTGGCCAGGATGGTCTCAAACTCCTGACCTCGTGATCCGCCTGCCTTGGCCTCCCACAGTGCTGGGATTACAGGCGTGAGCCACCACGCCTGGCCTCTGCTGACACTTTTGGATTGTATGAAATACTACACTTCCAAGTGTGGGATCTGGCTTCCTAGACAGCTGTCAAAGGGGCAGTTGATGCAATCTAGAAGTGTAGGGGAGTTTGCACCTGTGGGGTAAATTTTGACCAATAAGAAAAGGAACCAGGAGTGAGAGTCAGGTACGTAATTCCCTCTCCTCTCCTCTCCCCATGCACCATTCCAGGCATTCTCAGTATAGTCTGTCTAGAGGTGTCCTGTATGGCCCAAAGCCTGCTTCCTTGGGAACCTGAGCTAAAGCAATGGGCATTCAAACACTCGAAGACAGTGTTAAGTGTTATGGAGGACCCAGATCTGGGCAGAGGAAAATTATCCCAATAAGAAAATTGACAATTTGAGGATGTGGAGTAGAGGGAAGGACTAGAAGAACCAGTAGTAGTGTAGTTTGGGGTACAATTTTTGGAGAAAAAGGCAGTTCTGGTGATTGTCCCAGTGAATTGCTTAGCTCCGTTTTATATATATATACATATGTATACATATGTATATATGTATATATATGTACCTATATATGTGTGTGTGTATATATATATATATATATATATATCCTTTCTTTCCATCATTCTCCCCTATGAAATCATCCATAAAGTATCCTCTTATAACTATTTCCTGTGAAGTGAATTTTCTTTTTTTCTTTACCTTTTTTATTTAGAGAAAGAATCTCTGTCGCACGGGCTGGAGTGCAGTGGCGCGATCTCGACTCACTTCAATCTCCGCCTCCTGAGTTCAAATGATCCTCCCGCCTCAGCTACCCTAGTAGCTGGGACTACAGGTGAGCACCACCAATAACCGGCTAATTTTTTTTATTTATTGTATTTTTAGTAGAGAAGGGGATTCACCATCTTGGCCAGGCTGGTCTCGAACCCCTGACCTCAGGTGATCCACCCGCCTCAGTCTCCCAAAGTGCTGGGATTACTGGCATGAGCCACCGCGCCCAGCCTGTTACTTTCCTTTTGGAGAATAAAACATATTGAGTCTTGTGCCAAAATGCAGGGGAAGCTGCTCCCAGACAGGTAACAAAATATTATATATAGATAGATAGGTTTTCTACATACCAATATTAACCATTTAGAAAACCAAATTGAGAAAAAATACACTTATATAGTGACAAATATACATAAAATATCTAAAATCAGATGATTGGAGCAAGATGGCAGATAGATCCTATGCCCCACTCAACATTCCATTGAACTGGGAAGAAAATGTTTTCGAGGGTCAATTCTTTAGAGGAAAATAAGAAAATGTGTCAGCGGTCCACCAGAAATATTGAGGCATTTCTGGGAGATAGAGTAGATGGGATCAGACTGATAGAGAAACCCAAGGAGACAAGACCACAGCTCAGATCACTGTAGGCGAGAGATGCTGTTTGTTTTTCGAGACAGACTTACTCTGTCGCCCAGGCTGGAGTGCAGTGACGTGATCTCGGCTCACTGTACACTCTATCTCCCAGGTTCAAGGGATTCTCCTGCTTCACTCCCCACTGTAACTGGAATTCACAGAGGCCTGCCACCACGGCCAGCTGAGTTCTGTATTTTTAGTAGAGACGGGGGTTTCACCCTGTTGGCCAGGTTAGTCTCCAACTCCTGACGTCAAGTGATCTGCCTGCCTCGGCCTTCCAAAGTGCTGACATTACAGCATGGGACACCGCACCCATCCAGGAGACGATCTTTGTAACAAAGCCTCTGAAAAACTCCAAACCCTGAATCAAAAAAACGCGGAGCTGGAAAGGGCCTCAGGATAATCATCAGGTAGATTAATTTAAAAGTTCATTAGAAATGTCTGAATCAGCCAGATTCCCCTCCAACACCACACGCAGATTGGCTGGCAGTAGCCGCTTTTGCCTCTAAGATGAAACTCTGATAATTGTTCATTAAAGAAAGTGAAGGCCTGGCGGGGTGGCTCACACTTGTCATCCCAGCACTTCGGGAGGCTGAGGCAGGAGGATTGCCTGAGGCCAGGGGATCCACCCCAGTCTGGGCAACACAGTGGATGCCGTCTCTACAAAAAAATACAAAAACTAGCTGGGTGTGGTGGCGTGTGCCTGTAGTCCCAACTAGATCGGAAGCTGAAGTGGGAGAATCCCTTGAGCCTGGGAGATCGAGGCTGCAGTGAGCTGTACTTGCATCACTGCACTCCAGCCTGGTCGACAGAGTGCGATCATGTCAAACCCCCCCGCCCCACACACACACACACACACAAAGTAACGTATCAGAACTTGGTGTAACTTCAGCCCTTCACAAGGACAGAAACACATCTGTGAGAGGGGACCATGTTCACTCTTTATGTATCCATGATAGACAGATCGTCCAGAGCTTTATATACCCGTGGAACCTAAGGAAAAATGTTGCCTGTCATAACTCACAATCTTCCAGCCACCCTTCCTTGTATCTGTCTTGTGGGCTCGGGGAACCAACTTATGGATCCCATCGTCCCAGGGAGAAAGAAAAATCAAATCCTTCATTATCTCTTTTGGGGTATGCTCTCCTCTATTTGCATGGAGGATAAGGCTCTCAATATCTAGTAGCTGAATGTTACATTTGTGTAATACAGAACTATATTGAGATAAAATAGAATTTGTTTCCTCTGAGACACAGGTAGAGGTACGTCCACACGGACCTGGGTGGCAGCCACCTGTTCCTGCAGTGCCAGGCAGGGCATGCTCGCAGATCTGGGGAACCTCTTGCTCCTGGAGCCCCACAACCTCCCTCCTGGCACCCTCTCCCTCTGGTGGCTGTGACAGCCCACACTTGGCCTTGGGTATCTCCCGCTTCTTTGCCTGCCCCTCTTCTGCCCACCCTGCACATCTCTGTCTCCCACTGTCCCTGCTGTGACCACGACTGCCTGTCCCTCCCTGCACTCTCTCTCTCCTAGGGCTCCTTGTCTTAGGTAAATGAACCCACAGCCTTTACATTGTGATTGGAAACAGAGCCCGGGGCTTGTTCAATTCTCCCTCCCTCCACCACACACACCTCTCCTCCTTAATGTTTCCGAAGCCAATGAGCTCTAAACTCAGCTCCTCCTGCACCTGCCAGCTCTAGGACCTGTGACAAAATGCCTACCATCTGTCTGGGACTCGGTCTCTCATCTATCATACAGGCATAATGATGATAGTGTCCTCCTTCTAAGGCTGGGGAGAACCAGGAGGCTAAGGTGATGGGCCACGAACGGTCAAAACAGCTGCAATCCTGCCTCCACCTGGGGCTGGTGTTTCAAGTCCATTGTGTGTGAATGGAGCTTTGATGTCTCCATTCACACACAATGGTTTATTCTAAAATAGACTCCCCTGTGCCCTTCCTTCCCCGCAACTGTTTCACCTCTGTACCGTGCAATGGTACCTGTGAGAAAGAACTGTCCCATTCCCAAATCATCATCTCCACCCCAGCCCCCAGGCCCCTGGTTGGTGAGACCCTTGATGGGCAGTCTCATGCTTCTGTCCAGGAGACTTTCCCACCAATTGCTCCCCTGCATGGAGACTAAGTGGACTCTTCTATTCCCTGCGCATCACAGGGTCTACAGTGCACGCATATTCCTGATTCTTCCACGTTCCCCAGATGACGATTTCATCTGTGTCTCCTCCCACAACCACCCAAATGGACCGTCCCAGAACTTGAACCCGAAAATCATTCAGAGAGAAAAGGCCAAGATGCCCAACCACCTGCTGCAGAATCCTGCTCCAGGACTGAAGTGTATGGTCTCTATCAAAATAAAAACTGGAGGCCAGGTGCTGCACCTCACGCCTGTAATCTCAACATTTCAGGAGACCAAGGTGGGAGGATTGCTTTGGCCCAGGAGTTTAAGAGCAGTCTGGGTAACATAGAGAGTCTTTCTTGACAAAACCTTAAAAAAATTAGTGGGTCATGATGGTGCATGCCTGTAGTCACAGCTTCTCTGGGGGCTGAGGAGGGAGGATCACTTGAGCCCACGAGTTCAAGGTTGCATTGAGCTATGATCATGCCACTGCACTCTAGCCTGGACAGCGCAAGACCCCTTCTCTAGAAAAAATAAACAAACAAACAAAGAAACCCAACAACTAGAAACATCCTCCTCTGGAATGGGGGTCAGGAACTTCTGCCTGCCTTGTTCCCTGATGTCTCTCCAACACCTAGAACAGCACTCAGCACGAGAACACACTCATTAGTGTTTTGTTGAATAAATGACTCCTTTAACACAGCAATTCCACTTCTAAGAATCTTTCCTAAAGAAATATTCACACACGTGCAGAGACCTGTGCGCACAGTAATGAGACGAGCAAACAAATGGGGAAAGTTTGCGAATGTTTATTAACTGTCAATGACTGATACGGGGAATCAGAGGAGGGGAGTACATGCTGCACAGGGAACAGATTGAGGGGGGCTTGACCAGGACGCATGGCAACGGGGAAAAGCATTTGGGAGATGCTTATGCTGGTACTTGGTGTGTGTGTGTGTGTGTGTGTGTGTGTCTGTGTGTGTGTGTCTGTGTGTGTGTGTGTGTCTGTGTGTGTGTGTTTGTGTATGTGGTGTGTAAATGCAGAGGAGAAAATCGGAAATTAAACACTCAGATCTGCCCTCAGTAGTCACAGCTGGGGAGAGAGGAGGGTAGTGCTGTCCTATGGAGAGAATACCTGACTATACTTGTTTTCTGAGGTAGGTGCATGGATACACAAACCGAAATACACATTAAGCATGTCTTGCTCATCAATGAAAACGCTAATATCTAACAGAATGGCACACTGTAAGAAAATACAACGGAAACACTAACACCGAACTCTTGGCACACTAAGATAAATAACGCTCAACTTTTCACTGTTGTGAACACTTGCTTTCACTTGCTATACACCTGATGACGAGGGGTCCGCAGCCATGCCCACGTTTGTGAAAGGTCACCACGTTCTGCTTCTCATCAAGGGCATGTGTCATATCCCTAAGGCTGAGGCAAGAAGAGAGAAGGAAAGTAAGTGGCAGTGAGTTCCCACTGCCCGATAACTCAATCTCAACTCCTCCTGACCTGCAGACCCTGCACACTCTGATTCTGCCCTACCCAAGGACCTGCACACGCCTTCCACGCGGTTCCTCCAAGTGAACCATCTGCTCATGCCACAGTGACTTCTTCACCTGGGTTATCCATTCCCAGGTTAGAGGAAGGTGTGGCCCACATACAGGGCTGACCTGGAGTTTGGGAACCCACAGCATCCTGGGTAGGGAGGATCCCTGGATATACAAGTAGGGAGTAAAAAGAGCTTGCGAAGGCCAGGCGCGGTGGCTCATGCCTGTAATCCCAGCACTTTGGGTGGCCGAGGCCGGCGGATCACAAGGTCAGGAGACCGAGACCATCCTGGCTAACACGGTGAAACCCCGTCTCTACCAAAAATACAAAAAAAATTACCCGGGCGTGGTGGCGGGCGCTTGTAGTCGCAGTTACTGGAGAGGCTGAGACAGGAGAATGGCGTGAACCCGTGAGGCGGAGCTTGCAGTGAGCGGAGATCGTGCCCCTGCACTGCAGCCTGGGCCACAAAGGGAGGGTCCGTCAAAAAAACAAAACAAAAAACATGGGAAATCTCATCATTCAGCCTCAATGCTGTACCCTAGCAAATTATTAGAAGGGAATGATATGGGGAATAAGTGACAAGATGGGATACCAGTACCATAACAGAATAGCACATCTGCAGGGATGTCGGGGGTGAGCCCAAGGTTCACTTACAGTTACTCGTCATCTTCTTCAGGGTCGCTGATCTCTTCATAAATCACCACCTGCTTTCTCTCACGCAGTCTGTGGGTCCAGGCATGTTCCCCCCTTTTGGGTCCTATGATGGGGAAGAGTTGGAAAATGAGGGTTGGGTAGGTTGGAGAGTGTTAGGCTCTGTTTTCTCAAAAACAGGAGATGCCTCCCCCTTCCCAAGTGCCCATGGGCCTTCTTTATCCAGTGTTTCACATTCTCTGGCTTAGAGAGGCTGAGACCTTAGACCCACACCAATACAGGCCAAATGCCAATTAAAGTTTTAGCTTCTGGCTCCTTTCATTGTGAGGTTTAGAGTCCCAACATCTTCACTTATGGGAACATCCACCCTTACCTCCTTTCATTCAGCACGTGTTTATTAAGGGCACCGAGGTGTACTTTTTTTTATTGCACCACATTTTCATAGTGCTTCACAGATACTGCAATGTTTTTTTGGAAATTCTCATCAATTTTACACTTTTCCATTATTATTATATCTGTTATGGTGATCTGTGATCAGTGAGCTTTGATATTATTACTGCAATTGTTTTTGTTGTTTTTTAGTCTTTTAAAATAATTTTAATTTTTCAATATGTTATGTTATGTTATGTTATGTTATGTTATGTTATGTTATGTTATGTTATGTTGTTATTTGAGACAAAGTCTCACTCTGTAGCCCAGCCTGGAGTGCAGTGGAGCAATCTCAGCTCACTGCAACCTCTGCCTCTCTGGTTCAAGCGATTCTCCTGCCTCAGCCTCCAGAGTAGCTGGGACTACAGGAGCATGTCACTACGCCTGGCTAATCTTTTGTATTTTTAGTAGAGTTGGGGTTTCACCGTATTAGCCAGGATGGTCTCGATCTCCCGACTTTGTGATCGGCCTGCCTCAGCCTCCCAAAGTGCTGGGATTACAGGCGTGAGCCACAGCGCCCGTCCGTGTTTTTTATTTTGGTGCGTACACAGTAGGTGTACTTATGGGGTACGTGAGATGTTTTGATACACGCATGCCATGCATAATAATCACATCATGGAAAATAGGGTATCCATCCCCTCGACCATCTATGCTTGTGTTACAAACAATCCAATTACACTCTTCTAGTTTTTAAAAAATGTACAATTAAATTATTATTGACTATAATCACCCGTTCTGTGTAATTGTTTGGGGGGTGGGTACCAGGAACTGCACCCATAGAAGATGACAAACTTAATCGCTTAATGTTTTGTGTCTTCTGACTGCTCCACCGATGAGCTGTTCCCCATCTCTCCTCCTTTTCTTGGGCCTCCCTATTTCTTGAGACACACCTATACTGAAGTTAGGACGATTAACAACCCTATAATGGCCGCTAACTGTTGAAATGAAAGGAAGGGTCGCATGTCTCTCACATTAAATCAGAAGCTAGAAATGGCTAAGCTTAGTGAGGAAGCATGTTGAAAGCCAAGACGGGCTGAAAGCTCGACCTCTTCCACCAAACAGCCAAGCTGTGCATGCAAAGGAGAAGTTCTTGAAGGAAATAATAATACTAATACTCCAGTGAACACACGAAGAAGAAAGCAAAACTGCCTTACTGCTCAAATAGAGGAAGTTTGAGTGGTCAGGATATTTGACGAAACCAGCCACAACATTCCCTTAAGCCAAAGTCTAATTCAGAGCAAGACCCGAACTCTCTTCCAGTCCATGAAAGCTGAGAGAGGTGAAGAAGCTGCAGGAGAAACGTTTGAAGCTAGCAGAGGGTGGTTCATGAGGTTCAAGGAAAGAAGCCATCTGCATAACTTAAAAGCGCAAGGTGAAGCAGCAAACCCTGATGGAGAAACTGCAGCACGTTATCCAGAAGATCCAGCTAAGATCGCTGTCGAAGGTGGCTACACCAAACAACAGATTTTCAATGTAGATAAACTAGCCTTCTATTGGAAGCAGATGCCATCTAGGACTTTCATAGCTAGAGGAGATTGACTCCAACTTTGAAGGAAGTTCTCCTGTGGGTAAAATGCTGTCCAATAGCATCACATACTACGGAGAAATCCTTCATGAAACAGAGAGTTAATCAATGTGGCAAATTTCATTGTTGTTTTCTTTTAAGAAACTGCCACAGCCACTCCACCCTTCAGCAGCCACCACCTTGATCAGCCAGCAGCCATCAACACCCAGGCAAGAGCCTCCACCAGCAAAAAGGGTGACTCACTGAAGGCTCAGAAGATTGTTAGCACTTTAACAATGAATTAGTTTAAAATAAAGTTATGTACATTTTTAGACATAACGCTATTGCACTCTTAGTAGACTGCACTATAGTGTAAACATAATGTTTTTACGCACTGCCAAACCAAAAAAACAATGCGTGTGACTCACTTTAATGCAGTCGTCTGGAACCGAATCTGCACTATCTCTGAAGTACACCTGTATTGGGTATCAGGCATTGGGCTGAGTAAGATATGATCCCAGGTTACCACAGATAGAATCACTTGAGCACCTTTCATGACATCAGGCCTTCTAGATTAAATTTAATGCCTCCAAACAATTTACGAACTATGATTCTTTATTTCCATCTTATGGACGAGGAATCTGGAACTGAGAAAATTTGGAAGACTTGCCCCAAGTCACGTGGTTTTTCTATGGATGAGAACTCCAGTCTGTGTCTCTGGAGGTCACGTCTAACATCTCATCTGGAGCTGGGCGAGCTCCTCAGCCCAGCCTGGACCCGGGCTTGTCTGGGATCCATGCCACACACCCAGTCCACACACCTCAACATCGCCAGGGAAGCCAGAGGGGTTGTTCCTGCATTCTTTCCTCTTACCAGATGTCTCGTGAATCTTCTCAGAGGTAGTTGCTTTTCCCGGGGGGCACAGCTGTTTCCCATGGTTCTCTGGGGCAGATGCTTCTGACACTCCCTTCCAATCATTTCCTTCCTCTGCTGGCTTCTCGGGGGTGATCTTTATAATGTGAAGGTCACAGATAACAGTATGAGTGATATTTCTATAGTGCTTTAGAGCTTACAAAGGGTCTTCACATGCATTACCTTAATCAATGTTCTCAACAACGCGGGGAGAGTTACACAGGCCTAAATTAGGAGAAACCCAGGAGGTTAGACAGGAAAGGAATGGCCTATGTGAATATGGTTTCCAGGGCTAGAATGCTTATCTTCACACTCTTTTAAGACTGACATTCTTGCAAACAGCAAAAATCTCCATGTAATTGAGAGTTTGGTATACAAAAGATTGGAAGGAGGATAGCATTCTAAGAATTCATAAGGTCTGCAAAAGGGAGAGCTTCTATAAAATACGAGGGAGCTCATATAAGCTCTTAGCTGCTGGGAGAGTAAATGTAAAAACATAGAGAGGGGACAAAACACTGCTGAACAAGATGGTGTGGGGAGATGAATACAAGGGAGGGAGGGGTAAAGAAACGGTTTGCTGAAATTAATCTAGGCAGCAAAGAAAGCAGTACCAGATCTGGCATATCACCCTACCGAGGCACCGACATTGAATGTGGAATTCAGTCAGGTGGTAGCCATACCAGTTCTGGTTGCACTGGGATGTGTCACTGACCAACAATCTGAAGCTACTTTTTTTTTTTTTTTTTTTTTGAGACAGAGTCTTGCTCTGTCACCAGGCTGCAGTGCAGTGGCAAGATCCCGGCTCACTGCAACATCAGACTCCTGCGTTTAAGTGACTCTCATGCAGCAGCCTCCAGAGTATCTGGGACTGCAGGCAGGCGCTACCACGCCCTGTTAGTTTTTTATTTTCAATAGAGACGAGGTATCACCATGTTGGGCAGGGTGGTCTTGATCTCTTGACCGAGTGATCCATCCAACTCAGCCCCCCAAAGTGCTGGGATTACAGTCGCGAGCCACCGCGCCCGGCTCTTAATCTACTTTTTATTCAGCTTCCTCGCTTATGAAATAGTGAACAATGCGTGTAAAATAGTCTACGGGAAAGTCCTCTCTGAGCTTGTAAACACTGTTTAAATGTAGTAATTATAACAATTAATACCTTTCATGATCCTTCCTTGAATTCGGTCTCCACACTGGCTACTCAACTCCCAGATCCCTTTACCCTCTAAACCAGAGTTGAATCTGCACTCGTGGGGTCACTCACTCAGGGGCCTCCGAGGGATCCCCTGGGCTGGAATGGGGGCTTCCAGGATGCCTCAGGTGCAGACAAGGTCCTCAAGGAGCTCACAGCGGGGAGGGGCCAAAAGTCAAAGAAATTCCTAAGCCATGGAAGTGGTCCCAGTAACAGAGCAGAGGCCAGCTGGTCTTTCCTACGGCAAGAGTGGATGTCTCAATGGAAGCACCAGCAGGCCCTATGGGGTAAAGCCCTAGTGAACAACATCTGAACTTCATAAAAAAAATGCAAACGTAAATGAGCTTTAAACGGCTTGGAGCTCTGGATTAGATTACCACTGCCACTGCGCCCCAGGAAAATCCTTTAACATCTCTGTACCCCGATAGCCTCATTTTATTATGATGTTGCTGATAACTATGATCTAAAACATGAACTATGATTCTTTACTTCCATTTCATGGACCAGGAGTCTGGAGCTCAGAGAACTTAGAAGATTTGTGCCAAGTCACATGGCTTTTATATGGATGACAACCAAAGTGTGTGACTCGTTATTATTTGGAGATAATAATAGAAACAACGTCATAGAGGTCTTCTTAAGGATCAAATACATTAATCTATGTGAACTGCTTAAAATAGTATCTGGCATCAGTATGAAAACAAAAGAGGTATTAAGGATCACAACTGTTAGTATTATCAAGCTGTTGGTGCTACATCAGGTGTTGTGATAGACATGGGGAGAAGGAGGCAGTGAGGGCATTTTTGATATTCTCCCACTCTTACCAGTGTTCGCATCTGTGGAGGGACAAAGGTTCTCTGGTCCTTTAGATTTGAGTGATACTCACCTTCGGGAAGATTCTCTGGAGCCTGCCGAAAGTCATCTGAGGACGTTCAACTGAAAGAGAATACATCAGAATTTTTCTTTGTTGGTAAAGGTTTCCAGACTCTAGAGAGACTTCTATTGCATGAGGGTATTCTGCAGCAGAGGGTTATGAGTCCACTTATTGTTGAGGAGTTATTTGTGATAAGCCTCTGAATTATGTTTAGTAATGGTTGATTCATTTATCTGTGGCATCAATTCAGAATTTTCCATCTCGTAGTTTGTCAAATTGGGACTAAACTCCATCACAGTCTCATCTTATTCCTTTACATATCTTTTACTTTTTTCCAAATAATTAAATTGATTGGTTAGGAATCTAACTGTATCCACTCAAGATGTGCAACAACTGAGAATCATTGTACACTTCAAATGGGTGAATCTCATGGTATGTGAATTAAGCTGTTAAATGTGTGATGAACCATGGATGATTTATTCCAGTGGCTCTGAAATATTTTCAGTATAAAGACACTCCTTTAATGTCAAAATCTTGGCAGACACTCAAGCACTGGATTTTCAGATCTCTTATAGTGATTGTGGGAGATGGTAGAATCTGGCCTGTTTAGTTGGGGAGTAATAGGTCTATTGGAGACAGTTTGGACAGTCTGACCTTGTCTTGTAATTGTGTTGTCAGAGCAGAAGAGCAAGTAAACACCTATGTCCCCTTTATATTCCTGAAATGTACAAAGATCTCTACCGAAGAACCTGTCTCTTTTTCACCCTATGTTATCTCTGCTCTCTGACAAGTGGGAAAGCTCTCTGTGTGCTGGATGAGGGATCACTCTTTCAAACTCACTCCCAAGCTCATCACAGAGAATCAGGGTTCTTTGGGAATAAGAAGACTATTTGCTTTTGATAAAATACAGGGAAACATCGATGCTTATTACATAATGTGTTCATCACCCTCACTACTAAGATACCTATCCAATACCTACATGCTGTTAATGAAACAAACTCTGGAAGTTTTTGGCGAATCTACAGTTGTAACATTTTCTTTCTTTTTTTTTTCTCTTGTAACATTTTTTTAACAGTCCTTTGATTCATTAACAGTGCTTAGGAAGAACAACATGTCGTTTAAAAAAGAAATATTGCAAAACACAGAAAAGTATGGGGAATAATATTGAGTCCAGTCGGATCTCAACATTACCCCACAGCTCTGTTAGGTTTGATTTATTTTTTCAGAATATTAGAAAAACTACAAACAGGCCGGGCGTGGTAGCTCACACTTGCCACCCCAGCACTTTGGGAGGCTGAGGCGGGTGGATCACCTGAGGTCGGGAAGTTTGAGACCAGCCTGGCCAACATGGTGAATCCCCGTGTCTACCAAAAATTAAAAATGAGCTGGGTGTGGGGGCGCATGCCTGTAACCCCAGCTACTCAGGAGGCTGAGGCAGGACAATCACTTGAACCCAGGAGGTGAAAGTCGGAGTGAGCCGAGATTGCCTTATTGCATTCCACCCCGGCCGAGAAGAGTGAAACTCCATCTCAAAAACAAAAACAAACAAAACACGCTATCGACAAGTCACAGCTGAAGCTGTCTGTGCAGCACTCAGCAATCCCTGCCCTCCCTCCCTCCTCCACTTACAGCCAGTCACCTTAATGTGATGGCTTTTTATTCACATTCATGTTTGTATACATTTACCATTTATTTATTATCTATGAAAATATATATTCTTGTTTTGCATGTTGTAAAATTTTATATGAATGGCCTCTGTAGTTAACTTTCTGCATGCAATTTTTTTCACTCAGCCCTGGTGTGTGTGAGGGAACAAATGCCTGAGGATCTTTCCCAGGTAGCTGAGCTGAAAAGCAGCTGGGCTTGAGGAGACCCTATCCAGCCCCTTCCCATCTACTCACCCTCATTCCCACGGTTACCGTCATTATCAGAATCATTCCCCTGGAGGTCTGTGGCCCCTGTATTACGCATGAAAGGTGGGAAGGTGGGCTTCAAACCTAGAAAGAAGCAAAATGTTTATTCCTTAAGAGACAAGCTTTGACCTGCCACGGTGGCTCATATCTGTAGTACCAGCACTTTGGGAGGCTGAGGCTGGAGTATTGCTTGAGGCCAGGAGTTCAAGGCTGCAGTGAGCTATGATTGCGCTACTGCACTCTAGCCTAGGTGACAGACTGAGATTCTGACTCAAAAAAGAAAAAAAAAGGAAAGAAAGAAAGATACAAGCTGAGAGAAGGAAGGTAGGGACGGTGTGGGAGTGCCGGGATGCCACAGAGACACTTGGACTCATCAGAACAGAGGCCTAAGGGAGAGAAACGTGCAGGATCCAGGTATAAGCTCCACTGTGGCCAGTCCCTGCCCTCAGCCCTGACAGAATACAGAAGAGCAGAGCACCCAGAAGCTGCCTTGCGATTTTTCCCTGCACAAAAGGAAAATGTGGGGTACCTTCTGCAGCCTAAGAAATAGCCAAAGCAGGAAAAGGGGTGCTCATGTGTCCCCAGACTTGTCTGTACCTAGAACTTTCTGTTACCTAGTTTAGTCATGACCTCATACTTTCTCTTCATATACACATAGGTGATTTTCTCCGTGGCTTTCATCTTTTCCCACTCTTTCTTAGAGAAGTATTTGGCAATATCATCGGAGGCCTAGGAAAAGATAAAAAAGGAATTTTGTCAGTGACCCAGCTAGACATGTCTGCCATTCAGCTGGAGCCGCTTCCTGCGTGCTGGATCTGGGAAGTGGGGATGATATTCCGTCCTGATGGCTGCCATGGCTAACTGACAGAACATGAGGGAACTTTCCTAGCTTCTCCCCTGCCACACAGTAGGGCTTTAATGCTGCTGGCTGGCTCTCTTCCCACTTTCCAGAATGGACTGAGATTCAACAAATGTAGTGCAAGGTCACAGACTTGTCTCCAGGGATGCTAGGTGATGACAGAGCGAGGATGGGAGGCTCCCAAGGATGCAGATCTCCCCTGAGACCCTGCTCCTTGTCTCCAGTACCTCTGTCCTCCCCTCCTCAGAAACCTGGTCACCCCACGCTGTCCCCTGGGCCACTACTCTGCCCCCTCCAGGTTACCTCACCTTTTGTGTCTTCTCTGGTATTTGAGCACCAACCGTGGGTCTCCTTGCAAGGGTGTCCTCTCCATTCATGGCACCGGGAGCAGTCTGACCTGCAAGAGAAACAGACCAAGTCTTTCCAGCCGCAGGAGCTTTGGTCCCGTGGAGGGAGAAATCTGTGAAGGCCGGCCACCCTCAGTCACCTGGAATCAGGTGCTTCATTTCTCCATTCGGGGCTTATCTGTCCCTGAGTAATGACATGGGGGGGAAAAGTCAGCTGAAAATAGGGGACCAGTGGTCTCTGGGAGAAGTATTGATTTGGGATGACAGGTTTCCTATGGGCAAAGCAGCCTTGAGTCTTTAGGTGGGGGTTGGCTAATGTTGTTAGTAGTTTCAGCTTACACTGAAAGATGTACAGACCCTTGTTGGGGAGGCAGAGATGTGACTGTGTAATTTTATTCAGTGGGGGCATGCTGACACCCCCACTCAATAAATAAAGGAAGGGAAGTCAGTCCCAGAGATAACATGGTCTCTCTGGTGATGGATCTGATCAGGCAGAGGGATGGGGGGTTCTGTTTTGTTGAAGAGAAATGAGCATCGCTACTATGAATGAATTTAGAGGCTATTACTGGGTGATTTGTAAATTATTAGAAGAAGAGAGCTAGAATTTCTGAGATTACAAGAGCCCGCCATCGCTTAGAGAGAATGTGGGGAGTTTCAAGGCGCAGCAATCAGCCAGGCACAGCGGCTCACGCCTGTAATCCCAGCACTTTGGGAGGCGAAGGAGGGAGGATCGCTTGAGCCCATGAGCTTGAGACCAGCCTGGCCAACATACCGAAACCATCTCTACTAAAACAACAACGACAACAAACACACACACACACACATTAACAGAAGCAGAGTGGTGTGCGCCTGTAGTCCCAGGGCCTACGCGAGAGGATCACTTGATCCCAGGAGGAAAGACTTGAGTGAGTTTTTTTTTTTTTTTTGAGCCATGGTCTCTCTCTGTTGCCCAGGCTGGGATGCAGTGGTGTGATCAGGGCTCACTGCAACCTCCGCCTCGTGGGTTCAAGTGATCCACCAGCTGTGGCCTCCAGAACTGCTGGAATTACAAGCGTGAGCCACCGTACCCGGCCCAAATTTGTTAAGTTACTAGAGTTCCCAGGAAAAATCCCATACCTGAAAAAGTTGGAAACTGACAGGAAAGATTTGAGATGGCGACCTGCCTCACATACACTCCTTATTAAAACTAGATAACAAATGCACCGCGGAGGAGGGGAGGGGTAGGAAGAACGGAAAAAGAAAATCAGCGCATGCTTACTCTGATTTTGGAAGAATCGAAAGAGAAAATCAGACCGTGCGTACTCTGAGTATGGAAGAATCGAAAGAGAGAGGAAGTCAGAGCATGCGTACTCTGAACTTAAAGCAGCCAATCCCGGTGGATGCTTTAGGCGGGAAAATCAGTGCCTCTGCCCCCAGTTTGAGAAGTTTCTGTCCCTGGTGGCTAGAATGATAGACGCCACATCAGCTTCGCTTATCCCGCCTACTGTTCTGACTTCGGATTGGCCAGATGGAGTTCACTAACTGCCCTGATTGGTCCATCATCCTTGCGCAGTGACATTGCGCAATATTGTCTCCTCCTCCAGCAACACTTTGTTGCCACTGCGTCAAAGTGGGTGGTCCTCAGGCACCGTCAGGAGATTTTGAACTCTCTGAAGACCGTCCCTGGATCTCGGGTTAAACATCTGGATTCTAGTCTGAACAGCGAGAAGAAAAATATAGTCGGATCTGTGATTTTTCTGCTTGAAAGACACAATGTTTTCCAGACTAGCACATTTGCAGAGCTTTGCTGTACTTAGTCGTGGCTTTCATTCTTCAGTGGCTTCTGTATCTCTTACCACTGAAAAAACAGCCCAAGGCCCTCCAAACTCTGATTACATTTTTGAAAGGGAATCTAAGTGTGGTGTGCACAATTACCATCTTTTACCTGTAGCCCTGGAGAGACGAAAATGTATTTACTTATGGGATGTGATTGCGGTATTGGTTACATCCACCTT
The DNA here is from genome assembly GCF_009828535.3 of Hylobates moloch. Lineage (NCBI taxonomy): Eukaryota > Metazoa > Chordata > Mammalia > Primates > Hylobatidae > Hylobates > Hylobates moloch. The sequence continues at coordinate 46,145,744 of NW_026652282.1, forward strand.
GGCCAATCTTCCCACCTCGGTCTCGCGACTACAGGCGGGAACCACCCCAGCCCCGCTAATATTTTCTGTTTTTTGATTTTTTAAAAGAGACGGTTTCGCTGTGTTGGCCAGGCTGGTCTCGACGTCCTGGGCTCAAGTGATCCTCCCGCCTCAGCCTCGGGACTACAGGCATGCACCACCTTGCCCATGCTTTTTTTTTTTTTTTTTTTTTTTTTTTTTTAGTAGAAACCATGTTTCGCTATGTTGACCAGGCTAACCTCAACCGCCTGGGCTCATGGGATCCTTCCGCCACGGCCTCGGGACTACAGGCATGCACCACCCGGCCCATGCTTTAGGTTTTTTATTTTTTAGTGGAAACTAGGTTTCGCTATGTCGGCCTGGGCTCAAGGGATCCTCCCGCCTTGGCCTGGGGACTACTGGCATGCACCACCCTGCCCATGCAATTTTTCTTTTTTGCTTCTTTGTTTGTTTCTTTCTTTAGTAGAAACCAGGTTTCGCTATGTTGCCCAGGCTGGCCTCAATCTCCTGGGCTCAAGTGATGCTTTCACCTCGGCCTCAGGACTACAGGAGTGTGCCATTCTGCCCTGCTCATTTTTATTTTATTTATTTATTTGTTTATAGGAAAGACAGGATTTCGCTACGTTGACCAGGCTAGTATTGACCTCCCGGGCTCAAGCAATCCTCCCACCTTGGCCTCGGAACTACAGGGGTGAGCCATCCCACCCACACAATGTTTTTTGTTGTTCTTGTTGTTAGTAGAAATGGGGTTTATCTATGTTGGCCAGGCTGGCCTCGACCTCCCGGGCTCAAGCAATCCTCCGGCCTCAGCCTGGTGACTACAGGCTCGCACCACCCCGCCCCATCTAATATTTTTAATTTTTCTAGTAGAGACAATTTTGCTATGTTGTCCTGGCTGGTCCCTACCTCCTGGGCTCAAGCAATCCTCCCGCTTCGGCCTTGGGACTACAGGCATGCACCACCCTGCCTTTTGCTATTTTTCCCAGGCTGGTCTTGACCTTCTGGGCTCACTCAATGATTTGAACCTGAGAAGCGGAGGTTGCATTGAGCTGAGATGACACCACTGCACTCCAGCTTGGGCGACAGAGCAAGACTGTCAAATAAATAAATACATACACGCATGAAAGAAAGAAGAAAGAAAAGAAAGAAGGAAAGAAAGAAAGAAAGATAGAAAGAAAGAACCAGCTGAATCTCCATAAATCTCCATCTCTTGCTATGTTGCCCAGGCTGACCTTGAACTCTTGTCCTCGAGCAATCCTCCCACCTCTGCCTCTCAAAGTGGTGGGATTACAGGAGTGAGTCACTGTGCCCAGTTAACGCTAGTATTTCAGAGTACAAACTCTGGAGCCAGACAGCTTGGGTTCAGTTTCTGACTTCTCAACTTATTAAGCTATGTGACCTTGTGTAAGTCATATAACCTTTCTGTGTCTCAGGCTACTCAAGAGTAAACTGGGAATACCCGCATTATCTAACTCACTTGATTGCTATGATTAAATGGGCAAATACATGTAAAGCACTTAGAATAGTGCCTGTCATGTGGTTAAGTTAGTATATATATTTTAGTTGTTGTTAGTAATGACTTCAAATTACTTTTAAAATGTAAAGGCATATCTGGTTCACGAAGAAGACAGTGAACAAGAAATAGCTGCTGGCTTCCTTCCCAAACCAAGCCCTGCAAATGCCAGATGCCACAGAAGAGGTGGGAAGTGGTTGGAGTTCAGAACAGTTCCCAGTAACAAAACCCTTGATGGTTTGGGCCCACTGGGGGATGAGATGGCTTAGAGTGGGAAAAGGTCAGAGGCCACAGATGGAGGATCAGCCCAGGTGGAGCTTTCTAAGTTGCATTCTTGTTTCCTCCTTGTTTTCTAGAAGGCTTATTACCTGTTCTGTAAACATATAGAGCAGACACTTGGCAGGGCTGGCCCAGTGCTAGCCCAAAGTGGCCTGATAACATTTTAGAATAAGGGGCTTGGGAAGCTCCTAGAAAATGTGCAGACTCATCAAAGCTGGCCAGTAAAGGAACATTCTTTTCCTACCTGTCCCTCTGCCCTCTGAGCTGGGTGATTACAACCAATATCATCCACCTGTAGACTCCCTGCACTCTGTAAGGCAGAAATCCTCTAAGGGTCTCTGGCGGCTCAGAGGCTAGGGACTGGAAAGAAGAAATGGCTCAACTCAGCCCTAGAGGCTCCATATCCTACGACCTATCGATCCAGAAACCCTGAAACTCACGTGGAGTGTCTGGGCTGACACACCTTCCCAGGAACAAAGAGTTATATAGAAAAACTATCGCATAGGCCAGGCGCGGTGGCTCACGCCTGTAATCCTAGTACTTTGGAAGGCAGAGGCGGGAGGATAACCTGAGGTCAGGAGTTTGAGAACAGCCTGGCCAACATGGCGAAACCCCATCTCTACTAAAATTAGCTGTGTGTCGTGGTGCATGCCTGTAACCCCAGCTACTCAGGAGGCTGGGGCAGTGAGGTGAGACCACACCATTGCACTTCAGCTTGGGCAACAATAGTGAAACCGTAAAAAAAAAAAAAAAAAAAAGACCGGGCACTGTGGCTCACGCCTGTAATCCCAGCACTCTGAGAGGCTGACGCGGGTGGCTCACCTGAGGTCAGAATTTCAAGATCAGACTGGCCAACATGGTGAAACCCCGTCTCTACTCAAAATGCAAAATTCGCCTGGCACAGTGTCACACGCCTGTGGTCCCAGCTATTCAAGGGGCTGAGGCAGGAGAATTGCTTGGACTCAGGAGGCAGAGCTGCAGTGAGCCAAAATGGAGTCACTGCACTCCAGCCTGGGTGAAAGAACAAGACTCCATCTCAAATAAATAAATTAAAAAAAACCTATTAGATAGGTTGGATACGAAAACAATTGCTCAAATAAATAATTCAGTGAAATAGATTGTATATTAAAACGGATATAGTTGAAAAAGCAATTACTGAGCTGAGGAAGTGACTCTAAAGAATTCATAACAGTAATCGGTAATGGATAGAGATGAAGTAAATGAAAGAAAAGTTAATTAATAGGGAGGATAGAAGAATAAATGTTGAAACACGTCTAATAGTAGCCTTATGAAAACAGAGTATAGTCATTAAAAAGGACAGTGTACTTAAAAATTAATGAATGAGAATTTCTCAGATTTAGACAAATGTCTTAAGATTTAAAGGGGTCATCGTACACACACACATACACACACACAGGAACAGTGAAATAAAAAATTGTGAAAGGCAAAGAAAAAATATTTTTAAAAAGATCTGAGAGATATAGCAGGTTACTTACAAAGGAAAAATATATAAACCTTCATCGGGTCTCTCAAACACCACACTGGAGGCAAGGATACAATAGTGTAATAACTCCAAAGTGTTGAAAGAAAGGGTTTTTTTTTTTGAGACAGAGTCTTTGTCACTCAGGCTGGAGTGCAGTGGCGTGATCTGCCTCCCAGTTTCAAGCGATTCTCCTCCACAGCCTCCTGAGTAGCTGGGGCTACAGGCGCACACCACCACACCAGGCTAATTTTTGTAGTTTTAGTAGAGAAGGGGTTTCACCATGTTGGCCACGCTGATCTCGACCTCCTGACCTGAGGTGATCTGCCCGCCTTGGCCTCCCAATGTGCTGGGATTATAGGGGTAAGCCACTGCACCCAGCGAAAGAAAGGAATATCTATATTTGGTGAAGGCAATGTCAGGCATATAACACTTCAGGATATTGAAGACACAGGGAAATGTTAAAGCAAACAAGTATTTATTGCACTTACTAAACACTGTAAGGAAGGGCCAGCTGCAGTGGCTCATGCCTGTAATCCCAGCATGTTGGGAGCCCAAGGCAAGAGGATTGGTTGAGCCCAGGAATTCAAGACCAACCTGAAAACGTGACTAAACCCCCTCTCTACAAAAAATACAAAAATTAGACGGACATATCAAGTTCCTGCTTCTGTAGATCATTAAAAAAAAAATACCTGGGTGTGGTGGTGCGTACCTGTAGTCCCAGCTACTGGGGAGGCTGGGGCAGGAAGATTGCTTGGGCTCTGGAATTTGAGGCTGCAGTGAGCTAGGATTGGGTCACTGCCCTCTAGCCTGAGTGACAGAGTGAGACTTTGTCTCTGAAAGTAAAAGAAAGATCATAAGGACGATTTTACTCAGAGGGGGGACTACTGTGTTAGGCACAGGGACCACTGCAATGGGGTCTTGCGGTGGGAGAGTGATATTAGGATCGACTTCAACTTCACCAAGGACAAGTGGGGATTTGTAGTCAGGGAGTAGGAGCGGGGGGTCAGAAGATGGGAAATTACTTGGAGGAAAACTCAGGTGTGCAGGGGGATTCTGGACAAACTGACTTGACAGGATTTTTGCTGAAACAGGCTAAATGGGCAGAGTTCCTGGATGAAGGACAGAGCCCGAGGTTGGGACCTAGTGAGAAACAGGATTCAGAGGAGCCCAACTCAAGTTTGGTCAAAGGAGAGTGTCTCTGTCTGAAAGCATAAGCAAGAAAGTCAACAGCAGTAAAATGAATGGATCACGAAGGAGAATTTTTGTGCGTTGCTAAGCAGGACTCTGCTTTAACCATTGTGAAAGTTGATTATGTGAAGTGAGTCGTTCTTAGTTTTTTTTAAGTTCTTATTTGCAGACGAAGCCTTCAGGTACTACGCTTCAGGGAGTATAGGTTGTAACATTTTATTTTTTTTGAGATGGAGTCTCGCTATGTCGCCAGGCTAGAGTGCAGTGGCTCCTTCTCCGCTCACTGCAACCTCCGGCTCCCGGGTTCAAGCGATTCTCCTGCCTGAGCCTCCTGAGTAGCTGAGACTACAGGCACGTGCACTACGCCCAGCTAATCTTTTGTATTTTTAGTAGAGACAGGGTTTCACTGTGTTAGCCAGGATGGTGTTGATCTCCTGCCCTCGTGATCCACCCTCCTTGGCCCCCTAAAGTGCTGGGATTACAGGGGTGAGCCACCGGGCGTGGCCAACGTGTTTCTTATCACGCTTCAAGTCTGTGTTGATGTTGATGCCAGAGAGGTATAATGAGGCATGCCTGACCCCCCACTTCCTGTCATGGCCTGAAACCGTCTCTCCAGTTAAATTTTAAAAGAGCCCTGGCTTAGGAGGACGTCTATTCAGATGGTTGGGGGCAGGGGGCTTAGGATTTTATTTTGGATTTACAAGTCCTATAAGGTAAAACTGCATAAATTTTAAAGAACAAGTCTTGTGCTTGATGTATGGACCACACAAAAAGTCCACCAAACTGTCCAATGCCATAACCAGAGACATTTGAATGACAAATCAGGATGAGAGGTTGATGTTTCCACACTGTAGACAGTTTTTCCCAAGATGCCAGAATAAGTCTTCCTATCACAATGAGACTATTACCCCCTGAATGTCTACATTTTTCACTTGACAGAACCTGACCCCCAAATCCTTTCCTTCACCTAGTGGTCCCTTTTATAGAATTGGCACTCTGCTTTACTTCAACCCAGTCCTAATATGCTACTCAAAGACTATAAGAGGTCTCATTCAATTGCCCCATAGTCTTTAGATTTGTTTAGCTGGTGGCCCCTAGGCTTGGGATCCTCGTTCAAAACCATTGTACAAACTAAATTTATTAAACAATTGCTAATTATAGCTGAGTACAGTGGCTTAGGCCTGTAATCCCAGGACTTTGGGATGCCAAGGCAGGCAGATCACTTGAGGTCAGGAATTTGAGACCAGCCTGGCCAACATGGTGAAACCCCGTCTGTACTAAAAATACAAAAATTAGCCGGGCGTAGTGGTGGGCACCTGTAATCCAAGCTACTCAGAAGGCTGAGGCAGTAGAATCACTTGAACCTGGGAGATGGAGGTTGCAGTGAGCAACCTTGCTCACTGCAGTGGCTGGATCGCACCACTGCACTCCAGCCTGGGCGACAGAGCGAGACTCCGTCTCAGAAAACAAAACAAAA
>NW_026652282.1:46151711-46212764 GCF_009828535.3 Hylobates moloch
AGCTGGGCATGGTGGCGGGTGCCTGTAGTCCCAGCTATGCATGAGGCTGAGGCAAGAGAATCGCTTGAACCTGGGAGGCGGAGGTTGCAGTGAGCCGAGATCGCGCCACTGCACACCAGCCTGGGTGACAGAGCGAGACTCCGTCTCAAAGAAAAAAAAAGCCTGGCTTGGTAGAAGGAGAATGGCCTGGGGACTGACACGGGTCTCGAACGTGGAGCGGCCGGGGCAGTCGCGTCCCTCAGCCGTCAGCTCCCGACAGTAGGGAAGGAAACAGGAGCCGACCTCCCCGGGCGCCGAAGCGCAGGCCCAGAGCCCGTCAATCCTAGGCCAGCCCCGCCCTCCGGTCTGCGTTTTTCCGGCGGCGCAGGAACTTTCTGCGCGGATGCTGTGGTTGCGAGGGCGTGACAAGTGGGGATTACCGACGCCGCAAGGAGTTCCTGCTCGGCTGCTGTGGTTGCGGGGAGGGGACTAGCGCGGTTGCTGTGGTTGCGAGGGCGTGACTGGGAGGGGGTTCCGGCGCCGCAGGAACTTCGGGCGCGGTTGCTGTGATTGCGAGGGCGGGATTAGGAGAAGCTTTTGTGCAGGGGTGGGTCCCTTTTCCTCGTTCGCCGGAGCCATTGCAGCCTGTACCCTTCCCTTTCCGGGGTCGTAGTTCTCCTCCCGCTAGCCAGGCCCGAGGCCGAAAAGCAGAGAAGATGGAATTTCCTCTGCAGTTGGAGGCGTTCGGTTTTTGTGGCCGGCAGGTGGCAATGTTGCGCCATGGAGCTGCCCTGCTCGCCTCCCGCCCCGCCCTTCGCGAGCGAAAAAACGTCTCCAAACCTTTTCCGAGATTTTGTTTTCAATCGGCCTGTCTCCGGAGGTGCCCGTTCCTTTAGCAACCCTTGTGTGGTGAATGTCTCGTCCTTTTTTTTTTTTTTCGCCCAGGCTGGAGTGCAGTGGCGCGATCTCCGCTGACTGCAAGCTCCGCCTCCCCGGGTTCACGCCATTCTCCTGTCTCAGCCTCCCGAATAGCTGGGACTACAGGCGTCGGCGACCGCGTCCGGCTAATTTTTTGTGTTTTTAGTAGAGATGGGGTTTCGCTGTGTTAGCCAGGATGGTCTCGATCTCCTGACCTCGTAATCCCCCCGCCTCGGCCTCCCAAAGTGCTGGGATTACAGGCGTGAGCCACCGGGCCGGGCCTGGTATCATCCTTCTTTTCCCCCCACCGTCCTGGCGCCTGTGGATCTTCATCAATGTATTTTTTTTTTTTTGAGACAGAGTCTCGCTTTGTTGCCCAGGTTTGGGTGCAGTGTTGCGAGGTTCACTGCAACCTCCGCCTCCTGGGTTCAAGCGATTCTCCTGCCTCAGCCTCTTGAGTAGCTGAAATTACAGGCAGGCGCCACCACACCCGGCTAATTTTTGTATTTTTAAAAAGTACAGACGAGGTTTCACCATGTTGGCCAGGCCAGTCTCGAACTCCTGACCTCAGGTGATCCGCCCGCCTCAGCCTCCCAAAGTGCTGGGATTACAAGCGTGAGCCACCGCACCTGGCCCATCAATGTATTCTTTCATTAGGGACTGTGTTCAGCCTCACTGGAGAACACTGGGAGGCGAGATAACGCAGAATAAAGAAAACGAATCTTAGCCACCGTCCCATCACGCAGCGGTGACCATTCATTATGCTTTGTGATATTTCCTTAAGAAGGTTTTTCATCCATAAAGGTGCATTTTCCTCATACTGAGATTCCTAATTCCGTCACGACTTCAACATCCTTCTTTTTAAACTCGGTTTCACATTTTTGAAAAATTCTTTTTGTAACTTTCATGGTTTTGATTGAAATAATAATGCAAACGTTTTCTGGAACGTTGAAAGTTCCTGTAAAACTTGAGTGCACAATTCATTAACTCTATCCAAAGACAGCTGTCACTGTGTTATGAGGTCAGGAGCTGTGGTATGTGTGTTTTCCAGTCTTTTGTCCTCAGCACCTGGAAAACTACTTAGAATTTACTAGGTGCCTAATAAACATTGTGAATTAAACTGATATTTACATTTCCAGTCAATTTTCCTTATATATGTAGAGTTAATCTTTTCATAGCCCTGGATTATAATATAGCACCGGTTTTCTACATGATTTTTTCGTTTCACATTTTGTAGTGAGCATTTGCCTTTGTCGTTAACATTTCTTAAATGTTTGTCTTGCATTGGTCAGGTCAATTCACTTACAGAAGATAATTTTACTTGTTTATGATATTTAGGAAAGAATTCAGGGCTTTGCATGTAAAACACTCTCCTTAATTCCATACAAATCTCACTGAAGCCATCCAGCGCAGTGGCTCACGCCTGTAATCCCAGCACTTTGGGAGGCCAAGGCGGGCAGATCACCTGAGGTCGGGAGTTTGAGACCAGCCTAACTAACATGTTGAAACCCCGTCTCTACTAAAAATACAAAATTAGCTGGGCATGGAGGTGCACGACTGTAATCCCAGCTACTCGGGAGGCTGAGGCAGGAGAATCGCTTGAACCCAGGAGGTGGAGGTTGCAGTGAGCCAAGATCACACCACTGCACTCCTGCCTGGGCAAGAGTGAGACTCCGTCTCCAAAAATAATAATCTCACTGAAGCTTAATTAAGTTGTAGCCTAGAATTGCCTTGATAGAAACGGATCTTTTATTCTGTGTTTTAATCAGCTTTCAATATATTGGCTGTCTTCCACAGGACACTGCCCTAGATCAAGTCAATTCATAGAAGTGAGATTCTGGATGGCATGCTAAGGTTATCTGGCCCAGTGGTAAGAAGCAACAGTCAGTTTAGCTTGCTGCATTGATATAGTCATGTAATGACGTACTGGGGGCATAAAGAAAAATGCACTAAATATGAACTTAGGGGCCTAATTCCCAACATGTGATTGGAGTCAGGGCCACCATCACTTGACTGGAAGCACCATATGTGAGCCAAGGCTCATCTGACTGCAGTGGTCTTTCTCCATGTCTAGCTAATACTTGTGAAGCTGCTTTAGGCATGCCTCAAATAACTGAAAAAAATCACATACTTCTTTCCAAAAAGGGGGAGGGGGCTCACTGTAAACAGTACTGTACACAAATAATCGGAGTTAATTTATGCAGACAGCTTCTTTACCATAAAGCTGCGGTTTGATTTGGACAAGAAGTTCTTCACTAATATTCACTTCCTCTCACAGGGCCTCAGGCAGGGCCTTGGGCCAGGCCTCAAGAGAAGTTCCTTTCTATTAATAGTTCCTGCCCTGCCAGCCTTACCTACTTGACTGAGTCACTTTGCTTCTCTGGGCTTGCAGCAGCATCCAGGGAGGGGTGTGGTGAGAGTGCCCCTGTTCCCAGCACAACAGCTCCTCTTTTTTCTCTTATGCATTGGATTTTTTTTTCAAGAAACGTGCTTTTAACAAAAACTGAAATCCACTGGTCTACATGATTTCTAAGATTTCCTCTGTGCTTAGTCACCCACACATGAAAGGAAGGAAGATTGGACAGAAATGAAGTTATGAAAATGAGTAAGTACAGCCATCCATAGGAGTAGCAGCCACTACCAAGCAATCGCTCTGCTTAGGTCTCCAGCACTGTCAAGTTACTCTACTGGCCCTTGGCTTAATCAAAAGACTATTTGAAGATAAACTTTTATCTTTTGTTAAAGCTAATATATTTTTGCTGCCTCATTCAATAGATTAGCCTGTTTCCTAACTAAATAGTTATATAAGGGCTGGGCACGGTGGCTCACGCCTGTAATCCTGGCAATTTGGGAGGCCGAGGCAGGTGGATCACATGGTCAGGAGTTCAAGACCAGCCTGGCCAAGATGGTGAAACCCCGTCTCAACTAAAACTACAAATAATTAGCCAGGCGCCGTGGCAGGCACCTGTAATCCCAGCTACTTGGGAGGCTGAGGCAGGAGAATCGCTTGAACTCGGGCGGCAGAGGTTGCAGTGAACCAAGATCGCACCACTGCACTCCAGCCTGGGTGACAGACACTCTGTCTCAAAATAATAACAATAATAGGCATATAAGAGCATAGACTGTAGCATCACTGAAAACCAAACCCTATAGAAATTTGAGTCCTTTTTTTCAATTTAGTGAGTTTTTCTATATCTTTTCCAAATAGCAAAACACAGTTTTTCCTATATTTGTTTCCCAGTGGCATCTTAGGTTGTATTATTTTGGCACAGACACCCTTCGTTTGTATTTTAAAGATGTAGGGACCCCGTCTCTACAAAAAAGTTTTTTAAAATTAGCCAGATGTGGTTCCAGCTACTCAGGGGGCTGAAGTGGGAGGATTGCTTGAGCCCAGTAGTTTAAGGCTACAGTGAGCTGTGATCACACCATGGCACTCCAGCTTGGGCAACAGAGTGAGACCTTGTCTCGAAAAAAAAGATGTAAAGAAAGTCTTTACTCTCCCTAAAATTATGATTCCAGAGACTGTATTCTTATCTATTTCAAATCATGTGGATAAGATTTATTGAGCATATACTATGTGTTGGGTACTATACTGAGTCCTTTACATGTACTATTAGTCTCATTGATCATAGAAACCTTTGGAGTTTGTTATTGGTTACTATAATTATTCCTGTTTAACAGATGAGAAAACTGCTACTTAAAGAGACATCAGTGCTCAGGTGTGTGATGCTAAAGATGTTTGTATAATGTGAACCCTATGATGACTCAAGGGACAGATTTCCTCATTTTTTTTTTTTTTTTTTTTTTTGACGGAGTCTTACTCCGTCATCCAGGCTGGAGTGCAGTGGGGCGATCTCAGCTTACTGCAACCTCCGCCTCCTGGGTTCAAGCATTTCTCCTGCCTCAACCTCCCGAGTACTGGGTACAGGCGCACGCTACCACGCCCAGCTAATCTTTTGTATTTTAGTAGAGATGGGGGACATGAGCCACTGCACCTGGCCTTTTTTTTTTTTTTTTTTTTTTTTGGATACAGGGTCTCTATCACCCAGGCTGGAGTGCAGTGGTGCAGTAATGGTTCACTGCAGCCTCGACCTCCTGAGCTCAAGAGATCCTCCCACCTCAGCCTCCCAAGTAGCTGGAATCATACCTGGCTTTTTTTTTTTTTTTGAGATGGAGTCTCACTCTGTCAGCAGGCTGCAGTGCAGTGACACGATCTCGGCTCACTGCAATCTCCGCCTCCCGGGTTCAAGGGATTCTACTCCGTCAGCCTCCCGAGTAGCTAGGATTACAGGTGCGTGCCACCACACCCAGCTCATTTTTTCGTATTTTTAGTAGAGACAGGTTTTCACCATATTGGCCAGGATAGTCTCGATCTCCTAACCTTGTGATCCACCTGCCTCAGCCTCCCAAAGTGCTGGGATTACAGGCAAGAGCCACTGCGCCTGGCCATACCTGGCTAATTTTTAAAAATTAAAAACAAATCCCAGCACTTTGGGAGGCCAAGGTGGGAGGATCACTTGAGGTCAGGAGTTCGAGACCAGCTGGGCCAACATGGTGAAACCCCATATCTACTAAAAATACAAAAGTTGGCCAGGCATGGTGGCACGTGCCTGTAGTCCCAGCTACTCTGGAGGCTGAGGCACGAGAATTGCTTGAACCCAGGAGGCAGAGGTTGCAGTGAGCCGAGATTGCACCACTGCACTCCAGCCTGGGCAACAGAGTGAGACCCTATCTCAAAATAAATAATTTTTCCAGTCCCTCCTCTTAGACAAGATGAACTCCTTTCATTGCCAGCATATTCTTTTTTGGAGAGAAAACAAAATTATAAGGATATATCATATTCAGGAATTGAGCCAAGAAGGCCTCCATAATGGATCTGAGGAGCAGTTTGTTATTTGGTCTTCTGTTCCTTAGTCGTAGCATAGATCATCCATTTGATGGGAGAGTGCTGCTGGTCTTAACTAGATGTGATTGGATAGACTTCATGAGGAGTATTCCTATGAGAATAAAAAGACAAATTATCACTATATCTTGGAAAAGCAGTGCATCCCCAGGACTATATCCCTGTTGGGAATATTCAAGGGAAAAGGTCATATTCTCAGCCACCCAATGATAACCCAGAGGTCCCAGAGATCAGGACTAGGTGGCAATTCATCAAAAAGACATCAGAAAGGTGTTGGGGGATATATGTACAGCAGTCGTCATTGACAACTGCACAAACGCATCCATCTCCTAGATCTGCCCGGATGATGGCTAATGCCAGTTGATGATGGACAACAGCCTCTGGAGTTCTTGCATTTCTTGAGTGATTGTGTTAATATTTTTCGTGACATCACTGGTGACTTGGTTGGCTTCATGAATGAGAGCATGGAAAACTCGGGCATTGGGTTGAGCTTCTTCAGTAACCCACAGAGCTGGTTTGCCAGAAAAGCCCGCAACCTGAGACCTGTCTCTGTTGGGGGCGAACACATCTAAAACCATTCCAAGTCTTTTAGCTTCTTCAGACAGTTCCTGTTCATCTCCTGGAGAGAATGGCTGTTTTGCAGAGGGATGTTCTCACTCCTGACAATGGATTGTTCTGTCCAGGAGTGAGAGTTTTACTCTACTTCTAAAAAGGTGATAAGTTGTCAAAACTCTATCCAAATGTTAATTAGAAAGGGAGAAAGAGATGGGTAAGATAACACAACTATCCAATTGGCTGGTTAAAAAAAAAAAAGGCAGTGAACCCACAACAAAGTATGAATCGCTTGGGTATTCTCCGGGGGGGAAAAAAAACAATTGTCACAATTTATCATGTAACTTTCCTAGGTGCGGCTGGTGTTGGGGCTAAACCCAAGATACCCACTGCCTTCATTTGGGCTAATAACCTGGCCGGTTTCCTTTGCAGTAGCTTAGGCTCACAAATTTATGATTACAAACAAACACTTCCTTTGGATAAAAACAAGTTCATCTCCTTTGGTGCGTATCCTGGGTAGGGTGTGTTCATTTTGGAGAGTTGTCAGAGGTCCAGTTTGTATGGGAATGTGCCTCAAATGGCAGCCGTACTGGTGGAGAGATTTCTTCCAGGGTAGGAAATGGAGGAGTTGTAAAATACAATTGACAGGAAAAGGTGAGCAGAGCCAATAGGTGACATTAACTTCATAAGCCTGAGCAAGAAAATGAGAAAGATTTGAGGTATTGAGTAAGGGCAGAGGAGAAAGGGAGCAGGAAATGGGGAGAACAAGGAGAGGAAACAAATAGCAGAGTGAGGATACAAGTTGGTAGCGATAGTATAATTTTTGGCTAACAGGAAACACCTTCCAAAGTTTCTTAATTATAATTTCAGTAAAATGAGTAAGTAGAGATTCCCCAGATAGGAAGTACAAATTCTAATGTTCTTAAAAGTCATAGTAAGAGCTGTTGCCTTAGAGCAAGGGAATTAAGGAAATTAAATGTGTTGTGATGCAGGGAGTTGTATAAAGTCCATCTGTAAATCTTCAAAAGGTCCCTCGAGCTGTGGTTCCTGTCCATGTCCTACATTTACAGTTTGTCCAGGATTATAAAGTGTTGCAGGTGGAACATACCCTGGGGACATCATCTGCTACTCAAATAAAATTCCCCACCAGTGTTGGCCCAGAGTAGTTTTCAAGTTTGTTTACTGTGATGGATCATAGCCTACACATTTTTCATCAAGCTCCAATTCAGACTGGAGAGGCCAAACAGTCTTGGTATCTCCATTGCCCATCTGATAGGAGGGAACATTGGGTTTCTTCCAATATCTTATTTTACTGTGGTAAAATATACATAACATAAAATTTACTGTTTTAACCATTTTTAAGTATACAGTTCAGTTCCATTGAATACATTCATATTGTTCTGCAGGCACCACCACCATCCATCTCCAGAACTCTTTTCATCTTGCAAAACTGAAACTGTGTCCCCACTGAACCATAGCTCCATATTCCCCTCTCCTTCCAGCCCCTGGCAACTACCATTCTACTCCCTGTCTCTATGAATATGACTACTATAAATACCTCATATAAGTGAAATTATATAATGTTTGTCTTTATGACTGTCTTATTTCACTTAGTATGTCTTCAAGGTTTTTTAATGTTGTAGCATGTGTCAGAATGCCATTCCTTTTTTAAGGCTGAATAATACTCCACTGTATTTATATACCACATTTTGTGTATCTGTTCATCTGTTAATGGACACTTGGGTTGCTTCCACATTTTGGCTATTGAGAATAATGCTGCTATGAAAATGGGTGTACAAATATCTGGTCATGTCCCTGACTGCAGTTCTTTTGGGTATATACCAAGAAGTGGGATTGCTGGATTATATGGTAATTCTATGTTTAATTTTTTGAGGTACTGCCATTCTCCCTTATCTCTTTTATAGAATCAAATGCTTGTGACTGCAGTTTTCCCAAGGTTTCATAAAAGTGGTCTGGAGGCTCTTCAAGGAGAACTACAAACCACTGCTGAAGGAAATAAGAGAGGACACAAATGGAAAAACATTCCATGCTCATGGATAGGAAGAATCAATATCATGAAAATGGCCTTACGGCCCAAAGTAATTTATAGATTCAGTGCTATCCTCATCAAGCTACCACTGACTTTCTTCACAGAATTGGAAAAAAACTACTTTCAACTTCATATGGAATCAAAACAGAGCCCGCATAGCCAAGACAATCCTGGGCAAGAAGAACAAAGCTGGAGGCATCACGCTACCTGACTTGAAACTTTACTACAAGGCTACAGTAACCAAAACAGCATGGTACTGATACCAGAACAGAGATATAGACCAATGGAACAGAACGGAGGCCTCAGAAATAATACCACACATCTACCACCTCTGATCTTTGACAAACCTGACACGCACAAGCAATAGGGAAAACATTCCCTGTTTAATAAATGATGTTGGGAAAACTGGCTAGCCATATGCAGAAAACTGAAACTGGACCCCTTCCTTACACCTTATACAAAAATTAACACAAGATAGATCAAAGACTTGAACGTAAGACCTAGGACCATAAAAATCCTAGAAGAAAATCTGGGCAATACCATTTAGGATGTAGGCATGGGCAAAGACTTCATGTCTAAAACATCAAAAGCAATGGCAACAGAAGCCAAAATTGACAAATGGGATCTAATTAAACTAAAGAGCTTCTGCACAGCAAAAGAAACCACCATCAGAGTGAACAGGCAACCTACAGAATGGGACAAAATTTCTGCAATCTACCCATCTGACAAAGGGCTAATATCCAGAATCTACAAAGAACTTAAATTTACAAGAAAAAAATAACCCCATAAAAAAATGGGCAAAGGGTATGAGCTGATACTTCTCAAAAGAAGACATTTATGCAGCCAACAGACATGAAAAAATGCTCCTCATCACTGGTCATTAGAGAAATGCAAATCAAAACCACAATGAGGATACCATCTCACACCAGTTAGAATAGCGATCATTAAAAAGTCAGGAAACAACAGATGCTGGAGAGGATGTGGAGAAACAGGAACGCTTTTACACTGTTGGTGGGAGTGTAAATTAGTTCAACCATTGTGGAAGACAGTGTGGCGATTCTTCAAGGATCTAGAGCTAGAAATACCATTTGACCCAGCAATCCCATTACTGGGCATATACCTGAAGGATTATAAATCATTCTACTATAAAGACACGTGCACACATGTTTATTGCGGCACTATACACAATAGCAAAGACTTGGAACAACCCAAATGTCCATCAATGATAGTCTTGATTAAGAAAACGTGGCTCATATACACCATGGAATACTATGCAGCCATCAAAAGGATGAGTTTGTGTCCTTTGCAGGGACATGGATGAAGCTGGAAACCATCATTCTCAGCAAACTATCACAAGATCAGAAAACCAAACACCGCATATTCTCACTCATAAGTGGGAGCTGAAGAATGAGAACACATGGACACAGGGAGGGGAACATCACACACCAGGGCCTGTGGGGGGTGGGGGGATAGAGGAGGGATAACTTTAGGAGAAATACCTAATGTAGGTGATGAGTTCATGGGTGCAGCAAACCACCATGGCATGTGTATACCAATGTAACAAACCTGCACGTTCTGCACATATAACCCAGAACTTAAATTATAATAAATAAATAAGTGGTCTGGAGGAACCAAACCGTCATTAGTTTGCTGAATATGAATGAGAGCGAATTGTTTAGCATACCAGTCAAGCACCTTCCTTTTGTTTCACAGGTTTATTTCCTAGTAGGAGCTTTGACTACACTTACAGCCAATTCCTGGAGCAAGGTTTCTAGTAAAGCTCGACCTTGCTCACCATGTTTAATATAAGTACCAGCAGCAGGTAGGAAACCCTGTTGTTTCCGTAGAATACCAAAATTATAAACCACAATATCGGCACACATGCTTGTCTAGCTGTGTTGTATTTGTAGAGGCCCTTGTGTTTCCCTTAGGTGAAGTTGAGGGCCATAAGACTGTGCGTGCAGTTTTCTCCTCATTTATCATACTTTCTTCAAAATACTGAGCTAAGTGTTGTAACTCGTGGATGGGTATGACCTGCCCACCTATTTTCTGCTTCTGAACAGCGGCTGATATTTCAGGCTTAGGGCCATTAACAAAAAAGGTGAACTCCCTTGTATCAGCATTAATGCCCAACCTCTAGCATTCCTGATGGTAGTATCTAATTGGTCTCTATAGTTAGAGACAGATTCATCCTACCTTTGTCAACAGGATTGGATTGTTCTCTAGTAATTGTAAGGGGGTTAACTTCAGGGATAGCCTTTAAAAGACACTGTCCTATTTCTGGGGCTTTTGCATATGCAGAGCAGGTGTTATTTCTAGGAGCATTACCTAAATCCTCATTTATGGTGGCCTTGTCAAACCAGGCTCAGGGATCTGGTCTTACTAAAAGGTGTGCTAAATGATGTAGGTCAAGGAACTCAGGGTGGCCAGGTGCAGTGGCTCACGCCTGTAATCCCAGCATTTTGGGAGGCCGAGGCAGGTGGATCACCTGAGGTCAGGAATTCGAGACCAGCCTGGCCAACATAGTAAAATCCTGTCTCTACTAAAAATACAAAAATTAGCTGGGCGTGATGGTGGGCGCCTGTAATCCCAGGTACTCGGGAGGCTGAGGCAGGAGAATTGCTTGAACCCAGGAGGCAGAGGTTGTGGTGAGCCAAGATTGCGCCATTGCACTCCAGCCTGGGCAACAAGAGCAAAACTCCATAAATAATAATAATCAGAGATAGTGAAAAATATATATGTACAAAAATATTCTTTACATTTTATGGAGGGAATATCTTTGAGGAATGTATCAATATGCTTTCCTCCTACACATTTCCTTGCATGAATTTCCCTAGTGATTAGTAGAGTGCATTTTCTACCAGAAGGCAAAAATGGGAAATGAAAGAACACATAGCAGCTATAACTAAATTTCAAGACTAGATTTTACTACATGCGCTCTAAAAAAAATCTGACTTAAAAATCTGGTTGGGCGCCGTGGCTCATGCCTGTAATCCTAACACTTCAGGAGGTTGAGGCAGGTGGATCGTTTGATGCCAGGAGTTCAAGACCAGCCTGGCCAACGTTGTGAAACCCTGTCTCTACTAAAAAGACAAAAATCAGCCAGGCGTGGTGGCCCACGCCTGTAATCCCAGCTACTCAGGAGGGTAAGGCACAAGAATCGCTTGAACCTGGGAGGCAGAGGTGCAGTGAGCCGAGATCGTGCCACTGCACTCCAGCCTGGGAGACAGAGTGAGACTCCGTCTCGAAAAAAAAAGAAAAAAAAAATCTGTACCTACTACACACGTAATAGAAAATATTGGACACAACAACAGTAGTATGACATCTACAACTGCCAGGACCCAAACCAAGAACCTGTTGGGCTGTTTATGATGACCACCACACCCTGAAGCAGATGCTGTTACCACCCTTAATCTACACTTGTGGAAACAGGCACACAGAGGTGGAGTCAGTTGTCCCCGGTCTGTCAGACTCTATATTACACACTGGCTTGCAGAATGCTTTCCTGCCCCCAGTATAAGAATAAAAGACACACTGGGGAAGTGTGTAAAAGAGCCAGCAAAACATTTTTTAAAAATCATGGCAGTCACTGCTCACAGAAATAGTGCAAAATGGAAAGAAAAAACCATGTAGGAAATTGTTCAAAGAGTAGGATCTAAGTATTCTGAAATGATACTTTTTTTTTTTTTGAGACAAGGTCACTGTTCTGTCGCCCAGGTTGGAGTACAGTGGTGCAATCAAGGCTCACTGCAGCCTTGACCTCCTGGGCTCAGGGGACCCTCCCACTTCAGCTCCCTGTAGCTCCCAAAAGCTGGGACTATAGGTACACACCACCACAGCCTGCCAATTTTATTGTTTATGTTTTGTAGAGATAGGATCTCACTATGTTGCCCAGGCTGGCCTCCAACTTGATCCTGGGATCAAGCAATCCTCCTGCCTTGGCCTCCCAAAGTGCTGGGATTACAGGCCTGAGCCACGACGCCTGGCCTATTTTTTTTTAAAAAATCACCTGGAAGAAATTAGGCACTTGTATTTGTATTCAACAAATGTCTATATTGACAAGACAAAGCTAGGCACTGTTCTGGTAATGTGCTGAAAATACATTGGTGAGCAAAAACAAAGCAAAACAAATATAGTTCCTGTCCTTATAATGATCACTTTCCGATATTAACCTTTGAAATAGGGATTCAGGGGTTATTTCTGTTGTCCAGCTTAATTGTTAAAATTTTTTTTTGCTCTTCTATACTACATATTGTATTAGCAAAAGACATGAATAAAAAATTTTCAAGTCTTTTTGAAATAATTTGTGGGACACCTTAATGCTAAATAGAATAGTTTAAAAATTTTTGAAATAAATGATGCAAACATCAATCTCAGTATGTTTAAAATGTACCTTTATAGATGAAAACCCGCTAAGGAAATAAAAAAATATGATTAGTGATGATGGCATGTTGATGGAACTGTGGATAGTTTTCTTCACTATATTTTATCTCTCAGTGCTATGAAAAGATTGTTTCTACACGTATAAAGAAAAATGACGGGAAATATAAGTATTTTATTTCACAATGTTTATTAGGCACCCAGTAAATTCTAAGTGCCCTTGCAGGTACTGAGGACAAAAGACTGAAACACACACACACAGACCACAGCTCCTGCCCTCATAAAAGAACATGGTGACAGCTGTCTTTGGATCACGAGTTAATGAATTGTGCACTGGAGTTTTACAGGAACACTGAACATTCCAGAAAACGTTTGCATTATTTCAATCAAAACGACGAAAATCACAAAAACCATTTTTCAAAAATGTGAAACCGAGTTTTAAAATAAGGATGTTGAAGTCGTGACGCAAGTAGGAATGTCAGTATGTGGAAAATGCACCTTTATGGATGAAAAACCCTCTAAGGAAGAAATTTCACAAAGCATAATGGATGGCCACCGCTGAGTGATAGGACAGTGGCTAAGATTTGTTTTCTTTATTCTGCGTTATCTCGCCTCGCATGTTCTCCAGCAAGGCTGAACGCCCTACCTAATGAAAGAATACAATGATGAAGGCCCACGGATTCCAGGACGACGTGGGGGAAAGACCATTCAGAGCAGCAGAATAAGAGTTACGAAGGGACGCCCGCAGGTCCGCGGGAGACAGGCCGATTTGAAAAGCAAAAAGGCTTTGTCCACCAGTGCTGAGTTTCAGCGAGGGAACCCCCAGAAGGCGGCAACTCAGGCTCCAGGACCAGCCGGTTCACACGCCAGGGAAGGAGAAAAAAAAAAAAGAAAAAGCCTCTTCCCTCGGAAAAGGATGGGCAGCGTTTTTTCACTCGCGAAGGGCGGGGGGGAAGGCGAACAGGGCAGCTCCATGGCGCAACATTGCCACCTGCCGGCCACAGAAACCGAACGCCACCAACCGCAAAGGAAATTCCATTTTCTCCGCTGCTTCTCGGCACCAAGCCCGGAGAGCTCCACTGGGGTAGGAAAGGAGAACGACTAACAGAGAACGGACTGGAACGGGCCGCAATGACTCCGGCGAACAAGGAAGAGGGACTCACCCCTGCACAAAACCCTCCCCTAGTCCCGCCCTCGCAACCATAGCAACTGTGCAGCAAGTTCCTGCGGCGCCAGACACACCCACGAGTCCCGCCCTCGGAACCACAGCATCCGCGCAGAAAGTTCCTGCGCCGCCGGAAAAACGCAACCGGAGGGCGGGGCTGGCCTAGGATTGACGGGCTCTGGGCCTGCGCTTCGGCGCCCGGGGAGGTCGGCTCCTGTTTCCTTCCCTACTGTCGGGAGCTGACGGCTGAGGGACGCGACTGCCCCGGCCGCTCCACGTTCGAGACCCGTGTCAGTCCCCAGGCCATTCTCCTTCTACCAAGCCAGGCTTTTTTTTTCTTTGAGACGGAGTCTCGCTCTGTCACCCAGGCTGGTGTGCAGTGGCGCGATCTCGGCTCACTGCAACCTCCGCCTCCCAGGTTCAAGCGATTCTCTTGCCTCAGCCTCATGCATAGCTGGGACTACAGGCACCCGCCACCATGCCCAGCTAATTTTTGTATCTTTAGTAGAGGCGGGGTTTCACCATATTGGCCAGGCTGGTGTCGAACTCCTAACCTTGTGACCCCACGCATCGGCCTCCCAAAGTGCCCAGGCCAGCCTTTGCACACACTTCTCACGTGACACACCCCCTATACCCCCGCATTCCTTACTCTATAAATCCTCTCTGGCGACCCCCGCCCCCCCCCCCCCCCCCCCCGCCGGGGCTGACCAGGCCACCGCCAGAACCCCTATGTCCTCAGGGGTCTCCTCCTGCCCACCTAAGTCTCTTCTGCCAGCGGTCATGCCCTGGGCCTCAAGAAAGACCGCACCCCTCTACGATGTGTAGGAATGCACGGGCCCCATGCCTGTCTGAGCAACTGAGCGCTGCTGAGAAAAACCTTAGCAAGTCTTTCTCCATGACCAAGAGAGATTGCTTCTCACTTTCACTGTCATCCTATATCCATTGCTAACATACTCCCCAAGTATGCTAGGAACCCTCTTCCATTTCAGTGGCCTACCCTAAGGATTCATCGAGAAGACAGTAGCAATCCACTGGGAACTCTTAGAGCTTCCCAAGCCCGGTCTACCCGTGCCTGCCCTGGCATTCTCTGCCGCCCTTCTGCATACAGTGCTCCTAACTGAAGCCAGCTCCTCACCTCAGCTCAGGATCCCATACCTCCCACCTTCTCAGGGGCTTTGCTCCTGCAATGATCCCTCCTCTCTTCAAAGTCATCAACTGCCCCCTCTACGTTGGAGCATTCCACAAGCAAAGGAGGAAAAACCCACCCTCTCCCCACATGTCCTTCAGCAGCTGCTGGCACAGAATGTGCTGCCCTTCAACAAAAACTGCCTGGAGTTCTGAGGCCACGGCCTCCTCAACTCGCTTCAATAGGGCTTTTGTCCCTAATCTGTATTTTGGGGTGGCTGAGGTGGGAGGATCTCTTGAAACCAGGATTTTGAGGCTGCAATGAGCTACGATCGTGCCACTATAGTCCAGCCTTGGTGACGGAATGAAAGGGTGTCTCAAAAAAAAAAAAAAAAAAAAAGAGAGAGAGAGAGAGAAACAAGAGGGAAAAATCTCCCCTTCTTCTTAAAAGTAAGAAGCAGTAAACCTTTGGCTTACTGCTTTTTCCCTAGGCGTCCTTTCCTGGCTCTGGACACATTTTTCTGAATCCAAGCTCCATGGCTCAGGCCCTTGGAAACATATTCTGCTGTTGTTCTGAACCAAGTACAAATTCCCAACTGTGACCTTCTTGACCTGGATATAATAGGGCAAGTCTGAGGTGAACATGAAAGACAAGCCAAAGAAAGTGTCCTGTTCTGGTCACAGGGGGTAGGAGGTCCCCAGAGGCAGCGACAGAGTCAGACATCTCAGAGGAGGAAGGTGTGACAAGGGAGTGGAGAGACGCTTCGAGTAAAAGAGGGTTTTACCTCATGCAAATTTGGAGCTCGTTTTGCAGAATGGCCCAGAAGTCTCTTTGGGCAGAGGGATGTCTGGAGTTGAGGAATTTCACTTTGTAGAGCTGATCTTGGTTCCTGCTGTTTTGGGAGACCTCAGCGCTCTACATTCTCTGAGAGGGGAATGTGGAAGTGGCTGATTCAAAACCCAGCGGTGCTACCATGAAGCAAGCATAAGCCAGATAGGAGCTAGGGCTGAGGCTGTGGAGGCTGTGGAGTGGACAGCACTGGTCAGGGGTCGGGGAGAGCATGAGGCCCAGACTCACAAAGGTCTGCAGATGCCAGCACAGGTGGGCTGAGGTCCTGATCAAGATGGGAGAGACAAGAATGCAAGTTACGCCAGCCTCACACATGGGTGAGCAGGGCAGCATCGCCAGCAGGACCTGGGGACAAGAGTGAGCCTTCCCTCAGAAACCACCGAGGACACTGCAGTCAACATACAATGTCATAGGCCCCCTTCCCACATCACCATGGGGACTCAAAAGCCATATATGCCCCTTCCCCATCTTAGACAAGAGTAGGGAGGTGGGGTGGCAATCCAAGAGACTCATCATTTTCGCCAAGACAGATTGAGCATTTATACAAATGGACCGGTTACATAACGGCATCAGATGACACCAGATTAGACGAAAATCCAGTGCGTTTGTTTCCCCTTACTATCCAGTCCAGAGGGTGGACAAGCAAGACAAACGTCAGATCAGTCAGAGAGAATAAATAAGCCAGCGTGCTTGTGGGGTGTGAGGGGCTTGAGTGAGTTTGTGCTCTCTGCATACCATTCCCTGCGACTCCTCCTCTGCACACCGTCTTATCAGTCCACAGTAGCAAGGGAATGGGACGTACTTGTCTTCCCTACTGTAACCCAGGACAATTTTAACCCCTCATAAGCAGACTCCCAAAACAGGACACAGAAAGAGCAGAGAATCTGACAGACACACAGAATAGAGAAGCTGTCGTTCCCCTCCCCATGCAAGGCCAGGCTCTACTGTCCTTTATTAAGACAGACCCCATTTCCCAGGGCCTGAGCCATGGAGCTTGGAGTCAAACAATGTGTCCAGAGCCAGGAAAGGACGCCTAGAGAAAAAGCAGTAAGCCAAAGATTCTTATAAAAAGAAGGGTTTTTTTTTCCCTTCTTTCCTTTCTCTTTTTTTCTGTCACCCAGGATGGAGTATAGTAGCATGATTGTAGCTCACTGCAGCCTCAAACTCCTGGGCTCAAGAGATCCTCCCACCTCAACCACCCCAGTAGCTGGGAGTACAATCTTGCACGACCACAGCCAGCTGACGTTCTTATTCTTTGTAGAGACGAGGTCTCATTATGTTGCCCAGGCTGGTCTCAAACTCCTGGGCTCAAGCATCCTCCGGCCTCAGCCTCCCAAATGATTGGGATTACAGGTGTGTACCAGTGTGCATGGCTGCCACCTCTTCTTTAATCATCTGAGGTGATATTAACTCCCCATAAATAGACCCTCCCCAAACAGAGCACAGAAAGAGGAGAAAACCAGACACACACAGAGAGTGGAGCAGCCAATGAGAGTGTCACTGAGGTGAGCAGGGCCTCCTTGAGGGCCGTCATTGACATCTCCAGCCATGCCGGGCTCCAGTGTTCTTTATTAAGACAGACCCCACTTCCCAGGGCCTGAGCCCTGGAGGGTGGGGTGAAAAAATGCTTCTACAGCCAGAGAATGACGCCTGGAGGAAATGCAGCAAGCCAAAATTTCTTATTAAAAGAAGGAGGGCTTTTTTCCTTCTTATTTCTTTCAAATGTACATAATGCCAGTTTCCTCCCAAGAGTTGACAGGTACAGGGGAGAACTTCAGTGGCTCCTGACAGACCCAAGAATTGTCTCCCATCGTTGTATCCTGGCAGAAACTCATTCTCCAAGGCAGAACCTCCTCATTTCTCACAAGACGCCACGCGCTCTAGTGCACTGGCATGGCCCTTTGGGCAGGTCTTGCTTCTCCACCCCGGGGCGAGTCAGCTGTCTTGGGCCCCTTTGAGTGTTTTCATTTAATAATAGAACTCGGTTACTAATAGAAGCAGCCGCCACAGTTAGGCAGCAAAAACAAAATTGGTAATAGCACTCTTACTTCACATGGAGCTGTAAGATTTAGAAAACATTTATATACGCATTGCCTGATTCGGTTTTGTTTTTTTGATATAAGATCTTGCTCTGTCACCCAGGCTGGAGTGCAGTGGTGCAAACATAGATCACTACAGCCTTGAACTCGGCTCAAGCCATCCTCCCACCTCAGCCTCTCGAGTACCTGGAACTCCGAGGCCACGCCACCACTTCCAGATCCCGATTGGGCTCTTGACGCTGAGAAAATCATGACTTCTACAGCACTTCTTCACGCCCCAGCAGCGCTCTGAGGCCGAAGAGTCTGGCAAATGCACACCAGGAACCAGACCCAGAGAGGCTCCCGGGGCCCTTGTGTCTCATCCTGGGATCTCTAAAGGGGTCAATTTGGAGGAAGGGCGTGCTTCTCCTCTTGTCACATTCATGCCCCATGTGGTCCCCTTTTCTTATAGGGGGTACCACCCAGGTAGACAACCCCCCCACCGCCCAAAGAGAGTTTAAGGAGCTTTGCAATGACGGGTTTCCTTGACAAAGACCTTCAGTTCCCGATGGCACCTGGGCTGTGGCCAGGTAGTGATGGCCGGAATCTTTCTTGCATTGCAGCCTGCTCCTTCACTGGGGAACATACCTCACCATTATTTATGGCGGCCTGGTACAGGTGGCTCGCTGCAAGATATCTGAACCTCCAGACTCGGGGCTCTCCTTGCATTTGCAAAGAATACCGGAACACGGGGCCCCTCGCAGTTCCCATGGAGAACTCCCAGGGGAGTTCTGTTGTGTCACCCTGTGGCTAAGTCTCTCTGATCCTCCCTTGAAGGGCCCAAAAGCACAGCCTCCTCACCACGAGGGATAACACTTTGAGGCCACTCTCACGATACGGCTTAGGTTTACAGAGGCTGGAAATCCATCCTGGCCAGGGCCACAGACACGAACAACCTCTTCTGGCTTCTGATGGCTCCTCGTGCTTCTATGGTCCCAAGCAAAGAAACCTCCTCACACCAGGCATTCGGTGTGAATCTCCAGACCAAGTGCCCCCATGTACCCAGCCCCTTCCATCACGCCAACTCCAAGCCCCGTAGGTCCACCACTCTCATCACAAGACTGCTCTGTGCTCCCCCAGCGGGACTCCCCCTCCCTCTGATGCCACTTTTCACATATTCCCAACTCCTGCCCGCCCAACTGCACACTCTACCGACTTAAGTACTCTTGCAATCTCTGTGGACACCATCCACTTAGGCCGTTTTCATGGAAGATGAGGTATCTCACGGGCCACATCACCACGGGTAATGGCGATAAGAGGAAGGAGAGTGGTGGTAGAAGCCTTCCTGCAACCCCACCGCTGCTTTGAAACCACTGCTCCTCTATCCTCAACTTCAGAGAAACACCACGAGGCTCATATCCCTCTGTCTGCCTGGGCCATCTATTACCGGGCCTCGAGATTGTCACGGATTTCTGGCACCTGCACCTCACAATTTTCCTCTCATGTGTTTGAGGAGGAGAAGATAACACACCCTGACAAGTCCTCAGCCCTCTGCTTCTCCTAGCCCGGGTCTCTGAACCCTTTCAAGCCAAGCTTCTTGAACCCATAGACTACGGCAGCAGAGTTACCAGTTACCTCTTCTCGCTTCCTCCTCAGTGAGCCCCACAGCCACGCAACGTTCCCCAGCTGAAATCTCCAACTAGTTCTGCAATGCCAAATCAAAGTACCCAATGCTGTCCTGGCCACAGTTCACGTTCCTTTTTCCAATACACTCTGTTCCTCAGCATCTGTGAAGCCACCCCTGGCTTTCCTCCTACCCCGAGGCCATTACTTCTGAGTCTCCTCGTTGGTCTTTTTACTTTGATCATCTCAGAAATGTTATTTCCTGGCTTGCGACCTTTTCCCTGGACAATCCTCATTCTGTAGGTGACCCTGGGTGCCCACATGGCCACCCAGACTTGGTTCCGTCCTTCTCCGCTTGTGTGCTGATGGATTCCTGCATCACGAACTCCACCAGGAAAATCCCAGCTGAGCCCCAGAGCCCCCACAGGGCATGGTTTAAGGAGCATGTCCACTCAGATATCCCACAAGCCCAACAAATCAGCAGGTGACCCCCAACTGTGTCCCTTGTCTCATGGGTTGGCACCGCCATCCACTCAGTTCCTGAACCCCAGAACCTAGGAATACTGCCAGGTTGGCTGCAGATCACCCCGTGACTCTGCTGCCAGGCTCTGGAAAAAGCCAACCATGACCTCCACATTGCCACAGATGAGCAAAGAGTCTCCCGTGAAGGCTTTGTATTGGCAGAGACTCTCTACAGGCATCCGAGTGGAGGCCCAGACCCTGGCTTGGGTGGTCCCCACAGGGAAGGCCAAAGAGCAGACCTGGGCCCTGTAATGTATCTCAGAGACCGAAATGCTCATCTCCTCCGAGAACTCAACAGATAACCTCCAAATCCCTAAATCGGGACATAGCCGTAGGAGCCCATCATTTAGAGACACAGAGGTTAATATTCAGAAGAAACAGCTGAAGAAAAAAAAGAGAAGTATGCGGAGGTGGGTCTCCACAGGTGCACATGAAACAAGGGACTGCTGAATTGTATTTTTCATCGTACATTTCCTAGTCCTATATGGCCCTTTAAGCAGAAGGATTCATCTGATATCACTAATTATAATAACATGTGAAAAATGCATCTCAACACAATAAGTAAGCCTGGGAGCTGATTCATCCACATCAGCTAATACAAATCTGAGCCATCTCTAGATTCAAGGAATGACTGTGCAATGTCTCATGAACGTATCTATGCAGTGTTTTACTCACCTTGAAAATAAGTACCATATGATCCAGTAACCTCACTTCTG
The DNA here is from genome assembly GCF_009828535.3 of Hylobates moloch. Classification (NCBI taxonomy): domain Eukaryota; kingdom Metazoa; phylum Chordata; class Mammalia; order Primates; family Hylobatidae; genus Hylobates; species Hylobates moloch. The sequence goes on from NW_026652282.1 coordinate 46,172,513, forward strand.
GGTATTTATAGTCCAGATACTCCCCATGTTCTTTGCAGCACTATTCATAATAACCAAGATATAAAAACAACCTAAGTGTTCACTGATGGATGAATAAAGAAAATGTGGTATATAAATACAATGGAATATTATTCAGCCTTAAAAAGAAGGAAATTCTGACATTTGTGACAACATGGATGGACCTTGAGAACATTATGCTAAGTGAATATGCCAGACACATACTGTGCGACCTCACTTATATGTGGAATCTAAAATAGTTAAACTTATATAAACAGAGAGTAGAATGGCGGTTGCCAGGGTCTGGTTGGGGCAGGGAGTGGAGGGTTGATGGTCAAAGTTGCAAAGTTTCAGTTATGCAAGATAAAGAAGTTCTAGAGATCTACTATATAGCATAATGCCTATAGCTAAAAACACTGTATTGTATACTTCAAATTTACTAAAAGAGTAGATCTTTGGCTAAGTGTTCTTATCACACACACACACACACACACACACACTAATAATAATAATAATAATAGTAGTAGTAGTAGTAGTAGTAGTAGTAGTAGTAGTAGTAGTAGTATAGTAGTAGTAGTAGTAGTAGTAGTAGTAGTAGTAGTAGTAGTAGTAATAGTAATAAAAAAAGAGGGTGTGTGGAAAGTTAAAAAAAAAAAAAAGAAGAAAATAACTCGAGCATAGGAGACCCTCACCAGAAACAACAATAAATTTCACTGGCAAATGCGGCATGTTAACGTGAACATTTTGATTTCAGGAATATAGAGGAAGGCGAGCACAGTGTCAGCTGTAAAACACACACTCACATTACTTTGAATGTTTTTGACCTTTCCTTAGCCCAGGAAATCTATTAGCCCTAGAAACTGCCAGCATAGCAGGGAGCAAAGACATCCTGCTTTCCCTTTGGCGAGGGACCTTGTGTTTCAGATATGCTTTACTTCCTATGAGGATGGTTCCGTTTCTGCAGCTGCCACCTCGTCTTTCGTAAGAGGAGTTATAAAATGATACTCATGCTGGGGCCACATTCCAGACCTGCTAAGTCAGACTCTCTGGGGATGGGGTCCGGCATCTGCTCTTGGACAAATGCTCCACGAGAGACCTGATGCACAGCTGACATTGAGAGACATAAGCACACACTCCCTTTCACCTGCCCTGATTTTTAAATATAACCTTGGACTTTATAGCCTTGTTTGTAGTTAATGAATTGGAAAAAAAAAAGTAGGGGTTGCCTTCTCTTTCAAGAGCATCTTTTGACATATTTATTCTACAGCCACGTCTAGAGCAATTTCAAGGACTTAGGAGGGTGGTTATGCCACAGCTTTCCCTTTCCGACCTGATGCTCGGCAGGCCCAGGAGAGGGAGAAGAGCCTTGCAGGTGGAAAGGGGTCGAGAGTTCTGTTGTCTTGGTAACCGTGCTGCCACTCATCCCATTGGGGTGCTCAGCTCCGGCAGGGGCCCTGTGGGTGAGACACTCCCCCCGCCCCGCCCCGCCACTCTGGCTGTCTTCCTGTGCTCAGAGGTTGAAGCTAAGGGCTGAGGTTGGTTACCAGGGAAACTGAAGCCAGGTCCTTGAGACTGGTGAACAGAAAAACCGGCAGTGGAATTCAGGATGTAGCATGGATTACGGCAGCCAGCCCACAGACAGAGGATTGACAGTCACTAGTGCATGCACCCACAGGGTGCCTGCGCAGGAACGCGCGCACACCGCACACAGACACACACGTAGACATGTGCACTCACCAGCACTCCCTCTGCCCAGGTGTGCACAGTCTATCTGGCTGGAGCATCAAGTGCACGTGGAGGAGCCAGGCGACCAGGCAGGACATGTAGGCAGGATGTGGAACAGGGAAAGAGAGGGGATGTTGCTTACTGTTGTAGAAAAAATGACTGCATACCCTTTCCTCCATGACTTACGGTCACATTTGCACTACATTTTTTAAATGGCTTTACTAAGGCATAATTTGCTTGCCACAAACTTCACGTACCTAAAGGGAATAACACAGTGAGTTTTAGTAAATTTACACAGTTTTGCAGCCCTCACCACTATCCAGTTTCAGAATACTTCCATCACCCCAGAAAGATCGCTGGTACCCACTAGCAGCAGTCAATCCCCATTACTTTACCTCCAGGCCCGCCCAGGCAACTAGTAAGCTCCTTTCTCTCTCTTTAGAGCTGCCTCTCTGGGCATTTCCTATAAACTGACTTGTGCAATAAGTGGTCTTCTGTGTCTGACATCTGTCAATTAGCATAATGTCTTGGAGGCTCAAACGTGCATCAGTAGTGTGTTCTTTGTCATGGCTTAGTAACATTCGGCTGTACGGATATACCACTTCTTTATCCCTTTACTGATCGGTAGACATGTGGCTTGTTTCCACCCTGGGGCCTTCCTGCAAAATGCTGCAGTGAACATCTGAGCACATGTCTTTGTGTAGACATGATTTTATCACTAATGGGTGTCAGATATTGTCAAATACTTTTCTCTGTCTATGAGGATGATGATATAGTTCCTGTCCTCTATTATATTAACGGGGTGGATTACCTTAAGCGAAATTTGAATGTTAAGCCAATCTTGCATTCCTAGAATAAATGTCACTTGGTCATGTTGCATAACCCACTGTATGTGTCGCTGGATTGGGGTTTGTTAATATTTTGTTGGGGATTTTTGCACGCATATTCATGATGGATATTGGTTTATGGTATTCTTCTGCTGTCTCTGGCACTGTTACTATTATTTTATTATTGTTTTTGACACAAGTCTTGCTCTGTCACCCAGGCTGGAGTGCAGTGGTGCGATCTGGGCTCACTGCAACCTCTGCCTCCCAGGTTCATGCAATTCTCCTGCCTCCACCTCCCGAGTAGCTGGGAATACAGGTGCCCACCAGTATACTCGGCTAATTTTTGTATTTTTAGTAGAGTTGGGGTTTCACCATGTTGGCCAGGCTGGTCACAAACTCCTGACCTCAGGTGGTCCGCCCACCTCAGACTCCCAACGTGTTGGGATTACAGGCGTGAGCCACCACGCCCAGCCTCTATCTGCCTTTGGTAGCAGGGTAACACAATTTTCAAAGGATAAGTTGGGAAATGTTCCCTCCTCTATAGTCTGAAAGAATCTGTGAAGGGTTGGCATTATGTATTTTGTAAATGTTGGATAGACTTCACCAGTGAGGCAGTGGAGCCTAGACTGTCCCTAGTGGGAAGATTTTTAATGTAGTCTTTCTATTTCCTTACATTCTCCGGGTCTACTCAGATGTCCCATGTGATCACTGCATTTGTACCTTTCTCTGTCCCAATCCTCTCTTGCCTGCTGGTGCCTTTGGTTTGGTCTCTACTCTAAAATGTCACATGCTGGACACCTGTGGACATCACAGGACTGCAGATCCTAGTCTGTAACTTGGGATAGTATGGTGTCTCAGACACGACCCCCAAGTCCCATCCACCCCCCATACACAGGTACGGAGACAAAGACCTGGAGGTGAGGATGTGGAGGGTGTGCCGAGTGCCTCAGTTACCTCCACCCACCCATTTTCCATGCCTGTTCCTGGAGACCCTGTGGCATTGTGCATCTGTGACCTCCCTGAGCAAGCCCCTGATGTCTGCTGTTTCCAGCTCAGATCCTTCTCACTCCTTTCATCTCCTGAGACTGGGACCACATGGGATCAACCACCTGTTCTCTGACACAACGATGCGTATCTGCTAGCGTTTCAATATTTGTGTTCCCTCCAAAACTCACAGTGAAATTAATCCCCACTGCAACAGTGTTGGGAGGTGTGGAATAACAGCAGGTGTTTAGGCCATCACGGCAGAGCCCCCGTGAGTGAATGAATGCTGCTATGAAAAGAGCTTGCAGAAGTGGGTTTGCTCTCTCTTTTCCTCTTCTGCTGTGTGAGGACATAACATTCTCCCCGGCTTGTCCTTCCACCTTTTGCCACGTGAGGAAATACCAAGAAGACTCTCGCCAGATACCAGATACTGGTACCTTCGTTTTGGACTTCCCAGCATCCAGGGTCACGAGAAATAAATTTGTTTCCATTACAAATTGCCAGCTGTCTTGGTCCATTTTGCTTTGCTATAACGGAATACCTGAGACTCAGTAATTTCTAAAGAAAATTGGAGGCCAGGTACGGTGGCTCATGCCTGTTAATCCCAGCATTCTGGGAGGCCAAGGTAGGAGGATCACCTTCAGGCCTGAAGTTTGAGATCTGCCTGGGCAACACGGCCAGACACTATCTCTACAAAACATTTAAAAATTAGCCTGGCATGGCAGTACATCCTTGAGCTACTTGGGAGGCTCAGGTGGGAGGATCCCACCTGAGTTCAAGGCTGTAGTGAGCCATGATCGTGTCACTCCACTCTCGTCGGCAACAGAGCATCACCCTGTCTCTTAAAAAAAAATTAAAATAAATAAATCTTTTAAAAAGAAAAAGTTGGTTTATCTGGCTCACGATTCTGGTGGCTGAAACATTCATTTTTGGGCAATTGCATCTGGTGAGGGCCTCGGGCTGCTTCAACTCATGGTGCAAAGAGGAAGGGGAGCCGGCATGTGCAACGACATCACATGGAAAGAAGGAAGGGAGAGAGAATCCAGGGAGGCCAGAATCCTGTGAACAATCCACTCTCCTGCGAACTAATCCATACCTGTGAGAGTAAGAACTCAGCCCAGCAGGATGGCATCACAGGACACTGACTCATTCATGAGGGATCCCCACCACGACCCAAACACCTCCCACTAGGACCCACCTCCCAACACTGCAGCACTGAGGATTCAACTTCAACCTGACTCTTGGTGGGAATAAACACACCGTATCCAATCCAGAGCACCCAGCCTGTTGTATTTCACGATATAGTGGAAGGACACAGACTAAGATGGGGTCGGATCTCTCTCCCTGATGAATCGCTCAATCCCCCGGAGCAGGGCTACCTCTGCAACTCCTCTTCACCTCCCCACCACGACAGTCGACGTAGCCCAGGAGGGAGAGAGGCAAGGTGAGAAAATGGAAACCCAGATGATTGCTGAAATGATGACTGTCACTGGCAGCACGGACCTGGTGTGCTTGCTGGCCTGACCGAGAAGGTCCGCAGAGAGCATTTGAGTGGTTGGGGAGTGAGACAAAGGCATGCATCTCTGGCCACCACTTTAGGACCTGCACAAACTCTCCGCAAGGTGGGGATGATTGTACCTGGCCCATGGCACTGTGTGGAGGATTCAGCAATGGATCTCACCAAGACTTGGTGCTACCAGCTATGAAATGAGCACCAAAGCCCGGCTCTAGGCACTTCACCCACAGCCTTCACAGAGGTGAACTGCTGAAGGGGGGCCAGCTCCGATCCCAGCCTGCCTAGGTTCGGGTGCTAGTTCTACCTCTTACTGCCCGTGCCACCGTGGGCTAGTTCCCTAACTTCTCTGGTGTTCTGCTTTCGAAATTCATAAAGCGGAACTGAAAATGTTGCTAGAGGATGGGTGTGTGGGAGTGGAGGAAGGCAGCTGACATATGGAAATGGGGAAAATACCATCAGAAGAACCCTAGGAAACAGCAGCCAAAGGGCAACGCCTCGAACCCCTTTGAAACCCGAACCCCTGTGAAACCCTCCCGGATTCACTGGTCTCCATTTAGGCCTTTGTGTTTCAAGAAGGAATAGCCCTCCTTTTTTTTCCCTTCTCCCCTGGAGCTAGGTCAGTTCAACTGTCGACTCTCTCATGAGATCTCAGCATCAGAATCTAAGACACTTACCTGTTTTCAAGCCACTTCTGTCGGCAGGAGATGCGTAGACTTTTGCAGCAAGACAGCTCTGGGGACTACCTAAAACAGACTGACACAAAGCAGAATTTGTTTTCGGTTCAGAGGAGTCACACGGGTACTGGCTGGGTTCACATCTCAGGATTCTGCAGAGGTTTAAAAAAAAAAAAGGTAGATTTAGTCATTTGTGCCTCCTGAAATTAAAAGACACACGTGTCTAAATCCCAATAAAATGTTGGAAGAACCCAAGGATGCTCTGGTTCTCACAAAGCAGGTGCAAACTGCTGCTCAGGTTCACCCACCCGGGCCCACCACACAACAAGCAATGGCGCCGCAGCCCCTAAGCCAGGGCACCAGCACCAACACGCAGGGCTCTCACCGTGGGCGGCAGACTCTGCTTCCACGTCTCCTGTGCACAGGAAGCCTCTCTTCGAAGCCACGGCCCTGCCTCGCTGATCTGGATGCTGGTCCCGCTGCAGGGCTCAAACAGTGACTGGGCTGTGTTCTCTGGTGCCCTCCCTCCCCCGTTCCCAGTCTCCACAGCGTAGAGCTTCCCTCAATAAACCCGGATCCCCTGCTGGGAGAGTTCAAGGTAGCCAGCTCAGATCTATTGAGAAACAAACCAATACTGAGGAACAAACCTGAATTCTACACCCATTTTCCATTCCTACATCTATTTATTTGGTATTGATGATAAGGAACCCCGTCAAAAATTCCTGTAAGGGAGAATACTACTCGACTGTTAGGGGTATTGCAACATTTACATACATGTAGCTTATCACATACATAAACATTTACGCAAATAGTACAGCGGTGAACCACCAAGTTCTCATTCCACATTCCTTTCCCACACTGTGTTTAGCTGCCCATTCTTGAAACTGGATCTCAGGGCAGCACATTGCATTTCAACAGGCCTAGTGCTGCTTCTCAGAGGCAGTCAACCCAATGGTGCAAAAGCACGGGACAGCGACAAGGCATTCACACTACACAGACATGTGATCTCTTACTGACAGCAGGAAGGGAAGAGAGATGGAGATCCCGGGTGGGAAAGCGACAACATGCATCACAGGAGCCATGTGAGATGCGGCAAGGACCGCTGGTACGCAGCGTCCCTTGCCAAGGAATGTCTCACAGCCATCTGAGAATGACAGGCACGAAAGATGAGGACCTTCCTCGGGTCGGTCAAGCATCATGCTGGGAGGATTCCCACGTGTCCCGGTACACAGGTCCTGGCACTCATCCGACCACAGCTTGCTGTTTGGTCCCCAAAATGGGCCCACACCCAGGCGCTGCCAACACGGCGGCTCCGTCTGAGTCCCTTTGGGTCTCCATCCCATGTGGGTGCACGTCTCAGTTTTCCTCTAACCACTGCTTGAGCAGCCTCTGAAACATTATTTTGCTCTCCTGCTGCCTCTCTCGCTGGCGCTTCTCCTCTGTCTCCTGTGGTTGGAGTGCCGCTTCAGGCAGAGGCCCGGGCTGGTTGGTGCCTAGGCTGAGAGTCAAGCCACTGAGGCCCTGCACCAGTGTCTCCCAGGAGGAGGGATGTGGGGCCCTGTTACTCTCCCCAGGGATCCCAGAAAGATTCGGCCTGTGGCTCTGGCAGTATCGACATTCACATCGGAATCGATTCTGACTTCTGTCACCTAACGGGGAGATTCTGGCTTCCCTCCCAACAGCATAGGGGGCCATGTGATCGCGGTGTCTCCTCCTCACATGTCGCAGGAATGCTTTCTTCCTCTGAAGGAACTCCAGCCTCTCCCACCGCCGCTCTTCCAGAGTCTTCTCCTCTCTGTACCGCTGGCGGAGCAGCCCCTCTGGGAGAGGCACGGCCTGGCTGGGGCCAGGACCGGGGCTCAGGTTACTGAGGCCCATCATCGGCTGTTCTGAGTACGAAGGCTGAGAGGGCGCTGGACCTTCCTGGGAAGTCTCTGCAGCTGTCATCAGGGAAGATTTGGAAGGCGATGCTGGATTCCGTTTCTGGAGTGGATCCATGGAGGTCTGGTCCCAGCTGGAAGCTCCGCCAGGCCCTCGGGTCCAGAAAAGGAGATGAAGCTGGAGGTTCTCAGACACCAAGAAGGTAGCGAGGAATGTGTGCGGGCAGAACCCAGACTGCAACGCAAGGTGATAAGAAAACACAGGATTATTCATCTTACTCGACCTCTCTGTCCCTCCACTTCCTGTGTGTAGAACGGGCATTACAGAGAGACCCTGTCCTAGGCTTCTTCTGAGGATGACGTGAGATCATACATCTCGCCAGCTTAGAATATTAATGCCATCTAATAAAGGATTTAGAAATGATACCAATTAATGCATCCACGTGACACGGGGTGCAAAAGGATGTGATGCAGTTCGACGATGTCAATTCCCTGCTGACATTTTCCAACCCCTTCCCAAGCATCATTTGTAGAATAATCAATGTGTGACTCACAGGTGCTCTGCCCATGAGCGTTCATTTTCATCCATTCACAAGGGAGACTTTTACTCGACTGTAAGCGCTTGCATCATGGGGACACACCCTTTTGTATGTTCGCCTTCCCGACCACTGGGTTTGCATCTAGTCGAAAAGGCTGCTCATGCCTATGGAAATCGTTTCCAAATTCCTAGTGTGGATAAGAATTTATTTTGCTAAACAACAGAATTATGCATAAACCCCCAGGAGACTTCAAACAGAAAAACACATAGATGAATTCAATTAATCCAGAAAAAAAAAAAAAAAAAAGCTGGTTCTTTGAAGTGATCAATGAAATTGATACACCCGTGGCAGGACTGGCTGGGAAAAAAGAGGGCAAAGAAACAAGTTACCGATATCAGGAATGCAAGAAGAGATTTCACTCCAGACCCAGAAAACATAAAAGGGTCAATATGGTAAGAATACATGCAACTCTACAGATTCACATTCCACAGGTCAGAGGAAATGTAGCACATACTTGAAAACCACAAGCTACGGAAACTCCCACAGGATGGGTTTCAAACACTGAACTGTGTGCACAGTCCTATATGTTTTAAAGAAGTTGAATTCACAGGCAAACACATTTGCAAAAAGATCTCTGGGCCAAGACAGTTTCACTGGCCAAGTCTACCAAACATTTAATGAAGAAATATCACCAACTTACACAACTTCTTCTAAGAAACAAAGCAGAGGGAATGCGCCCCACTGATTTTATGAGGCCAGCACCGCAGGGATACCAAGAAAAGGACAGACCAGTATTCTTCCCTAATACAGGCACCAAAGTATTCAACAAAACCTAGCAGTTTGAATTGAGCAATATGTGAGAAGAATAATAAGCCACGATCAAGTGGGTTTTATAGCGGGAATGCAAGGGTTGTTCTTCCCACACCTGAAAATCAATCAGTGTAACCCACAGATTGAGAGATCAGATGAAGAACAAAAATGACAGGATCACATCAAACTATGCAGAAAAACCATTTGGTAAGATTCAAAGTCCACTGGTGATATAAAAGCTCTAGCACACTAGGAACACAAGACAACTTCCTCAACCTGAAAAAGGGCGTGCACAGTCAAACCTACAACTAACAAGCTACTTAATGGTCAACGACTGGATGCTTTCTGCCTAAGGACGCGAAACAGGCAAGGACGTCCACTCTCACCACAGCTATTCAACATCGCGCTGAGGCCTAGTCAGTGCTATAATGCCTGAAGAGTCATGGCACACACCGGAGAAAGCAAGAAACCAAAGTACTCCTTTTCATAGGTCCTGTGATCGTCTACATGAAACAACCAATGTATCTCCCCCAGACTCTCAGAGCTAATAATAACTTAGTGCTCATTAATGAGAGCTTAGCAGCGATACAGGAGAGAAACTCAACACAGGGAAAACAATCCTATGAGTAACTGGAAACCTAAATTTAAGAAATAATACTGTTTTACAAAAGCTGCAAACACAATGAAATGCTTGTGTATAAAGCTAAAATACGTGGACGGGGTCTGTATGCCCAAAACTATTAAACGGTAATGAAAAAAATCAAAGAAGATTTAGGTAAATGGAGAGAAACAATGTGTTCCCATATTTAAAGACCCAAAAATGTTAAAAGTCCATTGTCCCCAACTTGATCTGTAGAATGAATGCAGTGCCTGCCAATGAGAATCCTTGAGGGACATTTGCATGCATCAACAAGCAGATTCTACAATTCACGTGGAATATCTGATGTTTCAAAAAAAGCAGAAGGGATTTTAGAGAGATGATATTATCAGATTTTCAGATTTGCTCTAAAGCTGTAATAATCGAGATTGCTGGCTTACAGGGGTAGACGAGTAGATCCATGGAATAAAATAGAGACCATGAATCCATCCATAGGAATGTGTCCAATGAGTTTTGACATGGGTGTGAGAGGGAATCCAATGGAGAAGGGATAAGCTTTTCAGTACATGAGGTGGCCTATCCTTATGCAAAAAGATGCACCTCAACCTCAACCTTTACACACAATTAAGGAAAAAGGGTTCAGAGACCTACACGCCAAAGTTCAATACTAAGACTTTTGGTAGAAACCGTAGGAGGACATCTTTGTGAGGGGAGGCTAGGACATGACCTGAGATGCATGATCCGTGGAAAGGAAAGACGGATGAATAGGAATTTGGCAAAATTTAAAACTCTGGCTCTGGTCGGGCGTGGTGGCTCCTGCCTGTAATCCCAACACTTCGGGAGGCCAAGGCGGGCAGATCACTAGAGTTCAGTTGTTCAAGACCAGCCTGGCCAACATGGTGAAACCCTGTCTCTACCAAAAAATACAAAAATTAGCTGGCATGGTGGCACATGCCTGTAGTCCCCAGCTACTGGGGAGGCTGAGGCAGGAGAATTGCTCGACTCAGGAGGCAGAGGCTGCAGTGAGCTGGGATCGAGCCACTGCCCTCCAGCGACATAGCGAGCCCCTGTCTCTAAATAAATAAACACAACAGAACAGAATACAATACAATACAACACAACAAACACAACACAACACAACTTTGGCTGTGTAAGAGCCAGTGTGTTCAGAGAATGAAAATCAAAGCTGCACCACTAGGAGGAAATGTTTGAGAATCACCGACCTGACAGATCTTATATCCAAAATACATGGCGCATTTTCAAAACTCCACAATAAGAAAATCAACACCCCAAATAGAAAATGGGGGAAGGACTTGAATGGGAGCGCAAGAAACCATATTTAACACCATTCAGCATTAGGGGAATGCAAATTAACACCATGGAGACTGGCAAGGCCAAGGGAGGAGAACATGTTGGGCGACTGGAACTCTCACACTTTGCAGCTGGGAGGGCGAAATAGCACAGCAACTTTGAGAAGCAGTTTGGCAGTTTCTTGTAAGTCAAACAGATGTTTACCATAGGACCCAGCCATCCCACTCCTGGGTATCTACCCTAGAGAAATGAAAACTTAGGTTCACAAAAAAGCCCGCACTGAATTGTAAAAGCAGCTCGATGCGAAACTGCCCCACACTGGACAGAGGAAAATGAACACCTGTGGTCTTCCACACAGTGAAACTGCCTTCGTGAAAAAACAACAGCCTATGACAGAGGCATCTGACACTCATCCGAGATGTTCATCGGGCCAAAAGAAGGAAGCCCGCCTCACAAGGCCACAAACTGTATGGTGTCATTGACATAACACTCTCCCCAAGACAAAACTAGAGGGAAGGAAACAGATCACTTTACACCAGGGATGATGGATGAAGAAGGGGTAACCGCAATGGGGCAGTTCCAGGGAGTGTCCTGGGGTGATGGGACTGTTCTGGATCCCAACTGTGGTGGTGGTGACAAGAATGTATGCCCGTGTCAAAGCTCACAGAACTGTACTCCTGAGGGAAAAAAAGTCAATCTTGCTGTAGGTTAAGTGAAAAAACCCAATGGCATATTTTGCAATAAGAATATCTCTCTGTATTGTTTTGACAAATACATCTTGGATGAATGCAACCAAAAATTGACATTAAATGCTAAATGGAAACTTTAGATCAGCCTCCCAGGCTCTATTCTTTTGACAAACGTGGAAACCAAGAATTCACTAGTTTTCTTCAGAGGATACTGGTCCTTTGAATGTTTATTCACCAAATCGTGGCTATCAGCACACACTGGGGCAAGAAAGACAGAACCGTATCAGGAACAGTTTGAATATGTACTGAACACAAACATATATAAACACACACACACATCCCAGAAAGAGTTCTTAACTTTTCAGAAATTGCAATCTATCTTTCCTACGAGTTAGTTCCCTGACATCCTTTGGGCCACCACTATCTGACACAAACAGTTATGTGTGAAACGTTTGGAAAATGATCTTAACCCAATTATCTCCCAGCCAATTCTCATGTGTCACAAGGACTCTCTCAGGATCTATTTCTACATGTAGAAAGCCAATTCTCAGAGAGAGAAAAGACCTTACAACCCCCACCCCCCCACGTTTCTTTTGTTGTTTTGTTTGTTTGTTGTTTGAGGCAGGGACTCGCTCTGTTACCCAGTCTGGTGTGCAGTGGCAAAATCTTGGCTCACTGAAACCTCTGCTTCCTGGGCTCAAGGGATCCTCCAGCCTCGGACGCCTGAGCAGCTTGCACTACAGGCGTGAGCCACCATGCCCGGCTAAGTTTTGTATTTTTTGTAGAGACGGGATTTCGCCATGTTGCCTAGGCTGGTCTGGAACTCCTGAGCTCCACATGATCTGCATGCCTCAGCCTCCCAGAGTGCTGGGATTATAGGCGTGAGCCACTGTTCCCAGCCACAAACGCTTTTATGAGAAGAAATGTGAGCCGGGTGTGGTGGCTCATGCCTGCAATCCCAGCACTTTGGGACGCCGAGGCAGGCAGATCACCTGAGGTCAGGGGTTTGAGACCAGCCTGGCCAACATGTCAAAACGCCATCTCTACTGAAAATACAAAAAAATTAGCTGGGTGTGGTGGCGGGCACCTGTAATCCCAGGTAATAGAGAGGTTGAGGCAGGAGAATCACTTGAACCCAGGAGGCGGAGGTTGCAGTAAGCCGAGATTGCACCACTGCACTCCAGTCTGCGCAACGGAGCAAGACTCTGTCAAAAAAAAAAAAAAAAAAGAAAAAGAAAAAGAAAAAGAAAAAGAAAAAGAAAAAAAAGAAATAGTAAGATTCTGGAGACATCAACTGACAACCGGCCCAACCGGCCCGCATAGTCATCGCTGTCTTTTCTCTCTTTTTCCCTCCAGCAATTTTGTGAAATGAAACATTTTACCATCCTGTGTGTAGGTTCATCCAGAGATTCTCAAACCACACCCATGGAGTTGCTCATGATCCCTGACAGAGGCATTAAGGACAGTGAGGCCTAGAGAAGTCCGTTGTGTGTGCGGAGGGGAGAAGCTGCAGCAATACATGGGACTTCCCTTCCTTCATCATCTCACCAATGTCATTTCTTCAACAGGCACTTGCCCCCAGGTAAAAGACCTTGTATCAAAAATCTCTGCATGAAACACCACAGCCTCAAGTTTCCTGCATCATGTCATGCAGCTACTGAAGAGAGAGAAGGACTACTGGAGACAGGGAACCCAGACAGTTTACCGGTCAGACCTTCAGCATGAGAGGTGATGTCTCTGGGCACCAATACCTCACTGTGATGGTTTTATCGGTCAACTCGGCCAGGCTTGGTGCCTGGTCCCTTTTGGTCAAATGCTACTCTAGTTGTTGCTGGGAAGGTATCTGTGGACATGATTAACATTTACAGTCACGCTGGGCACAGTGACTCACGCCTGTAATCCCTGCTTCGGGAGGCTGAGGCGGGTGGATCACTTGAGGTCAGCAGTTCCAGACCAGCCTGGCCACCGGGGTGAAACCCCATCTCTACTAAAAATAAAAATTAGCCGGGTATAGTGATGGGTGCCTGTAGTTTGGAACTGCCATGGCCCTTGGCAAGACTTTCACCTCTCATTCACCCTGCGTGACTCAGCTGAGATAGCACTTCTCCCAGGAAGCCTTCTCCAAGCTCCTAAAACGCCCTGTATTTCCCCTGTCCCAGCCCCAATCCCACTCGGCTGTCAACAGATGGTTATTTCTCTGTCAACCCACTAGCCCAGGAGCTGACAGAGGCCAGGGACTTTGTCTTGTTCACCCATCACAGAGCCTTGAGTGAGCCCAGTGGACATTCACAAGTATCTATCAAATGAAACAAGAAGGATGTGGGGCCCGTGATAAACATCTCACTGAGTATGTCAAGTCAACCCTGCAGAATCCATATTTTCCCATGTTGCAAAGGCAGAAATTCCTGCATGGAGAGGTCAAGTAACTTCCCTCAGATCACACAACCACTCAGGGACAGAATTCCCTCCCAGGTCTCCCTGACTGCAGATGAACACACCCTTGGTGGCATTGCCTCTCTGGGTGTTCAGCCTCCCCTGACACCTAAGCGAGAAAGTAATCCTGAAGGAAGAGTTCAGACAGCAGAGTCCTAGGGGCTGGCCCACATGTCCACAGCTGCCCCGGGATCGGGTGCAATGCTGCGAATCCTTACCGTCACTTCCTCTTGGCCAGTTCTGTTCCCATGCCAGAAATGCTGCACCGAACACACCTCTCACACTCCCCACTCTCATTCGCTTCAATTCTCCTGTGCGGAAGGAGAAAGAGAACAGCTAAGCAAGTGAATCCAGACTACGCCCTGGAGATGAGCGCCAGGAAGAGCTTTGTGTTTCTTTTGAAAATTAAGCCAGTCCCATGCGATGCTTTTTTCAATCTTCCACAAAGATATGAGATACCCTTATAAAGTGCATTTATTTCAGTTTAAAGACACAGATTTCATTTAATAATCCCAATTAAATATGGACTTTTTTCTAGAAATGGCAAAATCCTACAGCGAAATGACTAAGATCCGTGCAAGGTTGCTGGGTGCTGAAAACTGTGCTCCTAGTCTCATGCCGTGTCATGGCAAAGGAATCTAACTCCTAGCCACGCAGCGCCACACAGATTGAGGAAAGAGTCTGTCCTACACACGGCTTGGAGACGTTCTATATTTTTGATATCTACACAGATCATCTCTATCCTACTGGGTCTGGAGTGGAGGAAATACAATTTTTAGCAGCTTTGTAACAAAAGAACAGGTAGTCAGTAAAGCCAGCAATGCCCACTTCTAAGAAAGAAAGAAGAAAATGAAGACAGCAGTGAAGCGTGGTGCTGGCATCAGGGGTCTCCCAGCAGGTGAGTACACAGAAAAGCAGCGGGAGTACAATTGGGAGTCCAGGGAGGGGAACAGGGGCGGGACCAAGAAGAGTGGCCAGAGCAGCAAGAGGAAGACAAGGAGCAAGTCCGCTCTGGCGAGAATGGAGCTTGCCTAGACTCACCCAAGGCAGTCAGGTCGCTGGATTCACGAGGTCGATGCTGTGGGTGTAGGCCGAGTGACTGCTACACCTTTCACCTACAAAAGAAAATAACCTCACTGGCCAGGTCACATTCCTCCAGGTATTTACTGAGGGCCCACTCCATTCAGCGGTGCCTTCAGTGAATTATCCAATGCAGCCCCATCCCAAGGAGACATCTCAGTCTGAGGAATAAAATATTGTCCAAGGAGCCAGGAATGGTGGCTCACGCCTCTAATCCAAGCACTTTTGGAGGCTGAGGCGGGAGGACTGTTTCAGCCCAGGAGTTGGAGACCAGCCTGAACAACAGGGCGAGATCACCGTCTCCACAAAAAATTGTTAAAATTTAGCCAGGCATGATGCTGCATACCTGGGGTGCCAGCTACTAGGGAGGCTGAGGTAGGACGATCACTTGAACTCAGGAGGTTGAGGCCAGTGCAATCCGGCCTGGGTGACAGGTGAGACCATCCCCCAAAACAAAACAAAACAAAACAAAACAAAAAGACAACTATGGCAGGCATGAGACGGGGGTACTTCTGACACAGAAGAAGTCAAAACCACCATAGCCCAGGTGGCCAGGAACAGCTTCTCCCAGGGCTTGCTATGATATATATTCTCATCCCCAGTTGCAGATGAGGTAACAGGATCAGAGAGGTTAAGCAACTCACTCAACGTCACACACCTAGGGAGTGGTGGTGACCAATTCTCACTGAGGTCTGCTGAAATACAAAAGCCACTTCACTATTTGTGACACCAATCTCTCTTTATATTGTCACCCGTTTTAATTCGCATTCACAGACATATACTTACCTGTGGCTCTCCTTACCTTCATATTCTCATAAGCGGCTAAATATGGTTTAGATTTCATTTTAGCACATCAGGCCTTTCCCTTAAAGAACCTAAATTTCCCGTGCCCGGCACGATTGCCCAGCCCAGAACTGAACACTTATCTCAAATTAATCTTCCAACCACACACTAAGGAAAGGAAATGAATTACTGCCATGTAGAGATTTAATTTGGGTACTTCACGAATTCTGAACTACGATTTGAAATATAACCACTGTCCAACCAGAAAGAGTAAAAACAGTGCTTCCCTATGAAAAGTATTCACAGGACATTTTATTAAATGCCAAAGCATTCTAGGTCAAGACACACTGCCCGTTTTACAGGGAGGTGTTGAGATTCTGCTCCTAAGAATACAGTAGTCCTTTCTCTCACCACTGCTAGCGCCCTGATAAGCTCAGCCAAGGAAGGCCATTCACTTTTCCTTTTGCGAGCAAACATACCAAACTACCCTCACACCCACGCACAAATCCAACGCACCCAACAGGGATATGTTAGTAGAGGGAAATGGTACTGGAGATGCAAATGGAAATCTGTGCCTGCTCAGAGCACCACATTTCTGATGGCGCAGAGGGCTACCGCCCAGGGTCGCCTGTACTCCAGCAAGGTGGACGGCGGAGAGGCCCTCCTTCTCTAAACAGGAGACCCTGTAGCTTGTGCGGCTACTGGACACAAATGGCCTGGACCATTCATTGAGCACGAATGCAGGAATCACAGCGCCCATTAAACGCACGTCTACTCATATGTCACATCATGACCGTCTCTCTGTCACACGTCCAAGAAAGGGTTTGTCGGACGGTTTGTTTCAATAGAGGCAATGCAGTCCTCCTTGAAAACCCTCCAGTCACTGTGTCTCCTGCTGTGCGGTGGGAGAGGAGGTGGGGAGGGAGGTGATGCCAAGGACACGGTGATTTCTGAACCCGTTGAACATGATCCTAGCCCAAGTGCAGCCCGGCCGGCTACGAATGCCCGCGGCGTCTCGGGATCCTCTTTCTCCGCTGAAAAAGAGCCACCCCCAAGCAGAGAAAGAGAACAACGCCACCCCCAGAGTGCACGACCGCCATTCTCATACTGGCGAGATATGGACGACGAAGAAAACCACCCGCTTCCTCCCAAAGCCCCGCTCCCAGCCGGCCCAACCCAGGGATTCGAGTCCCAAGACACCCCAGCCTGTGCTAGGGACAGCCTCGGTCTCGGCCTCTCTGAAAGTCTCTCCCACCCACCCCTCCTCCCCCCCCGCTCTCAGTCTCTCCCGCGCGCTCGCTCGCTCGCTCTCCGTCTCTCTCGGGCTCTCTCACGCGCGTTCTCGCTCCGGAGCCGGTTCCAGCCGTCCAGGCGCCAGCGCGGCGCCTCGTTTCCTCTGCCCTGGAAACGCAGCGCGGCCAGCTCTGAATTGAAGGGTTAAGACAACCGGGAGGAGCCGCCCACCGACAGGCTAGAAGGGCCGCAGCGCGGAAGCTGGCGTCGGCGGGGTTGAGCCGGCGTCACAGGGATGCGACGCAGGTCAGAAACTGGATCTTCCATTGGCTGCCGCGAGCCGCCGGAGCTGGGAGAGGGAGCGAGTGGGCGTCTATGTGAGAGCGGCTGGGTGTTTTGTCGCGAACCACGCCGCCCAGCTCGGCTGAGACAGAGAAGGTGTGGAGGCCGCACTTTCCGGAAGTGCGCCGCGGCGTTCCTGGAGCGGCCCTTTCGGGAGCGTGTCTCATGAACTGGACGAATGCTTCCGGAGGCTATGGGAGAGACTCCAGGAAGCGGATGTGACTTCATGGGCGAGGGACGAGGGAACTGGGCTGGAGACACGGGAGGATGCCGATTTCTCCTATGATTGGCTGGGAGATTTGCCCTAGGTTGCGCGTCTGAGAACCGATACCTGGCGTTTCATTTTCGTTATTTACTGTTTGCATGAGCGGTACAGGCACCCTTTAAAGACAAAAACCAAACAATTCAAGACATTGAAATTATTCAGGCTACTGCCGTAGGGAGAGCGCCTCAGAAGGGGAAACCACACTGTCGGGGTAAGCGTGGAGCCGGGGGGTGTCTTTCACTTTCACAGGAAGGAGTAGACCGGTTTTAGTGGGGAGATTTATGGGGCAGGGGTTGTTTTTGTAATGAGCGGAAGTCTCAGCCAGCTGAACAGGGAATGTTTCTGTCTGTGCCTAGCTGCTTTCAGGAGGACAGACCTCTCGTCTAGGTGAATCATTTCTGAGACAAAAGAACAGGGAGTGGTTGGGTCGGCCATCTGGGAGCCATGGCACAGAGTGGACAGGCAGCATCCCTTATATAAGTCCCATGGATAATATTGGTCGTTTGTGGTCAACGATTTCCCAGAACACGAAAGTGTGCAGAGATTTCTTTACCGTGGCGTATGTCAGGAGTCAAGCGACATGCAACGTTTGTCCTAGCAGATACATGAATAATAGATTCCTTTTTAACCCTGGAAGAAGACACCCCGTGAACAGAGTTTATAGTTCTCAAAAAGTAATATTTTTGTGGTTTAAGTGAAGGAAGGAAACATGAACTGTTATCCCAGAATATTATCATCATTTCATTATACAAATGAAGTAACTGAGCCACAGAGAGGTTAAGTAACCTTCCTAAAGTCACAGAAGATATTTAAAAAATGGTGGAGTCTCAATTTAAATCCAGGTGTCTGTGACTTCATCCCCTTCGTGCTGTGCAGCCATACACTGTCATTTCCAAATCCATACATGTGGCTTGATCCTCTCCCTGAATCTACAGATTTCCTGCGCCAACTGACAAACCCACAGGCTCGTTGCACTCACCTCCTCCCATCCAGCATCCTAGGCAGTTGGAGATGACTTCCCAGAAAAGAGTGTGTTAGAGAACTTGGGTCCCAAAGGCCCTACCCCATCCCCTGGAAGGAGAGGTGGGCTTCAAGAGGAAGATTAGAGGATTTGAAGGGAGAGTATGTTTGTCTGAGAGACAGGCTGATAGGCCATTATGGCACACACGTGATAATAAACACCAGTTACTTCGAGTTTATGTTTTTTTTGTTTGTTCGTTTTGTTTTTTAGTATTGGCAATACATGCTGAATGGTGGTGATACCAAAAGCAGATAGGTAAAATCAAGCCACTGTATGGGCAAGTTGAGACATTCCCATTTTACCTGGGAGGACCTGACAAGAAAATACCACTCTGCGGTATAAAAGGAGAACTGTCTCCTAGACTCAACAAATGAAACAAATCAGTAACTTTTTCTAATTATTCTTATTCTCCTATTACAGATGAGGCACGGTAGGCACAGGGAGTTTAGATCAGCTCTGCGAAGTCATTCAAGTCATAAGTCGTTGAGTCCCATAGCAAGTACTACTCAGCATGTCCCAAAGTGAACCCACCCATCCCCACTCTCGGCATGCCTGCCCCTCCTCCTGTGCTGCCTGACTCAGTGACAGGCACCACCCTCTACCTAGCAGCTTGGGCCAAAGATCTTGAAAGCCATCCTTGATTGCTGCCTCTCTGTCACCACCCCCACAGTGACTAAACCTGGCCAGTTCGACCTCCCAATTCTTTCTAAGTGAGCTCTTTTATTTTTTTTTGAAACTTTTAAAAAAAAATTTATTTATTATACTTAAAGTTCTGGGATGCACTTGCGGAACGTGCAGGTTTGTTATGTAGGTATACATGTGCCATGGTAGTTTGCTGCACCCATCAACCTGTCATGTAGGTTTTAAGCCCCACTTGCATTAGGTATTTGTCATAATGCTCTCCCTCCTCTTTCTCCCCACCCCCCGACAGGCCCTGCTGTGTGATGTTCCCCTCCCTGTGTCCGTGTGTTCTCATTGTTCAACTCCCACTTATGAGTGAGAACATGTGGTGTTTGGTTTTCTGTTCCTGTGTTAGTTTGCTGAGAATGAACATGAACTCATTCTTTTTTTATGGCTGCATAGTATTCCATGGTGTGTATGTGCCACATTTTCTTTATCCAGTCTATCATTGATGGGCATTTGGGTTGGTTCCCAGTCTTTGCTATTGTAAATAGTGCTGCAGTAAACATATGTGTGCATGTGTCCTTATAGTAGAATGATTTATAATCCTTTGGGTGTATGCCACCAACAAGTCATAGCTCATCCTCTTGCCACCAGTCTTGACCCCGTCCTATGCATTCTCAGTGCCAGTGTGTGAGGCAACTTTCTTAACTCCTTATCTGGTCATGTCAAACCTTTTCAAATTCTACTAGGGCTACCTGCTGCCCTTAGGATAAAGTCCAGCCTCCCGGACTAGGGACATCAGACCCTGGCTACCCCCAAATGCATCCTCCATAGCAGATGCCTCCTCCTGCTGCACCCACCCTCAGTATTCCACATTCTAGACCTCTTTCTGTTCATCAGTCGACCAATGCTTGTGGACTCTCTAGCACGCGCACTCACTCTCTTGCTCTCTCTCTCATGTCCACCGCCTCACACCTGCCCTTCCCTCTGTCTGGCCTGCACTTGCTCCCTCCCACTCTGCATGATTCCTCCTTACCTTCAGCTCTCAAGTGAAGGAGAGCAAATTATACTTTACCTAAGGAGCACGTAATCAAAAGGCACGCTTAGTGGGTTTGATATTTTTACTCCATAGCACATGATGGGGATTCATGAAAATTCCTGCAATGGGCCACCCAGTTGGAATGTCACCTGAGAGTAGGGTTTTTGGGAAAAGTTTACTTGCAAAGAATAGGATGGAGGAAGGTAACTGAGGAAGGTGACAGGTTCATTTGCCTGACTATAGCAATTATTTCACTGTGTGTGTATGTATAACAACATGTTTTATACCTTAAATATATACAATAAAAACATAAATAATAAAGATACGCAACATAGATCTCTCCTTCATTCCTATAGACTCATCATGTGTGAACACGGAGTTTGGAATTGTGGCCCCAGGTTCAGTACCATGAAGTGATGTGGGCTGAGGACCTGCCTCACAGCTGGTTCTTCCTGCCATAGAGTGAACTGTGAGGCTTAGCTTCATTCACTACAGCCTGTTATTTCAGCTCCTAGCATTGCACACCTGAATATGAACGGAAGTGTATGGACAATAAAAGAGAAAAGATGGAAATGGCCCTGGTCCTGCCACCATCAGCCAAAGCCCAAACCCTGGCGGGAGGGTAGACTGGACTCCCACTGTCCTGGCACGCTGGCCTGCACACTCATGTGCCTCTAACATGGCACAGTGTGAATGGCTCTCCCTGGAGCCTGGTTGTTGATGACCTACTGTGTGCTACTCATGTACAGTGTTGATTTCCCAAAGACCCAGAGAGGTAGGTATCAAACTCCCATCTACAGATAAGGAACCAAGCTGAAAGAGGTCAGGGCACTGAGGCAGAAAAGGCTGGATCTGGGACTCACACGCGGGTTCTGTCAGACTCCAAAGCCAGGCCTCTTTAAACTCACGACAACATACTTTGCTTATGCTCCCCATGCTGAGCTGCAGATATTATTCCGTGATGGGACAGTCAGCTTGGTCCTAACACGACGTGCCCCTGTGAGATCCGGGCCCCTGGCAGGGCAAAGCCACCCTGAAAAGTTCTAACACAGTCCACAGGAGCTGCCCTGGCGTCCCATGCCTCACAGCTACCAGTCGAGTTTAGCTTCTGCGCCTCCACTGGGAGGCGCTTTGCCCTATCACAGAGACACTTGAAATCCACCCCCGCCCTAAATTACATCTCCATCAGCCTCACTTTATTTAACAGATAAGAAGAATCTAGAGGCAAACAGAGCAGAGGCAGCATTAGTGGCTGCAACACAGCTGTGGAGTTGATCAGACTCCAAATGTCGTGTGGAAATCAACAGACTGAGAATGGGAATCTGGTTCCTCCTGTGCTTCGGCTCTCTGGACTGTAAGCTGTGCAGAATCAAAGTGTCTGCCGCACAAACCTCCCCTCTTCTGAAGAGTCTGCCCTGACCCAACCCTTGCGTACACACATCCCTCAGGTGAGGGTAGGGTGGTCTCCTGTGTGCTCCTAGGGGACCATGGGTTGAATTCTGCCATGGCTCTCCTTACCCCCAATGTGGGGGTCATCTGCCAGCAAGCATACAGCCAAAAGCATCCCCCCATCCCCAGAGTGTCCAGTCAGCACTCAGAACAAGTTTATTCGGTTAATAAAGAAGGAATTTCACTCAGAGTACTTGGTCAGTAATGGCTATGATGGTAGCAGCTCTGTGTGCATTAGAACTGCTCCAGGAGAATCGAGTGAACAGAGGACATCTGTGCAATGAGATTCTCTTCCCCTGGAGTTGGGGAGGAGGGTTGTAACTTTCCCCTCTTCCCTAATTCCAGAAATCCTAGTAAAAGAGGCTACAAAATGACTTATTTATTTTAGATGGAGACTAGCTCTGTCACCCAGGCTGGAGTGCAGTGGCACAGTCTCAGCTCACTGCATCCTCCACCTCCTGGGATCAAGTGATTCTCCTGCCTCAGCCACCCAATTAGCTGGGATTACAGGTGTGCGTCACTGCACCCGGGATTTTTTTTTTTTTTTGTATTTTTAGTAGAAATGGGGCTTCACCATATTGGCCAGGCTGTTCTTGAACTCCTGACCTCAAGTGATCTGCCCGCCTTGCCCTCCCAAAGTCCTGGGATTACAGGCGTGAACCACCGCACCCTGCCAGAATTTTTAAATATGTCTTGGCCAGTATGTTATTCCATGTGGCCTCCCAGTGGGACTGCAGTGATGGGTTCACCAAAATGTCAGAGTACCCTAGGGCAAGTGCATGTGGGCCTCCCCCAGGGTCTGTAGGGAAAAATGACTATTGATTGGGTTCAAGCGTCCTAATCGAGTATGTGGTTCTGTGGCTGCAACACAGATGTCCACAGCGACAAAGACATGAACACCTGGATGAACGCGTCTGTCAAGTCCCGGTGGGCTGCATCAGCGCCTTGCCTGTCCTATCTCTTGCCTAAGCCCTCCTGGTTCTGACTGCTCCTGCCTGGGTCCCTCCTTCGCCTGAACTCTGCAGGCTGCACAGACATGCTTTCTGCATATGTGGCCCTTCATTGTCCCTTTCCGTGTCACTGGCAGAGCAGAAGCTTACCTGGCCTGACAGGATCCCATCCTTGTCACCGTGGCACCTCCAGCCTTCTGTTCAGCTTCCTGCTGGTGTGCTGGTGTCCTTGTGGCGTCTGGGCCGTGTCAGACCGACTCAGCCTCTGACTTTTTTCCAACTGTTCCCTCTGTCTGGAAGGCCTTCACCACAGATATCTACTTGACTGACTCCTCCCCCTTCACATCTTTGTCAAATTGTCACCTTCTCAACCCAGCCTACCCTGGTCACTCTGTCATAATTTACCTGCAGCTAACCCAGTTCCTCCCCCAATTCCCAATCCCTGTACCATGATCTGTATATTTTTTCTTTTTAACACAGCTCCCATCATCTTTGTAAACTAAAAATAAAATTCTAAGCCCCACTCCCCAACCATCTGAATAGACCCTTCCTCTCAGCCAAGGCTATTCCAAAGTTAGCCTGAAAAAGTAGTTCAGGCCATGATGGGAAGGGTGGGTCGGACATTCGTCATTACACCCTTCTCCCTATGGAATTCAGGCACAATTGACCAGCATTTATGTTAAGGCAGAGATCTTAAGACTGTGGCAATAAGACACCAAGTTCCAGCCTGACTACTATAGCATCACATGACAAATAGGCCCTGAAAGAAGTCAAAGTGTTTCACCCAACAATATATTTCTTTGACACATTTTGAAATAGGCCTACAAAGCCATCTCTTGTGAGGAAGTCTACATTCTGTAGAGAATCCCTTTCCCTTTCTAGATCTTTTTCATGATCTAGGAGAGAATTAGCTAAGAGTCCAGCAACTTTTAAGGTCTGATAAGAAATATTTACAGTCTATTCTCTCTGAAGCCTGCTACCTCGGGACTTCATTGGCATAATAAGAACCTCGATCTCCACAACCCCTTATCTTAACCCAGACACTCCCTCCTATGGATTGGAGGTCTTTCGATAAACCCAAGCAATTGCCAATCAGAAAATCTTTGAATCCACTTATGACCTGTAAGACCCCACCGCCCCCCAACCATCCGCAAACTTGTAGTTGTCCCGCCTTTTCAGAACGAACCGATGTATGTTTTACATGCATAGATTGATGTCTTATGTCTCCCTAAAGTGTATAAAGTGAAGCTGTACCCTGACCATCTTGGGGATGTTTCGTCAGGACCTCCTGAGGTTGTATCAGGGGCACGTTCTTAACCTTGACAAAATAAACTTCTAAATTGATTGAGACCTGTCTCGGGTACGTTTTGGTTCATAACTTCTAACGTTTCCTAGATTTCCTCGTGGAGGGTTTGCTGTCTGCCACCTACCACGTCCTCTTCGGGGAATGTCAGATCCAGGGCAGGGATTTCTGTTGATTTGGTTCCCTGAGGTATCCCCAGACCTCAAGCAGTGCCTGGCACATAGAAGACTTTCATACATATTTGTCGCCTGAAGGAACACATATGCCTCCCCCACTAGACTGAGACCATTCAGGGTCTCGTTCTCCCCCATGTGACGGAGCCCTCTATGCATGCTTGTGTCATGGTGCAAAGAGCCTCACAAAATAACAGAGTTAAACCCTGCATGTCTTAGAGATGGAGGAGATACTCTGGAGGTAGTTTCTACTTTCTTCAGCCCAACACACATTTCTCTTGAATGGTCTGTGCCCATTACTCCTACATTTCACTGAGACGGTCTCGGGCCCACACCTCCCCCTGACCACAGATGGCATCTACCTGTGTCCCCTCCCTTCCCTAGCCCCAAATTCTGCATTCAGAAGCACTGTGTGTTTGCAGGAAAGGGCTGAGATGCCGCTCTATAGATCTTCATCATGTAAAGGTGAAGTTAAGGTTTGGGAAGATGATCCAAACAGCTAGAGACTCCTGCCATCCCACCAGGGCACGGGGGATCCCGGGTTTGATGCATGTGTTCTGGAGAGCTGCAAGAGGGATGTTGTGTCCAGGTTATTTTCTGGGTGTCAGTGACGTCTAGCAGGAGACAGACCACACGACCCAGGAGCACATGGGCTGGTCCTGTTCATCGCTGAGAGAGAGGGTCCCTACCCTGTGTCTTTTGTCAGAGACACAGAAGAAACTCCTCCCCACAGTGCGATCTCCACAAGTGGTGCTGAGGGGGACCCGTGACTCTCAAAGCAGTCGCATGACTCCAACCCCAGGGGCAGCTGTGAAGGAAGCTGGCCGCGTAACCTCAGGGGTCTAGATAAGTAAGCCCGGCTGTGGCAGGCTGGAGTGGACGAGTCTGGGAAAGTCAACTCGAGACAACCTCTCACTGACTGTACAGGGTGAGACCCAAATATCAGGAGAAGGTCACAAACAACTCATGTCTGAACTTTGCTTTGTGACAGTGTCTCTCATGCTTGAGATGATCTCCCAAACAGCTCAGACGTTTCAATCCCTGGAACAAGGAACCAGACAGTATAGGCCTCCCTCCAAAACAAACATCTCCTACCAGCTCTGAAACGTCCTATCCTGGACACACACACTCTCAGATACCTCAGGGACCTCACAGGCTGGGTCACAAAGCCCAAGAGACCCCAATGACATAGAAAACCCAGCAACAAGCAGCTCAGAGACCTCAACCCTGGACACACAACACTGAATGGTTCGCAGAACTCAGACCCCTCCAAGAACTCAGTGAAGGAGGACACAGACACTAAACCTGCTCAGAGACGTCAGATTCTAAAATTCAGACCCACGTGCATGTGAGCAACTTTAGAACCTGTGATGTAGAAACAGGATTACCTCACAGACCTCACACCCCGGACCCAGAAGCCCACAAAACCATAGTGCGCACACCCTGAGATGTGGACACAGAAACAGTTGAGGGGACCGGGACAGGGAACACAGAGGCCTTGGGCACAATGTTCCCTGCAACAAACACCTAGGAGACCTCAGAGTGTGGGACACACCATTCCCACACAGCACAGAGTTTACAACCTGAGACACAGCAACTCCTCAACATAGCAGCCTCAACCCCTGCGGTGCAGACCCATAACCGGGTAGGGAGGACACACTCAGGCAGGACGCAGGACCCCAAAAGGATGAGACATCTTTCGTGAGTTTGGAATAACCTCAGTGTTCTCACAACCTAGGATATGGAGCCCCAAGGGGCGCTATTGTGTCCTATCATTGACACAGACACTCGGGAGAGCTCAAACCCTACTTCCTGAAATCAGAACTGCTCCCACGCCTTGCATTCTAGACACACTACAAACCACTGCTCAACAAAATAAAAGAGGACACAAACAAATGGAAGAACATTCCATGCTCATGGATAGGAAGAGTCAATATCGTGAAAATGGCCATACTGCCCAAGGTAATTTATAGATTCAATGCCATCCCCATCAAGCTACCAACGACTTTCTTCACAGAATTGGAAAAAACTACTTTAAAGTTCATATGGAACCAAAAAAGGGCCTGCATTGCCAAGACAATCCTAAGCCAAAAGAACAAAGCTGGAGGCATCATGCTACCTGACTTCAAACTATACCACAAGGCTATAGTAACCAAAACAGCATGGTACTGGTACCAAAACAGAGATATTGGCCAATGGAACAGAACAGAGCCCTCAGAAATAATACCACACATCTACAACCATCTGATCTGTGACAAACCTGACAAAAACAAGAAATGGGGAAAGGATTCCCTATTTAATAAATGGTGCTGGGAAAACTGGCTAGACATATGTAGAAAGCTGAAACTGGATCCCTTCCTTATACCTTATACAAAAATTAATTCAAGATGGATTAAAGACTTAAATGTTAGACCTAAAACTATAAAAACCCTAGAAGAAAACCTGGGCAATACCATTCAGGACACAGGCATGGGCAAGGACTTCATGTCTAAAACACCAAAAGCAATGGCAACAAAAGCCAAAATTGACAAATGGGATCTAATTAAACTAAAGAGCTTCTGCACAGCAAAAGAAACTACCATCAGAGTGAATAGGCAACCTACAGAATGGGAGAAAATTTTTGCAATCTACTCATGTGACAAAGGGCTAATATCCAGAATCTACAAAGAACTCAAACAAATTTACAAGAAAAAAACAAACAACCCCATCAAAAAGTGGGCAAAGGATATGAACAGACACTTCTCAAAAGAAGACATTTATGCAGCCAACAGACACATGAAAAAATTCTGGCCATCAGAGAAATGCAAATCAAAACCACAATGAGATACCATCTCACACCAGTTAGAATGGCCATCATTAAAAAGTCAGGAAACAACAGGTGCTGGAGAGGATGTGGAGAAATAGCAACACTTTTAAATTGTTGGTGGGACTGTAAACTAGTTCAACCATTGTGGAAGTCAGTGTGGCGATTCCTCAGGGATCTAGAACCAGAAATACCATTTGACCCAGCCATCCCATTACTAGGTATATACCCAAAGGATTATAAATCCTGCTGCTATAAAGACACATGCACACGTATGTTTATTGTGGCACTATTCACAATAGCAAAGTCTTGGAACCAACCCAAATGTCCAACAATGATAGACTGGATTAAGAAAATGTGGCACATATACACCATGGAATACTATGCAGCCATAAAAAATGATGAGTTCATGTCCTTTGTAGGGACATGGATGAAGCTGGAAACCATCATTCTCAGCAAACTATCGGGAGGACAAAAAACCAAACACCGCATGTTCTCACTCAGAGGTGGGAATTGAACAATGAGAACACATGGACACAGGAAGGGGAACATCACACACCGGGGCCTGTCATGGGGTGGCAGGGAGTGGGGAGGGATAGCATTAGGAGATATGCCTAATGTTAAATGACGAGTTAATGGGTGCAGCACATCAACATGGCACATGTTTACATATGTAACAAACCTGCATGTTGTGCACGTGTACCCTAGAACTTAAAGTATAATAAATAAATAAATAAAAATTAAAAAATTAAAAAAATAAATTCACATTTATAGCTGCTGCAAAAAAAAGAAAGAAAGAAAATAACTACAGCAACAACACAACTGAAGTCCAGTTCAGCTACTGAAAAGATTGATTCAAATCCCAACACCAACGCCCTGCCAGAAAAAGAAAGGAAGACACACTACATACAGAGGAACAAATTTAAAGTCATCCATCAGACTTCTCATCAGAATCTGTGCAACCTAGAACTTTCTAATCAGCACAATTTTTTTAATGAATGTGACATAAACATGTTTACACAAACAGGTAAACAAACATGGGGAGAAAAGTCACTGTCAACAGATTTGTCCTACGAAACATGTTAAAGGAAGTTCTTGGGTCAGAAGGAAAATAGAAGGAAATTTGGATTCACACACAGAACTTCACAGTGCAGGACATGGAACAATTGTGGGAAAGTACAAGATGTTTTTTTTTTCTCCCTATGTTGCCCAGGCTTCTCTCAAACCTCTGGGCTCGAGCAAGCCTACTGCCTCAGCCTCCCAAAGTGCCAGGATTACAGGTGTGAGCCACCATGCTCAGTCAAGACTTTTTTCTTGTAGCTAATCTCTTTAAAAGAAAATTGACTGTCAAATAGTAACAATGTATTGTGGGGTTCTGACACAGGTAGAAATATAATGTAAGACGACAATAGCAGAAAGCTGGGGAGAAAGGAAATGGAAGTATACAGCTGTAAGAGTTTCACAGTGTACATGAAGTGGTACGATATTACTTGAAGTCTGGCAGGAATTTTTGCATTTTATGTGTGGGATCAGTAGATTGAACATTATCTTACAATTTGACATAAACTCCATGAGGGCGGGGATGTGTCTTTTTTTATCGTATGCCCCAGACACTCAGCACAGTACCTAGAACATAGTTGGGGCTTGGTAAATGACTGTTCAACAAATGAAGTCTTTTTTTTTTTTTTGAGACAGGGTCTCTCTATATTGCCCAGGCTGGAGTGTAGTGCCCTGATCATGGCTCACTGCAACCTCCACCTCCTGGACAGAGAAAAGTGACTTTATTTCAGAGAGCCAGCAGGCCGAGACGATGATGGACTTATGTCCTGTGGAGCCATCTTAAGGGGCATGAATCTCAAGCTTCTTTTTACAGGCAAGGGAGAATCAGGAAAGGGTGAGGTCAGGAGGAGAATGGTGACCACAGACATCTAGGTGTCAACAGGAGCCCGGGGAGGTTGCAAAACATCTTTGTCCTTGGTCAGGTCACAGTGCTCCCGTAAACCTTTCGCACAACATTGCCGCTTGTGTGTACATCCTTCTCATCTCCTCGGGGCTGGGTTCCAAAAGGGACTATTATCATCCTTGCTTTGAAGTTAAACCCTACACTAAATTCCTCCCATAGTTAGCTTGGCCTACGTGTGGGAATGAGCAAAGGCAGTTAGCTCCTCAGGTCAGAAGCAATACAGAGCAAGCCCTGGTCGATTTCTTTCACTATTTCTCTCACTGCGCCCTCCCTCTCTGTTAAACACATACATACATACACACACACACACACACACACACACACACACACACATTCCCTTGGCACTGATTCAGATCAGTGGGCAGCTTCTGGGCAGCCACGCTGACCTGCATTAGGAGGCTGAAAGGCACCAAAACTTTAGCTCGAGGGTGGCCTCAAAGCTTCCCGAAGGTGCAACGGCATGATGCACAGCCAGGCTGAAGAGCTTTCTGGGTCTGTGGGTGCTAAGAGCCAGAGGCCTTCATAGCTGTATGCGGGCAGTTCCCCCTTGTCACAGCTTTTGGCGAATCTTCAGAATGCTCACCAGTAGGTGCAGTCATTCCCGCACACACCTCAGGCCAGGACGGCTTCTCACCACAGTAATGGAGCACGCCATTGTCTCAGCAGAAAAACAAACTTAGGAAACAGAAGCGTAGCCGCTTGTGCACTAGTAATGTAATAGATCACACTGGCATTCACTTCCCCAATTCTTCTTTCAGGGAATGACCCAACCCAGCCCTGCTCATCCCAAACTAATGATCATAACAACCTATATGTGCCTCTCGCTTTGCACTGATGGCGTCACTGGGGGAGCGTTGAGTCTAACTATTGCACTATGTGTTTTCTCCGTTACCCTGATCTGAAACTGTAGGCTTCCAAATACCAAGACAGGTGCCCCAGGCCACTCTCTGAAGTGATAATGCGGCAGGTGGGCCAGGCCTTGACCTCAGTACAGCTCACCAGCAGCAGCGCCTTGCCAGGGCCATGTGCTGCCAAATTGCGCCACTGGAGCCGAAGGAGAGGAAAGGTCTAAGGAGACGTCATAAAGATCTCCACCTCGATAGCACAGCAGCCTCCTCTTATGGACATGCGGGTGTTTTGGTTTCTTTCAACATGTACCAACTGTGGCATTTTTCAGGATGCCTGGAGTCTTCAGCTAACCTTCCATCCACACCACCCTGCCTCCCCCGCTGCCCCTCTCTACCCTACCCCAAACCTTCCTTCTGTTTTAAATGCTGCCCCCGAGGGTCACTGACTGGTTTTCCTTCTGATAAGGATATCGAAACACCTTTTACCCCTAATCCTCAAGATACCTAAAATAATGAGTCTTCAGAACATCTATTTTAAAAATTATTGGCCAGGCGCAGTGGCTCACGCCTGTAATCCCAGCACTTTGGGAGGCCGAGTCGGGTGGATCATGAGGTCAGGAGTTCGAGACCAACCTGGCCAACATGGCGAAACCTGGTCTTTACTAAAAATACAAAAATTAGCCAGGCATAGTGGCGCATACCTGTAATGCCAGCTACTCGGGAGGCTAAGGCAGGAAAACTGCTTGAACCTGGGAAGCAGAGGTTACAGTGAGTCAAGATCATGCCACTGCACTCCAGCCCGGGCAACAGATCAAGACTCCATCTCAAAAAAAAAAAAAATTATTAGAGAAACAGTGGCTGAGTAATAATAAGGAAGAAAACGCAAGTAAAACAGTGAAAGGAATGTTATTTCAAAATGATCGAGTTTCCCACTTAGAGAAATGTGGTGCATTCCCTTACAGGCTTTTTTCTATGAATGTTTTTTAAAATTATGAGATTGGAGAACAAGTAGTGTGTTTATAATACTGCATCTGTTGTTTTGTTTAATATTATACCAAAGCTATTTCCCATAATGACAGTGACAAGGATGTTGCTGCTAACATCCATGGTAGCAAACACATACAGAAAGCTTGATATGGAACAGAGGCCATCTTTGTGCTTTCCTGGTATTGACTCATCACCCTGTATTATCGAAATATGACTATTTTTACATTATACAAATATGTATATATAATAACAGTCACTTAGTGTGTTGTTAATGTTATCGTCCCTTATTACAGAATAACAAACTGAGACACATAGGTTAAGAGACTAAGGAACTTGCCAAAAGTCACATTGCCTGCAAGGGCAGGGACAGTAGAGTTTTCATGATGCCTGTGGCACTATATATCTATATCTTGATATGTATATATATAAATGAAGAGAGAGAGTGCACTAAAAACATCTGCCCCAGAGTAAGTATCCAGAAGTATGAGTTTTTATTCTCACATCTCTGAACTTCTGCTTTCTGCTCTTCCCCATTATTCCTCACCCCTGTCTGCCCCAGACCTCTCTCCCTGCCCCGCACACCTTCACCTCCCCTCCACATTCCACTCTCTTTCCCCATTGCCCATTTCCTCTGACTCCGGATCTGAATAAATTGATACCATCTTCTCATGATTTAGCTCAGAAAATACTAGTACCATCAGTCTTTCATTAGATCAAAAATGAATTTACTTTTTTGAGACAGGGTCTCACTCCCATTGCCCAGGCCAGAGTGTGGTGGTGTGATCATGGTTCACTGCAGCCTTAACTTCCTGGGCTCAAGTAATCCTCCCACCTCAGACCCCTGAGTAGCTGGGAATACAGGCATGAACCACCATGCCCAGCTTATTTTTTTTTTTTTGTAGAGACAAGGTCTCATCATATTGCCCAGGATGATGTCGAACTCCTGGGCCCAAGCAATCCTCCTGCCTTGGCCTCCCAAGATTCTGGGATTATAGGTGTCAGCCATCATGCCTAGGCAACAATAAACATTAATGGTAGAAGTAATCAACACGGCTGGGCGCAGTGGCTCATGCCTGTAATCCCAGCACTTTGGGAGGCCGAGGTGGGCGGATCATGAGGTCAGCAGATCGAGACCATCCTGGTTAACACGGTGAAACCCTGTCTCCACCAAAAATACAAAAAATTAGCCGAGCGTGGTGGCGGGCAGCTGTAGGCCCAGCTACTCGGGAGGCTGAGGCAGGAGAATGGCGTGAACCTGGGAGGCGGAGCTTGCAGTGAGCCGAGATCACGCCACTGCACTCCAGCCTGGGCCACAGAGCGAGACTCCGTCTAAATAAAAAAAAAAAAAAAAAAAAAAAAAAAAAAGAAGTAATCAACACAAGATACAACAGACGAGGTGAATACTATACAAAAAATAAAATGCCACTAATGAAAATTCAACTGCTAACAGCTTCATATCTCCAGCAGATTCAGATCTTCACAATTCGATGGAGGAGAGTTGGACTTAATAGAACTAATAGCAATACAATAATCCATATAATTTTTGGCCTTTAAATTTCACTCTTTATTTCTAAAAATTTATATGCTTTTGTGCTATCATTACCCAGTGACCACTTGCTTGTCCAAGCATTATACAAGTTACATGAAGAGGTCACTAGAGTTCTAATTTCCTAGAGAAATTTCCATTCAAATTTTCCATACAAGCTCATGATGATGAAACTCCAGCATTGCATTTAGGCTCCACGATACCCTGCAAGGAGAGCTGAATATTCATTATGCTAATAAAATATGCCCTCCTCCTGCCCCACAGACTCAGACCTTCAGTCCCAGAAGAGCTGAAGAGATAATCTAAACATCATCCAAGGGGTCAAAGGTAGACTTGACATCTGTCTCTCCAGAACATGCCCCAGGGAAATGCGGGAACAGCAACAATAACAGCTTAGAATTTATTGGAAACTGACCATATGCCAGGGACTGTCCAGACAACTGTACATGTCCTCACACAGTCAGTGCTCTAAACTGCCCCAAGAAGTAGATGACGTTACTAGTAGTATTTCCATGGTACTAATGGAGAAAGGAAGCACAGAGATGTTAAGGAACTTTCTCGGTGTCACCTAGCAGTGAGTGCTGGAGCCAAGAGCCAAAGGCATCGCGAAAACTCTACTGTGCTGCATATTAGTGCAATCAAGAGTAAGATCCAAAGGCTACTGCAAAATATTTAGAATTTTATAGCATGGGACTGCACAGGCAATAGACATTTGATTTCTTCAGAAATCTTTAAGAGATGGAGACTTGAAAGGACTGGTCTGGGTATCATTTGGAAACGGTGCCCTGAGTGCGTTATTACCATACCAGGCAGCATGTCAGTGTCAGTCTCCTCACCTGAAGGTCTTGGGTTTGTACATCAGAGAACACACCAAACCTATCCCTTCTATACCTTCACAAAGGAGAAAGAAGCTGTGTCACTGGGAAAGGAGACTATTCTCCTGCTCTAGTATTGCTCAGACACGTTTCCATGAAAGTTAGAACCTAGGATCTTTTAAAAGTACAGATTCCAGAACTCACACCCAGTGAGTCTCATGTAGTCCAAGGATCTGGAGATTTGCTGGCCAGCCTAGGGAACTTTCAGAAACCTTATTAAATCCCTTTGGTAGCAAGACTGTCTGCAATATACCCAGAAAAATATTCCCAGGACAGACATGAGGTGGAGAAGAGCAACCTCAGAGCAAAGTAACACAGGACAAGATGAGCACAGTGTGAGACTCACCATAAGGGTAGGGCAGAGGGACTTTTGAGAAGGCCTCACAACTCCTACTGGACTTTCTCCTTGAAGGCCTCAGTTTATCTCAAATCCCTTCTCTTCATGGGCAGTGAATGAAGGTGTGCCAGGAAATGACCTTTTAGATCCCAAAATGGCATGGGCTTCCCTCAGGGACCACTGAACACATAGGATGGGAGGAGATGCAAGCTATTGTCCCCCTCCCACCAGCCTTGGTTTCCTTCTTGCACTGTCATTTTCTTCAACGGGAGCCTAGAGCAATGTCAGGACTTAGGACCAATGTCTTCCCTTCACCAACAGACACCTGCCCCTCACCTAAGGAGTTCATCTCCCCTCTCCTCCCTTCAGCTATCCTTCTCCTTCTCCCACAGCACACACCTGTCCCTGGCAGCCTGACGACCTAGCCTGGCCTGTTCCTCCTATGTCGCAGCCTGGAGAGGGCTGTCCTCGCTGAGAAGGACACCAGTCCCAGGATCCCAGAGCCATGACTACCACAGAACCATCCTGAGCATCAATGTCCCATGGCAGTGGTTGACCTTTGAAATGAAGCTTCACCACACACCCCAGCTGGCACTGAAACACTTTCTTATCACAAGAAAGCAACACAGAGGAACAAGGTTCCCGCAACCCCTCCTGGGGAACATTGTGTCCTTCTCCATGTTACTGTGCTGTTTCCTCTGTACTGACTGCAACATTTCTATACTTTTGATGTTATTAAGAAGTTCTAGGATTCTTCTTTTAAATCCTAAACTTGTGGTTTATAGTCAGAATATCATTGCCCATTTTGGGGCATTTTGGAAATTTCCAAGGGCAGCTTTGGGTGTTCAAATGATTGGAAGTGGCTACTGGCATTTGTGGAGTGAAGGTTACAGGGAGGCAAACAACTTTTTCCAGAGTCTTAAATAAACTGGATTTTTTTTCCATATATATCACTTCCCTGTAAACTGGGTGGCGGGGTGCGGGGCTTGTATGTTGCTTCACCTGGAAACTTACAAAGATTTATTGACTGCTTTAGAAATCACATCACTGCAGGGCATTCCATTCTTGGATTCCACTGACACAACATACCAATATCAATTTGCTTTGTAGTACTGCATGCCTGGGGGAAACAATGAGGGGAATCCAACTTACCTACCAAAGGGATCACTTCCACGATAAGCTGTTAGTTGATGGGGAAAATCAAGCAGGAGATGTTGGCAGTGTGAGCTCTCATTAGTTGGTGAACACACCGGCTATGCCCATTGCTGTTACTGCACTGAACTTCTCTTTGCAGGTA
This sequence comes from Hylobates moloch, assembly GCF_009828535.3. Lineage (NCBI taxonomy): Eukaryota > Metazoa > Chordata > Mammalia > Primates > Hylobatidae > Hylobates > Hylobates moloch. The sequence goes on from NW_026652282.1 coordinate 46,207,414, forward strand.
TATTTCCCTCACCAGGCTCTGTGGTCTCTCCTGGAAGGTTAGAAACATACCCAGTAGATCCCTGTGTCCTCAAGATGGGATAGAGGACCTCACAGACAGAAAGAGGGCAGAGAACACTTGTGGAATTTTAGTGATCTCTACATGGTTGGATGACCAAACGCTGAGTCACAGTGATGAGCCCCATAGCTGGCAGTCTGCACAGGGTGGGAGGAGAATGTCATAGGCCTCTGCCTTAGGAGCCATGCAACAGAGTGAAACCAAAGTACTGATCTCAGTTATGCCCTTTAAGGGTCCCAGACGTAAGCAGCCTTTTGGTTAGGGTTCCTCTCTGTGTGTGTGTGTGTGTGTGTGTGTAGAGGTGGGGGGAGGGAGAGAGAGAGAGAGAGAGAGAGAGAGGCTGTGGGGGCTGGCAAGTCTAAATTGTGCAGAGCAGAATGTCAGGCTGGAGACCCAGCTCGAATCCAAGGGCAGTCTCGAGGCAGAATTTTTTCTTCATGGGGGTATCCCAGTCTTTTTTTTTTTCTTTAAGACTTTCAAGTGATTGAATGAGACCCAGCCACATCATGGAGTATAATTTGCATTACTCAAAGTCTACTGATTTTAATGTTAGTCTCATCTTAAAAAAACACCTTCACAGAGACACCTAGTCTGGTGTTTGAACAAATACCTGTGTACTGTGGCCAAGCCAAGTTGACACATCAAGTTTACCATCACAGCCAACTAATACAAATCCCAGTAACCATGAAGGTCTATCTTAGAAAGGCAGGTGACTTCCTAACTAAGATTGTGTATGAACCTTTTTTTGTCCAGCCCAAGTCTCCTTTTCAGGCTCAGCACCAATCTGGCCAGGAAGCTGAAGCTGACATGAATGCCTTCCAGGGATGAGGCAGTGATACAATAGTCAGGGCGCACCTCCAAGTACAATCCCAGAAGGCACACGTGGTACCCCTGGACACCAAGACTTTACCCTTGTTAGGGCACCCCCAGCAGGACGTACATTAGTCAGACAGGAGCTGGCCAAGGCCCCCAGTGTGGCTTCCCACTGTGGGACCTTTCCCTCTAGGGTTCCTCGTCCAGTCCAAACAACTCATTTGTGTCCTTGCTTTCTGAGAGACTGACAGAAGGCAGTCAGTCCAGGTTCTGTTAACCATTGACACCAGTTCCTCCTCTTCACAAGCATGGATGACATCTGTAGATGTTCTGCATGGCTCAGGAGCTGGGTTGCCCCTACTGTCCCCTAGTTGCAGCTCTGTCAGGTGCAATTGTGCACTCAGCAGTCACAATTGATTTGTGATTTCAACATACTCACAGCAATTTGGGAAGGCTGAATGAGGAGCATTTTTTTTTTTTTTTTCAGGAAAAGGGGAAGGTTTTCATGAACCATTTGAAAACCAGAGATCACTAATGTCCCCTCTCTCTGGCTTGACTCTTTCCACGTGTCAGGTTTTGTGTTTTCTTCATTGTTAGAAAACCAGTGTGTACTAATCTGAAATCAAAACTTTCCACTTCTTGCAAATCAAAACTACAATGAGATATCATCTCAGTGGATCGTGCCTGTAATCCTAGCACTTTGGGAGGCCTAGGCAGGAGGACTGCTTGAGGCCAAGGGTTCAAGACCAACCTGGCCAACACAGCAAGAACCCATCTCAAAAAATAAATAAAATTTTTAAAAACTTATAAGTATATTTTTTAAAAGGCTGGGTGTGGTGGTTCATGCCTGTAATCTCAGCACTTTGGAAGGCCGAGGTGGGTGGATCACTTGATGTCAGGAGTTCGAGACCAGCCTGGCCAACATGGTGAAACCCATGTCTACTAAAAATACAAAAATTAGCTGGGCATGGTGGTGGGCACCTGTAATCCCAGCTACTTGAGAGGCTGAGGTGGGAGAATTGCTTGAGCCTGGAAGGCGAAGGTTATAGCGAACCAAGATCAAGCCACTGCACTCCAGCCTGGGTGATGGAGTGAGACTCCATCTCAAAAATAAATAAATAAATAATTTAAAAAAAGAAAGTCAATTAATGTAAGTGACGATATATTAATCAGTTAAAGGAAAAAATAATAATCTCAATAGATACTATAAAGACACTCAATGTAATTCAATATATACTTTAAATAAAACCAAATATCTCTTTAAAAAAAAGACCTTTCCATTTCTTTAATTATCATCTACCGTCCTCTAGATCTTTTCTCTGAAATGGTCATATGCAAGAGGGAAAAAAGAATTTTCAGAGAAAAAAATTTTAATAAATCAACCAATAATACACATCATGTTCAGAAACTGATCAGGATGAAATTCCAGATTTAAAAACAAATTTATATAGGTTTGCATAACTTCTTATCCCTTTTGTCTCTATCATTTATTTCACGAGCAGGCTGGAAAAGTTCAAAGCTTTGCTGGTGATAGCTCTGCATTGAATGGTCAAAGTGCCTTACCAAGGTGTGTGCACCAGGGGAAAAGTTAGGGAAGCAAAGCCAGGCTATTAGTCCTTTGTTGTATAGGAGCCGAGGGCTTTGGCCCTTTACAGGTTCACTGGAAATGACTAACATAAGGCAGATTGAGACCAGGAATTAAAGAACAGCCTAGACAGCACAGGGAAACTCCATCTCTACAAAAAGATAAGAAAATTAGCCTGGCATCCTGGCACATGCCTGTGACCTCAGGTACTCATGAGACTGAGATGGGAGGATTGCTTGAGCCCAGAAGGTCGAGGCTGCAGTGAGCCATGATCGCACCACTGCACTGCAGACTAGGCAACAGAGTGAGACCCTGTCTCAAAAGAAAAAAGAAAAAATATTTCCCCTCCAGCCTTCCCTGAAGGGGGTGGTCCCTCTAGCATTTATAACATTATAAGTATATAGCATTTCACATCAATTTTATCATACATCCAGATGCAGCAGCCATAAAACAAAAAAGCCATTTTTAATTCTTTTTTTGGCTTTCATTGCAATTATAGGGTTAACATCATAGCTGCCAGGGGAGATTCTGTCTGGAAGGCTGGGAGGGGCTGCAGTAGCAGCAGCAAAGCTGAAGAAAAGGCTGGAGAAATTTTTCTTTTTGTTCCCTTTGGTTTATCTAAGCTTTGCTCCAGCCCAGGGAACTGATTTAATTTTTTCCCTCCCGCTTGGAGGAGACAGAAACCCAAATTTTTAACATTTTTCATCCACCCCAACATTACTTTTGTGAATTGCCAGGCCCTTTCTTCTGTTTGGAAGAGAGGACAAAAACCAAAATCTTGACCTGGCTGTGCTCCCACCCCCCCAATCTCCGGCATGGCAAAAGACGCCAAGGAATGCAGTGATCCAAGTCTCCCAGAGTTGGATGTGTTCTTTTTAAATTCTGTAACTAACATTTACCCCTCACAAGAGACAACAGCTAGCTGCTGTTTTACAGCGTGTGTGAGGCCATAATCACCTGAGCACAAAAGGTTCATCACCCATTACTCCTTCATCCTTTCTTTACTCAAACAAGGCTTTCACCATATTTTAGTGAGTCAGGCTCATTCTGGCAAATCCCACCACTGTCACAACTGTGTCAGGGGTCCCCAAGACCACTCCCATTTTCGATTATTTGCTGGGAGGACTCACAGGACTCACAGTCAGCATATAGCTGGACTCATGTTGGTGAAGATTCATTACAATGAAAGTATACAGCAATATCAGCACACAAAAAAAAAAGTGTATGGGGCAATGTCCTGAGGAAACCAGCCCAAGTTTCCAGGAGTCCTTTTTTAGGAAAGTCACAGAATTCATTCCTCCAGAAATCAACTGTGACATGTGTGATGTGACATATTTTCTACCAGAGCAGCTCACTAGAGATTCAGTGTCGAAGACTTTTACTGGGGGCTGGTCACACAGGCACCCTCTGCCTAGCATGTGCCAAGATTCCAGACTTCCAGAATGAAAGTACCTATGCAGCATAAACTATATTTTGTACAAACAGTTTTGGCAGAGTAAGGGAATCATGGGAATCCTTCCCAAATCCAAGTTCCCTGATGCCTGGCAAGGGCCAACATGGTAAGCAGGCCCTTCTAAGGGAAGTCTCAGGCTTCCTATATTATTAACCCTTTTCTGCCAGCACCCAACAACAGACCTTCGAAACACAAAAGCAGGCTGGGCACAGTGGTTCACGCCTGTAATCCCAGAACTTTGGGAGGCCGAGGCAGGCGGATCACCTGAGGTCAGGAGTTTGAGACCAGCCTGGCCAACATGATGAAACCCTGTCTGTACTAAAAAATTAGCCAGGTGTGGTGGCACACACCTGTAATCCCAGCTACTCAGGAGGCTGAGGCAGGAGAATCGCTTGAACCTGGGAGGCGGAGGTTGCAGTGAGCTGAGATCGCACCACTGCACTCCAGCCTGGGTGACAGAGTGAGACTCTGTCTCAAAAAACAAAAAACAAAACAAAAAAAAAAACACACACAAAAGCAAAATCACACATAGAGGAAAAGATGAACAAATTTATAATTATAGTTGGAGACTTCAATACTCTCTCAGTAATATACAAAAATAGTTGAAAGAAAATTAGCAAGGATATAGAAGAACTGAATGACACCATTTACCCACTGAATCGTATTTACATTTACAGAACCATCTACATAACAACATCAGGACATATATTCTTTTCTAGTACATATGGACACTTCACCAAAATAGCTCATATCTTGGGTCACAAAATAAATCTTACCAAATGTAAAATAACTGAAATCATACAGAGCATGCTCTCTGATCAAAATAGGAAAAAAAAAAACAAGGAATAAGAGAAAGTAAACAGGAAAATCTCCAAACTTAGAAATTAAACAATCCATATACTTCTAAATAATCCATGGGTCAAGGAGCAATACAAGGGAAATTAGAAAATATTTTAAATTGAATGAAGATGAAAACACAACATATTAAAATTTGCAGGATGCAGGTAAATCAGTGTAGGGAGTAAATTTATACCATTACATGTTCATATTGGAAAAAATAAAGGACCCAAACCCATTATGAAACTTTCTACCTTAAGAAACTAGAAAAAGAAAATAAAAATAACCCAAAGTAAGCAGAATGAGGGAAATAAAGATTGGAGCTGAAATCGATAAGACTGAAAACAAAAAAAAAGAACAGACAAAATCAATGGCCCAAAAGCTTGTTCTTTGAAAACTTTAATACAAGTTAGAGACCCCACAAAAATGAAACGGATACTATGAATAACTAATGAATACTAATTCATAAGTATATGAATGCATATACATTCAGTAACTTAGATGAAAATAGAACAATTGTTTGAAAGACACAAACCACCAAAACTTACTCAAAAATAGATCGTTGCCCAGCTATGGTGGCTCATGCCTGTAATCCCAGCACCTTGG
>NW_026652282.1:46212840-46230043 GCF_009828535.3 Hylobates moloch
TCCAGTTCTAGATCCCTGAGGAATCGCCACACTGACTTCCCTAAACTTAAAGTATAATAATAATAAAATTTAAAAAATAAAATAAATAAATAAAATCACTGCAGAAAAAAAAAGATGGAATTGATGGTTGAAATATTTACCAAATCATGTTATAAGGTCAGCATTACACTGACACCAACATCAGACAAAGACAGCATTGAGAAAAAACCAACTATAGTGTAATCTCCCTCATGAACATAGATTCAGAAAATTCTCAACAAAATATTATCAAGAAAATATTTGGTTAATATTAAATCCAATAATATACAAAAAGGATAATGCATCAAGACAAAGTGGGATTTATCTTGGGAATGCAAAGCTGTTTCGATATTCAAAAATGTGTCAATGCAATCTACCATATTAATATACCAAAAAAAACCTGCAAACTCCAACCACATGGTCACAACAATTGATACAGATAAAGCCTTTGACAAAATTCAACAGTCATTCATAAAGAAAAAAAAAAACAGCAAACCAGAATTAGAAGGAGGCTTGCTTAACTTGATATGGAGCAACTAAAAAAAATCCTACACCTTATATTATACTTAATAAAGACTAACTGCTTTCTCCATAACATCAGGAACCAAACAAGGTTGCTCATTCTCACCCCTGTTATTCAATATTGTACTGAAAGTTCCAACCAGCTTAAAAAGGAAAGAAAAATAAATAAATGGCTTACAGATTGGAAAGGAGGGACTACAACTACTCCAACTCACAGACATTATTATAATCAACATAGAAAATCTTGTCAAATTTATAAAAAATACTTCTCGAATGAACAAGGGAGTTAAGCAACATTATAGGATATATGTTCAACAACAACAAAAAGCAAAGCACTTCTATAGACTAGCAATGAACTGCTTGGAACAAACATTTTTAAAACTATACAATGCCATTTACAATAGCTGCCCCTCAAAACCTAACAAAACATGTGCAGGAGTCATATGCTAAAAACCATCAGAAGCTAATGAAAGAAATAAAGGAACAACTAAATAAAGAGAGGGACGTACTGTACTCATGGATTAACAGACTCATTATAGGAATGATGTCCCCAAACTGATGTACAGATTTCATGCAATTCCAATTAAATTCCCAGCAGGATCTTTTATAGATACAAACTGATTCTAAAATTTATGTGGAAAGGGAAAGGAGCTACAATAGTCAAAATAACTTTGAACTTTGGGAAACCGAGGCAGGATGGCTTGAGCCCAGAAGGTCGAGGCTGCAGCGAGTCATGATCATGCCACTGCACTCCAGCCTGAGTGACAGAGTGAGACCCCATCTCTGCAAAAAATAAGAAAACTTAGCCGAGTGTGCTGGTGTACACCTGTAGTCCCAGCTACTCAGGAGGCTGAGGATTGCTTGAGCCTGAGAGGCCAAGGGTGCAGCAAACCATGATCGTGGCACTGCACTCCAGCCTGGGTGAGAGAGTAAGACCCTGTCTCAAAAAAAAAAAAAATCTATTTGCCTTATTTTTGTGGATAGTTCAACAGAAAGAGAACAGTCTTTTCAACAAATGGTGTTGGAAACATTGGACATCCAGGATATTTATCCTAGAAGAAGGAAAATTTATGTTTGCACAAAAATCCATGCACAAATGTTTATGGCAGCTCTATTCATAATTGTACCAAACTAGAAATGACCCAAATGTCCTTCAATGGGTGCATGGATAAACAAGATCTGCTACACACATACAATGGAATATTATTCAGAAAAAAAGAAGGAACTATTGATATATTCAACAATTTGAATGAAACTCAAGGGGCCAAGCGCAGTGGCTCATGCCTATAATCCCAGCACTTTGGGAGGCCAAGGCGGGCAGATCAGGAGTTTGAGACAAGCCTGGCCAACATGGTGAAACCCCGTCTCTACTAAAAATACAAATATTGGCCAGGCATGGTGGCGTGCGCCTGTAATCCCAGCTACTCAGGAGGCTGAGGCAGGAGAATAGAATCGCTTGAACCCGGGAGATGGAGGTTGCAGTGAGCTGAGATCACGCCACTGCACTCCAGCCTGGGCAATAGAGCAAGACTGTGTCTCAAAAGAAGAAGGGAAGGGAAGGGGAGGGGAGGGGAGGGGAGGGGAGGGCAGGGGAGGGAAGGGGACTATGCTGAGTGAAGAAGCCAGTCTCAAAAGACTACAGGCTGTATTATTCCATTTCTATGATATCCTGGAAAAGACAACAGTATAGTGATAGAGAACAGATCAGTGGGTGCCAGGGCTTAGGGTTGGGGGAAGGAAGTGACTATACAACAGCAGCACAAAGAACCCAGGAAGTTATTTGGGGTGATGCATATGTTCTGGATACTGACTGTGATGGTGGTTATATCTATCTATACATGTGTTCAGATTCATAGAACTATATCTCAAGTGTCCATTTTACTGTATAATTTCAAAAATTAAGAAAATTTGCCCATCGGACAGGTTAGAATCCTTGCTTTCTGTAAAACTGTTATAATACAGACATATGTATGCCTAAACACTATTGTTATTTGCTTTTGAGCCATGTAGAAAGGGAATCACATAGCATATCCTCTTTTGTATCTGGCTTCGTTCACCTAATGTTATGTCTCTGTATGGTCTAGCTCATTCCTTCTCATAGCTGTGCAGTAAATCATAGTGTGAATCTGGCAGAATTTATTTATGCAACTTCTTATTGGTGTGTAGTTGGGTTGTTTCCAGTTTTTAGCTATTACAAATAGGGTTACTCTATGAACATTATTGCATGTACAAGAATTCTCATCACAGGTCTGGATGGCCAAAAAGTAAATCAAACACTAACTAACCACCCAACAGGAGAATGACTGAATAAACTATGGCTACACTAAATGATGGCATATCATCCAAATCACGTCAGAACAGGTGAGTCATTATTTGGATAAATTACCCAAGTGTTAACCTGGTAGCTGTTGTGATGATGACGCACGGCTCTAATGACTGCATGTGGGTTGCAGTAACTCACAGTGAGCTCACTGGGCTCATCTCGGGGCACCCATAGGCAGAGATGACGACAAACAGGAAGGAACAGTGACAAAGCAGGTGGCCACCCCAGAACACTATAGAGATAACCTCACCTGGTCCCCAGACCATGGTTCTGCTCACAACCCCAGAACTTCCCTCGCCTGACTGTCCTGAGCACTTCCAGGAAGGCAGCCCCTGACTGTCCCTGAGGTGGCCGCATCCGTCCTTCCCCACCAACCCTGACCCACTCCTCCTCCTCTTGGGCCAAATCTGCTTTATTAACGCCTCAGCTCCCCTCCATTCATGAGCATCTCCTGCATGTTGGGAGTATAATGATGCTCACTGCGCAGGTGAGGAGTCTGAGCGCTGTAAAGGGCAGCAGCTGGGCCTGCAGCTGCACGGCAGGTCAGTGGGCCTGTGCTGGGTGGGCTGTGCCTCACCCCACAGCTGTGCACCGCCTCAAGCCGTACGGAGATTGTCTGCTGCCTCCTCTTCTGAGGGATCCTCCTGGTCCCCGTCTCCCCCAGACCACCAGGCCTGGAGCTTCTAGACCCAGAGTTCAGGCCCTGGGAGAGGACAGGGTGGAGGCGGAGCCAGCAGCTGGCCAGGATCTGGCTGGGGGGTTGGTAGCCTTTTCCTGAGCCCCAGGCTCTGTTGGGGCTGTCTCCAGTGTCTTCAGGATCCAGGCCGGTGCCCTCAGGACTAGCCAACCTATAGCCTGACCTGCCTCAGAGCCAGTGCATCTTGTAGAAGAAAGCATTTAATGCAATCATTAAATAAGAAAAGGAAGATAAAATTATATGAGAATTTTCCTTTAGCCATGGAAATGAGCTTCTGGTACAAGGAGAAGTAGGAAGGAGTGAAAAGCCATCTGCAGATAACCCCAACAGCACTAAAACCTGGCCCTAGGCTGCCCCTACCTGTCCACATGCAGAGAGGGAAGCTCCAAGGGACACCTAGCCTGGAGCTCATGCACCCTGATGCCTGTGACCCCACCAGGAGTGAATGTTTAAGACTGTTCCTCTGTCTTCTCTGAGGCTTTCCCGGTCTTGGAGATGAGATGCCCCCTGCTGGCAAAGGTGGATATCACTGCAACGTGGCTGCACTGTGCCTGGAGACACTAAGACCTCACCGTGGGACCACAGGCTTCAGTCAGGCTTCCCTGACTGAAAGGAAAAGGTCACTTGGACTTAGCAGGAAGCTCAGGTTTGGACTTGGTCCCACCCTGGACAACAGACACGGAGAAGAGGAAGTGGAGGGGTTGTAGGATGTGGGTGGGTAACAGCAGGGCTGAGGGCTGAGGACAGTATGAGCAGGGGCCACTGTGAGACTAAGATGCTAGCTCTGGCCAGGTGCGGTGGCTCATGCCTGTAATCCCAGCATTTTGGGAGGCCAAGGCGGGTGGATCACTTGTGGTCAGGAGTTCAAGTCCAGCCCGGCCATCATGGCAAAACCCCATCTCTACTAAAAATACAAAAATTAGCCATGCATGTTGGCGTGCACCTGTAATCCCAGCTACTCTGGAGACTGAGGCAGGAGAATCACTTGAACCTGGGAAGTGCAGGTTGCAGTGAGCTGAGATCGCTCCACTGCACTCCAGAGTGGGTGACAGAGTGAGACTGTCAAAGAAAAGAAAAGAAAAGAAAGGAAAAAATAGAGAGAAGAAGAGAGGAGTGAAGAGGAGAGGAGAGAGAAGAGAAGAGAAGAGAAGAGATAAGATGCTGGCCCTGGTCAGAAGGAGGAGGAGGAAGAGGAGGACCAGGAAGGCCTCTGCAAAGGACTGTGCTTGGAGCTGGGGCTGATGAGAATACAGAAGGCCCTCACCTGTGAATAGGTGATAGAAATAGAGTTGACAGTCACGGAGTTGGGTGAGAAAAGCGTGATTCATGTTAGGTGGTCAGCCAGTGTCTGGTACAGAATCACGGTGAGGTGAATACTGATAGTATTCGTATGGATGGTTGTATTAGTCAGGGTTCTCCCAAGAAACAGAACCAAAGAGGGGACTTGTTATAGGAATCGGCTCACGTGACTGTAGAGGCTGAGAAGTCCCGCCATCTCCGTCTGCAAGCTGGAGAGCCAGGGGGGTGGATGGTGTGATTCAGTTTGAGTCCAAAGGCCTGAGAACCAGCACAGCCAGAGGCATAATTCGTGGAGTCTGAAGGCTTGAAAACCTGGAGTTCTGATGTCCAAAGGCAGGAGAAGACGGGGTGTCCCAACTCCAGAAGACAGCAAATTCCCCTTTCCTCTGCCTTCTTCTTGTACCTGTGCCCTCGAGGGATCGGACAATGCCCACCCACGCCGATCTTCCTCCCTCGGTTCACTGATTCAAAGGCCAGTCTCTTCAGGAAACACCCTCACAGACACACCCAGAGATAATGGTTTGCCAGCTATTTGGGTTTTTCTTAACCCCGTCAAGCAGACACCTAAAACTAACCATCACAATAGTGATATAAAAGGCATCGCTCTGTGAACTGCCTGCGACATGCTGTTCTCCTCTACAGGGTGGGCACTCACTCTCTTGGAGGCTAAGGACCATCTGTCTACCTCTGAGGCCCCAGTATGGGGACAATGACAGTTACCATCAAGGCTTGCCAAGGAAGAGGGCATGTGGTAGGCCGAATAGTGGCCCCCCAAACACATCCATGTCATTATCGCTAGAACCTATTCCAGCCAGGGAGATGACAGTGAGCCTGTACTCAGCCTTGCCCTGTGCCCGGCACTGCTCTCGGTGACTGACCAGTTGTTTCACCTCTCCTTCACATAACCCTGTGAGGAGGGAAAGTTAGTACCCTGATGACAGACGAGCAAAGGGAGGCAGAGAGAGCTGAAGCCATTTGCCCGCTGTGTGACCCAGGGCAATTTAGTCCCTGCCAGTGTCACTCCAGCCCCTGCTCCTACCCTGCCTCGACTACTAGACCCGTCTACCATGGGCTTGGGAGGAGGGCAGTACACACGTTTTCCCCAAAACCCACACCTATCCTGCTTGGCGGGCATTAGCCTCCTTTATGAATGGGGAACTGAGGCTGGTCAAGGACAGGTGACTTGCCCAAGGTCACACCACCAGGGCTTGGGGTTCCAGGCTTTTATGAAGCCTGCCAGGCCCCAAAGCCCATGTGTCCTGGGCTATTGTGGACGTGAATGAGTCCTGAGGGGAGATGGACCCCAACATCTGAGGACAAAATGGGCAGGCCCTGTCCATCCCCTGAGAGGCGGTGTTCCTGCTCCACGGCTGGCGTCAGGAGCACAGGTTAGAGGATTTCCCACCAGACAATCTCCACAAACAGGCCCAAGGGAGCCTCTGGAGCCTCCAGGATAGAAGGCAAGACCTGGAGCCCAGGGGAGGTTCTGCAGGAAGGAGGCCGCCTATGCTGTGTGGTCCACACCAGGAGGTCGGGGCGCTGCGAGCCTGTGTGCAGGAGTCAGGGACACTCGCCCTACTCCCACTTCCCACTGCACTCTGCTTCACTTGTGAGTCTTTTTTTTTTTTTTGCCTGAGAGTGTATAAAACGTTAAGTGTATGTTTTAATGACAAGCAATAAGCTGCACATTCATGTAACAACCACATAGTTCAAGGTCGATCACCATCCCAGAAGTCCCCAGGGTCCCTTCTCAATCAGTGTGTTTTTCCTCACTGTCCCCCACCTTCCCCTTCTGCCTCTCTCTTCCACCCCAGTTCCTTTCTCATTCCTAAAGTCCTGCCTTCCCATTGGAAGTAGAAATGTCGTGCTGCCCATGGTTCCCGTATTATCATAAATAATTTCTACTGGCTGGCTGGCTGACATTCAGTGTGGATGGCACCTTCCCTCCAGCTGTGGGCTCAAGCCCTGTGTCTCCCGTGGTGCAATAGAAGGTCATCCCTCTTTTAGGAATTTCAGGTGTGAGCAGGAGAGCAGGTTCAGGGCACTTCTCTGAGCCTCATGTCCTTCATCTGTGACATGGGAGAACCCCACCTCCCTCTCAGGTTGTGGGAGAAATAGAGATGGGGACACCAGGCACCTGTCAATGAGTGCCACATGTCAAAACCTGGGATGAACCTTTCTTTACCATCACACATCCTTGAGATCCCGGACCCACCAGGTGCTTCCCCTGCTCCAGGGCTGTTGCACTTGCTGTTCCTTCTGCCTGGAATGCTCTTCCCTCAGGTAATCGCAAGGCCTGCTCCTCATTGCCTCCAGGTCTCTGTTCAGTCATCACCTCTCCAGGGATGCCTTCCCCGCACACCCTGAATAAAATAACAACATCCTGCCCACTTACCCATTTACCTGACCCTGTCTTAACTTTCTTTTCTTTTTTTTTTTTTTTTTTTTTTTTTTTTGAGACAGAATCTCACTCTGTCACCCAGGCTGGAGTGCAGTGGTGCGATTTCGGCTCACTGCAACCTCCACTTCCTGGGTTCAAGCAATTCTCATGCCTCAGCCTCCCAAGTAGCTGGGATTACAAGTGTCTGCCACCACGCCTGGCTAATTTTTGTATTTTTAGTAGAGACGGGGTTTCATCATATTGGCCAGGCTGGTCCCAACCCCACGTGATCTGCCCGCCTCGGCCTACCAAAGTGCTGGGATTACAAGCATGAGCCACTGCGCCCAGCTGCTGTCTTAACTTTCTACGTAGCACTTACCACTCTATGATGTGCTATACATTTACTGACCAACTCTATGAAATCAGGGATGTTGTTGGTTTTGGTCTCTGTTGTATCCGCAGAACCTAGAACAGTACTCAAATATACAGCAGACACTCAGGAAATTCTTGTTGAAGGATGGCTGGAGTGGGGCCCTTTACACACATTGCACAGATGCACAGATGCCCTCCAAGATGGATATTGGCCCCATTTTATTGATTATGACACATACTGAGGTTCAAGGAGACAAGTGGCTTGCCCAATGTCACACAATCAGGACTTGGGGGCTCTAGGCTTTGAAATCATGTCTGCCAGCCTCCAAAACCCACAGTTCCTGGACCGAGACCTCATAGCCAAAAAGGTAAGAAATTTCACTCCTGAGACACAGACTCCCAAACAGCTCAGATACTCAAAGACATCAAAAAGAGCTCACTAATCTTACAACCTGAAACAGACTCCAAAATCCCTGCACAGAGACTCCACAACTTGACACAGACCCCCAAAAAGAACAGAGACCACACATGCTGTGACAAAGACCCCCACACACAACAGACCAAGGTTCTCACTTCTGAGAAACAAATTAAAACCATTCAGATATCTCACACCCTAGAGAGAGACCCCCCCAAACCACTCAGACACCTCCCAAACAATACAAAACAGAAACAGAAGTTCAAATAGCTCGGAAACATCACATAATCTTAAGATAAAGTCCCCAGACAAATCAGAGAACCTACATTCTGAGCAGAGACCCCTCCCTCCCCCAAACAGCTCAGATACTTTATACCTTAAGCAAAATTGTCCTCACCAACACCAGCTGGGAAACATCACAACTTGGGACCCAGAATTGCAAACAGCTCAGAGACTTCACATCCTGGGGTGCAGACACCTACATACAGCTCTCACACCCAGGGACACAAATGTCCAAAAAGCTCAGAAGATGCACACCCAGGCCAGGCGCGGTGGTTCATGTCTGTAATCCCAGCACTTTGGGAGACCGAGGTGGGAGGATCACTTGAGGCCAGGAGTTCAAAAACAGCCTGATCAGCATAGCGAGACTCCGTATCTACAAAATAAAAAATAAAAAACTTAGCCGGGCATGGTGGTGAGCACCTATAGTCCCAGCTACTCAGAAGTCTGAGGCGGGAGGACAGCTTGAGCCTAGGAGTATGAGGCTGCAGTGAGCCATGATCAGCCACTGCACTCCAGCCCGGGCAACAGAGCAAGACTCTGAAAACAAACAAGAGAAAAGAAGAAAAGAAGGCATATCCAGACACATAGGCACACAAAATCCACTCAGATAAAATATCCCATTCAGACACAATCTGGACCCCAAATGGCACAGAGTGATCAAATATACCCAAACAGCATCTGAGATGTCATGCCTAAAGATGCACATCCCCAAAACTGCTTCACCCGCATTACTTCCTAGGCAAACACCAAATAAGCTCAGAGACTGCTCCCTGGACATTAATTGAGTGTAGCGGGAGGAGCGATGGTGCGGCGCCAAAGGCGCCAGACTAGGCTTGTCACCGAATTAAGGGTAAGCAAGACTGAAAGAGCTCACGTGAAGCAAATGACTAGGGCGAACTTTGCCGGGGTGGCATCTCCAGCCCCTTTGGGACTGTCAGTTGGTGAGTAGGCCAAAGAACTCTACTGCATCAAAAGCCACGCACCCTCCTCGCTCCCGCTGCCTGAACTTCAGCTCCACAATCATCGTGTCTGTCACAAACTGAAGGCCAATGGGAACCAGAGATGCGAAGAGGGAGGCAGGGCCTAGCCGGTCCATCCAGAGCCACTCCGCGTCCCGGAAAAGCTTAGTCGGAGCACTCTCGCAGTAACCAATCACCGCCCGGGACGGCCCTCGACCCCGCCCTTCACATCTTGGAGCCAATCGCTTGCCCCTTTGCGGTCCCCAGCGGGATTTGACTATGTAGAAACGAAGGGGTGGAGGTAAAGTGAAAATGATGCCTCGAACGGGCTGGGAGAACAGAGTGCTGCGAGTAGGGACGGACCTTACGGGGCAGGAACTGTGACGGATGCTACACGTGGGTTTAAAGAGACCCTTAGTGCTGTCGCACACAAGGGATTATTCCAAAATGGACAGGCGGAGTGGACTGTCCTTCCTCTGCGCCCCTCAATGGTACGTCCCAGGACAGAACGGTTCCATCCCGCGCGCCCGTTGGTGGTGCAAACAAGGAACAGCTAGTGGATGCAGATGCCCATGGACCATTCCGGGCTGGTCCCCAGAAGGTGAGAGGGCAAAGTCAGGACAAAAACTGACTGCATACTCACTGCAATCTTGAACAGGAGAAGAGTGTTCCTAAGCAGCAGACTTCCATTACCTCCCTGCAGCGTCCACCATCAAACGTTTACCACGTGCTGGGCATTGTGCTCACTTGTCCATCCCTGGGTAATGCAGAATAGGTCTAATGGGGGGCCTGCTGGCCTGGGAACCCAGCCACAGTCCCCCAAGGGGCAGGAGGGATGGAACTCCTGACTGGGCTCAGAAGGCCTGATGCGGGCCAGGTGTCTGTCCTTGACTGTCAGTAATGGGTGAGAGGGACAGCAGGACCTTCAAGCTCTGTTAGGGAAAGGTCCATCTCTCAGGGGCCCCCAAGGAGAATGAGTAGGCCAAATAAATCCTGTCACCCCTGAATATGTGCCCTAGCAGAATCCTCAACCTGTCTAGCTATATCTCTCACCAGAATTTTGCATTGGTTTATTCATTTGCTAATTTATTCATTCTGTCCAAATCATGTGCCAGGCACTGTTATAGGTGTTAGAAATACAGCTGTGTGGAAAGAGACAAAAACTCCTGTCCTCATGGAGCTTACATTCTATTGGGATCATATGGCACAAAAATGTAAGCATGTAATTTGTCAGGTGGTGGTAATTGCTGTAATGAAAATTAAGTCAGGGTAGTGAAATAGAAGAGGGGAGGATCCTATCTAGAAAGAGTGGCCAAGGAAGATCTTTCTGAGAATGTGAAATTGGCATTTCAATAGGAGATGAATATCCGAGAGAAGCATTCTGGGCAGAGGTAAGAACCAGCGCAAAAGTGTTGAGGTGGAACCCTGCCTAGCATGTGTGAGGCACAGTGAGGAGGCCAGTGTTGCTGGAAGAGGTGGGAGATGAGCTCAGAAAGGTAATGAGGGCCAGATTATACAGGACCTTCTGGGCCATGGCAAGGACTTTGACTTACTCTGAGTGAGCCATGGGAAAGTTTTTAGCAGAGAAGCTCCTATGCTTCTTTCAGAGGCCAGAGGCCCGGGTCACTCAAAGCATAGGGAAGAGCTCCTGGTTTTGCCCAGAGACTCCTCCAGCCCCTCTGCAGCTGAATATGCCTTTCCTGGACAATCCCTTAGACTCAGAAGGTATCCTCCCAACTGCTTCCCAGAAAAATCCATGTCAGAGGATGATACCCTTAGAAGAAGCTGATCAAGGGCCCTCATACATAGCATGAGTGAGGTCACACCCAGCCCCATGTCTGAGAGAGAAAGTAACAGACATAGAGAAGATAGAGGGAAAGAAAAAGAGTATTAGAGAGACAAACGCAGAGAGACTACTTCTGGCAGCTGGCTGTCCCTGCTGAATTAGATCCACAGCTCCAGACCCCTATGCATGCTACTAGGTGCTGTGCCTGTGTCTACAGAGGAAAGGAAGGCTCTCCCCAGAAACTGTGTCTAGGGACTGACTCAGCTGCCCTTGGCCTGGGCCTCAGTCATGAGGGAAGGCCCGCCCCACTTCCTTGACACACATTGGGACCCTCTACCCATCAGGATAAGGACACATTCCAGTTATGGGGAGGCTCATGCTGTATACAGAATCCCCCATACCCCCTCCAGCCCTTGACTGCCGTCCTGCTGACTCTTCGCTGAAAAAATTCTTTTTTTTTTTTTTTTTTTGAGACAGGGTCTCGCTCTGTCACCCAGGCTGTAGTGCAGTGGCACGATCACGGCTCGCTGCAGCCTCAACCTCCTGGGCTCAAGCAATCCTCCTACCTCAGCCTCCCAAGTAGCTGGGACTATAGGTGCACGCCACCATGCCCGGCTGATTTTTTTGTTTTGGTTTTGGTTTCTTTGAGACAGAGTTTCCCTCTGTCACCCCGGCTGGAGTGCAGTGGTGTGATCTCGGCTCGCTGCAACCTCCACCTCCTGGGCTCAAGCGATTCTCATGCCTCAACCTCCCAAGTAGTTGAGATTACAGGCATGTGCCACCATGCCTAGCTAATTTTTGTATTTTTAGTAGAGGCAGGGTTTTGCCATGTTGGCCAGGCTGGTCTCAAACTCCTGGCCTCAAGTGATCTACCTGCCTTGGCCTCTCAAAGTGCTAGGATTACAGGCATGAGCCACCATGCCCAGCCTGATTTTTTTTATATGTTTTGTAAAGACATGGTTTTGCCATGTTGCCCAAGCTGGTTTTGAACTCCTGGGCTCAAGCCATCTGCCTGCCTCGGCCTCCCAAAAGTGCTGGGATTATAGGCGTGAGCCACCATGCCTGGCCTGAAAAAAATTATTTCAAGGGGGAAGAAGAGGTAGGAACCTCTACATTTGCTGGTGGACCTCATGCCAATGGATGAATCTGTGGTATTTCCCCACTCTTTCCCTCACGCCACCACTTCCACAGGTAATGTGAGGATTGCATTCTCGACATCCATTACCAAGCAGGGTGTGCGACAGAGAGACAGAGAGGCAGACATCCCACCAGTGAGTCAGTGATGGGGCCCTTGAGGCCCTGGGCAGACCTCTCCCTTTCCCCTTTCCTTGTCATCTCCCATTGACCCCGGCTGTGCCTGAGCCTTTCCCTGACTCCTCCAGTGAGTCCAAGTTACGGCCAGTTCCTCCCTCTTCATGAGGACGGTGTGAGCACAGGCCCCACCCTCACTTGGCTTCAGCCTTCTCATCTGCAAATGGTGACCTCCTCATTGGCAATTTGGCAGATTGAGTTAACATGGGTTACATGGGTTTGTCGTAGGGGTCAGCCCTGAGCAAGGATGGGGTTAATATCTGCAGACATTGTGATTAGTATTTGTACCACTGGCTCCTACATGCTACACTGAGGACTTGCCCTCCCTAAGGATAAGGATCCTATGTTTTCATCTCTCTGATACCAGGGCACCTTGTTCTATCCCTGTGAGAGAAAGGACCATCCTGCCTTCCTCACAAAAATATCCTGATATATGAGCAGCTCGGAGACCTAACTCTCTGGACAAAGACCTCCCACAAAAATGGTCAAAGATCTCACGCCTTAGGACAGTGCCCACAAGCAGTTCGGAGACCTCTCACCCTACACACCAACCACCAAACAGCTCAAAGATGCCACACCTCAGGACACAGACCCCCAACCAGCTCAGAGAATTCCTACCTTGAGGTAACAGCTCACAACAACTCAAGGACCTCACACACCAACCCACAAAGAGCTTACCAGCTACACCCTGGTACACATACCCACAAAGAATCAGCTCAGGGCTGCTGTGTGACGCTGAATCTCTGTGCCATCCAACCCTGTTACGGAGAGGCCTTGGATCTTGTAGTTCCCCACAGTCTGCAGTCACCACCGTTGTTGTCATGAGGAAGGCAGGTTCACACCAGGGATGGGGAAGGACCCTCTGGGACTAAGGGGATCAGAGAGTAAGCTCTCATATCTGGGTCCCAGGAATGGCCATCGTCTGACCAACCCTGATCAACTTTGGTCCTGGTGACTTTTGTATCTTGCCCCATGGGGGCTTCAGGATAAATCCCAGAACACAGTAGGAGACCCCAGACCCCGTTATCTTTGCCATCTCTCAGCACCCACTGTGGGGAACTGGATCTTGGAGAGAGAGTAGAGGTCTTCCCTTCACACTGCCGATGGCAACCCCCATTATGGCCCTTCTGAGCATCCTGGTCTTTTCTCCCAAACTTCCTCTCCAACTGGCAGCTGCCACACCTCCTCTCTCTCCCCAGCTCCCCACCCTTGTGGGCCACCAGGACTCCCCTTCCACCACGGACCTCTACCTCCCTACCCTAGCCCTAGTCATGGGGCCTCATTTACACCCTCTCACGCCTGCTTCGGTCCTCTCACCCGGCACCTAGGCCTACCTCAGAGGACCCCCTCAAGACCCTCCCTGCACTCCCTGAAAGTGCAGACCATTTTGCAGGACAGATATCTCTCCTGCCCCCACACAGGGTTCTGTCACAACGTCCCTGTTAGGGCAGAACTGGAAATGTCTCCCAGACCCAGACTGAGAGTCCAGGGCAATTCGCCTAGGGCTGGAGGAGGCGGGGTGGGATTCCTGAAGGAGGCGCTGGGGTGAGTGTCACCTCAGGAGATGGGAGGACACTGCCCAGCTGGGTCTGTGAGGACAGTGAAGGGACCCTGGGAGGGACAGGAGCAGCATGAGCGCTGGGAGTGTCCCAACTGCGGTCCTCTGAGAATTGGCATCTGGCCCCAGCTCTGCCCCACCCTGGCTGGAGGGCCCCAGCCAGGGATCTGCCTTCTTGGCGCTCCAGTGTCCTCATCAGCGACAGAGGTGACAGGGCTTTCTTCCAAGGGTGCTAGTGGGGATTAAATGAGATGGCACGTAAGAAAGAAGTGCTTGGGACACTGCGAGTCAGCTCTGTGATGACCTAAAACTTAGAGCCCCGCGCACTGAGCGCCAGATGACCCCTTGCGAGTGGTCTCACTTAAGCCCTGCCTGTGACTTGGGAAGCATCTTTAGCCTCATACTGAACAGCAGTCCAAGTCTTGAAGACTGGATCCCACTGGTCATCCAGTCCTTAAAGCCCAGGCTCCGCTTTACGAACCATTCAACCACTGTGCCTGACCGTGCGCGAGCGCAAAAACCCAGGGACCCAGCTCTACGAGTGCATCCGGCTGTACTCTGTAAGAGCCAGACCCGGCACTCTCCAGGTGAGCTTCCCAGAGCGGTCCTTGATGCCTTCCTCGTCCCACAACCGATCGACTGCCCCTTTGCAGGTTCCTAGTTTATTCAGATCTGTAGAACGGAGATGGGCGTGGCCAAAAATGGGACTAGAGGAGTCTCCGAGAAGTCGAAGAATGGGTGTCAGCTTGGGCCTGGGTGGAAATCAGGAGGACGGACTGCCGCCTGGGGCGCTCGCCGCCGCGCCCGCCCTACTGTCGAAAGGTGGGGCTGATTTCGTTGGTGGGCGGGGGTGGGCTTTATCGTCCCTCCACACACAGCGTTTGTATTCTTACAAAATAGAACCTCCCTTCCCCTATGGTATCTCGCAGAACGGTGTGTTCATTTCTGGTACCCGCAATGGTATGTTATATCCTGCACGCCTCATCCCCCGCTGCACACTCACAGGAGGTGAGATCCAAGAGGGGCCAGCTATTTCATACTTAGGTCCTGTGGATTACTCTAATGGTTCTCAAACTTTAGTGTGCATCAAGAATCACCTAGAGAGCTTGTTAAAACACAGATTGCTGGGCCTCACCTTTCAGAGTTTCTGATTCAGTGGGTCTGGGAAGGGGCCCAAGACTTTCATTTCTTTTTTTTTCTTCTTCTTCTTTCTTTTTGTTTTTGCATTTGAGACGGAGTCTCGCTCTGTTACCCAGGCTGCAGTGCAGTGGCCGAACTCGGCTCACTGCAACCTCCACCTCCCAGGTCAAGCGATTCTCATGCCCCAGCCTCCCGAGTAGCTGAGACTACAGGCGCACACCACCACACCTGGCTAATTTTTGTATTTTTAGTATTTTTAGTAGGGACAGGGTTTTACCATGTTGTCCAGGCTGGTCTAGAACTCCTGACCTCAGGTGATCCACCCGCCTCAGCCTCCCAAAGTGCTGGGATTACAGGCATGAGCCACTGCACTCGGCCAAGACTGCATTTCTAACTGTGCCCAGCCACTCTTCCACACAGCTAAGTAGACTTTTATTCCCACCTTCCTCCACTGTATTACTAGTAGACCAGCCCTTCCCCATCTTTTTCTCCCTCTCTCCCCAACAACACACCCAGATAAAGTCTTATCACCAGACCCTGAAGATCTTAAAGGGAGCAAAGGTCTAAGCATCCAGTCCACTGCCACAGAGCTCCTGCCCCATGAGTGGCGTGATTATACCAGTCAACAAACTTTTCTTCTCCCGCACCACTGATGAATAGCATCAGAGTAGCACCTATCAAAATGAAAAATCCTTATATGTAAGCCCTTAGAATGTTACATCCATGAGGGCAGGGGCATTTTTCTGTCCAGTTTCCTCAGTGTCTCCAGTGCCCACCACACAGCAGGCACTCACTGCATGATTGTTGAATGACTGAACTCTTTTTCCCTAGCAATTCCACTTAAAAGAATGTATAATGAAGAAATATACACATAGCACAGAGCTTAGTATACAAGGAAGATAGTAGCAAACAATCGGGGAAAACCTCTAAATGTCCATTCATAGTCAGTGATCATTGGATGGTAAATGAACAAGGAGAGATTTGTATTATATCAGGGAGCAGTCACTGGCCATGGGACAGAATGAGGGGACCAGACTATACTGGTCAAAGGACTCTTCTTCAGGACATGCTCTTAATGGGGGAATGTGGAAAAGTTCATAGTGGGACCTGGGGTGTGTGTGTGTGTGTGTGTGTGTTTAAACACAGAGAAATGTATTTGAAGAAAACAAGGAAACACCCAGATCCTCACCCCAGTGGTAAGCTGGGAAGGGAGAGAATGTAGAGGAAGGGGATGGCCTATGTACTGATGTACTAATGGAGTCTTTTATTCTTTTTTTGAGACACAGTCTCACTCTGTGTCACCCAGGCTGAGTGCAGTGTTGTGATCACAGCTCACTGCAGCCTCGATCTCCTGGGCTCTAGAGATCCTCCCACCACAGCCTCCCAAGTAGCAGAGGCTACAGGCATGTGCCACCACACCTGGCCATTTTTTAGTTTTTTTTTGTAGAGACAGGGTCTCACTATGTTGCCCAAGCTGGTCTTGAACTCCTGAGCTCAAGTGATCCTCCCACCTTGGCCTCCCAAAGTTCTGGGATTACAGGTAGGAGCCACTGTGCCCAGCCTGATGGAGTCTTTTACACCAGGCCCATATTCGAGTATTATTTGAGTAACTATAAAGCAAAGTCATGTGATGAAAGCAATCCCTACACCACAGAGAAGTTTTGTGTGAGGGTATCTGGAGGGTGTCCAGGAATAGGGTTATCAAAGTTACATGCCCCAGGGGCCAGACAATGTGCATAAGAGAACCCAGCTCATCTCAACATAAGGAAGATCAGCGCAATGAGTATGCTAACTGTTCCCTGCCAATCAGCCTCTGGAGTGAATACAAACAGAGAAGTTGGAGCTGGTGCAGATCCCAGCTTCTCCTCCTTCTTATTAGCTGTGTGACTGGGGATCATTCCCTTGCCTTCTGTGTGTCTCAGTCTTCTCTACTGTGAAACAGAGTCAATCCCCATAGATTGTAGTGAAGAGTAAATAAGGTGATCCCAGTAAGAGTTATATTGGCTGTGAAGTGAGTCCTTGGTTAAAAAAATATATACATATGTATATATATATATATATATACATATGTATATATATATATATACATATATATGTTTATATATGTGTATATATATAAACATATATATGTTTATATATGT
>NW_026652282.1:46230068-46234019 GCF_009828535.3 Hylobates moloch
ACATATATATGTTTATATATGTGTATATATATAAACATATATATGTTTATATATGTTTATATATACACACATATACACACACACACACACACACACACACACACGAGTTCTCTCAAGACCTGGCACAGAATAAATGTGAGATAAACATTAGCCAGTACTATTGTTTTTGTCTTTCGGAGTCTCCCTCTATTGCTCAAGCTGGACTGCAGTGGCGTGATCTCAGCTCACTGCAACTTCTGCCTCCTGGGTTCAAGCGATTCTCCTGCTTCAGCACCCCCCACCCCCACCCCGAGTAGTTGGGACCACAGGCGTCTGCCACCACACCCGGCTAATTTTTGTATTTTTAGTAGAGACAGGGTTTCACCATGTTGGCCAGGCTGGCCTTGAACTCCTGACCTCAAGTGATTTGCCAGCCTCAGCCTCCCAAAATGCCGAGATTACAGGCATGAGCCACCGCACCCGGCTGCTTTTGTCATTATTTTTTCCAGAGATGCTCTATTTTAATGGTCAGTTAACTTCTTTAATACTGATAACATCCCTGGGTGGTGGTTATTATTAATCACTGTTTTACAGATGAGTAAACTGAGGCACTGTTCATCAGCTGACTTACTCAAGCTTACCAGGGCCAGAGGATAAAAGCTAGTACTTATGCCCAGGTCTGTCTGGCCCCAGAGCTCCTGCCCATATGCCTGGCTGTGCCTTATTCCACAGCAATATCAGTGACAGTGGTAGCCACTGTCACAGAGGCCATAAAGGTAGCCAAAGCTGAGTAAAGACCCCTGAAAGAAATTTGATCTTCACAACATGCTGAAGCAAGACTAGACATTTGAAGTACTCTCAGTCTCAGTGAGTCACTCCTCCCTGTGCATGTCCTGGGAGCTGGAAGAATCCATCCTATGGGTTCTGTCTTCAAGGGACATCCCAGCTACCTACAGGATCACGTTCAAAGCTGACCTGAGCAACACCCATCTCTTTCTGCACTGCCGGGCAGGGCGTGCTGATGGCATCTGTTCTAGGGACTTTCTACCCCTGGGCCCAGCTGACCCATCATGACCTCCTTCCTGGCACTCTCCCCTTCGAGTGGCTGCAACAGCCCACATTCACCCCTGTTTCTATTAATAGACCAGTGAATAAGGAGACCTAGATACAAAGGGGTTAGACAGCTTGCCCAGGATTCCACCAAAGCCTGGATTTACACACTGTGCTTTCTGATGCTAGGTGTCCTGTCCTAAAACAACATTCTATTCTGCCTCTAGTAGCAGGTGCTCTTTAAATGATGCCCTCATGTCATGTACTTTACACGTGATACATCCTTCATCATCATAAATGTTAACTGTCATGATAGCAACAGCTGTTAAATTTTTACACTGACAGAACGTGGGGAGTTTCCTTCAACCTCTTCATCACAGGTCACACACATACATATCATATGAGAAAGATTGCCAACCCTCTGAACACAGCATTCCAAGCCTAATTCAAGACTTACCTAGGAATCACTTCTGGCTTGCTACTCCATGATAAAGTAATGGGGTCTAAATTTATCTTCCTACTCTAAATAACTAAAAAAAATTGGAAGAAGCAATTTTAGGATATGGTACAACAGGCAGTGCAGGCATTGATACATTAGAGAAGGGGGGAAATGAGGTAAGTACTAAAATTGCTCCCAATTTACTGCCTGGAGAGTTTCCAGACATCAGTGCAGGGAAAGGGAACCCAAACAGAGGCCAGCATTCTCCCAGAGATGAGGAAACAGAGTTGATTATTCTGGGAGGCCAAGACAGCTAGAATTCATAGAGCAGAGGTCCTGAGAAAGAGAGTTGCATGGAGAGGAGAGAGCTGCAGAGACAGAGAGAGAGAGAGTTCTGGAAACCTGCCAAGGGTCCCGTTGAGTCTTCAGCTGAATTTTGATCAGCATAAGTGTGTGAGGAAACTACCCAAGCCTGGAAAAACAGTCACGGAAAAGGAGTGGGTGGAACAACCCCAGAACTCACAAAGGGATGGGAATAATTTATCTCCTCACCTGCCAGAGTGGGAAAAACTTCATAACACGCAGGCTTCTGGGTAGAGTACTCAAAAAGATACTACCTCGTGTGTTAAGCCATTCTCGTATTGCTGTAAAGAAATACTTGAGGCTGGGGAAAAGAGGTTTAATTGGATCACGGTTCTGCAGGCTTTACAGGAAGCATTGTGACGGCATCAGTTTCTGGTGAGGCCTCAGGAAAGCTTTCAATCATGGCAGAAGGCAACGAAGAGCCAGCACGTCACATGGTGAGAGTGGGAGCAAGAGAGAGAGAGGGGAGGCGCCACACTTTTAAATGACCAGATATCTTGGGAACTAGCTGAACAAGAACTCACTTATCACCAAGGGAATGTTGCTAAACCATTCATGAGGGATCCACCCCCATGATCTAACCACCTCCCATCAGGCTCCACTTCCAACATTGTGAATCACATGTCGACATGAAATTTGGAGGGCACAAACATCCAAACCATATTATTCTGCCCCTGGCCCCCCAAATCTCATGTCTTTCTCACACTTCAAAATATAATTATGCCTTTGCAATAATTTCCTAAACTCTTAACTTGTTTCAGCATTAAATCACGTCTCAAGTCTCATCTGAGACTAAACTCCTTCCACCTATAAACCTGTAAAAGCAAGTTATTTACCTCCAAGATACAATGGTGGTACGGGCATTGGGTAAACATTCCCATTCTAAAAGGGAGAAATCAACCAAAAGAAAAGGGCAACAGGGGCTGGGCATGGTAGTAGATGCCTGTAGTCCCAGCTACTCAGGAGGCTGAGGCAGGAGAATCACTTGAGCCCAAGAGTTTGAGGCTGCAGTGAGCCACGATTGTGCCACTATACTTCAGCCTGGGCAACAGAGTAAGATCCTGCCTAAAAAAAAATTAAATTAAATTAAAATAAAGGGGCAATAGGCCCCAAGCAAGTCCAAAACCCAGCAGGGCAGTCATTAACCCTTAAATCTCCAACATAATCTTTGACTCTATGTCCTGCATCCAGGCACACTGGTGTGAGGGGTGGGCTTCCAAGGCTATGGGCAGCCCTGCCCCTATAGCTTTGCAGGATACAGCCCCTGTGGCTGCTGTCACAGGTTGAAGTTGAGTGCCTGCAACTTTTCCAGGCTCAGGATACAAGCTGCCCATGGCTCTGCCATTCTGGGGTCTGGATGACAGTTACCCATTCTCACAGCTCCACTAGGCAGTGCCCCAGTGGAGACTCTACGTGGGGGGCTCTAAACCCACATTTCCCCTCTGCACTGACCTAGTAGAGATTCTCTGTGAGGGCTCTGCCCCAGGCTTTCTCATATATCCTTTAAAATCTAGATAGAAGCTGCCAAGCCTCCTTACTCTCACATTCCATGCACTTACAGACTTAGCATTATATAGAAACCACCAAGGCTTATGGCTTGCACCCTTTGAAGCAGCAACACAAGCTGCACTTGGGGACCTTTGAGACACAGCTGGATCTAGAGCTGGAGCAGCAGGGATGCAGAGAGTAGTATCCCAAGGCTGCACAGGGCAGCAGGGCCCTGGGCCTGGCCCCCCAAACCCTTTCCTTCTAGGCCTCTGGGTCTGTGATGGGATAGGCTGCCACAAAGATCTCTGAAATGCCTTCAAGGTCTTTTTCCCATAGCCTTAGATATTAATACTTGGCTCCCCTTTTGTCATGCCAAATCTCTCTAGCAAATGGTTACTCCACAGCCCTCTTATAGTCCTCTACTGAGAAAACTTTTTCTTTGTCTGCCACATGGCTAGGCTGCAAATTTTCCAAACTTTTACACTCTGCTTCCCTTTTAAATATAAGTTCCAACTTTAACTCATTCCTTTGCTCCCATATTTGATCATACGTTGTTAGAAGCAGCCAGGCTGATTTTTGAAGGCTTTACTGCTTAGAAATTTCTTCTGCCAGCACCTGTAGTCCCAGCTACT
>NW_026652282.1:46248809-46261980 GCF_009828535.3 Hylobates moloch
GGTTCAAGCGATTCTCCTGCCTCAGTCTCCTGAGTACCTGGGATTACAGGCATGCACCAGCCAGCTAATTTTTGTATTTTTAGTGGAGACAGGATTTCACCATGTTGGCCAGGCTGGTCTCGAACTCCTGACCTCAGATGATTCGCCCGCCTTGGTCTCCCAAAGTGCTGGGATTACAGGTGTGAGCCACCATGCCAGGCCTTGGATACAGGATTTTTGAACAACCTTTTATATGAGGTGGTCATATCTCCTTTACCTGAGTATATTATTGGGATAGATATTATGTCTGACTGGGGATTGTTTCCCGTACCTAATATTTGTTTTTTTCTTTTGTTTTGCTTTGAGACAGGGTCTAGCTCTGTCACCCAGGCTGGAGTACAGTGGCACAATCATGGTTCACTGCAGCCTCGACCTCCTGGGCTCAAGTGATCACCTCAGCCTCCTGAGTAGCTGGGACCACAAGCATGTGCCACCACACCTGGCTAATTTTTTTTTTTTTTTTTTTGTAGAGACAAATGCCTTCTTATGTTACCCAGGCTAGTCTTGAACTCCTGGCCTCAAGTGATCATCCCATCTTGGCCTCCCAGTGTTCTGGGATTACAGGGGTGAACCACAGCACCCAGCCTCTACCTAATATTATAAAAACAGAAGGCATGTAAGTGATACCGACAGGAGGCAGCCAAATGCCTAGGCAGATGGGGCGGGTCCCCGGTGAAACCCAACCTCCAAGCTGAAGACAGTCTAAAACCTGAAAGCCAAGCTACAAGTTAAATCTATGAGCTGTATTGAGAACTTGTTTTTCCATTTGGTGCACTTTCCTCTGATTAATCCTCACCCTTCACCTATTTTACATATACCTGCCCTTTCCTAATTGGCTTTCCACACCGTCATGCCCACCTTTGAGTGGTGTCTTCGCTTTAACCTTTTTTCCACACTCATAAACCAATCAGCAAGCCCTCCGCATTCTGAGTCCATAAAAGGCCCCAGACCCAGTCGTATGGGGAGAAAAACCACCTGACTGTGGGGGTGGGGGACTGCCCCCCTCCCCCGCATCCCCGCTCCACTGAGAGCTGTTCCCACTCAGTAAAACTCCCCACCTTGCTCACTCTTCGATTGTCAGTGCATCCTCATTCTTCTTGGCATAGGACATGAACTCAGGAACTGGTGCACAAGCCAGACTCGGCCAAGGTGGGACAAGTAGGCAGGCCATCTCCTGCAGCAGGTAGTATAGCCAAGTGAGGCCTGAGTAGCTTGCAAAGTGACCGAGAAAAAATCCTGTGTCATAAGTCAACCTTCAGGCCAGCCTTGATGAGGCATGCTAAATGGGAACCACTAAAACTGCCTGAACCCACACCAGTGGTTAATTTAAAACAATATAGGCCAGACGCGGTGGCTCATGCCTGTAATCCCAGCACTTTGGGAGGCCGAGGTGGGCGGATCACGAGGTCAGGAGATCGAGACCATCCTGGCTAACACAGTGAAACCTTGTCTCTACTAAAAATACAAAAAATTAGCTGAGCGTGGTGGCGGGCACCTGTAGTCCCAGCTACTTGGGAGGCTGAGGCAGGAGAATGGTGTGAAAACCCGGGAGGTGGAGCTTGCAGTGAGCCGAGATTGCGCCATTGCACTCCTGCCTGGGCAACAGAGCAAGACTCCATCTCAAAAAAAAAAATATATATATATATATATATAGAGAGAGAGAGAGAGAGAATAGCTGCTGGGCAGAAAGAGATTATTCTATAATCAATGACATGCTAGAAGATTATACCAACAAACTCTGTACAGTAGCCCTGCAAGGCCCATGAAAATGGTGGATGGCTCATGGAGACTAACAGTAGGCTACCCAGGCTTAAACAAAGTTGTACCACCCAGGGACTCAGCAGTCCTGGACATGATTTTGACCATACAGAAAATACAACAGGCTAAAGGAGAACAGTTCTCAGAGATTGATCTTGCAAATGCGCTTCTTCTCTATCTCAATTTCAGAAAACAGATAACTGCAGTTTGCCTTCATGTAGGAAGGATCAGTTTATATTTACTGTGCTCCCACAGGGTTACCTGAATTCACCAACTTACTGTCATAATTTGGTCAGGAGGGATTTAGACTTGATGTTGGTCTCAAGTGTAATAATACACTATACTGAGGATGCTATGATAATATCAGAAACTGAAGAGCAGTCTAGGACTGATTTGAATGCAATGGTGGCTCACATGACCAACCAAGGCTGGTTAATAAATCCAGCAAAGATTTAAGGGCCTTCCCAAACTGTAAAATTCTTAGGAATAACCTGATCAGGAGCTATCCAGGATATTCCACAAGTAACTAAAAATAAGTTGATGTTGCTCCCCAGCCCTAGGACCAAACAAGAAGCCCGGCATTTGGTTGGTTTGCTTGGATTTTGGAGAATGCATATACAACATCTGGGAATATTGCCAGCTCGTATCTATAAGACCATCTGAAGGAAAGCCCCGTTTGAATGGGGACCTGAACAAGAGCTGGTCATGACTAAATGACAAAAACCAGTAGCCCTCTCAGCACTTTGGGGTCCATATAATCCTCACTGAGATATGATTTTGTAAGTGTCTGCCATCCACACTCATGTGGACTAGAGCTTGTGGCAAAAGCCCATGAACGCGCCTCAGCCTCAGCCATTGGGATTTTGGACCAGAAAATTTCCAGATGCTCCCACCAGGTACATACATACCTTTTGAAAAACAAGTACTAGCTTATTATTGGGCATTTATTAAGAGTGCCTCAATGACTGAAGGACATAATCATGAAAACTAATACCTGTAATGTTTTGGGTGATAAGAGAAACATTCAAATAAGGAAGGCAGTGCCCAGAAGAGTTCCATAATAAAATGGAAATGGTTTATGTTGGAGCATGCAACCAGAGAGATGCAAGGAAGCACCCACAGTATCCGTGAGCTGGTAGCCTCTTTTCTTCTAGGACCGACTTTAGAACCATCTGAGGAGCTACTGGAACCAATTGCCCTATGGGCAGTGCCCTATGAACAGCTCTCAATTGACCAACAAGGAGCTGCTTGGTTTACAGATGGCAGTTCCCAGGGGAATGGGAACTGCCTTGTTTGGAAAGCTGCTGCATTAAAACCAGGACGTGGAAAGATGGATTGAAGAAGGTAAGAATAAATCAGCTCAATGGGCTGAGTTGCATGCTGTTTTCCTATCAGTTAGCAGTGATAAAAGCCACTGTGTTTGAGCTGGGTGCAGTGGCTTATGCCTGTATTCCCAGAACTTTGGAAGGCCGAGGTGGGAGGATTGCTTGAGCCCATGAGTTTGAGGCTGCAGTGAGCTATGATCACACCACTGCACACCAACCTGGACAACAGGGTGAGACCCTGTCTCTAAAAAATAAACATTAAAACAGCCACTGTATTCGGGTTTTTACTATTTATGGGTAGTAGCCAATAGCCTGGTCATATGGTCAGTTAGACGGACAATGGAGAACTGGACTATTAAAGGAATGTCTGTATGGGGCACAGCCCACTAGGAAATCACTCTAGGAATTTAAGGGGCACATTAAAGTAGGACGTGTCAATGCCTATCAGAAGAACCCTCTTCCAGGCTCAGAAGGTGATTGGAACTATAAAGTGGACTTTTTGGTGAGCTCCTTTGAGGTGGCCACCTGGGTCCATGAAATGAGTGAACCTTTAAGTCAGAATTCCTAAGGGCCTGATAGGGTGGGTTGTACTTTCACCCCATACGGCAAAGTTAAGGCTAACAGTATGTGCCATTATGTTGCCCAGTGGTTGAGGTAGCCCACTAGTTCTGTACCTATGTAATCCTACCTTATGTGAATGGGAATAGACTGAGTGGGAGGGATTAGTTGGATTGGTATTGCTGCCAGCAATCTGGACCAGCACAGTGGCTAAATCTAATGTCCCTTCCAAACGTAAAAAAGTTTGGGTAAAAACAAATGCAAATGGATCTCAGCACTTTGGGAGGCCAAGCGGGAGGATCGCTTGAGACCAGGAGTTCTAGACCAGCCTGGGCAACATAGCAAAGACCCCATCTCTACCAAAAAAAGAATTTTTTTAAATTACTCGGGCGTGGTGGTGCATGCCTGTAGTCCTAGCTACTCAGGAGGCTGAGGCAGGAGGATCACTTGAGCTGAGGAGTTCAAGGCTGCAGTGAACTATGATCACACCACTGCACTCTAGCCTAGATGACAAAGCAAGACCCTGTCTCTAAAAAAACTTTTTTTAAAATGACAAATGGAAAGAAGGAGAAATAATAGCTGAGGGTAGAAGAATGATTAAGTGGATTATGCAATGAGGGAAATCCAATATTGTATTAATACATCAAGAGAGGCTCAGAGCAAGAGAATAATGTTATCTCTTAGCACAACAATTACCAGATGCCCAGAAATGTGAAGCTATATGTTTTCCAAGACCACCCCGCTTTTGGAAACTGACCAGGTTGAACGGCAACCTGCAAACTTGAGTGACAGTTTCCTGGGAGATGTTCTGGGAGATGCTGATTAACTGGACCAAATGTTAATGACTAAATGAAACACTTGTAATGTGCTGGCATCTTTTGAATTCTATTTTTCAGGCAACCCCTTCTACAAAGAATATAATTTGAGAATGAATTTCCAAGAACTGTTTTCCTGCTTCAAACTGTGTGGTGTGTGTACGGCTTCCAGCAGACTGGTCACTGTGTACCTGTAAACCTTGATGATTGAATGCTTACAAAGGCCCTTGATTAAAAAGGACAAACTGTAGTGTAGCCCTACATGTCACAACATGCTGTGCACAAGCACAAATTGCCCTTGTTCTTGTGGATGGAAAGCTATTAAGCATAACAGGAACAAACAGTGGGTTCCTGATGGCATTAAAGCTGTGGGCATCATTTGGTGGATCAGACTCCCTCAGGGAATGGGCCCACCCTGAGACAAAGGAGGATTTGTGAGGCCTTACGGCACACTCAAACTGAATTACATCTAGGTGTGGCCACCACTCTTGTAAGTCTAGTATGGGGACCCAATATTTTTGGGTGCAAAACATGTATCCCAACTGTACTCAGGCCATTAGTACACAGTGGCAAAAACATGCATGGTGGATTAAACAACACTGGTCCACGAGACAGAAAAAGGGGCAAAGGGGAGATAGGTGCAGGTCCAGGAATCCCGGAACAAGCTGAGTTTGCTTTTAATGAGGAACAACGTTCAGAAGAAAAAGATTTATTAACTAGAATAGGCAGGTTAGACAGAATTCTATTCTAGGAGGAAGGCCAAGGATGGGAGTTAGCCTGGAAAGATGATAAGGCTTTAGCAAAATGGGTCAGGCAAACTCAACAAGTGATGCTGTATGATGCTGAAACCCAGTGTAGGGGAAAGGGCCTGCACCCGGACCCAACAGGGCCTCTTGACAATTTTAATACAAATCGAGGCTAAAGTGTCCATGAGGCAGTGGCCCTCTGTCCTGGCTGCTCAGGCTTGAGGGGCACACCTATAGGAATCTTATGGCCCTCCAAACTCACGGAAGTTCTGTGGGGCACTTGTACTTTACATCGATGTAATATGACTGCCCTCTCCCCCAGAACAGGCCAAAATAAAACATATGCCATGGTACAGTTAGTAGGAATGTGAGCTATTCTAAATACCACATATGTCCTCCCTGTAGGAGGGAGGTGGGCCCTGCTATATAACAACACACAGTGGGCCGGGCAAGGTGGTTCATGCCTATAATCCCAGCACTTTGGGAGGCTGAGGTGGGAGGATCACTTGAGCCCAGGAGTTCCAGACTAGCCTGGGCAACATAGCAAGACCCCATCTCTACATTACAAAAAATAGCAGGGCATGGTGGCACGTGCCTATAGTCCCACCTACTTGGGGGTCTAAGGCAGGAGGATTGCTTGAGCCTGGGAGATTGAGGCTGCAGTGAGCCATGATTGTGCTACTGCACTCCAGCCTAGGAGACAGAGTGAGACCCTGCCTTAAAAAATAAAAACAACACACAGTGGAAACCAGTCAAGACTGTGAGATGAGACACGGTGATTGGCTTTGTCCCCGTCTAACTTGGAATTCAGAAATAACCGAGTCATGGTCCATTATAACACCACCTGTCCTTAATAATATGTGGTATATGGGCAAGGGTAGATTCTGTTGGGAAGACAAAGCAAATACCTCCATAATTCTTACTGTTCTCTTCTGTAATGAAACTGAATCATACCATGATCATACTGCAATATGATGAAATACTGGTGGTGTTGGTAAGATTCAACTCCCTCATGTATGTAAATAAGTCTTTTTTTTTTTTTTTTGAGACAGGTTCTCACTCTGTCTCTCAGGTTGGAGTGCAGCCTTGACCTCTCGGCTGAAGCGATACTCCCACCTCAGCCTCCCAAGCGGCTGAGACTACAGGTGCACACCACCACTCTCAGTTAATTTTTAAAAATTTTTATTATTTATTTGGCCAGGTGTGGTGGCTCACGCCTGTAATCCCAGCACTTTGGGAAGCTGAGGTGGGTGGATCACTCGAGGTCAGGAGTTTGAGACCAGCCTGGCCAACATGCTGAAATCCCATGTCTACTAAAAATGCAAAAATTAGCCAGGTGCGGAGGTGCGCGCCTATGGTCCCAGCTACTCAGGAGGCTGAGGCAGGGGAATCGCTTTAACCCAGCAGGCGGAGGTTGCAGTGAGCCGAGATTGCGCCACTGCACTTGAGCCTGGGCGACAGAACAAGACTCTGTTAAAAAAAAAAAAAAAAAAAAAAAAAAAAAAAAAAAAAAAAAAAAGGGGAAGGTTGTTATTTCCTAAGTGATTAGAGCAATAAAAATATCTTGTGTTAAAGTATTTGGCCTTTTGTCTTTGGTTACTGAAGTAGCACCCGAGCTTAAAAGTGAAAGACAATCTTTTGTTATTTGCAGCAAGCCCTTCAAACACACCTGGGTTTATGTTAACGAGGTAATTTTGGGGAAGCCTTTGGATACCATAGGATGGGATGGGGGGGTTGGTTGCCAGGAAAACCAGCCAGATGCTCAGAGGGTTGGAACTTTCAGTCTCAGCCCCCAACGCTCGGGGAGGGCAGAGGGGCTAAAGGTTAAGTTGATGCCAATGGCTAGCGGTTTAATCAATCATGCCTATGTCATGAAGCTTCTATAAAAATCCAAAAAGGACAGGGTTCAGAGAATTTGCAGATAGACGAACACTTTGGGGCACCCCAACTCCAAGGGGACAGAAGCTCCTGCACTCGGGACCCTTCCAGACTTTGCCCTATGTATCTCTTCATCTGGCTGTTTATTTGTGTCTTTTAAAATATCCTTTGTAGTAAACTGGTAAACGTAAGTAAATGTTTCCCTGAGTTCTGTGAGCCGCTCTCGCAAATTAATCAAACCCAAGGAGTGGAGGCTGCGATTTATAGCCAGTTGATCAGAAGCACAGGTAAAATAACCCAGGGACTCAGTTGTGTGGGATTGCATCCTCAACCTGTGTGATCTGATGCTAGCTCCAGGTAGACACTGTCAGAATGGAATTGAATTAGAGAACACCCAGATGGTGTCCACTGCAAAATTGA
Source organism: Hylobates moloch (assembly GCF_009828535.3). Classification (NCBI taxonomy): domain Eukaryota; kingdom Metazoa; phylum Chordata; class Mammalia; order Primates; family Hylobatidae; genus Hylobates; species Hylobates moloch. The sequence goes on from NW_026652282.1 coordinate 46,256,349, forward strand.
TTGCTTGCTTGCTGGTGAGAGAAATCCCCGTACGTCTGGTATCAGGAGCATGCTGTGAGAGTATGGTGGGAGAAACTGAGTTTGTTTTTCCTACTCAATTATGGACAGTATTATGCCTGTAAATTTGACAACTTAGATGAAATGCACATGTTCTTTGAAATATGTAAGCTACCAAAGCTCACTCAAAAAGAAAGAATCTGAACAGACGTATAGCAATTAAATAAATTGAATTTGTATTTAAAACCCTCTCATAATGAAAACTCTAGTCCAGTTGGATTCACTAATGAATTCTACCAAATACTTAAGGAAAAAAATATCATTTCTACATAATCTCTTTGGGAAAATTGACAAGGAAAGAACATTGCAAAGCCCATTCTATGAGGCCAGAAGTAAACTAATAACAAAATCGGAAAAAGAATTTACAAGTAAAGAAAGCTATAGACCAATAGACAAATATCTCCCATGAACATATACACAAGAAGTTTTAATGATGATGTAGCAACTAAAATTCAAAAACATATAACTAGATCCTTTAACAACAAGTGAGGTTTTACCCCAGGAGTGTAAGTTTGGTTTACTATTTCAAAATCAACGTAAATTCACCATATTAGCAGAATTTAAAAAAGACAATCTATATGACCACGTCAATAGAGGCAGAAAACCACTTGAAAAAAATTAAATGCCATTTATGCTGAAAACTCACCAAACTAGGTGAAGAAAATTTTCTCAATCTGATAATGAGCATCTATGAACAACCTACAGCTAACACTCATTGGGGGAAAGACTGAATGCTTCTTCTTTTAAGATAAGCAACAAGGCAAGGATGTCTGATTTCTTCACCCACTTCTATTCAACATTATACTGGAGGTTCTAGCCCTTGAAATATGGTAAGAAAATGAAATGAAATGTACCCAGATTGTAAAGGAAGAAGTAAAGTTGTCTTTTTCACATATGACATTATTGTCTATAGAAAATCCTAAGAAATGGCCGGGTGTGGTGGCTCACACCTGTAATCCCAGCACTTTGGGAGGCTGAGGCAGGCGGATCACGAAGTCAAGAGATCGAGACCATCCTGGCCAACATGGTGAAACCCCATCTCCACTAAAAATACAAAAATTAGCTGGGCATCGTGGCACACGCCTGTAGTCCCAGCTACTAGGGAGGCTGAGGCAGGAGAATTGCCTGAACCCGGGAGGCAGAGGTTGCAGTGAGCTGAAATCACACTGCTGCACTCCAGCCTGAGTGACAGAATGAGACTCCATTTAAAAAAAAAAAAAAAAAGAAAAGAAAAGAAAAGAAAAAAAATCCTAAGAAATCTACAAAAGAATCTATCAAATGAGTGTAGGAAGGTTGCAAGATAAAAGGTCAACATACAAAATCAACTGTATTGTTATATACTGGAAATTAATGATCAGAATTTGAAATTTAAAATACCATTTACAATAGCATCATGATATACAAAATAGAGACAAATTTGACAAAAGATGTGCAAGACCTGTATACTGAAAATTATAAAGCATTGTTGAGAGCAATTAAAGAAAATATCCTAGCCAGACATGGTGGCTCACGCCTGTAATCTCAACACTTTGGGAGGCCAAGGTGGGCACATCACTTGAGGTCAAGAGCTTGAGACCAGCCTGGCCAACGTGGTGGAACTCCATCACTACTAAAAACACAAAAATTAGCCGGGTGTGGTGGCACGTGCCTGTAGTCCCAGCTACTCTGGAGGCTGAAGCATAAAAATCACCTGAACCTGGGAGGAGGAGGTTGCAGTGAGCCAAGATTGTGCCACTGCACTCCAGCCTGGGCAACAGAGTGAGGCTCCATCAAAGAGAGAAAAAGAGAAAGGAGAGGAGAGGAGAGGAGAGGAGAGGAGAGGAGAGGAGAGGAGGAAAGAAAGAGGGAGGAAGGGAGGGAGGGAGGGAAGGAAGGAAGTAAGGAGGGAAGGAAGCAAGGAAGCAAGGAAGGAAGGAAGGAAAGAAGGAAGGAAGGAAGATCCTATATTCACAGAAGAGTCAATATTGTGAAGATTCATAAATGACAAGCTGATTCTAAAATTTATATGGAAGGCCAGGCGCGGTGGCTCACGCCTGTAATCCCAGCACTTTGGGAGGCCGAGGCGGGCGGATCACGAGGTCAGGAGATTGAGACCATCCTGGCTAACACAGTGAAACCCCGTCTCTACTAAAAATACAAAAAATTAGCCGGGCGAGGTGGCGGGCGCCTGTAGTCCCAGCTACTCAGGAGACGGAGGCAGGAGAATGGCGTGAATCCCAGGGGGCGGAGCCTGCAGTGAGCCAAGATCGCGCCACTGCACTCCAGCCTGGGCGACAGCGAGACTCTGTCTCAAAAAAAAAAAAAAAAAAAAAAAAATTTATTTGGAAATGAGAAGGACCTAGAACCAAAACAATTTTGAAAAAGAACAAAGTTAGAGACTTACACTACCCAATTTTTATCTACAGTAATCGACATGGTGAGATGTTGGTGTAAAGATGAATGAAAAAGAAGAGTCAAGAAATAGGCCTACACATATCTGATCAGTTGATTTTCAACAAAGGTTTAAATGCAACTCAATGGGGGAAAGAATGTTTTCAATAAATGGTGCTGGAACAATTGAATGGCCATATTAAAAAAAGAATTTAACTTTGACAGTTATCCAGTTACCTCACAACATATACAAAAATTACTGCAAGATGAATCATAGACCTAAATGCAAAACCTAAAACTATGAAAAAAATTACTGAAGAAAACATAGGAGGAAATCTTATTCACCTTCAGTTTGACAAAGATTTCCTAAGGGGGACACAAAAGCATGGATATAAAAGAAACATTAGCCAGGCTCATGCCTGTAATCCCAGCACTTTAGGAGACTGAGATGGGAGGGTTGCTTGAGGCCAGGAGTTCCAGACCAGCCTGGGCAACATAGCAAGACCTCGTCTCTACAAAATAAAAATTAAAAAATTAGCTGATCATGGTGATGCATCCCTGTGGTCCCAGGTACTCAGGAAGCTAAGGTGGGAGGATCTCTTGAGCCCAAGAATTTGAGGCTGCAGTGAGCTATAATCATGCCACTGTACTCCAGCCTGAGCAATAGAGCAAGACTCTGTCACAAAAAAATAATGGTAAAGGCCGGGCGCAGTGGCTCACGCCTATAATCCCAGAACTTTAGGAGGCCGAGGCAGCCAGATCACGAGGTCAGGAGTTCGAGACCAGCCTGGCCAACATGATGAAACCCTGTCTCTACCAAAAATATATAAAAAATTAGCCGGGTGTGGTGGCACGCACCTGTAATCCCAGCTACTCAGGAGGCTGAGGCAGAAGAATTGCTTGAACCTGGGAGGTGGAGGTTGCAGTGAGCCGAAGTCACACCACTGCACTCCAGCCTGGGCAACAGAGCGAGACTCCATCTCAAATAATAATAATAATAATAATAGGAAAAAAAGAATAAGAATATGGCCTGAGCAACCAAAAGAATGGAGTAACCAACATGATAGGGAAAGACTGTGGGAGGAGTGAGCTTTAGGGGTAAGGTTGGAGTTCAGTTTTGTAAGTGAGGATTTGAAAATGCCTATGAGACATACAAGTGGGGATGTTGAGTAGAAAGCTGGACAGAAGAGCCTGGAGATCAGGAGAGAGAACTGGGCTGGAGACACAAATTTGGGAGCCTGACTCCAAGACTTTCACTCTTAACCCCCAATATTTATCACTCCTGAATGTTACTGTGGTTTCCTTACGGGTCTCCATGCTTCCTGTTTTTACCCCTCCAGTTCATCTTCCCTGCTTTCCCTGCTGGAGAGATCCTTCTGAACTGTAAAATAAGTCACACGATGCTTTAAAAATAAAAAGAAGGAAGAGCAGGAAAACAATCTCAGTAGTGCCCCAATCTCTTAAGCGATAAAGTCCCAGCTTCTTAACCCAGTACCTTAGAATTTTTTTTGACATATCCTTTGTCTCACCAACCTACCCTGCAACCTCAATTCTCCCCTCCACCTCTAAATGCAGCTCTCTCTGATCCAATCTTCCCAAAATGCTAGCAGTTCCTCGTGTTCTTCCTCTGCCTGGAATCTCTCTCTTTCTCCCTCACCCATATCCTCCTAGAGAGATCCTATCTTCTCATCCTTTAAAACTGAGCCCATGACTCCACATGTATAACTCTCATGGTGAACTTATTTTGCAACTTTCTGCCTCATCTGTCTGTCTCACCTGTGGGACTATGATCTTCAGGTTACTTTTTCCCTCTTTTGCAAGCTATGTATGTAGGACTCAGGCTCCCAACAATGTCAGTGTTAATGGATACAAAAGTGTGGTAAAGTCAGACAATAGAATGCTCTTCAGCAAGAACAGTGAACTACCTGTTCAGTCAACAGAGTGGATCTCACAAACATAAAATTAGTCAAAAGAAGTATATACTTTTAGTTTTCCATTCATATAAAGTACAAACCCAGGCAAAACTAAACCATGCCCTTAGAAGTCAGAAAAGTGGCTACCCTGGACAGCGACTGGGAGGGGACACAGGTGGGCCTTCCGGTCAGGATCAGTTTCTTTACTTGTTCAGGATCTGTTTCTTTGCTTGGATATGTTCAGTTTGTGAAAATTCAAGTTTTCCATAACTTTAGTGCACTTTCATGTGTGTGTGTTATACTCGTATAAAGGCAAAAGTAAACTAAGTTGGTAGACCATCAAAAGAAGCAAGCAAGGAAATAAATACCATAGGATTCAGGATGATGGTTACCTCTGGAGGAGAGAGAGGGAGATATGATTGACAGAAGTCAGTAGGATACAGACAATGTTCTATTTTTTAACCTGTTTAGTGGTTATACAGGTGTTTGATTTATATGTCCATATTATTTAAAGGTGAATATATGGTTTATATACTTTTATATATGTATGTTATATTTTACCATAAAAATTTTTTATGGCCAGGTGCAGTGGCTCACGCCTGTAATCCCAGCACTTTGGGAGGCCGAGGCAGGCAGATCACGAGGTCAGGAGATTGAGACCATCCTGCCCAACATGGTGAAACCCCGTCTCTACTAAAAATACAAAAATCAGCTGGTTGTGGTGGCGCACACCTGTAGTCCCAGCTACTCAGGAGGCTGAGGCAGGAGAATTACTTGAACCTGGGGGGCAGAGGTTGTAGTGAGCCAACATCACGCCACTGCACTCCAGCCTGGGCGACAGAAAGAGACTCTGTCTCAAAAAAAAAAAATTCAAAAATCTTTTTATAAGTACATGCATTTCCAGGATACAGTTGTAAAGCAAATAGTGCAAAAGAAAAAGCAAAGTGTAATAGAATATCTCAGTATACTATCTTGTGTGAAAGAAAGAGAACCGAGAAATATATATTGTTCATTTGTGCAAAAAACAAACAAACAAACAAAAAACAAGAAGGGTATACCAGAAACTAATGAGATTTATTACCTACAAGGGATGTGTAGGAATGAGGTGAAAAGGATGAGAGGAGGGCCGGATGTGGTGGTTCACGCCTGTAATCCCAGCACTTTGGGAGGCAGAGGCAGGTGGATCATGAGGTCAGGAGTCTGAGACCAGCCTGGCCAATATGGTGAAATTCCCTCTCTACTAAAAATACAAAAATTAGCAGAGTGTGGTGGCACGCACCTGTAGTCCCACC
>NW_026652282.1:46261995-46295469 GCF_009828535.3 Hylobates moloch
AAAGAAAGAAAGAAAGAAAGAAAGAAAGAAAGAAAGAAAGAAAGAAAGAAGAAAGAAAGAAAGGATGAGAGGATATAATAGGGTACAGGGGATGGGAAGTGACATTTCTCTGGGTATAATTTTTTGCATAATCTTAAGTTTAAAAGTCACGTTAACATTTCACATCGTCAATCAATTAACAATGATGGTGGTAGAGGATGGAATACAAACAGCAACAGATGAGCCTATTTCAATGGAATAACGTGACTATACTAAAAGGGGGAAAACAAAAAGAATTGTAAACTAATATTAAACCTTAATCAGTAGCTTTATTTTTCACAGTGTGGGTTGACGATTCTGAAGCTACTGAATGTGTATCCTAGGATTGAACAAACAAGTAAATATTGTGAATGATGGGAAGTGAGGTTCTCACTGTTAGAGAAGGGAGTTAGAAATATGGAAAGTAGAAAGGCTGGAATGAACTCTGTGGCTTGGGATTGGAGTTAGAGTATCAGTATGAGCTTATGGTTTTTTTGTTTTGTTTTTCTGAGACAGCATCTCACTCTGTTCCCCAGGCTGGAGGGCAGTGGCACGATCATGGCTCACTGTAGCCTTGAACTCCTGGGCTCAAGTGATTTTCCCTCCTCAGCCTCCTGAGTAGCTGAGACCACAGGCATACTCCACCACACCCAGCTAATTTAAAAAAAATTTTTATTGAGACAAGGTCTCACTATGTTGCCCAGGCTGGTCTCAAACTCCTGAGCTAAAGCAATCCTCCCACCTTGGCCTCCCAAGGTGCTGGATTACAGGCATGAGCCACCATGCCTGGCCTGCTCCTGGTTTTTAAGATGATACAGAGATTAGATACATAGATTAGATTAGATTAAATTAGACAGATATATGATAGATAGATAGATAATAGAGATAAATAGATTACATAGATAGATGATAGATGATAGATAGATGATAGATAGATGATAGATAGATAGATAGATAGATAGATAGATAGATAGATAGATAGATAGATAGATGTATTCCTACACATATGTGTACATATGTATCCTAGCTCTGTCCACTAAGGTGGCCTAGAAACAATGATCCCCTAGTAGCAAGAACACACCTTATGGCCATAACTTGTTATCTCTATCAAAAGGAATGAAGCCTGGATTTTTGGAGAGCTGGTTCCAGGGCTGTGTCAGGAAAAGTACAAGATGAGCCGGGAGCATCTTGCTCTTCCAAGAAGTGAGGAAATCCTCAGAGAATGATGGAGCATGAGAAGGACACAGAGACAAGGACACAAATCAAAAGGACACAAAAAACAAGCTTGAAAAGGCTCCCCTGTCAAATTCTGGAACAATTTGGGCATCAAAATTAATAATAAATGTAGCAGTTTATAACTCATTGAATAAACTGAGAATCCGCAAAGCCATAATAAAACTAGCTAACTGAATGAATAAATAAATGGAGGCAAAAGGAAAATTTTTCCTTACTGTAGAATGTGGACCAATAAATGTAGAATGAATAATGGAATTAGAAAATCACCATCTGGCAACCACCAAGGTAATAATTGTTTCAAGCAAGTGCAGTGAGATTGGGTGAGAGCGACGGAAAATCATGGCTTTTTCTTCCATACACACCTGTGTTGTTCAAGCTTCTCACGATGTGCATGTTCTCATGCATTACTTTTGTAATTAAAAATATGTATATTCTTTTGACACGCTGAGGGACAAGTGCTTGTCACTGTCAGTGCTCTCTGCAAGATACTGGAGATAAATAAGTTGTACTGAAGTGGCACCCAGGAGCACTGTCTTCTGAGAGACAGAGATAAGAGCAGCAGCCCTAATTAACTGTAATACCGAAAAACACACTGGAACATGGTGATAAGTAGGATCACTCTTGCCTGACTACCTCAGTACAGTGCTGGGAACATAATAAGGACTCAATAGATGCTTGCAGAAGGTGTAAAATAGTGAATCCAGTCTGCTACCTTTGCATGAGAAAGAAGGGAAAAAGCAAAGTATAAGTATTATATATAAGTATATATAGATGTATATATGTAAGTATTATATATATAGATACTTATATTTGCAAAAAGGAACACTAGAAGGATAAACTAAAAATTAATAAAAAAGAGTAACCTACAAGGGAGGGAGTGTAACAGGGTATAGGGACATGATGGAAGTGAGATTTCTCTGAATAAGCCTTGTTACAGAGTTGAGACTTCGGAAACATAAAAACATTTTACATATTCAAAATTAAAATTCAATTAAAAATTTAAAAATCAATCTTTAAAAATAGAAAACAAACTGGAATGAATAAACCTAACTATATCACATTGGTAACACAGCTTCCAAAGATAATATACTATTTCCAGCAACTTTAGAACACAGTTTTTGAATGCATATCTTTACTGGAATATATTCCAAGAACAAATAGAACTACTAAGAAATCCTAGACTTCTTTCAGGAGTCTAATTGATTGTAGAAATATTGGTTTGATTAGTTTAATGCAAGGACGCAAATATATAAATGTTGTTAGGAGCCAAGATTTTCAGTATAAAAATGCCATCTACGAAGTATAAATTTATTTATTTATTTATTTTTTAGATGGAGTTTCGCTTGTCGCCCAGGCTAGAGTGCAATGGCACGATCTCGACTCACCGCAACCTCCGCCTCCCGGGTTCAAGTGATTCTCCTACCTCAGCCTCCCGAGTAGCTGGGATTACAGGCATGTGCCACTATGCCCAGCTCATTTTGTATTTTTAGTAGAGACGGGGGTTTCTCCATGTTGGTCAGGCTGGTCTTGAACTCCCGACCTCAGGTGATCCACCCGCCTCGGCCTCCCAAAGTGCTGGAATTACAGGAATGAGCCACCATGCCCGGCCTGAAGTATAAACTTTTAAAAAGTACATAAACACCTTGGAATATTAACTTTGAACTGGAAATATCAATATGATACAACGACATATTTTGCTTCTTTCAAAAAAAAATTTTCCCTGCCTTGTTCATTGGAAATACCCAGAAGCAGTGACACCTAGTATCACTGAACATGCCTAGCACCTGTATCTTGGTATCTGAATACATCCCAACTAAAAGGAACCAGGGCTCCTTGGAGAAATGGCTGATTTCAGGTCTGGAGCAGGAAATGTCCAACATGAGGCTGAGACATCTTTTCCTACCAGAAACCAAGAAAACTATCAAAGACTACTAGTGTCATGTTTAAAAGGCACAGAAACAAACTGAAAAGGCTCCCACTGGCCAAATATGGGGTAATTTGAACATCAAACAGAATGATAATTGCAATGGATTGAAACACACTGAATATTTTTTAAAATGAGTTCATAATGGCACTAAAAACAAGCAGCAAAAACAAAAAACATAAAAACCTCATTTGAACCGTTGGAAATAACTAGGACATCAAGTCCTTCCTCTGAAAATTGGCATTTATAATGACAAAATCACACATTTATTTTGTCTTTCCTATGTAAATTCTATCTTGGCGTAACTCCAATGGCCCAAGTTGATGAAGGGAAGTTTTTGCTTTTGTATTTTTCTGAGACAGAGTCTCCTTCTCTGTTGCTTGAGCTAGAATGTAGTTGTACGATCATAACTCATTGCAGCCTCATATTCCCGGGCTCACGCCATCCTCCAACTTCACCCTTCCAAGTAGCTGGGATTATAGGCACATGCCACTGGGCCCCCTTAATTTTTTAATGTTTGTAGAGATAGGGTGTCACTATTTTGCCCAGGCTGGTCTCAAATTCCTGGCTTCAAGCGATCCTACCTCTTTGGCCTCCCAAAGTGTTTCGATTACAGGCATGAGCCACCACGCCTGGCCAGAAATATTTTACGTATAGAAGAAGGCTGGCTAATAAATGTAGAAAAATGACAGAATTAGAAAGATCACCACTTGCAAGTCCTAATAAAACAACTGATTCAGGCAACAATCATCAATAGATGAAACCATTAGATGAAAGGTTGATGGGGAAATTTACCATGGAGAGATGAGGCTTTTGCCACCTTAACCCACTGATAAATCTTAACATCACTAACAGCAGGACCACCAGACATTATGTGCCACTCGATGTGTTGAAATAGAAATCTCACAGCACCACCTCTAAAGTGTTGCAAATAATAATAATAGTTATAGTAATAATAATAAATAATAATGATAAATAACCTGAAGGCAACAGAGTCTTAAGAGCTAACTTCCAACTCCAGGAAAAAATAGAGTGGGGGGCAGATAAAGAACATGTTAAATGACACCACAAGGGAGCAAACAGAAATCCAAAAGATAGGTCCTTCTACAGGACAACTGCAACAAGTCAGTGGCATGAAATGAAAAGTGGGAAGGCAGGACCTGCTCTAGGATTAAGGGACCCTCAAGAGACATGTCAAATCATTCAGTGTGTTCTGGTTTGAACAAGCTGGGTGTAAAAAGACATTTGATTATGAAGACAATTGGGTAACTGTACACTTGCTATTATGAGACATCACCAAGGAATTGTCACTATCCTTCAGTGTAATAATGGTATAGTGGTTTTAAGATATTCCTATTTTTTAGAATTGCATACTGAAGTATACAGGGATGTGACAAAATGTCTGAGATTTGATTTGAAATACTTCAACAAAAGAAAAAATAGAGTAGATGAAAAAAATACAGTAGAATCTTATTCATTGTCCAATCTGAGTAGTGCGTGTATGTGTATTCATGGTAGTATCCTCTGCATGTTTGAAATGTTCATAATTTTAAAAATTAAAGTTTTTTGAGACAATAAAAGGGGATCTTGACTCTAAGAAAATGTTCAGAGTAAGTTGCAAAGGAGCATTTTTATTCAAGCCTTGTTTAGCTTCAGTAACTAGGACAGTTTAAATGGGTGAGAAATGAATCAAACCATTCCCAGCTATTTATACACTATGTAAAAAAAAATCCTTATGATAGGAATGTGTTTTTATTTTTTTAAATAAAATAATCATTAATGCTGGAGGCTTCTGGATACTATTAATGTTCGATTTCTTGAGCTGAGCAGTGGTTAAGTGGGTGTTCATTTTATAACTATTTCTTCATCTACAAGACTTATGCACATTTCTATCTGTACATTATATTTCACAATTTAAAAAGTTGAATTTTTGAAAATTATAATTGAAATAGTAGAACATGACACTTTTTCTCCCAATTCAGTGTAGCCTCACTGACTGGGTAAGGAGACCGTCGTCGCAGCCCCATGAAGGTGCTTTAGCCCACCAGATGGTGGAGTACTGTCATTTTAGAGATAGAAACAAGAGCAAATATGGAAGGAGTTCTTAAATCTTCCAAAACCTGCTTATCTCCCTGCCTGCTCAGGGTGATAAACAGAGGGGCACAGGCAGAAAGGAATCAGGTCTCTTCCATTCCTGCAGTGTTGGAGTTGATTCAAAATGGGGGACTGTGGGCCGGGCGCAGTGGCTCACACCTGTAATCCCAGCACTTTGGGAGGCCGAGATGGGCGGATCACCTGAGGTCAGGAGTTCGAGATCAGCCTGGCCAACATGGCGAAACCCTGTCTCTGCTAAAAATACAAAAATTAGCCGGGTGTAGTGGCGGGAGCCTGTAATCCCAGCTACTCGGGAGGCTGAGGCAGGAGAATCGCTTGAACTCGGGAGGCAGAGTTTGCAGTGAGCCAAGATCACGCCACTGCACTCTGGCCCAGGTGACAGAGTGAGATTCTGTCTCAAAAAAGAAAAGTAGGGGTACTGTGGCTACAAGTGCATGACTCAGTTTCCCCTGTTCCCCCTGTCTTCTCTCCCTACAACTCTGCCTGATGATTTCTGTGTGCTCATCTCATAAAGACAGGCCTTTCTGGAGAACCCTCTCTTCCCACTGCAAAGGGAGGAAAGCTGCTTCAGAGTGGATAGTGAGTGGGGGGGGGGGGGGGGCGTTCAGTCCAGCTGACCCCTCCCACCCTCCTTCGCAAGGCATTCCTTCCCCATCACTGTTTCTCACCATCGCCAACAACAGAACAATCCTTTCTCTTGACGGCCTTGGAAGGTCATGAGTGAAGGCTAACTGAGGGCAAACTGAGATAACAGGAGTCCAGGTCAAGATCCCTGTCTTGAGATAAAGTCTGAGATCCTTAGGCTGGCATTCAGGGTCTCATCCCTGCCTCCTGAGCGTCCCTCATCAGACCACACCAAATTGCTTCCAGCATGCTCCAAACACACTACCCTCTGTGACCCCCCAAGCCTTTGTACAGGCTGTTTCACTCACCTAGTCACCTTTTTAAATGGAATTAAGAGGTATATGGTACTGATTATGTCTTGACACTGTTCTGAACACTTCACAGATATTACCTCATTTATCCTCACAACCCTATTGTAAGCACTATTTTCACCCCATTTAACAGATAACGAACTGGAGGCACAAGGAGGGTAAGAGGCATGGATTCAAACCCAAGCAGTCTGGTGCCCAAGTCAGTGCTCTTAGTCACTGCACTATGCTGCCTCTTAAACTTCCGACTCACTTCCACTTCTTCCACACTGATCTTGGGTGTCAACACTTCTCCCCACCCCGCCCCTAACATTTTCGAGCTCCCACAGCTCTCAGTTCCCACCTTCGCTTCACACTGTAATGAAACAATCTGATTGCCTCTTTTACTTTTTCATTTTTAAAAACTTTGTATTGAAGTAGTGTAACACATAAAGTACTCATTCTCTCTCTCCCGCCACCATGTGAAGAAGGTCCTTGCTTCCCCTTCATCTTCCGCCACGCTTGTAAGTTTCCTGAGGCCTCCCCAGTCATGCAGAACTTTACAGGACTTTGACACCTGGGTACACATATCTCATCTAAAGAAGGCACTGACTCCTGCCAGTATCTGACACCAAACTCAAGCTAACCAAAGCCTCATCTTTAGGCCTGGGCAAAGTTTATATCTTCCAGGTTACAGCAGTTCCCTGTAAAGATGATGATCATGCAAGGATTCCAGCCAATTCTTGTCTCAGAATCGGACTCACCTGCTGATGCACCCTGGGGACTCTTAGACCAGGCAGCCGGAGATTTCATCCCTGGACAGGCAAGGCCAGCACCTTTAAATCGGCAAGAAGAAGATACAGATGACTGGCCTCCTCCCTCATCAACCCTTAAGAATAAGGGATGGAAATCTCTGAAGGGTGAATGAATTAGGAAGAGCACTGGGTGGTTACAGGAGGATGAAAAAACTCAAACAACAGCTGAAACAAGAACTAGGCAAAGAAACCATGGGATAACAGAAAATCCAAAATAAGGGAGAGAAAATGGCCAGAATCCCAGCCAGGGTGACATGTCCATGACTCTTCTGGGAAAACCCAAATAAGGGAGAAACAGGGTGGTAACCAGAGTGGGGGAGCTGAAATCCCCTCCTTTTCTAGAACATCTAATGATTATTCCACCCCCTAATTAAAGAAACACCCATAAAATTAGAAACCCAAACTCCCTTCTGTGCAACTCGTTCTCACAAACACACCCGCACTTCTCTCTCTTAAGTGTTTACTTTCGCCTTGCAATAAAAGCTTTTCGCCTTTCCCTTCAAAAAAGAAGAGAAAAGTACTTGAAGCTGGGTGCAGTCGTTCATGCCTGTAATCCCAGCACTTTGGGAGGCAGGAGGACTGCTTGAGCGCAGGAGTTCAAGACCAGCCTGAGCAACATGGTGGGTCTCTGTCTCAATAAAAAGAAACAAAATAAAAGAAAAGCACTCGAGACATAAATGCGCACTCTCGATGAACTGTTACTAAGCCACCTGAGTAATCAGCTCCAAAATCAAGAACCAGAACATTCCCAGCACTCTAAAAAGTCTCTTTGGCCTGGCACGGTGGTTCATGCCTGTAATCCCAGCACTTTGGAAGGCAGAGGTGGGCAGATCACCCGAAATCAGGAGTTCGAATCCAGCCTGGCCAACATGGTGAAACTCTGCCTCTACTAAAAATACAAAAATTAGCCGGGCATGGTGGTGGGCGCCTGTAATCCCAGCTATTCAGGAGGCTGAGGCAGGAGAATTGCTTGAATCCGGGAAACAGAGGTTGCAGTGAGCCCAGATCGTGCCTCTGCACTCCACCCTGGGCAACAGAGTGAGACTCCATCTCAAAAAAAAATAATAAAAATAAAGAAAAGAAAAAAAGAAAGAAAGTCTCTTTGGGCCTCCTACTCAGACCCCAATGGTAATCACTGTTCTGACTTCTATCACAATACATTGGTTTTGCCTGGTTTTGAACTTTATATGTATGGAATCATACGGTATTCTTTTGTCTGGTTTATTCTGCTCAGTGTAATGTTTGTGGGATTCATCCATATTGTAGTTGTGAGTCATTTCTTCTCATTGATGTATACTATTCCAATGTGCAAATATACCACAATTTATTTTTCATTCTCCTATTGATGGTATTTGGGTTGTTTCCAGTTTGCACTGTTACAAGTAGTGCTTTTATGAACATTATCACACATGTCTTTTGGTAAACATATATATGCATTTTGGATGGGCACATACCTAAAAGTAGAACTGCTGGGTTATGAAGTGTGCATGTGGTCACCTTAGTAGATATTGCTAAACAGTTTCCAAAGTGGCTATATCAATTTATACTCTCATCAATACTGTATGAGAGCTCTAATCACTCCACATTCTCACCAATATTCGGTATTGTCTTTTTCTTTTTAGTCAACCTAGTGAGCATGGTTTCATTTTGTATTTTCTTGACTACCAATGAGGTTAAGCACATTTTCCTAAGTTTTTGGCCAGTTGGCTATCCTCTTTTGCAAGGTCCCTGTTCAAGTATCTTGTCTATTATTCTTTTGGGTTATCTGTCTTTTTCTTATTGGTTGGTAAAAGTTATTTGTATATTCTGGATATGAGCCTTTTACTGGATACATACTTTGCAAATATTTTATCTAATTCTATGACTTATCTTTTCACTATTTTAATGGTATCTTTTGATAACCAGAAGTTTTAAATTTTAATGCTGTTCAATGTATCACTCCTTTCCTTTATGGTAATTACTTCTTGTCTTGTTCAATTCCTTCTTTACCCCAACGTTATAAAGATATTCTCTTACATCACATTTTAGAAGCCTTATTGTTTTGTCTTTTTTTTTTTTTGAGACAGAGTCTTGCTCTGTCGCCCAGGCTGGAGTGGAGTGGTACGATCTCGGCTCACTGCAGCCTCGACCTCCTGGGCTTAAGCAATCCTCCTACCTCAGCCTCTGGAGTAGCTGGGACCACAGGTGCGCACCACCACGCCCTGCCAATTTTTGTATTTTTAGTAGAGACGGGGTTTTGTCATGTTGGCCAGGCTTTTCTCGAACTCCTGAGCTCAAGCAATCTGCCTGCCTTGGCCTCACAAAGTTCTGGCATTACAGGCGTGAGCCCGTGCCCAGCCTGTTTTGCCTTTTTTTGTTTGTTTGTTTTTCGAGACAGAGTCTTGCTCTGTTGCCCAGGCTGGAGTGCAGTGGTGAGAACACAGCTCAATGCAGCATCCTGGGCTCAAGTGATCCTCCCACCTCAGCCTCCCAAGTAACTGGGACTACAGGCGCACACCACCATGTCCAGATAATGTTTAAATTTTTTATAAAGACGGGGTCTCAATATGTTGTCCCAGGTGGTCTCAAACTCCTAGACTCAAGCAATCCTCCTGCCTTGGCCTCCCAAAGTGCTGGGATTACAGGTGTGATCCACTACACCCGGCCTCCAAAACATTTTCTAATTTTCCATGGATTTTTCTCCCTCCCCAAAGCATATGGGCATAAAAATGACCACTGGAAGGCCTTGTCAAAATACAGGTTTTGAAGCCCCATCTGAAAACCTCCTAGATTAGTATTTCTGGGAGGTAGGCGTGGGTATCTACACTTTACAAGTTCTCCAGAGGATTCAGACGCAAGTGGGTTCCAGGTCCACAGTCTGGTAGCAGAGCCTGCATTTCCTAAGGGCAGACAGCACAGGTCTGAGTCACCCAGTGCCATTAGTGCCCAGCACTGGGCCTAACATAAAGCCATTTGTCATAAATGAAGGAACCAATGGATGAAGGAAGAAAGGAAATAAAACACAATTTCTTGTATCAAGATAATTTGAATTCTTGAATGCTGTAACTTAGGGGAACCACTGAAGCATCATTTGGTCCCAATTTAATCATATTTGAAACAAATATTTTTTTCCTTGTCTTCATATCTCTGCCTACCAAGCGTTCTCCTCACCTCTCCTATTCTGCTGTCCTGGGACATGGCTTTAAGTATGGGTTCTGCCTGTCTGCTGGCCCCGAGAAAGTGGGGATAGCACAGGAGATATCCTGAGAGGGGCTGTTCAGAGTTAGGCAGCGCTCCTTTCCCACCCCCACCCCCCAGCCAACCTCCAGGCCTTGCAGGGAAAATGCCCATAGAACCCCATTCTAAATCAGTTTATAAACCCCACCTCTCTGGGCCCTTAGCATGCCTTCCAGCCCAAAGCTTTTGAGAAACTTCCGCCGGACCTTTGTCCCAACCCAGATCCTAGCGTCCCCTACACCCTGCCTCCTCTGCACTTGGAGCCCATGTGAGTTGCTCTCTCAGCAGCCTCTTGGCCATCTCTCCCCACCTCCACTCATGCCTCTCTCGAGCATCTCAGAAAGGCCCGAGCCTGACTTCCCCAGCCAGCTATTGTCCTGGCAGCACAGCCGCCACGCCAGCGTCCCCACCCAGTCAGCCAGCCAGCCGGCTGCTCCCTGGCCTCGCCAGCACCCCCCCTCCCCGCCCCGCCCCAGGGAGGACCAGGCTGGCAGCTGGGAGTCTCCCTGCCTGCTCAGCCTTCCTCCTTCCCTCCCTCTCCCTCCCTGCCTCCCTCCTCCTCCGCCCGCCCCTGAGGCAGGGACCGTGCAAATCGAGGAGAGGGGGGACGGACAGGCCTGATGGGGTCCAGCTTAGGGCCCCGGACTCCCCACTGATGCTCTATCCAGGCTGGGTGTCCCCAGCATCGTGGGACCTGGATTTGTGTGCACCGGGGTGGTTCCCAGGCCAGGAAGGTCCCTCTGGCAGGCCCTTGGTGCTCTCGTTTTGCGTGAGGACCCCCCTCGGATGCTCTGAGCCACCCTCCTCAACCCGGATCTAAAACCCGGGACACAGCTATCAGGCCAGCCTCTCTCTCCACCCCACCCCCTCTTTCTGGCGTCCATCCCCTCCCCAACACCACCTCTGCTGCTGCCTCTGGCTGTGGACCTGCACCTCTTCCCGATCCCCGCCAGGCCCGGGGAGCGGGGTGAGCCTGGATGAGAGCCCCCCCAACCTGGGGCTCTCCCAGGCCATGGCCCGTGTGCTCCCAGGGAGGAGCCCCGGACCCTGAGCATCTGCTGGAGGCTTGGCAGAGGCCCCGCGGGGACCGTGTCTTCTGAGGACAAAAGGCGGCGGCCAGCAGGCAGACGGAAGGGGGGGTGGGGGGTGGGGGGGTAGGGGGACCGGCAGCCAGGCAGGCAGTCGGGTAGCAGGGGCCAGCACTGGCCCCCCTCCCAGCTTGGCAGTGGCATGAAGATGGGAGTGGGAGTGTATAGTGGAGGAAGCACCTGCCGGGACCCCCACCTGCCAGCTAGTTGGACACCCCAAGGCTGTGTGCTGCCCACCTGGTGTTCCCCAACACCCCCAGCCCTACCCAGTGCACCCCTCCGGTGCCTGCTTTCCCTGATGCCTGCGATTTAGACCAGCCCGGCTGTATCCACGGCAACAGAAGCAGGAGTGTCACTGGCCGCCAGATCACTGAGGGTCCCACAATGTGGCCCGAGCTGTGATTTACCTGGGTGAGACAGCTTGAGCCCCCATCGTGGATTCCAAGACATCGCTGCTGAGAGAGCCAAGGTAAGCAGTCAGCATCCCTCCACCAAGGATGGGGGGCTGGGACTTCTGTTCTG
This sequence comes from Hylobates moloch, assembly GCF_009828535.3. Taxonomy (NCBI): domain Eukaryota; kingdom Metazoa; phylum Chordata; class Mammalia; order Primates; family Hylobatidae; genus Hylobates; species Hylobates moloch. The sequence continues at coordinate 46,273,841 of NW_026652282.1, forward strand.
TCTCTCCATACATACTTCAGAGTCTCCATCACTGCCATGCTCTCTGTCTCTGTCTGACTCTGTTAGTCTCTTTCTGCTCCATCACAGGGGCTCCTTGGCACCCAACCCTGGGGACTCCTCATTTTCCCCCCATCTTCCCCAATCCCAAATGTCCCATGAGAAAGGGAACCACCACCTGTTTCCCCTCACAGGGTCTGTTTTTATCATCATGGTTGCGTTTGGGCATGAGGCTGTGTTAATCTTTCCTTGTGTGCTGGCTGTGGAAGGGATGCCTGGGAGCCCGGCCGTGTTCCTTTCACAATGCCTGCACCCTGGGCAGGCTCAGCCTCTTGCGGCTGCTCCTCTCCCTCTCCCTCCTCCTCCACTCTCCTCCAGGATCCTTGGCCTGCTGGCCGGGTGTGTGTGTGTGTGTGTGTGTGTGTGTGTGTGTGTGTGTGTGCGCACCTGGGTAGCAAGCAGGTGGGTAGACATGACAGAGAAGCTGCTCCCAGCCCAGACCACCCCCCACTCCTTCTTTCCTCCTTTCCTTCCTTCCTTCCTTCTTTCCTTCCTTCCTTCCTTCCTTCTACCACCGCCCCGCCCCCCCATCTCTCCCTACAGGTAGCAGAGTTTTGCTCACTCACCACTGAAGATGTTGCTGATTTCCAGCTAGGGGGAGGAAGCCACTGTAGGGCTAAAGGACGGTGAAGTGGTGGTGGGGAGCACTTCCAGGCCCTAGGCTGCCTGATGGTTCTGTGGGGGCAAAGACCAATCCCATGACAACCTGCAGGAGCCAGGAACAACATGATTGTCCCTACAATGTGGGACCCAGCCTCCACCACAAGGCTCTCTGTCTCTGTTTCAGATGTCCATGTTGTGTCTGAGACCCCCTGGATCTTGTGGCCTTGTGCCCAGTAGCCAGAGGTCCGTATATCTGGAAGGGCAGGAAAGCCTGGTACATGGAAAACATGGATCCTCCCAGGGACACTTCCCCCAACTACTAGCTCTGCAACTTTAGTGGAAGCATGCCACTTACTGAACCTCAGTTTTCCCATCTATCAAAGAGACTGGTAACCCTTCCCTGATGGGTGTGTGTAGGGATTGAATGAGTTGGTGCATGTAAGTAAGAGATGTGCATCGAGGTGGCACTGAAGCAATGTCAGCAAAGCTCACAGTCAATATTGTTGCTGATTATTCATGATTAATAGTGTTATTGATTACTTGGAGGAGGGACAGGTCCTTCTTCTCCAGGGTCTCAGCAGAGATCTGGGGAGGGCAGCAAGTGGGCAAATGGAGGGGAGTGGAAGGGAGGCAGGAGAAGCCCTGTGTTAATACTTCTTATTTGTAGAGAATGATAAGTGGTTATGGGCAGAGCCTCCCTCCCCCACCCGACTCCAGGCTTCTTTCCCTGCACTTGTCCCTGTTTGTGCACACACACACACACACACGCACACACACACACAGAAGCTTGAGCCTCCATGAGCCAGCAGAGGCCTGGCTTGCAGCCTGCAGCCTTCCTGGCCCTGGTGATGTATGTGTCTCCCTGTTGAGGGGAGACTTGGCAAGAGTTTGGCCTGTGGTCAGTGGTTGGCAGGGCCTGGAGATGAGGCTGAAGCTCCTGAGATCACGGGGCTTCGGGTAGAGCTGGGGTGTGGCCCATGCAGCAGCCAGACCTGTGAGGGACGCGTCCCGGGGAGCTGCTCACCTAGAGCCTGGGGTGGGGGAAGAACGGGGTCTGCTGGATGATTTCGGGGTGTGGAGATGTGATGGGACACAGAGTGTGGGGTCGGTGGCCAAGGGAAGAGGAGGAATGGGGAAAGACTGAGGCCCAGAAGACTATCTCTGTGGAGGCAGCGAGGGGGGCTTTCAGGCATAAAGTAGACTTTTCTGAAGAAGCATTTGGTGTGGGAGAGGACCTGGTCTGTGGTCTGGAGGCCTCTGGGCCCGAGCGTGGGTGTATATATGCTACTGAAAATGTGTGGCTGAGTGTGTAGTTTGTGTGTGCATGTCTGTTCACGGACAGTGTGGCTGTGTATGAACCTGTGTGTGTGAGCAGGCCGTGTGATGGCATGCGTGTGAGTGTGTGGGTATCTGGGTAGGCTTGTGTGTGTACTGTGGGGTGGGCATGACTTTGCATGTCTGTCTGGGTGATCAAATGGACATGTTTGATTTTGAGCCTGAGTGTGGGTGTGTTTTCTCTGAGCCACCAGGCCTGTTGAATGTCTGGTTGTATATGTGTGTGGCATCAGTTTTTCTTTGAGTGTACGTGTCTGGTTGTATGTGTATGAGTGTGTGGGTTTCAGAATGCCTGGGTGTGCATGCCCAATTAGATGAATGCCTAGTTGTATCTGATTGTGCATAGTGGTGTGTGTTCATGAGTGTAGGTGCATCTAAAGGGTGTGTTTGTGAGTGTTAAGGGCATATATGTGCATGTCCATGCATGTATGAGAGGATGTATATGTGTGTGTGTATATATGAGTGTGTCTGTCCTGCATTTGTGTAAGTAGGCTTTTGACTTTCTGTGAATGTCTTTATGTGGGTTCTCCAGCATTTTAAATTATATAGATGTCCATGTGTGCATGTGCCAGTGTATATCACCTGTAGACAAACCTTTATGTCCACATCCAATTAGAGAAATGTTGGTATAGGTGGGCACACTAATATAAGGATAACTAATTTTATGGGTAGGGGAGAGTGTGTGAATGAAAATCTATTTTGTGGGTATACCTACGTGTGCACATTTGATTATGTATGTGAGTATGGCTGTGTGTGGGGGTGTATGCCTGTCTGCACACAAACACACACACATACACATGCAAAATGCTGTGTGCATAGGTGAAATGATGCATTGTCTATTGTCTAATTGTGTTTGTGTGTACACTGTTATGTGTGAGTACATGTCTCATTGTGGCATGCATGAGTAGGTACTTGGGTGTGCATGTCTCATTATGTGTTTTGTCTGAATTTCTGAGTATGTGAGTGTGAATGTATATTTGAATATGCCTGTGAGTGATTGTGAGTGTATATGTGGGTGTATATGCTAGTATGTGTGAACATCTGGCTGTGTGTGTTTCATTGAACATGTCTGTATATGCCTGCCTGTCTATACACATCTATGTGTGTGTGTGTGTGTGAATATGCCTGTGTGTATGCCTGTACCTTCAGACAGGCATACACAGAGGTATATTCATATGTGTGAATGTGCCAGTTTGTACAGTTCTAATTATTTGCATGTATGTGTTTGTGTTTATGCATCTTTGTTCTGGAGCATATGTTGTAGACCACAATGTAAGGTAACATCCATGCATGTCACTCTCAGCCTATAAGTGTGTTTAAGTGTGTGTGTGTGTGTGTGAGAGAGGATATGTGTGAGGATGTGTGTGTCTGTGATGAGTGTGGATCAGTCCTTCTTGTGTGGATGTACAGTTGTGTGTATGTGAGTGTACTTCCATGTGTGCATGTGTGTGAATATACCTTTCTGTCCAAGTCCATCTGTGAGAATGTAGGTGTAAATGATTCCTCTTTATTGTGTAGCTTCTCATATGGGTGTATGAACTTGTAGGAATGTACATGGTGTACATATCTGGCTGTGATAGTGTGGGCATGTTTTGTGAGTACATTTGTATTTCCATGTCTGAGTGTATGCATATGGGAATGAATTAATGAACAAGTCTATGTGCATGTGAACATGCCCAGTTGTGTGTACAAGTCTGTGTTAGGAATGTCTGCATATCTATACTTCATGTCATTTACAAGCATGTACATATTTAGGTGTTTGTGTGTGAGTGTGTAAATATACGTGGTCATATCTGGGTTTGTGTGTGCACACATTTGGGAGCTTGCCTCTCTGTGTCCATGTTTGTTCATCATCTCCTTGGGTGTGATACAAAGTCTGTCTGTGGACATGTGAAGGTATGCCTGCATGTACCCCTGTGTTTGTGAGTGAATGTACGTCATTCATGGGCATTATGTCACGTGAATGTATGTCATGCATGCGTGCCTATGTTTAAGAGTAAATGGATGTACACGTGTGACTAAGTACAGTGTGAGTGTGTCCATGTGTAAGGATGAATGTAGGTATTTGTGCGTGTGTCTGTCAGTCGATGTGAGAGAGAGATACTTGGCCTTGGGCCTGTGCGGATTGGGCCTTATTGGCAAGGGGATGGAAAGGGAGAATACTTACAAGTCTGTGTACCTCAGTATGTATTTATGTGTATGACTGAGAGTCAGTGGTGCCCTGCGAGACTATGTCTGTCTGTAAGTGTGTAGACATCCTGCAGATTGGCAAGCTATGACACCTAATGCCTGTGACCCCCATTCTACGGCTTCTCTGGCCTTGACCATGTACTGGACTTTTGTGGGGGTCTCAGGATAATTCCTGTCATTATTCACACTCAAGAAGTGGGCACCAATCATGGCCGATGTCCTACTGGGGAAAAGAGGCCTATTTAGAAAAAGATTCCTTGAAACACAAAGACCTCCCTTCTCATCCCCCCAACGATCAAAGGCCCAGAGTAGAGTGGCATTGTATGGTATCTAGGGTTGGTAAATAGTTTTCACTGAGAGGACCCAAATTATGCCATCCAGGCAGAAATCTAGATGTGAATGTGTAGATATAAAAGTGAAAGTATCTTAGTAGAGTGTGTGTGTGTGTGTATAGACTGGTATATCTGGTGAGAGAGAAAGGATGTGGTCTGCATGTGTGTAAGAGAGAGCATGGGCCAGGTGCAGTGGCTCTTGCCTGTAATTCCAGCGCTTTGGGAGGCCAAGGCGGGTGGATCTCCCAAGGTCAGGAGTTTGAGACCAGCCTGACCAATATGGTGAAACCCCATCTGTACTAAAAATACAAGTGGGCGTGGTGGTGCATGCCTGTAGTCCCAGCTACTTGGGAGGCTGAGACAGGAGAATTGCTTGAACCCAGGAGGTGGAGGTTGCAGCGAGCCGAGATCATGCCACTGCACTCCAGCCTGGGTGACAGAGCGAGACTCTGTCTAAAAAAAAAAAAAGGAGAGAGAGAGAGAGCACATGGGTGTATGGGTGTTTCTGGGTAGGGTGTGCGTGGGAGGCATTTGGGTGTGTTTGGGAGTGGGGGGTGAGTGTGGTTGTATGTAAAGTGGCCTGTGTGGGTGGAGGATGGTATGAGTGAGAGTTGGGTTGGGGATATGTGCGAGGATGTGTGTATTAGAGGGGTGTGTGAGTATGGGTTTATCTGGATGGTGAGATAGGGTGGGGGATACCTGGGTGGCATATGTGTTTGCTGGTGTGGCTGTATCTGTATTGTGTGTGTAAGAGAGTGTGGGTGTTTCCTGGGTGGAGTATGTATATGAGGGAGTATGCGTATATTGGGGTCAGGGAGATCCAAGTGTGGGTATATGTAGATGATATGTCAGTAGGTGAGAGCACAACTGTACCTAGGCAATGGAAGTGTGTGATAGGGTGTATTGTGATGGTGTGCATGAGAAAGAGAATTTGGGCACATCTGGGTGAGGATGAGGGTGTATATAATTGGGGGTGTCTATGGAGTGTGTGTATGGGTGGTGTGTGTGAGACAGTATGGATGTATCTGCATTGTGTGTGTGCAGTGTGAGTAGATCTGGCTGATGGTGATTAAGAGAGAATCGGGGGTTGAGATTGCGTTTGTGTGTAAGAGAGAGTGGGAGTGTTTCTGAGTGTGGTAGGGGTGAGAGCACGCATGTCTCCTGTGGGAAGAGCATGTATGTGTATCTGGATGAGGTGTGAGAGTTTGGGTTTAACTGGGTTGGAGGCGAGTGTGGATGTAGTGGGGGGTTGTATCGGAATATAGGTGCATGTGAGGTGTGGATGTATCCGGATGGTGTGTGAAAGAGAAAGTGTGTAGGTACGTTTGGGCTGTGTGTGAGACAGTGTGTGGATGTATTGGGGGTGGAGTGGGTTTGAATGTGGGTGTATCCGGATGGTAGGCGAGTGAGAGCACGGGTATATTTGGGTGATGGAGTGTGTAGTAAGGTAGGTCTGGATGGCGTGTGGTGAGAGCTTTGGTTGTATTTGGGTGGAGAGTGTGGGCGTATACGTACTTGGGTGTGGGTGTGAATGTTTGTAACTGGATGGGTTGTGTAAAAGAGAGTTGGGGGCACAGCTGAGTGGGAAGTGTGTGTATAGAGTGTGGGTGCTTGTGGGTGGTGTGGAGGAGATGAGAGCATGGGTGGATCTGGGGAGTGGGGCGTGTGCAGAGGTGCACTGGATGGCATGTGTGAGAGTTGGATATGTCCAGGTGGGTTGTGTGTATGGATGTAGTCATACCTGGGTGGTGCATGTGGCTTTGAGTGGATCTCCATGGTCTATATGGGATGAATCTGGATGATGATGTATGAGAGGGTGGATGTGTCTGGATGGGGCTGTGAGAGTGGGGCTCTATTTGGAGTGTGTGTGTGCTGTGACAGTGGGGCTGTATTTGGAGTGTGTGTGTGTGTGTGTGTGTATGGGTATGAGTGTGTGTGTGTGTATGGGTATGAGAATGATGTGTGTGTCTGTGTGTGTATATGTATTTGGCTTGGGAATTTGTGAGTGTGAGTACTTGGATGGGGTGTGGGTAAGTGTAGTGCCTTTGGAAGGTATGTGTGTCATTGTGGGTGTGTCTTAATACTGTGTGTGAGAGAGAGAGAGAGATTGTAGGTGCGCCTGGTTTGGGTATGAGGGCTCTGAGTTGGGGTGGGGTACAAGTTTGAGTGTATCTGTGTGATGTATGTGAGAGTGTGGTGTACTGAATTGGGAGTTTGCATAAGTGTGGAGGGCCTGTGCGTGTAAGTGCATTTGAGATGTGTGTATATGAGAACGGGTGTATTTAGATGGGATTTGTGTGAGAGGGTGTGGGTGTATCAGTGTTGGGTATATGTTTGAAAGTAGGTGTATTTGAGGAGAATGTGGGCACATCTGAGTTGGAGCATGTGAGAGTGTGGGATATATCTAAGACCGCGAAGACCTATAGGATGTGAGCAGGGCTCAGCCTATGTCTAAACGTCTACATGGCTATGAATCAGGATGTGTATATCTAAATAGGATGTGTCATCTCTGGGTGGTGTGAGAGTGTGTGGGTATGTGTGTGAGTGTGAGTGAATCTGGAGGATGTGCATGTGGCTGCATCTGGCCACATGTGTGAGTATGTGGCCAGCATGTGAGTATGAGGATCGCATGTGTATTTGGGTGAGGAATATATCTGAGAATGTGAGTGTATCTGTGTGTGAGTGTGTAGGTGGTATATCTGGAGGTTTTGTGTGTTCAATAATGTGGGTATGTCTGGGTAGGGTGTGTGATTGTGGGCATGTGTATGAATGTGTATATATTTCCCGGGGCATATATATTTCTGCTGGAATGTCTGTAAATGTGAACATGTCCGTGTTTGTTTATGTATGTGACTAGGTGTGTGTGGCCATTTATACCTGAGTGTATCAGCTGGATTGGGTGTGCACGTGCTTGTGCTAAAGTGGTATGTATCTGTACTTGTGCATGAGGTGAGTGTATTTCTACATGTAAGTTGGATCTGCAAGGTCTCTGGAGGCAGCCTTTGTGTTCGAATCCTAGTTCTGCCATTTATTAGCTGTATGGCTTTGGGCAAGTCACCTAAGCTCAACAAAGCCCCAGTGTCTTATCTGTAAAAATGGGAGTACTATTACCTATCTCATAGGATGAGGATTGGGTGAGTTATATGAAAAGCACTTAGAGGCTGGACGCGTTGGCTCACGCCTGTAATCCCAGCACTTTGGGAGGCCGAGGCAGGCGGATCACTTGAGGTCAGGAGTTCGAGACCAGCCTGGCCAATGTGGTGAAACCCTGTCTCTATTAAAAATACAAAAATTAACCAGGCGTGGTGGCACACGCCTGTAATCCCAGCTACTCGGAAGGCTGAGGCAGGAGAATCACTTGAACCTGGGAGGTGGAGGTTGCAGTGAGCTGAGATCACACCATTGCACTCCAGCCTAGGCAACAAGAGTGAAACTCCATCTCAAAAAAAAAAAAAAAAAGAAAGAAAAAGAAAAAAAGTGGCTGGGCACGGTGGCTCACACCTGTAATCCCAGCACTTTGGGAGGCCGAGGTGGGCGGATCACCTGAGATCAGGAGTTCGAGACCAGCCTGACCAACATGGAGAAACCCCGTCTCTACTAAAAAAAAAAAACCACACACACAAAATTAGCCAAGCGTGGTGGCGCATGCCTGTAATACAAGCTACTCTGGAAGCTGAGGCAGGAGTATCACTTGAACCCGGGAGGTGGAGGTTGCAGTGAGCCAAGATCGCACCATTGCACTCCAGCCTGGGCAACAAGAGTGAAACTCCTTCTCAAAAAAAGAAAAGAAAAAGAAACAGAAGGAAAAGAAAGAAAGAAAAAAGGAAAGAAAAGAAAGAAAAAAGGAAAGAAAAGAAAAGAAAAAAGAAAAGCACTTCAAACAGTGCCTGGCACGTAATGAGTCCTCTGCAGCATATAAGCCATTACGTACTACCATAATTATTAGCCATGCCAGTGTGTAATAGTATGTGTCCATCTGCAAGTGTGAATGGGGTTTCTATGTGCATATTTGCCCTGTTATCTGTATCTATATGTCTGTGTGACAGAATGAGCATATCCTGTGTGTATCTGTGTTTGTACGTGAAAGTGGGTTTGTACTTCTGTGTATCCCAGTGTGCATATAAAACCACGAGCATGTGAGAAAGGAAGCATGTGTCCCGGGCGTGAATGGAGGGGGTTGGCCCCGTGTGTATATTTCCCAGTGCACACACATCTGGGTGTATGAGTGCACATGCCTATGTGGTAGTGTAGTGTCTGTGAGTGTGGGTGTGACCGGCACTGCTGGTGTGTCTGCACATGTGAGCATGCTTCTATCTGTGTGTGTGCATGCCAGTGTGTTTTTATCTGCCTATGTAAACAGGTTTGTAGGGGTCAATATGTAAATGTATGTATGTGAATCTCTGTTGTGAGTGCCTATAAATGTCAGAAGGTTGGTATCCAGGTTTATATGTGATGATCCAGGTGCGTGTGTGTGTGTATGTAAAGGGCTAGTGTGCATCTGAGGGTCTCTCTGTATTTATAAACCTCAGTGGCTATGTGGGTGTGTATGCTTGAGTCTGCATTGCTCTACATGCCTGCTTGCCTTTGTGTGTGTATAGCAGTGAGGCTGAGCCATGTGCTTGTATGCGTGAGCAGGTCTGTACTATGTGTATATGGATGTGTTCCAGGGCAGATTTGTGAGAGTGGCTTTGTATAATAATAGAGTGGGTTTTAATCTCTTAGTGTAAGAACCAGTGGGGTGGGGCACGGGAGGGCCTGGATCTATAGGATGTGAGCAGGACTTGACCTATGTCTTCTTATGTCTGCGCATGTAACACTGTATCTGTAAGTGTGTAGGTTCATGTAGTTTGGTTCATATGTATGTATGTCTGTAAGTGCCTATGTAAATGGTGAATGCATTTCGCCTAGACCTGTATTCCTTTTTTTATTTTTCGTAGAAGAAAGACTATTAAGAAGGCTTTGAAGTTAAAAAATAAAACTCTCGGCCGAGCACGGTGGCTCACGCCTGTAATCCCAGCACTTTGGGAGGCCGAGGTGGGCGGATCACGAGGTCAGGCGATCAAGACCATCCTGGCTAACACGGTGAAACCCCGTCTCTACTAAAAATACAACAAATTAGCCGGGCGTGGTGGCAGGTGCCTGTAGTCCCAGCTACTCGGGAGGCTGAGGCAGGAGAATGGCATGAACCTGGCAGGCAGAGCTTGCAGTGAGACGAGATTGAGCAACTGTACTCCAGCCTGGGCAACAGAGCAAGACTCTGTCTCAAAAAATAAAAAATAAAATAAAAATAAAACTCTCAATACAATTTTTGTGTGTGCCACAGGGTCTCTGTCGCCCAGGCTGGAGTGCGGTGGCACGATCTCGGCTCACTGCAACCTCCACCTCCATGCCGGGCTAATTTTTGTTAAATACAATTTTTTAACCTTAAATCAGCTCAACAAATATATAATCAATAATTTAGCTGCATAAGATTAAAGGTCCATTACTTTATTTTAAATAAAATATGTTTTAGGCCAGGTGTGGTGACTCACACCTGTAATCCTAGCACTTTGGGAGGTCAAGGTGGGTGGATTACTTGAGCCCAGGAGTTGGAGACCAGCCTGAGCAACATGGTGAAACCCCACCTCTACAAAAAATAGGAAAATTAGCCAGGTGCAGTGGTGTGCACCTATAGTCCCAGCTACTCGGGAGGCTGAGGTGGAAGGATCACTTGAGCCCAGGAGTTCAAGGCTGCAGTGAGCCATGATCATGCCACTATACTCCAGCCTGGGCGACACAGCGAGACCCTGTCTAAAAAAAAAAAAGTATATATATATATACACACACACACACACACACGCGCGCGCACACACACACACACACATATATATAGTTCTTTTTTTTTTTTTTTTTTCTTTTTGAGACGGAGTCGCTCTGTCACCCAGGCTGGAGTGCAGTGGCGCAGTCTCAGCTCACTGCAAGCTCCGCCTCCCGGGTTCACGCCATTCTCCTGCCTCAGCCTCTCCGAGTAGCTGGGACTACAGGCGCCCGCCACCACGCCCGGCTAATTTTTTGTATTTTTAGTAGAGACGGGGTTTCACCGTGGTCTTGATCTCCTGACCTCGTGATCCGCCCGCCTCGGCCTCCCAAAGTGCTGGGATTACAAGCGTGAGCCACCGCGCCCGGCTATAGTTCTTAAAATTTATTCCATAAAGTACATATTTCCCTTTAAACTCTCTACATATACACAAGAGGTAAAAAGTGAAACAAAAAAATTTTTTGAGACACAGCCTTGCTCTTGTCGCCCAGGCTGGAGTGCAGCGGCACGATCTTAACCTCACTGCAACCTCTGCCTCCCCAGGTTCAAGCGATTATCATGCCTCAACCAAAAAAAAATTTAATTAAAAAAATGATGGCCGGTTGCAGTGGCTCATGCCTGTAATCCCAGCACTTTGGGAGGCCGAGGGGAGTGAATCACCTGAGGCTAGGAGTTCGACATCAGCCTGGCCAACATGGAGAAATCCCGTCTCTACTAAAAATACAAAAATTAGCCAGGCATGGTGGCGGGTGCCTGTAATCCCAGCTACTCGGGAGGCTGAGGTAGGAGAATTGCTTGAACCCGGGAGGCAGAGGATGCAGTGAGCCAAGGTCGCACCATTGCACTCCAGCCTGAGCAACGAGAGCGAGACTCCGTCTCGAAAAAAAAAAAAAAAAAGACAACAGAAACCACAGTGGGAAGGGGATTAATTATTAACAAAAAGTTAGAAATTTCTGGTTGGGGCACCCCTACAGCCCTTCACCCCTGCCCCGCGCCCCTTACCCGTCTCTGGCTGTGCATAGCTGATGTACAAAATGGTATACGGTTAGCCTCAAAAAGGGAGTAAAAATGTCACCATCCTCCTCTGGAAGTGTCTGTACAGTCTGAGACTGTAGGCCTGTATTATTATTATATTATCATTTTTACTCCCTTTTTGAGGCTAACCGTATACCATTTTGTACATCAGGCCAGGAGATCGAGACCATCCTGGCTAACATGGTGAAACCCTGTCTCTACTAAAAAACACAACAAAAATTAGCCAGGCGTGGTGGCGGGCGCCTGTAATCCCAGCTACTGGGGAGGCTGAGGCAGGAGAATGGCGTGAACCCAGGAGGCAGAGCTTGTAGTGAGCCGACATCGCGCCACTGCACTCCAGCCTGGGCGACAGAGTGAGACTCCATCTCAAAAAAAAAAAAAAAGAAAGAAAGAAAGAAAGGCAGTTATATAGTTATATCTGTGTATTGTATGCATCTGTATCTTTGAGCTATTTGCTGGTGTGTGGGTATCTACATGCATGCCTAGCTGTTTCCGCGCAGTTGATGGGGGATGTTTGTGTGTCTGTATATGAGTGTCTCATTGTGCTTATCGGCTGGTCTGAATGTGAGTGCAAATTGAATTTCCATGTACACATGTCCCCATGTGCACATATCTGTCTGTATGTGCTAGTGTTTCTATGTAATGTGACTAGATGTAAATGTGTTAGGGCATTCACAACCTGGGACACAGAGAAAGTGAAATATTTTATGGCACACTGGAGTGAACTGAAGAGGGTTGGGGTACTAGAGTTGAGTGAAAAGGAATTTCTTACATTTTCCTCATATTATACAATTATGGGAAGAAAATTAAAATGCAGAATTTGAGGAGAGTTATTAAATATTGAATTTGTGTACAACTTTCAAATGAAATCTTTTCAGTTTTTTATGACACACTTGAGCTCACTTCTAGAAACATGTCTTAGTCTGTTTTGTGCTGCTCTAACAGAATACTTGAGACTGGGTAATTTTTAACAAGCAGAGATTTCTTTCTTACAGTTCTAGAGGCTAGGAAGTCCAAGGTTGAGGGGCATGCATCTAGCAAGGGCTTCCTTCCTGTGTCTTCCCATAGTGAAGGGCAGAAAGGCAAGAGAACACGCTTTTGCATGAGAGAGAGAGAGAGAAGAGAAGAGAAGAGAAGAGAAGAGAAGAGAAGAGAAGAGAGAAGAGAAGAGAGAGAAGAGAACAGAGAGAAGAGAACAGAGAGAAGAGAAAGAAGAGAAGAGAAGAGAAGAGAAGAGAAGAGAAGAGAAGAGAAGAGAAGAAGAGAAGAGAAGAGAAGAGAAGAGAAGAGAAGAGAAGGGAAGGGAGCTGAACTCATCTATTTATCAGGAACCCTTCCTACGATAGAAACCCACTCCCATGAAAACAGGATTAATCTGTTTATGAGGGCAGAGTCCTCATTACCTCATTACTTCTTAAAGGTCTCACTTCTCAATACTGCTGCATTGGGGATTAGGTTTCCAACACATGAACTTCGGAGGACACATTCAAGCTATAGCATTCTTCCTTGACTCCCAAAATCCATGTCCTTCTCACGTCTAAAATAGATTCATTCCATCCCAATAGCCCCAAAGTCTTGACTCGTTCCAGCACCAACTCAAAATTCCCAAGTCCAGAGTCCCATTTGAATCAGACAGGAGAGACTCCAGGTGCAATTCATCCTGAGGCAAATTTCTCTCCAGATGTTAGCCTATGAAAATAGCAAATTACGTTCTTCCAAAATACAATGGTGGGACAGGCATAGGATAGACATTCCTATTCCAAAAGGGAGAAATAGGCAAGAAGAAAGGGGTAACTGGTCCCAAGTAAGTCCAAAATCCAACAAAAAAAAAAAAAACGAACTTTGTCTTCTTTTTTTTTTTTTTTTTTTTTTTGTTGTTGTTGAGTTAAGGTCTCCCTCTCTGTCACCCAGGCTGGAGTACAATGATGTGATCACAGTGTCACAGCTCACTGCAGCCTCAACCTCCTGGGCTCAAGCGATCCTCTCACCTCAGCCCCCCGAGTTTTTGTAGAGGTGGGATTTGGCCATGTTGCCCAGGCTGGTCTTGAACTCCTGGGCTCAAGCGATCCACCCGCCTCAGCCTCTCAAACTGCTGGGATTACCGTGCCCAGCCGCCCAGCCAACATTAAGTCTTAAAGCTGGAGAATGATCTTTGACTCTGCGTCCTGCATCTTGGGCACACTAGAGCTGGGCTGGGCCCCCAAGGTCTTGAGCAGCCCTGCCCCTGTGGCTTTGCTGGGCTCAGTCCACCCAGCAGCTCTCATGGGTTGAAGTCTCATGCCTCCAGCCTTCCCAGGCTGGAGTTGCACATTCATAGTCCTGTAGTTCTGTGGTCTTGGGACAGCCCCACTCCCACAGTTTCACTAAGTGTTGCCTTAGTGGGGGCCCTCTGCAGTGGCTCCATCCCTATGACAAGTCTCTGCCTGGTTCCCCAGGCTGTCCATGAAATTCTTTGAAATCTAGACAAAGGAAGCCATGGTTCCACAACTCGTGCATTCTGTGTGCCTACAGAATTAGCACCATGTGGACACCACCAAGGTTTACAGGTTATACTTTCTGGAGCAGCAAGTCGAGCTGCACTTGGGCCTGCTTGAGCCACAGCAGGGGCAGCCAAGGGGTACTGCTCCAGAATTGAAGGAGTAGAGTCCCAAGGTGGCACAGGGCAGCAAATGCTGAAGTCCTAGGGGTACCTCTCTAGAAACCTTGCCCTCAAGATCCTAGCTTGCCTCAAAGGCCTCTGAATAGAATCTGGCTTCCTTCTACCCATATTAGTCTCTTTAGCAGTCTCTTGGTCACACCGTTAGTATTCTCTCCCCAACACGCTTTTGTATTTTTTACATAGTCAAGCTGAGAGTTTTCCAAATCTTTCTGTTCTGCTTCTCTTTTAATTATAAATTCTGTCTTTAAATCATTTTTCTCTCATTTTGCTGTACATAGCCAAAAGTAGTCATGCAGCATCTCAAATACTTTGCTGCTTAGATATTTTTTCTGCTATATATGCTAGTTTATGACTCTTAAATTCTGCCTTCCACAAAGTCCTAGGACACGAACACGATTCTGCCAAATCTTTGCACGCATATAGCAAAGGTGGCTTTTATTCCAGTTTCCAATGCCTTATTTCTCATTTCCATCGGAGACCTCATCAAAATGGCCTTTACTATCCATATTTCTGATCATGGGATTAGAAATAAAGCTAAGGAGCCTAAATCTCCTTAAGGATTACTTAAGTGGTCATGATCAGAACCACTTGGCGATTACATTTTTAACACATGAAATCAGAACTGATCATGGCCACTTAAGTAATCCCTAAGGAGGCTTAGGCTCTCCCTATAGCACTTGTCTTCTTCTGAGGCCTCGCCCAAAATCACCCTTAACCCTCTATTAATGGCATTACAGGCTTTTTCTAGCCTGCTCCTCCATATTCTTTCAACCTCTACACATTACCCAGTTCCAAAGCTACTTCCACATTTTCAGGCATTATAGCAACAACCCCATTCTTGGCACCAATCTTCTTAGTCCATTTTGCGCTACTATAACAGAATATTTGAGACTGGGTAATTTGTAAAGAACAGAGATTTTAGGCCAGGCACAGTGGCTCACATATGTAATCCCAGTGCTTTGGTAGGCCAAGGCGGAAGGATTGCTTGAGGTCAGGAGTTCAAGACTAGCCTGGCCAACATGGTGAAACTGCATCTCTACTAAAAATACAAAAATTAGCCGGGCATCCTGGTGGCAGGCCCCTGTAGTCCCAGCTACTTGGGAGGCTGAGGCACAAAAATCACTTGAACCCAGGAGACAGAGGTTGCAGCAAGCCTAGATCACGCCACTGCACTCCAGCCTGGGTGACAGAACAAGACTCTGTCTCAAAAAAAAAAAAAAGCAACAGAGATTTTATTTTATTTCTTATCATTCTGGAGGCTGGGCTGTCCAAGATCATGTGGCTACATCTGGTGAGAGCCTTCTTGCTGCATCATCCCATGGTGGAAGGCAAAAGGGCAAGAGAGCATGTGCACGTGACAAAGAGAGAAGGGAAGTGGGTAGAACTCATCCTTTTATCAGGAACACATTTCTGTGATAACCAACCCACTCCTGTGATAACAGCATTAATCCATTTATGAGGGAAGAGTCCTCATAACCTCATTACTTCTTAAAGGTCCCACCAGTCAACACTGTTGCATTGGGGATTAACTTTTTAACACATGAACTTTAGGGGACACATTCAAACCATAGCAGACCATAACTTTTAAATTCACTAATGTGAATTTGTAGTGGTCAACATCCATGCCCACTTCTGATCAAGTCATAAGTGGTTTGATTTATTTTATGGTCATTTGATTCATTTGTGGTCATTTTAATCTTGATTTGGCAAATCCACTGGTGCTGAGCATAGATCTTCTACATCAAGTTATTGTGTTTCTTGGTGAAACACCAAACAAACGAAATGAGTAAATAACAATTGGTAGTTTTGATACAGATATAAACTTCTATTGTGACCTGCCACTTCTTGATCTTGGAAAGTATGTTGTTGAAGGTAAGACACATTCCATGGAGATTGTTCAGGCACAACCCGATGTTTGACCTCATGTCCTCAGTAATTAGCTTGAATGTATGAAATGTAGCTGCATGATTCTACAGGTCAGCAGAGCTGACCTCAAAAACACAAGCTTTGGGGTCATCAGATAACATTTTGGTTTCTCAGAAGCATCAGGTGCAGTGTCTAGTGTTGAGTATGGCTGGTGCTTTCACACCATACCCACCTTTCTTAAGAAATAGAACAACTGCTTATTGGTGCCTTCCTTTTCCACCTCCCTTTTATAGAGGCCAGGCCATTGTCATGGCCAGGCAGAGACTAAGGTTTTGTGCTTGAAATAGCTTCATGATCTTTTCTATCTTTTGGTAGTCACCATCAACAGGAAATTGCTAGCCTAAGTAGGTTGCAGCAAATGGTCAAAGAGTATTTTTTAGAGGGTTAAAACTCGTTTCTCGACAAATATTCAAAATTTGGATAATTTGTAGTGTTTGAATTTTGTGCTTCAAAGGGGGGATTCTTTTTTAAATCTAGCATCTCTTTATTTTCTTTCAATCAAATATGAAATTTCTTATAACAAATGCAGGCCAGGTGCGGTGGCTCATGCCTGTAATCCCAGCACTTTGGGAAGCTGAAGTGGGAGGATTTCTTGAGCCCAGGAGTTTGAGACCAACCTGGGCAACATGACGAAACCTCGTCTCTACCAAAAATACAAAAATTAGCCAGGCATGGTGGCACGTGCCTGTGATCCCAGCTACTCAGGAGGCTGAAGTGGGAGGATTGCTTGAGCCTGGGAGGTTGAGGCTGCAGTGAGCCATGATCACCTCAGTGCACTCCAGCCTGGGTGACAGAGTAAGACCCTGTTTCCAAAATAAATAAATAAATAAATAAATGCTCACAAATTGAATGCAACAGAAAATTGTCATTTTGTGTATCTTAAAATAATGATTAAGCTTTTCCCCTAAGTAAATGCAGACATTGCTCTACTTACCCTAATAAGTCTTCTTTAGTATTCAAATTGCAACACCAAGTAAATATCACCCAGGGAACCATACTTGACTTCACATCTCCTAAGTTGAAGTTTTGCTTCGAATCCATAAACTCTGTCAGTACTCTCCACTCTATTCTTTAGTGTCTTTAACATTTTTATGTAACTTTATTTGTGTGCAAAAAAAGCCATTTGTTGAAGCCAGTAAACATAAAATCTGTGCCTGAGCTCAGGAGTTCAAAACCAGCCTGGGCAACACGGTGAAACTCCGTCTCTTCTAAAAATACAAAAAAAATTAGCTGGGCATGGCAGTGTGCGCCTGTAGTCCCAGCTACTCGGGAGGCAGAGGCAGGAGAATCGCTTGAACCCGGGAGGCGGAGGTTGCAGTGAGCCGAGATTGCACTACTGCACTCCAGCCTGGGCAACAGAGCGAGACTCGAAAAAAAAATGTGAAAAATGAGAAGCATTCACAAAGAAATGTTGCAATGTTTCTTTTACCTCATAATTATTATCTTAGCTTTACTTGTTAATCATGCAACCCTGTCACTAGCTGGTTGAGCTCCAGCTAAAAATATTCTAACCCATCTCATAAAAGATCCCAGTTTCTCAATTTGCACTGCCAGATGCTTTAAAAATTCCAAATCTTTCTATTGAAGGGGTCAGCAGACCTCTGTGAGTTCTGAAAACTGATTTTTCTCTGCATTCTTAAGAAAGCAACACTCTGGCCGGGCGCGGTGGCTCATGCCTGTAGTCCCAGCACTTTGGGAGGCCGAGGTGGGCGGATCACAAGGTCAGGAGATCGAGACCATCCAGGCTAACACGGTGAAACCCCGTCTCTATTAAAAATACAAAAAAAATTAGCCGGGCGTAGTGGCGGGCGCCTGTAGTCTCAGCTACTCGGGAGGCTGAGGCAGGAGAATGGCATGAACCCAGGAGGCAGAGCTTGCAGTGAGCCGAGATCACACCACTGTACTCCAGCCTGGGCGACTGAGCAAGACTCCGTGTCAAAAAAAAAAGAAATCAAACTTGCAGATACCAGCACCATGTTTCTTGTACGGCCTGAAAAACTGTGAACCAAAGGAACTGTGTGGGGGTGCACGTTAAACAAGTTTGGCCAGCAGCTGACTGTTGTTAAAACTGGTGATGGCTATATGAGGGAGCACTGTAGTATTTTACTTTTGCATATAAAATTTTCCATAATAAAAATCTAAAAATAACAAAAAAATAAACTTGAAGTGGTTCCCACTGGCCAAGGATGAACAATGTGAGCATCAAGAAGAAAAATGGGGGCCAGGCGCGGTGGCTCACACCTGTAATCCCAGCACTTTGGGAGGTCGAGGCAGGCGGATCATGAGGTCAGGAGATCAAGACCATCCTGGCTGACACGGTGAAACCCCATCTCTACTAAAATACAAAAAATTAGCCGGGCATGGTGGCAGGTGCCTGTAGTCCCAGCTACTCGGGAGGCTGAGGCGGGAGAATGGCATGAACCTGAGAGGCAGAGCTTGCAGTGAGCCGAGATCACGCCACTGCACTCCAGCCTGGGTGACAGAGTGAGACTCCATCTCAAAAAAAAAAAAAAGAAAGCAGCACTCTGAAACAAAGTCATAAAGCAACTCAATTAAGCTGTTGCTGGGCTTCATTCATTTATTGACAAATATTTTTATGTAAAAACAAAAGATAGTAAGTATGAAATCCCACCAAGAATCAGATTTGGTTAATTTTTAGTATCAAATACCAATCACAAGTAAATCAATCAATAAACCAAGAAATGATAAAAATGATATTGTTGTAATATTTTTAAAAGAGTCCTGACCTTTTAGGAGTAGATACTGAAATACTTAAGGATGAAATGATATAATATGCTTCAGAATACTGGGAGTGAGGGAAGTGGGTAGGGTTATAGGCAGAATGAGACTAGCTATGAGTTGGTCATTGGTGAGTCTGGGCCATGGATCCACTGAGGTTCATTACAGTATTCTCTTTACTTTTTAATGTTTGAAATGTTCTATAATAAAATGTTTTTTATAAAGAAGTAACAATCAGAAAAATAAAATAATACTATTCTCTTTAGAAACACCTAATACTATATAATAGTCCACATAGCAACAATCATACAACGCTTCTATTTTTTCTCTGTTTCTTGGTGATGAGACAGCCCTCCTATTTTTGTAGAAGAAAAAAAACTTGAGGAAAAATAAGAAGAAAATCAAATTAAAAGAAAAACAGGCGGGGTGCAATGGTTCATGCCTGTAATCCCAAGACTTTGGGAGGCTGAGGCAGGAGGACTTCTTGAGCCCAAGAATTTGAGACTAGCCTGGGCAACATAGTGAGACTGCATCTCTCCAAAAAAAAAAAAACTTAAAAAATTAGCTGGGCATGGTGGCACATCCCTGTAGTCCCAGCTACTCTGGAGGCTGAGGTAGGAGGATTGCTTGAGCCTAGGAGGTTGAGGTTCATGCCACTGCACTCCAGCCTGGGTGACAGAGCGAGACCCTGTATAAATAGATAAATAAATAAATAAATAAATAAATAAATAAATAAATAAATAAATATTTTCAAAAATGAAGGCTAGGCGTGATGGCTCAGGCTTGTAATCCCAGCATCTTGGGGGCCTGAGGCAGAAGGATTGTTCGAGCCCAGGAGTTTGAGGCTGCAGTGAGCTATGATTACACCACTGCACTCCAGCCTGGGTGACTGAGTGAGACCTTGTCTCTTTTTTTTTTTTTTTACTCCAGAGGCCGAGACGGAGTCTCACTCTGTCACCCAAGCTGGAGTGCAGTGGCATGATCTCAGCTCACTCACTGCAATCTCCACCTCCCGGGTTCAAGCGATTCTCCTGCCTCGGCCTCTGGAGTAGCTGGGATTACAGGCATGCACCACTACGCCAAGCTAATTTTTGTATTTTTACTAGAGACAGGGTTTCACCATGTTAGCCGGGCTGGTCTCCAACTCCTGGCCTCAAGTGATCCTCCCGCCTCAGCCTCCCAGAGTGTTAGGATTACAGGCGTGAGCCACCGCGCCCAGCCGACCTTGTCTCTTAAAAAAAAATAAAACAGAAAAGAAAACAAAAACAAACATTGTCCACATAGGTATAGGCCAAACCCCAAAACCTCACTGATGATAAACAACTAGCAAAGTAATAATCACTTCAACGGGAAGTGATGAAAACAGTTACCACCTCTCTTTGCACATGGTTGCTCTGGAGCCATTCTTGCTCTAGCCCTCTGCTGTGGCAGGAGCCTACCAGCTGGGCAGCTCTGCTCGTTTGTCCACTTACAAGTGCATGAGTTAGCTGGTCTCTGCACATGAGCAGGTTTGGCTCCAGGGGTATACCTCTTGCAGGATGTGTATGTCAGTTAAGTGTATCTGTGTGTGAGCAAGTTTATATGTGTACACATGTCTGCCCATGTGTACTTGTCTTTGTGTGTCTGTACACGTACGATATGCAATTTTTATCTTTGTGTTTGTTTGCGTATTGCTAAAGTGTATGAGTGTGCCTCTGTGTGTGTGTGTTGGAGCTGTTATAAGTCTGTTCGTGGATGGGAGTGTATATGTGAATGGGTGTGTGTGTGTACGTATACCAGGATATACATATTTGTGTTGGTGAGCACACCTAATCTATGTGAGAGTTTGAATCTGTCTCTTTGTGTTAGAGCATGTGTGTGTATATGTGAGCAGTTTTTTACTTGCCTGCTCTTTTCTCAGTGCATATATATCTATAGGTCTCTGAGGGGGATTCTGTGTACTATACCTGTGTGTGTATGTGTGTGTGTATACACACACATGGTAGGGTTCAAGTGCATGTCAGCCTGCCGGCATATGTAAGTAACTTTGAATCTGAGTGTTAATATCGTGACAGTGTTTATATATGTGACAATATTAATATACAACTTTGTGTATATCTGTGTTGTGTCTGAATATGTGGGAGGATTTGGATAATCAGCTATATTGGGTCAATGAGTATATATATGTCTGTGTGAATGAAAGTATATGTGGGTAAGTTTGCTTGTGTGTACCTATCTGTCAGTGTTTGAGATCTCATTCATCCGTGTGTGTGTTAGGGGAGTTACAAAGGTGGTTTTGTGGACCATTGCATGTGCGTGTGTGTGAATGAGTGTGTATCTGAGTGTGTCTGTGTATGTAAACAACTCTCAGCCCTCTCATACCCAGTGCCCTCTTCAACGTAACAGATATTTTGTAACACCCTTTTACTGTCTGGAAATGAAGTTCTTAGGTAATATAATCTCTCTGCATATGTAATTTTTTCTTAAGATGGAGTTTCACTCTTGTTACCCAGGCTGGAGTGCAATGGCACTATCTCGGCTCACTGCAACCTCCGCCTCCTGGGTTCAAGTGATTCTCCTGCCTCAGCCTCCCCAGTAGCTGGGATTACAGGTGCGTGCCACCACGCCCAGCTAATTTTGTATTTTTAGTAGAGACGGAGTTTCACCCCGTTGGCCAGGCTGATCTCGAACTCCTGACCTCAGGCGATCCACCCGCCTCAGTCTCCCAAAGTGCTGGGATTACTGGCATGAGCCACCACGCCTGGCCCTCTGCACATGTAATTTAAAAAGAAAATCTATATTTTATACAATATCCATTTTGTATTAACTATAATACAAATAAGAAATAAAAGGAAAATGATTTATAAGAAAACGATTTCTACTTCAATATGTAAATACTTGGGCATGACACTCCCCAGGAGATTCAAGGAAGTAATTAGAGGCTCCCAATGTCTTTTTTTTTTTTTTTTTTTTTTTT
>NW_026652282.1:46305341-46328313 GCF_009828535.3 Hylobates moloch
GGTAGGGGAAGAAGCAGAAGGGGGGGGGGGTGTGAGGTAAGGGGCAGACATTGGGGGATGGGGGATGGGGGAAGGGCAGAAGCAGAAGCGGAGGGTGGGAGGGGCAGAAGCGGGGGTGGGGGGCGAGGGAAGGGACAGAAGCGGGGGGATGGGGGGTTGGGGGAAGGGGCAGAAGTGGGGGTGAGGGAAGGGACAGAGTTGGGGGATGGGGGTCAGAAGTAGGGAATGCGGGAGGGGCAGAAGGGGGGGTGAGGGAAAGGGCAGAAGCGGGGGGGTGGGGGAAGAGGCCGAAGTGGGGGATGGGGGAAGGGGCAGAAATGGAGGGTGGGGGAAGGGACAGAAGCGGGGATGGGGGAAGGGGCAGGAGCCGGGATGGGGGAAGGGCCAGAAGCGGGGGTGGGGGAAGGAGCTGAAGGAAATGGGGGAAGGGGCAGATTTTAAAAGTGCGTAGTTGCTGAGGGGAGGGGGGCGGGGGGAACGATAACGAGGCTCTTCCAATTTCATGTGAGCACATCCTGCTCAGCGCCTGCGTTTGTTTTTCGTCTCGTTTTTTGGTCTTCAGAACCACTGGTACTTTTCCCATTGGATAAAACGCTGAGAGGGTGAGGGAGAGGGGCTTCTTCCCCAGCTTTCCTCGCAGCCAATCGCCCTGCAGTTTCCCTCCCGTCGCTGGGGGAGTCAGCCCGTTGATTGGCGGGCCCGAGGGGAGCCAATCGGAAACTGATGATGTGTGGTGTTGGCAAGCAGATTGCGTGAGAGCGGGCAGGGGTCGCGGGAGCGCGATCGCCGCCGCGGCGGCCGGCAGCCAATGGCCAGGCCGAGCGGACCCGTGCGTCAGGAGTGGGCGGGGCCTCGGCGATTGGCGCTGAGGGAGTAGAGCGGGCGCTGTGGGAGGGAACGCCAGAGCGAGGTGGTGAGGAGAGCTGGTTGCGTGAGTCTCCTCAGCTCTGCTTCCCGGTGCGACTAGCGGCAGCGACGCGGCTAAAAGCGAAGGGGCGAGCGCGAGTCCCCTGAGCTGTACGAGCGCGGTCGCCATGGACCGCCCAGATGAGGGGCCTCCGGCCAAGACCCGCCGCCTGAGCAGCTCCGAGTCTCCACAGCGCGACCCGCCCCCGCCGCCGCCGCCGCCGCCGCCGCCGCTCCTCCGACTGCCGCTGCCTCCACCCCAGCAGCGCCCGAGGCTCCAGGAGGAAACGGAGGCGGCACAGGTGCTGGCCGATATGAGGGGGGTGGGACTGGGCCCCGCGCTGCCCCCGCCGCCTCCCTATGTCATTCTCGAGGAGGGGGGTATCCGCGCATACTTCACGCTCGGTGCTGAGTGTCCCGGCTGGGATTCTACCATCGAGTCAGGGTATGGGGAGGCGCCCCCGCCCACGGAGAGCCTGGAAGCACTCCCCACTCCTGAGGCCTCGGGGGGGAGCCTGGAAATCGATTTTCAGGTTGTACAGTCGAGCAGTTTTGGTGGAGAGGGGGCCCTAGAAACCTGTAGCGCAGTGGGGTGGGGGCCCCAGAGATTAGTTGACCCGAAGAGCAAGGAAGAGGCGATTATCATAGTGGAGGATGAGGATGAGGATGAGCAGGAGAGTATGAGGAGCAGCAGGAGGCGGCGGCGGCGGCGGAGGAGGAAGCAGAGGAAGGTGAAGAGGGAAAGCAGAGAGAGAAATGCCGAGAGGATGGAGAGCATCCTGCAGGCACTGGAGGATATTCAGCTGGATCTGGAGGCGGTGAACATCAAGGCAGGCAAGGCCTTCCTGCGTCTCAAGCGCAAGTTTATCCAGATGCGAAGACCCTTCCTGGAGCGCAGAGACCTCATCATCCAGCATATCCCAGGCTTCTGGGTCAAAGCAGTATCCTTCTAATCGATACTCCGTGGGTCAGAAGCCCGTGACAGGAAAGGGGAAGGTGGGGGAGGGACAGAAAAGGTAAAGCGGGTGGAGGAGAGCCAGAGGTGGGCATGAGCCCCCTATCGGAAGACAGACTAGACTGGGTGGAAGAGGGATGGAAGGAGGTGAGCAAAACAGAGAAGCTGGACTGGAGATGATGGGGGGGGGGGGGGGGGCGGGCATAAAAACTGGACCACAGATGGGAAAGGGGCAAGAGGAGGAACATAACATTAAAAAAAGGATCACAGATGATAAAAAGGGGGAGGGTAGTAAAGGGGCACACAGCAAAAAAATTTGACCAGAGATGGTGAAGGGAGGAGGGGAGGGGCACGTAGAAGATGAACTGACTCAGAGACCTTGAAGAGGGAGGGGAATGGCACACAGCACAGAAACTGCCCAGAAAGGGTGCTTGAGCCATACAGGGCTCTGTAAACTTAGATCTCTGCTTAAGATACTAGGAGACCCCAATCCTGGCTAGAGTGCCTGGCACTGGAGGGAAAGGGGCTAGAGAGGGGCTGGAGCCCCTGAAAGGTCAAGAGAGGGAGTGTCTAGGTATAGAGAAAAAGGAGTTAAATGAAGGAAAGAGGAGAGTAGATAGACACATATACATACATGTAACATGTTAGGAACATGAGTTTAACATCCTAATAGAATTATGTGGATACAGACCCTTAGCACCCTCATACGAAACAGCACATGGTAAGAGGCCCTTAGCACCCAGTCATACAATATCATTTGGACATAGGACCTCAGCTCTTAGACACAGTAGTATTTGACCACAGGTCCTCACATGTAGACACATGGCATCACTTGACCACAAGCCATCAGAGCCATTCACACATGTGGACATGGACCTTCAACATCCATACATACAACAACATGTGACCACAGGCTCTCAGCAATCAGATACAGCATCACTTGGACATGGCCCTTCAGCCCCCAGACGTGCATTTTGTGAACACAAGCCTTCAGCACCCAGTGACATATACCACATGCACATAGATTGTCAGCACCCTGCAGGGCCACCTAACATAGAGGTTTATCATGGGAATGAGTATGGGTTATGTCCCATGAGTCACTTGCTTCATACACACCACATAAACACAGAAGGAATCCTGCTCCAGCCTCTCTTACTGTGTCCTGCCTGGCCTTCCCTCCCTCCCTTTCACGGAATAGTCAATCCTTGACCTAAACTGCTCCACTCATCAGTTCCTCAACCACCCCAGAATTTCAATTTTGATCAACCGACGTGATGAAGACATTTTCCGCTACTTGACCAATCTGCAGGTCAGGCCAGAGAGACATTTTTTAGTAGGACTGGGCACGAATCTGGTTCTTGGAGGTGAGGGGAGGTGGGTGGGAAGGGCCGTGGTTTTTGTGGGGGGGGGAGACAGATTCCACCATCACCCCCACCTGGAGCAGGTACAGGATCTCAGACATATCTCCATGGGCTACAAAATGAAGCTGTACTTCCAGACAAACCCCTACTTCACAAACATGGTGATTGTCAAGGAGTTCCAGCGTAACCGTTCAGGTAAGAGGCAGTCCCAGAGTAAATCCATGTCCCCCCCCACCAATCTGTCCTTGTTTTTTCCCATCCCCATAGCCTTCTCTCTCCCTAGGCCGGCTGGTGTCTCACTCAACCCCAATCCGCTGGCACCGGGGCCAGGAACCCCAGGCCCACCGTCACGGGAACCAGGATGCGAGCCACAGCTTCTTCAGCTGGTTCTCAAACCATAGCCTCCCAGAGGCTGACAGGATTGCTGAGGTGGGGCCCTTTCTGGCATCACCAGAGAAGGCCTTGCTAGGCTTGTTCCTGGGTGCGTGGGGAATTAAGAGTAGGATCTGGAGCTTGTACTAATGGCTGTCTTATCCCTTCTCCCCTTTTTCAACAGATTATCAAGAATGATCTGTGGGTTAACCCTCTACGCTACTACCTGAGAGAAAGGGGCTCCAGGATAAAGAGAAAGAAGCAAGAAATGAAGAAACGGTAATGGGGGTTTGGTGGCCGAGACGTGGTTTGTTGGGGATGGGGAAAAGACTAGTGTAACACAGGGATTTATGGAGCCAAAAAGGGACCTTTGAGATAATCACAGTGGAATATGTTTTACAAATGGGAAATCATGCCCAGAAATGGCTTGAGGTTACACAGTCAGGGGCAGAAGTGGGACTTTACCCACCCTTTCCCCATCCCTGGGATCCCTTATAGCCTACTGCTTCCCCAGTTACTTCCCACTTTTGAGTGCTATGGGTACACCTCCTCCACCAACCCCATACTCAGCCACAGCCTTCCCTACAGTAAAACCAGGGGCAGATGTGAGGTGGTGATCATGGAAGACGCCCCTGACTATTATGCAGTGGAAGACATTTTCAGCGAGATCTCAGACATTGATGAGACAATTCATGACATCAAGATCTCTGACTTCATGGAGACCACCGACTACTTTGAGACCACTGACAATGAGATAACTGACATCAATGAGAACATCTGCGACAGTGAGAGCCCTGACCACAATGAGGTCCCCAACAACGAGACCACTGATGATAATGAGAGTGCTGATGACAACGAAACCACTGACAACAATGAGAGTGCAGAGGACAACAATGAGAATCCTGAAGACAATAACAAGAACACTGATGACAATGAAGAGAACCCTGACAACAACAAGAACACTTACGGCAACAACTTCTTCAAAGGTGGCTTCTGGGGCAGCCACGGCAACAACCAGGACAGCAGCGACAGTGACAATGAAGCAGATGAGGCCAGTGATGATGAAGATAATGATGGCAACGAAGGTGACAATGAGGGCAGTGATGATGATGGCAATGAAGGTGACAATGAAGGCAGCGATGATGACGACAGAGACATTGACTACTATGAGAAAGTTATTGAAGACTTTGACAAGGATCAGGCTGACTACGAGGACGTGATAGAGATCATCTCAGACGAATCAGTGGAAGAGGGCATTGAGGAAGGTGAGCTAACCCCCCCCCCAACCCTTGTCTTCCCTCTTTTCTTTTCTCAGAGCAAGCCTGGCCAAGGACAGGGTATCAAGGCATGAACACAATCTGCTTTTATGGAGGAAAGAAAAAGCATTCTGAGCAACTTTTTGAACAAAGGAAGTCCAGTGAACATTTAACTTAAAAATGTAACAAAACCCCACAAAATCATTTTAGTTCTAGGTGACGGGTAGATGGTTGTAACAGCAAAAGATGAAGAGTACACAGAGATAGGAGACAGTGGGTGGAAAACTAAAAAGGACACTTCACATCGAGGTGGGGGAGTGGCAAAACAGTGCATTTCAGCACAGTCTGTACCCGGCCTTGGCCTTTGGCGCATTCCCAGGCTTGTGTTGGGAGCAGAGCATGAAGTGAACAGTGTGCTCTCTGAGCCCAGAAAAGGGTGCAGCCAGTTCTACCTCAAGAATCGGCGGAGTGGGGGGGAGGGGTGGCGGAGGAGAGCTAGAGGAAAAAGGTGACATTTGAATTGGAGGCTGCATTCACACTGAGGAGCATTATGGAGCATTCTCCGTGGAGTGGATCATCTGAACAAGGACCTGGAAGGGTGAAAATGCATCTTAGGTTGGGCAGGGTTTCCAAAATTATGTCCTGAGGATCACCAGATCTGAAAGCTGCTTCCTACAAAAGGTTTCAGTGGTCTTATATGTTAGACAAGTACTGCATATAGTAATACCCTCTTGTAGAGTCACATTAGCCTTAAAGGCTCTGAGAGTAACACCAGAATTATAAAGGTGCTGAGAAGTACTCAGATGGGAGGTGGAAGGGCAGCAAAGTCAACCACTCTTAGGGTTTTTTTGGCCATGGGGTCCCTGGCAAACTTCCATTGACGGAAAGGCCAGGGCACTAAGGGAAGAGGTATTGAATGAATGTGGAGCCTCAATCTAGACATGTTCAGATAGGAGAGGGAAACAGGGATTCTCAGTCCTCTTCCCCTCCCACCTGATGGCATCTCTTCTCTCAGAGAAGGGGAGGCAGAGCTATCTGCCCAGCCCTGAGGGTGGGAGTGGGGGTGGGGAATTGGGTTGAAGAACACAGACTGGGGCCTGTTTGGGTCAGACTGGGGGAAAGGAGCGAGGAAGCTGCCTGGAGATGAATAGGTTTATTCAGCTGAGGTCAGAGCTCAGGAAGAGAGACACATTGACGAGTACAAGGGGGAGAAAAAGCTACTATCAGAGATGTATCAGTTTTGACTGGACAGAGGCAGGGAGCCCACACTGCCTTCCTGCCTCCCTCCAACTCCCTCTCATTCTGTGGGCTTGAGTACACCCACACACACTCTTGGCTGTTTGTTCCAGGCAGAGGCGCTTGGCAAGTTGTCCCAGGCCTCTAAAAGCCCTGGCTTTGGGCTCTGTTCCCTTTTAGAGTGACACCTATCTGCTCATCTAACTGCCTTCCTCCATTTCCCCTTGCTTCTCCCCTATGCAGGCATGGAGCAAGCTGAGGACATCTATGAGGACGGAAACTATGAGGAGGAAGGAAGTGAAGATGTCTGGGAAGAAGGGGAAGATTCGGACGACTCTGACCTGGAGGATGTGCTTCAGGTCCCAAACGGTTGGGCCAATCCGGGGAAGAGGGGGAAAACCGGATAAGGGTCTTCCCCTTTTGGGGATCATCTCTCTGTATCCCCCACCCCCTATCCCATTTGCCCTCCTCCTCAGCTAGGGCCACGCGGCCCCACATTGCACTTCTGGGGGGTGACCGACTTCGTACACGGGTTTAAAGTTTATTTTTATGGTTTAGTCATTGCAGAGTTCTTATTTTGGGGGGAGGGAAAGGGGGCTAGTCCCCTTCTTTTGGCCCTCTGCCCCCGCAGGCTTCTGTGTGCTGCTAACTGTATTTATTGTGATGCCTTGGTCAGGGCCCCTCTACCCACCTTCTCCCAGTCCGTTGTGGCCCCAGCCCCTCTCCCTGTGCTGTGTGGAGTGGACACCCTGACCCCCGAAGCGGGGAGGGCCGCTGTGGCCTTCGTCACAGCCGCGCAGTGCCCTTGGAGGCGCTGCTGCCACCCTCCTCTCCCAAGTTCTTTCTCCATCCCTCTCTTCTTCCCGCCGCGCCGCTAGCCCGCCTCGGTGTCTATGCAAGGCCGCTTCGCCATTGCGGTATTCTTTGCGGTATTCTTGTTCCCCTCCCCCAGAAGGCTCGCCTCTCCCCGTGGACCCTGTTAATCCCAATAAAATTCTGAGCAAGTTCAAAGTGCCG
Source organism: Hylobates moloch (assembly GCF_009828535.3). NCBI lineage: Eukaryota > Metazoa > Chordata > Mammalia > Primates > Hylobatidae > Hylobates > Hylobates moloch. The sequence goes on from NW_026652282.1 coordinate 46,312,445, forward strand.
CTTCGAGTCTTTTGTTTAGCCTGGTGCCCCAGCCCCAGCGGTCAGTTTCTCTCAGGCCCACACGTAGCCGCCTGGCCTACGCAGTATCCTTGCAACATGCTAGTTGCGGGGGTTTGGCGGGTGGGGGGCGAGCTCCGCCAGGCCGCAGAGACGTTGCGTCAGACCAATGCGGATCATCCTAGCCAATGGCAGGGCGAGGCTGAGGAAGCCCCTCCTCCTCCTGGCGCCCGCAGCAGACCCAGCCAGGTAGCAAAGGGCTTCCCACGCCTTCCCCTCTGGCGCATGCGTATTATCAGTGATTCATCTTCTAATTTATAGTGCGTCAAACCTTTCCTCGGGCTTAGAGTGAGCGGGGCGTGGGGAGCCAAAGGAATTCATTTTCCTCATTCGCGTTTAGTAAAAATAAAACAAAAAACGACTTCGGTCCGGATATCACAGCCCAATTATGCAGGAGCGCTCTCTTGCCTTTGGGAGGGGGTGCAGAGTCCCTAGAGCTGGGCTTGGGGGAGAAGGCAGGAAACGATAGCTCAGGCAGAGAAGTATCCGTAGAGATAAAGGAAAAACAAAGGGAAATTAACTATGTAACTGTGCGAAGGGGTGGAAACTTGGGGAGTTGGACATCTGAAAAACGGGCTTTATCCGGGAGACCTTGGAAAGGCTGAGTTATATTAAATTTAGATACATAAATTTTATCTCGATGGGCGCCAGAAATATTTCCCAGATTTGTTCTGGATCACAATAACTTTTATTCAGACATCCGAGTCGGTCTTTTATAACATATCTCCCGAACTTTCCATCCAACGCCTTTATTTTGCTGGAAGGCTTCAGATATGGTTAGATTTGCGTTTTAGAGAATGCCCTCTGCTGGCTGCCAGGAGAACTGACTGGAAGGAAGGAGAGCAGTAAGGAAATAGACGCTAGACCTCAGGTGGGATTGGCAAAATGGGGGCGGATATGAGAGGTTTTTAAAATAAACTTAATTTCAGAACAGTTTTAAATTTACAGAATTATTGTGAAGATAACAGAGAAGTCCCGTATGTCCCACAGCCAGTTTTCCTTATTAACAGTTTACGTTAGTGTGATACATTCGTCACAATGAACCAATATCAGTACATTATTATTAACTAAGGTCCACACTTTATTCCAATTTCCTTAGTTTTAACTTAATGTCCTTTTTCTGTCCCAGGATTCCATGCAGAATAGTACACTATATTTAGTCGTCTTGTCTCCTTAAGCTCCTCTTGGCTATGACACTCTCTCAGGCTTTCCTTGTTTTTGGTGACCTGGAGTCATTTGAGGAGTACTGGTCTGGTATTTTATAGAATGTCCCTTAATCAAGATTTGTCTGATGTTTTCTCTCATGATTAAACTGAGGATATGAGTTTGGGGAAGGAAGACCACAGAAGTCAAATGTCATTCTCACTAGATCATATCAAGGGCATGTACTATCAATGTGATTTATCACTGTTGATGTTAACTTTGATCACCTGGCTGAGGTAGTGTCCGTCAGGTTTCTCCACTATAAAGCTACTCCTCTTTCTCTTTGTCCATGCTGTACTCTTTGGAAGGAAGCCAAGTAAGCGCAGCCCGTGCTTAGGGAATGAGGAGTTATGCTCCATTTCCTTGAGAGGGAAGTATGTACATAAATTAATTGGAATTCTTCTGCAAGAGCAATTTGTCTATTCTATGAGAGCTTTTAAGATGTTGGACTCGACAGGCTTTAGATATGGAAGGAGAGGGATTGAGAGGAGTCAAGATGACTGCCAGGTTGGTGTGAGACCTTTGGCAAGGCCCCTTCCCTCTCTGGGCCTCTTCTGTGAGATGGTTGGAATACCAGATCCTTGACATGTCTCTCCAATGATTCTGATAAATGTTTTGGGGGGGACAGAATGGAGGCTTTGATGTGCTGTCAGAGGTGGGTAGGGAGGACTGAGGCCCAGAAAGGGGAATGTCTTGCCCAAAGTAACACAATACCTCAAGGCCAGAGCTGAGAGTGCAGGATCCTATAGAAAAGAGACATCTACATGCAATATCTGGAGCCAACCCCAATGAGTATGCGGTGAAGAGGAGGGGAGGGGAAAGCAGCAGGGGCAAAGGCAATGGAGTAGGCTGGAGTAGGCCACAAAGAGGTCAACCTGCCAAAGGATCCCAGCCAATCAGAGCCAGAGTAGCCAGTCTGGTTACTCTTGCCTCTCAGTCTGCCCTACCTCACAACATGACTCTCCTTGTCCTCTGTAGAGGGCCTCAGTTTTCCCATCTATAAACTGAGGCTTATCGTGCACGGGGATCAGTCCAGGAGAAGCAACCTGCCTAAGGTCTCAAGAGAGAGTCTAACCTTGAAGCAGGTCTCTGAAGTCTGGCCTTCATTGTGCTCTTCCCTGATTCCTCTCTGTGCCCCCAATCAAATCCCCAGCCCCTCATCCTGGCATTTGAGACTCTTCTTCACCCACCCTGTTAGAGAGGGCCTCTGGTCTTCATCTTCAGGGATGCTCTTAAGAGTCAATCATAGTATTCTAATATAGTTGGCCAGGGTGCTCATGTCCTTGGCTGAGCCATGTGAGGACAGGATGTTCTTTGCCCAGAGTAACATCTTGTTCCCTGTGCCCTCACTCTTCAGTCTGGACCTCCGAAAGGGAGGGCTGTTCTAGGTCTTTAAAGTCACATCTAGCTCCAAGATACTGTCTTCGCTGAAGGCCAGATAAGGCAGGCCCCACTGGCTGAGACCTTAAACAGAAACCAGGAGGATGAAGAGTCATGGGTCCAATGTGCCCTAGGGCCTGTTCCCATGTTGAAACTACTTGTCTGCATATGCTTCCTAGCTTGCCCTCGCTCCTTTGCAGCAGAGGGCCCTGCTCCTGGGTGGGAGGTTCCTGGGATTTCCTGGGACCAGACCTTTAAAGTGCCACCTACTTCTGTGAGCAGAATCGGATTGGCAGGGACAAAACTAGATTCAAGAATGTCCCTCCTTCTTAGGTGACCCAAAGGGCTGGCACTGGCTCCCCCAATTGGGGGTGTGCAGGATAGTTGGGAAGGAATCCTATTATTCATTCAGTAAACACTTATGAGTACCTACTGTGCGCCTGAAGTACTGAACTGGGTGATAGGGATACAGCAGGGAAACAAGATAGAGCAAGTCTTTTTTTTTTTTTCTTTGTTGCCCAGCCTGGAGTGCAGTGGCACAATCTCCACTCACTGCAAGCTCCGCCTGCCGGGTTCATGCCATTCTCCTGCCTCAGCCTCCCAAGTAGCTGGGACTACAGGCGCCTGCCACTGCGCCCGGCTAATTTTTTGTATTTTTAGTAGAGACGGGGTTTCACCATGTTAGCCAGGATAGTCTCGATCTCCTGACCTCGTGATCAGCCCGCCTCGGCCTCCCAAAGTGCTGGGATTACAGGCGTGAGCCACCACGCCCAGCCGATAGAGCAAGTCTTTTTCCTGCTGGAGCCTAGAATTCAAGACAAATATTCTTAATATTTTTTGTGCCATGGACCCCTTTGGTGATCTAGTGAAGCCTAATGGGACCTTTTCTTTTTCTTTTCTTTTCTTTTTTTAGATGGAGTCTCACTCTTGTCGCTCAGGCTGGAGTGCAATGGTGCGATCTCCGCTCACTGCAACCTCCACCTCCTGGGTTCAAGCAATTCTCCTGCCTCAGCCTCCCGAGTAGCTGGGATTACAGGCGCCCACCACCACGCCTGGCTAATTTTTGTATTTTTAGTAGAGACAGGGTTTCACCATGTTGGCCAGGCTGGTCTGGAACTCCTGACCTCGGGTGATTCACCTGCCTCCGGCCTCCCAAAGTTCTGGGATTACAGGCATGAGCCACCATGCCCCACCGGACCTTTTCTCAGAAAAAAAAAAAAAAAATTGTTTAAATTTATAAAATAAAATATCTAGAATTACAAAAGAAATTGATTACATTGAAATATAGTTATTAAAATATGGAAAAAGCAAATATGTGCTATAGTATAATCGTATATGTACTCCCCATTAATCCATTAAATCATAAGATTTAATGGAGGGTCTAATGACTATCATGATTTTAAAATAATGATTGAAATTATATGATTTTCGAGAGATCTGCAACATCTATAATGTGATATGAAAATCTCTGATTTCTATTGGTGACAATCAGTACTGCTACTACTGCTGCTACTATGCCTAGTTACATTCTTTATTGAAAAATGCTAAATTTCAGTTAGAGGAGAGGGAAAATAAAGATGTAATTTTATTTTATTTTTTTGAGACGGAGTTTCACTCTTGTTGCCCAGGCTGGAGTGCAATGGTGCGATCTCGGCTCACCGCAACCTTCGCCTCCCAGGTTCAAGCGATTCTCCTGCCTCAGCCTCCCTAGTAGCTGGGATTACAGGCATGTGCCACCACGCCCGGCTAATTTTGTATTTTTCGTAGAGACGGGGTTTCTCCATGTTGGTCAGGCTGGTCTCGAACTCCGACCTCCTGCCTCAGCCTCCCAAAGTGCTGGGATTACAGGCATGAGTCACTGCGCCCATCCATAAAGATGTAAATTTGTTCCCATCCAAATTCATGGACCTCTCCAAACCCTGTCCCCAGCCTCCATTAGAGGTCTGTAAAATACAAATTAAGAACCCTTGCAAATAGGAGGGTCCTTCCCATCTCTCCTTCCTTCTTAAACAGCTTTCCTTTGGAAGCCTGGGATTTATTCTGGGTCTTACTGCGCCGACTGCCGGCGGTGTACGGTAAGAAGCCGCAAAGACGGGGCGGTGGTGGGGAGTGGTAGCGGGAAGAGGCCGGGCCGGAGTGCGCGAGGGGTGGGGCCTGGCTGTGTGACTTCAAGCCAGTCAGTTTGCCTCTCTGGGCCGTAAGTTCTGTCCGCCTGAACACTGGGAAAGAATTGGGAGGAGAGAACTTAATTATGTATGGCCTAGGCAACTGATTTATATATGTCTTCTCATTTAATCCTCACACATTGTGAGGAAAATTTTAAAACATCTTTCCATTTCCAGATGGTTAAACTGAGGCTCCTAGCGAGGTTGTCACTTGACCAATGTCTCAGCAGGTATCAGGGACTGGTGGGTGACACGCCACATCCCCATAACCACCTCATCCTCCATGCATGGAATAAGGAACTCTGCTCACTTTGAGCGAGAGAAACCTGGCTTAGGAATCTCTGCAGGTGAGTGTGGGACTGTGAGAAACTGGGGGCAGAATCGCGTCTCTTAGCAGAGCGGTGGCAGTGCAAGGTGGCTTATGGAAGCCAGGCATCTCGATTGTTCAGTGACTTGGCGCGTGGCGTGCCTTCCGGCCCCGCGCCTGCGTATTCCCAACTAGCCCCCCTGAAGCCCTGTCGAATAGACCGGCAAAGGGCCATGACAAGCACTCCTTTCCTGGCCAATCCTATTAAAGGGTGGGCTTGGCTCTTTAACCAATCAAAGTCCCCCGAAGGGGCGGAGTTTTCCTCGGTTTGGCGCTAAGCCTCGGGGGTAAAAATAAAATGTTTCCATCCCCAGCCAATCCCTGGAAAGGCAGAAGGGCACTCCTCCAATGGGAGCCGGGGAGCCGTCGGTAGCCGCGTAGGCCCGTGCCCCTGCTCGCGCTGCAGCCCGTGGAAGGGTTCCGTCCAGTGTATCCTTCAGATCTTGCTGTAGGCCTCTCGTATCTGTGCGCGCGCGGCAGGGGCGGCGGCGGCGACGGCCGGAGGTGTACGGTGAGAAGCCATAAAGACGGGGCGGTGGGGGGAGTGGCAGTGGGAAGAGGCCGGCCGGAGCGCGCGAGGGGTGGGGCCTGCGCGAGCTTTTATTTGGGCGGCCTCTCAACCCTAGGTCAGCGGGTTGCGGAGGATCGTGCGGGTAGCAAAGGGAGGCCGAGTGCTCCTGCGGCTCCCAGACGGCAACCAGGTGAGTACCCTGCGGAGCGGTCGGTGCCCGTTGCTGCCCGCCGCGGCCCCACCTCCCATCCTCAGTGTCTTTCGAAACGGTTTCATGCAGGTCTGCAGCTCACGTGATCGTCTGCGTGCGTGTCTGTCTTTACATCCCCTCTCCCATCTCTGTCTCTGTCTGTCCCACTTTTTGAGACGTCGTAGACATAAGATGCTGAATCCTGACCAGTTTAAACTAGCTGTGAGACCTTGAGCTATCTCCTTCACCAACCTGGGCCTCAGTTTCCTCATCTGTCAAATGGTGGTCTGATAATCTGTACCTGAGACAATGCATGTGCATTACTTTGCCCTGCACCCGGTCCTTAGAAAATTTTCAATAAATAATGACTATCTTGATTGAAAAGAATATTGTCTCTCTTGGTTTCTGTCTTTTCTCTGTGTCTGACCCTTCCTCCATTGGATCTTTCTGAATGCTTCTGTCTTTCTCTGTTACTGTTTTTCCTCTTTTTACCCGTCTCTTTCTCAACCCTAAAGAGGTTAGAGGTGCATAGTTTATAGCAATAGGTTTACCCCCGAGGACATGAGCTTAGCCTGGGGCTCCGACCTGTTCTGTGGGTAAAAAATGGAGCCTGGCTTTGGGTTGCTTCTGGTCTCATTGAAGAGAGAACTCTCTTTGCTCCCCAGCCTACTCTGTTAAACAGGTAGAGACACCCAAAGTTGGGAGCAACTTAGATTAAAAACCACTTTTTAATAGCCCCTTATCCTATATGATGTTAGTCACCACAAGAAGCCCACAGATCTCCTGGTTACGTCTCCATACAGCCCTGGACATCCTATTTTCTGTTTCCATCCTGAAATCCTTTAACCAGGCCTTAAGGAACTCACCTTCAGTTATCAGCAAAATTCCTTCCGTTCTCATCCTGGCTTCTGAATACTCCCTTTATTTTCTTGCTATGCTTTGGTCGTTCTCATACCTGTTGGACCCAACATTGCTTTTTTTTTTTTTAATAAGGTGTATTTTGAAATGCTTCACTATTCTAAAATGAAATGGATAGAAAATAGAATCTGTCTAGACACATAATTCCCTGAAAACCAATATAATGCCCTAATTGTAATATAGAGAGTAGTAAAGGAAGAGTAATATATAATATTATATTATGCATATATATGCAAAGACTGGGATATGACTCCACTAGAAGACATAATGAAATGGTCTTACCCTTAATGATAGTGACAGCTACATGTGTGTCGATTGGTGATTCAGAAGCCACAGGTAGAGTGACACAGTTTTCCTAAATAATGAACAATTCTTCACAAAGTTCTAAACAAAACAATGTGGAAGAGTTTCTCAGTTTATATGGTTGTTAAATTTCTGGAAAAATCAGTATATATTAATATCCGTGATCAGACCCTCTTAATCTCCCTGACCTTATCTCCCACCACTCTCCCCCCTTGCTCACTCTATCTACCCATGCTGGCCGCCTTACTATTACTTGAACACCTTAGGCACACTTCTGCCTCAGGGGTTTTGCATTCCGTGTATCTGGAATGCTTTTTCCTCAAATACCCACAAGGCTCAGGCCCTTGCTTCCTTCAGGCCTCTACTCAGCTGTCACTTTCTCAGAGGGCCCCCCTGACCATCCTGTTTAAAATTGCAGCTCTCCCCTAATATGCCCCTGCTCTGTCTGTTGGTATTCTACACCTTTTTCAGTGTGGCATTAACTGCTTAGTATGTTTGCTGTTTATTGTCTGACTCTCCCACTCAATTATAAGCTCCAGAAGAGCAGGGATTTTTGTCTTTTTTGTTCTATGATATATTCCTATTACCTAAAATAGTGCTTGACACCTAGTAGACTTTCTCAATGAATGTTTGTTGAATAATAAAAGAACAAATGAACAGGTTTTTCACCTACATTACTGGTGAGATATTCTAAAGTTGTATGGGATGTGGTATGATTCTTTGTGGTGTGGAGCTGTCCTGTATACTGCAGAGGGCTGAGCATCCCTGGTCCATAGCTAGGGTTGTCACTGATGATCTCCAATTATTGTCACAGTCAAAAATGCCCCCCAAACAGGGCCGGGTGTGATGGCTCATGCCTGTAATCCCAGCACTTTGGGAGGCCAAGGTGGGCAGATCGCTTGAGTCCAGGAGTTCGAGACCAGCCTGGCCAACATGATGAAACCCTGTCTCTACAAAAAATACAAAAATTAGCCGGGTGTTGTGCACGCCTGTGGTCCCAGCTACTTGGGAGGCTGAGATGGGAGGATTGCTTGAGCCCAGGAGGCAGAGGTTACAGTGAGCCAGGATTGCACCACTGCACTCCAGCCTGGGTGACAGCGAGACCCTGTCTCAAAAAATAAAAAAAAATAAAAATGGGTCGGGCACTGTGGCTCACACTTGTAATCCCAGCACTTTGGGAGGCCGAGGTGGGTGGATCACCTGAGGTCAGGAGTTCGAGACCGGCCTGGCCAACATGGTAAAACCCTGTCTCTACTAATAATACAAAAATTAGCCAGGCCCACGTGGTGGCGCATGCCTGTAATCCCAGCTACTCGGAAGGCTGAGGCAGGAGAATCACTTGAACCCAGGAGGCAGGGGTTGCAGTGAGCCAGCCTGGGCAACAAGAGCGAAACTTTGTCTCAAAAAAAAAGAAAAAATGCCCTGAAACACCCTTTAATTGTCCAGCCCCCATCTCTCAGTGAGAACCACTGTTTAAGTAGCAGCCTGGCTTTCCCCTGAACACTCTATCCTCCCGGCAGCCCTCTTACTGGGAGACTGGGTAGTGAGGGTGAGGGTGGGTGTGCTTGCTCCTAGTTACCCTTTCCAGACATTCTCCCTCCTCAAACAACACTTTTTTCACTTGTTTTAAGTTTTTTTTTTTTTTTTTTTGAGACGGAATCTCACTCTGTCACCCAGGCTAGAGTGCAGTGGCACAATCTTGGCTCACTGAAGCCTCCGCCTCCCAGGTTCAAGTGATTCTCCTGCCTCAGCCTCCCGAGTAGCTGGGATCACAGGCATGCACCACCACGCCTGGCTAATTTTTGTATTTTTAGTAGAGACAGCGTTTCACCATGTTGGCCAGGCTGGTCTTGAACTCTAACCTCAAGTGATCCACCCGCCTTGGCCGCCCAAAGTGCTGGGATTACAGGTGTGAGCCACCGGGCCCAGCCAAGAATTTTTAAACTTAAAATAATTTCAAACTTTTAAAAAGCTTCAAAAATTATACAAGAATTCTCATATATTCGTCACTTAGATTCCCCACATGTTAAGAAATTATATAATTACAGGCTGGGTGCAGTGGCTCACACCTGTAATCCCAGCACTTTGGGAGGCCGAGGTGGGCAGATCACCTGAGGTCAGGAGTTCGAGACCAGCCTGGGCAATATAGTGAAACCCTGTCTCTACTAAAAATACAAAAATTAGCTGGGTGTGGTGGCGCGTGCCTATAGTCCCAGCTACTTGGGAGGCTGAGGCAGGAGAATTGCTTGAACACAGGAGGCAGAGGTTGCAGTGAACCGAGATCATGCCACTGCACTCCATCCTGGGTGACACAGTGAGGCTCTGTCTCAAAAAAAAAAAAGAAATAAATATATAATTACAGTTTAACTATCAAAACTAGAAAATTAACATTGGTACATACAGGCATATCACAGGTTCAGTTCCAGACCAACACAATAAAGCAAGTCAGATGAATTTTTTGGTTTCCCAGTGCATATAAAAGTTATGTTTACACTGTACCATAGTCTATTAAGTGTACAATAGCATTGTATCAAAAAAAAGTATTTACTTTAATTTAAAAATACTGTATTGCTAAAAAATGCTAAAGATCATCCCAGCCTTCAGCAAGTTGTAATTTTTTGCCGGTGGAGGGTCTTACCTCGATGTCGAGGGTTGCTGACTGAGCAGGGTGGTAGTTGCTGGTTGGGGTGGCTGTGGCAAATTCTTAAGATATCAATGAAGTTTGGCACGTTGACTCTTCCTTTCACAAAAGGTTTCTCTGTAGCATGTGATGCTGTTTCATAGCATTTTAACCGCAGTAGAACTTCTTTCAAAACTGGAGTCAGTTCTCTCAAACCCTGTGACTACTTTGTTAACTAAGTTTATGTAATATTCTAAATCCTTTGTTGTCATTTCCACAGTGTTCACAGCATCTTCACCAGGAGTAGATTCCATCCCAGGAAATCACTATTTTGCTCATCCATAAGAAGTAACTCCTCATCTACTAACTTTTTTTCTCTTTTTTTCTGAGACAGGGTCTTGCTCTGTCACCCAGGCTAGAGTGTAGTGGCGCGATCATGGCTCACTGCAGCCTCGACCTCCCAGGCTCAAGCAATCCTCCCACCTCAGCCTTCCAAGTAGCTGGGACTATAGGTGCATGCCACCATGCCCAGCCAATTTTTAAAATTTTGCAAAGGTGGGGTCTTCTTGTGTTGTCCAGGCTAGTCTCGAACTCCTGGCCTCAAGCAATCCTCCTGCCTCAGCCTCCAGAGTAGCTGGGACCACAGGCATGTGCCACCATGCCCAGCTGTTTTTTTTTTTTTAATTTTTGTGGAGACAGGGTCTCACTTTGTTGCCCAGGCTCCATTAAAGTTTCATCATGGGCCTGGCACAGTGGCTCATGCCTGTAATCCCAGCACTTTGGGAAGCCAAGGCAGGTGAATTGCCTAAGGTCAGGAGTTTGAGACCAGCCTGGCCAGCACGGTAAAACCTTATCTCTACTAAATATACAGAAAAATTAGCCAGGCATGGTGGTGGGCACCTGTAGTCCCAGCTATTCAGGAGACTGAGGCAGGAGAATCCCTTGAACCTGGGAGGCGGAGGTTGCAGTGAGCTGAGGTCGCACCACTGCACTCCAGCCTGGGCAACAGAGCGAGACTCCATCTCAAAAAAAAAAAAAAAGTTTGATCATGAGATGGTAGCAATTCAGTCACTTCTTCAGCCTCAACTTCTAATTCTGATTCTCTTGTTATTTCTGCCATCTCTGCAGTTGCTTCCTCTACTGAAGTCTTGAAACCCCTGAAAGTCATCCCTGAGGGTTGGAGTTAACTTCTTCTACACCCTGTTAATGTTGATATTTTGACATCCTTCCATGAATCACAAATGTTCTTAATGGCATCTAGAATGGTGAGTCCTTTCCAGAAGATTTTCGATTTACTTTTCCCGGATCCATCAGAGGAATCGCTGTCTATGGCGGCTATAGCCTTATGAAATGTATTTCCTAAATAATAAGACCTGAAAGTCAATATTACTCCTTGATCCATGGGCTGCAGAATGGATGTTGTGTTAGCAGGCATGAAAACAGCATGAATCTCCTTGTACATCTCCATTGGAGCTCTTAGGTGATCAGGTGCATTTTCAATGAGCAGTAATATTTTGAATGGAATCTTTTTATCTGAGTAGCAGGTCTCAATAGTGGGCTTAAAATATTTAATAAACTATGCTATAAACAGATCTGCTATCATCCAGGCTTTGTTGCTCCATTTATAGAGCACAGAGTATATTTAGCATAGTTCTTAAGGATCCTAGGATTTTCAGAATGGTAAAATGAACACTGGCTTCAAGTTAAAAGTCACCAGCTGCCTGAGCCTCTAACAAGAGAGTCATCCTGTCTTTTGAAGCTTTGAAGCCAGGCATTGACTTCTTTCTAGCTATAGAAGTCCTAGATGGCATCTTCTCCCCATATAAGGCTGTTTCAGCTACACTGAAAATCTGTTGGCCAGGTGCGATGGCTCACGCCTGTAATCTCAGCACTTTGGGAGGCTGAGGCGGGTGGATCACCTGAGGTTGGGAGTTCAAGACCAGGCTGACCAACATGGAGAAACCCCGTCTCTACTAAAAATACAAAATTAGCTGGGCGTAGTGGCGCATGCCTATAACCCCAGCTACTCGGGAGGCTGAGGCAGGAGAATCACTTGAACCTGGGAGGCAGAGGTTGCAGTGAGCCAAGATCATGCCATTGCATTCCAGCCTGGGCAACAAGAGTGAAACTCCGTCTCAAAAAAAAAAAAAAAAAAAAAGAAAGGAAATCTGTCGGCCGGGTGCGGTGGCTCACGCCTGTAATCCTAGCACTTTGGGAGGCAGAGGCGGGCGGTTCACAAGGTCAGGAGTTCGAGACCAGCCTGGCCAACATAGTGAAACCCTGTCTGTACTAAAAATACAAAAATTAGCTGGGCGTGGTGGCAGGCACCTGTAATCCCAGCTACTCGAGAGGCTGAGGCAGGAGAATCAGTTGAAACCCAAAGGCAGAGGTTGCAGTGAGCCGAGATCGCGCCACTGCATTCCAGCCTGGGCAACAAGAGCAAAACTCCATCTCAAAAAAAAAAAAGAAAAAGAAAAAGAAAATCTGTTGTTCACCAACTATCTTAGGTAGATTTTTCTAGATAACTTCCTGCAGCTTCTACATTAGCACTTGCAGTTTCACCTTGCACTTTTATGTTACGGAGATGGCTTCTTTCCTTAAACCTCATGAACCGACTTTTGCTAGCTTCCAACTTTTCTTCTGCAGCTTCCTCACCTTTTTCAGCCTTCATAGAATTGAAGAGAGTTAGGGCCTTGCTCTGAATTAGGCTTTGGCTTAAGGAAATGTTGTGGCTGATTTGATTGTCTAGCCAGACCACCCAAACTTCTCTCCATATCCACAATAACACTGTTTCACTGTCTTATCACTCATGTGTTCACTGGAGTAGCACTTTTAATTTCCTTCAAAAACTTTTCCTTTGCATTCACAACTTGGCTAACTGTTCGGCGCAAGAAGCCTAGCCTTTGGCCTCTCTCACCTTTCAACATGCCTTCCTCACAAAGCTTAATCATTTCCAGCCTTTGATTTAAAGTGAGAGATGTTGAAGGCCGGGCGCAATGGCTCACGGCTGTAATCCCAGCACTTTGGGAGGCTGAGGTGGGAGGATTGTGTGAGCCAAGGAGTTCGAGACCAGCCTGGGCAATATGGCAAGACCCTGTCTCTAAAAAAATAAAAATAAAAAATAAAGTGATAGATGTTGAGACACTGCTTTTCACTCGAATACTTAAAAGCCATTGTGGGGTTATTAATTGGCCTAATTTCAATTTGTTGTGTCTTGGATAGGGAGGCCCGAGGAGAGGGAGAGAGACGGAGGAATAGCCAGTCAGTCGAGCAGTCAGAACATACATATTTGTCATTTCAGTTTGCCATCTTACATGGGTACAGTTCATGGTGCCCTAAAACAATTACAAATAGTTACACCAAAGATCACTGATCTAGGCAGGGTGCGGTAGCTCACGCCTGTAATCCCAGCACTCTGGGAGGCCGAGGTGGGTGGATTGCTTGACCTCGGGAGTTCAAGACCAGCGTGGGCAAGATGGTGAAACTCCGTCTCTACAAAAAATACAAAAATTAAGCTGGGTGCTGTGGCGTGTGCCGCTAGTCCCAGCTGCTCAGGGAGGCTGAGGCAGGAGAATCGCTTGAGCCCAGGAGGCAAAGGCTGCAGTGAGCTGAGATCACTCCACTGCACTCCAGCCTAGGTGACAGGAGTGAAACCCTGTCTCAAAAAAAAAAAAAAGATCACAGATCACCATAACAGATATAAGAAAAGGTTTGAAATGTGAAAATTACCAAAATGTAAGACAGAGACACTAAGTGAGCACATACTGTTGGAAAAATGGCACTAATAGATTTACTCAATACAACTGCCACAAACCTTCAATTAGTAAAAGACACAGTATCTGTGAAGTGCAGTAAAGTGCAGCACAATAAAATGAGGTATTGCCTGTACTCTTAACGAAACTACAGGGTTTATTTAGATTACATCAGTTTTTCACTAGTGCCACTTTTCTTTTCAAGGATTCAGTTCAGGCTCCCACATTACATTTAGTTATCATGCCTCCTTAGGCTCTTCCAATATGGAACAGTTCTTGAGTCTTTCTTTGTCTTTTATGATTTTGATCATTTAAAAGACTCCTGGACAGTTATTTCATAGAATTTGGGTTTGTCTCAAGTTTCACTGTGATTATATTCAAGTTATGTAATTTTGGTGAGAATACCGCATTAGAGAAGTTACGTCTTCAGTGCTTCCTATCAGGAGGCATGTGATGTCATTTTGTCCTGATACTGGGTTTGTTGACTTTGAGTCCTTGTTTAAGGTGGTGTCTGTCAGGTTTTTCCACTATAGTTCCCCTTTTTTCCTTCGTAAAATACGTTGGGATTATATAAATATCAACAATCCTGTTATAAATCTCATATCATCAGAATATACCATCAGCTACCACTCTGTATCATCATATACAGACATACACCCATATCTGCCCGTCATTACCATTTCTAGATGAGTTTAGCTATGATCTCACTGTCATTCTCTTTAACACTGGTCCAGTCCTAATTCTTGGTGATTTTAATATCTTTGTAGCTGATCCTTCCAATATTTTCATCTATCAGTTCTGTGATTTGCCACCCTACAATGATCCTGCCTTTTAACCCCACCTCAGCTGCCTACTCCAATAGTCTGACCCTTGTTTTTTTTTTTTTGAGACGGAGTCTCACTCTGTCACCCAGGCTGGGTGCAGTGGTGCAATCTCAGCTCACTGCAGCCTCCGCCTCCTGGGTTCAAGTGATTTTCCTGCCTCAGCCTCCAGAGTAGCTGAGATTACAGGCGCCTGCCACCACGCTCAGCTGATTTTTGTAGAGACAGCGTTTCACCATGTTGGCCAGGCTGGTCTCGAACTCCTGACCTCAAGTGATCTACCCGCCTGGGCCTCCCAAAGTGCTGGGATTACAGGTGTGATCCACTGCACCAAGCCTGACCCTTGTTCTTGTCAGTACCTGTGACTGCATTGTTTTCATATTCTCGGTTTCAGGCATCCTGTTCTCTAGCCAGTACCTCTTATTTTTTCTAGCTCACACCTACTAGTACTCCAACTCCAGCAATCCCTCAATCCCACTGGGACTGAACATTTTCAATCCCGTTCACTTCCCCCATGCTCCCATGTCCCTCCTTTAATCAGCTTAGATTCCATGACCCATCGTTACAATCATTCCTGGGCGGACAGTCTCACTTCCCTTCGCCCTCTGCCACTTCAGCGTACTTACCATCCACTTTACCGGGCACTGCCTCAGCCCTGGTTAAATCCAGCTCTCTACCTGCTCCATTGCATTTCCTTTCCTACCCTCCTAGATGATGATTGTTTCATACCTTCTCTCCTGAAATCCTCAACATTTCCTCCCCTGTCCTTACACTCAGGCTTCCTAATTGACTGAAAAAATGAAAACCATTGGAATAAAACATCTGCAGATTCCCACCACCACATCCAACCACCACACAGCATCTGTATCCACATACTCTGCCTTCTTCTCTGTTCTACATAAGCTGCTCCTACTGTCATCAAAATCCAGTCTCTCCACTTTGGCACTCCATCCCGTCCTCTCTCACCTACTTGAGGACACGGTTCCACCAGTTTTCCCCTCTCTCTACAAGATCATTCTTATTAGCACACAGACATTCTATTACTTCTTCCATCTTTTCATTGCAACTTCATTGAGATACATGTCGCATACCATCTAATTCACCTTTTATTTATTTATTTTTGAGACAGGGTCTTACTGTATTGCCCAGGCTGGACTTGAACTCCTGGGCTCAAGTGATCCTCTGGCCTCAACCTCCTGAGTAAAATTCACCCTTTTAAAGGGTACTGTTAAAATAAGAATAAATATTATTATAAATAAATAAATGTATACTGTTCAGTAGTTTTATTTATTTATCTTTATTTTTTGAGACAGACTCTCACTCTGTCACCCAAGCTGAAGTGCAGTGGTACAATCTCGGCTCACTGCAACTTCTGTCTCCCGGGTTCAAGTGATTCTCCTGCCTCAGCCTCCCGAGTAACTGGGATTACAGGCGCACACCACCATGCCTGACTAATTTTTGTATTTTTAGTAGAGACGGAGTTTTGCCATGTTGGCCAGGGTGGTCTCAAACTCCTGACCTCAAGTGATCCACCCGCCTCGGCCTCCCAAACATGGTCAATTTTAGAACACTTCACCCCCCC